>NW_022987839.1:6200905-6858405 GCF_902827165.1 Trematomus bernacchii | reverse complement strand
GTGTGTGTGTGTGTTGGTGTGTGTGTGTGTGTGTGTGTGTGTGTGTGTGTGTGTGTGTGTGTGTGTGTGTGTGTGTGTGTGTGTGTGTGTGTGTGTGTGTGGTGTGTGTGTGTGTGTGTGTGTGTGTGTGGGTGTGTGTGTGTGTGTGGTGTGTGTGTGTGTGTGTGTGTGTGTGTGTGTGTGTGTGTGTGTGTGTGTGTGTGTGTGTGTGTGTTGCAGGTGAGCCGCTCGGTGTGTGTGATGACGACGCAGCTCGTCTCCAAACTGCTGAGGTCTAAAGAAGCCTCGGCGGCCGTGGAGATCCGGAGCTGGCCCCCCATCATGGACACAGGTACACATACACACACACACACACACACAGCAGCAAAGACAGTACCGTGAAGAAGACCAATAACTGTAACATTCAAAAATAAGACATGGAGGATCAGCGTTATAGACAAGGTTTTGAAAACAAGAAGGCCTGTTGCAACATGCATGTTAATGAAAGAAGATGTTTGTGTAAAAATGTAATTTATTGTTCTTAAAAATGAAGAAAGTTGGAAGGAGGAGGAAAGGTTTTACAATCAGTGCCTCTTGTTGTACCTGCTATAAAACAAACAGTTTTTACGAAATTCTGTTCAAATGAAAGCAATTAGAAGAAACTCTTGCACAGTTTCAAGAAGACGACGAAACTCAAACGGAGTGTAACAGTGAAGCTCACAACTTTTCTTCAGACACGGGATCACTACAGAAATGCCAAAACAATGAGAAGGGAAAACAGAGAAACATTATGTTTTTTAAGCAGCAATAATGACACGTGTGTTTTGGGGGATTTCTTCCAGATGATTTGCCAAAGAAGAAACCTCCTCTGCTGTACAAACCCTCAAACCCCGACATCCTGGCCTACCTGGACTTCAGCGTGTCCACCACCGGCATGCTCGCTGGAGTCAAGGTACACACACACACACACACACACACGCGCACACACACACACACACACACACACACACACACACACACACACACACACACACACACACACACACACACACACACACACACACACACACACACACACACACACACACACACACACACACACACACACACCTGTTATGTTATGGTATCCCACAGAAGCCTCATTAAAGAAGGCTTTGTGAAACACTCTCTGATCAGCGCAGA
This sequence comes from Trematomus bernacchii, assembly GCF_902827165.1. NCBI lineage: Eukaryota > Metazoa > Chordata > Actinopteri > Perciformes > Nototheniidae > Trematomus > Trematomus bernacchii. The sequence continues at coordinate 6,857,244 of NW_022987839.1, read as the reverse complement.
GGAAACGATGGCAGATTCTCTGAGCTGCTGAATTGTCCGTCCATTATGTTTAATCACCGTCATTAATGAGCAGCGCTGAGCCGAAACACAGAGAGACAAGGCGGTCGTCTCATCGTCACACACTGTTGTTGAGATAATCAGGGCTTTTTATGTCCTGTTAATTCAATGTTTTATCGAAGCTGCACGACAGGAAGTATCGAGTGTGAGGCGTGCGTAATAATTGTATCTGATAACATACAGTTTAAATTGAGCCGTTTTTGTATTAATATTCTTTTTTTTGGCTAAATGATCGACTTTATTTGACATCTGATAATAGAAAGAGGATGTAGAAAATATAACATTTATAATAAACTGGTTTAAAGTCAATATTTGTGTTCAGATGTCTCACACAGCCACCAGTGCCTTCTGCCGCTCCATCAAGCTGCAGTGTGAGCTGTACCCCTCCCGAGAGGTGGCCATCTGCCTGGACCCGTACTGCGGCCTGGGCTTCGTGCTCTGGTGCCTCTGCAGGTCAGAACCATGAACATACACTACTTAGTGCAACTTTAAAATAGCTTCTAGTACATTGAGAAGGTTGTTATTGTTTTATCTTGTAGAGGGCTATGTCTTATTGTGTTTGTTTGCCTAAATAATCTGTTCACTGGAAAAAATACAAAATTAAATAACTACTGTATAAAAAGGTTTACGGCGTGTTTTCGCTTGGATTTCAGTTTAGCTAGCTCGTTAAAATCAACATGCATTTCTAGATTTTTGGCATCAACCCCTCTTTGCTCAGATGTTTTGTGTTTTGTCTTGTCCCTCCCACAGTGTGTACTCGGGGCACCAGTCCATCCTGATCCCCCCCTCAGAGCTGGAGCTCAACCCCTCCCTCTGGCTGTCGGCCGTCAGTCAGTTCAAGGTCCGAGACACTTTCTGCTCCTACAGCGTCATGGAGCTCTGCACCAAGGGACTGGGGCTGCAGACTGACTCCCTGAAGGTAAAGAGTCCTGCTTTAAAGAGTTCTCTGCTGCTGATGTTCAGGTGTATATATTTATCTACTTTAAAGAGTCCTCTCCTGCTGATGTTCAGGTGTATATCAGTATGTAGTGTCTCTACTTTAAAGAGTCCTCTCCTGCTGATGTTCAGGTGTATATCAGTATAGAGTGTCTCTACTTTAAAGAGTCCTCTCCTGCTGATGTTCAGGTGTATATCAGTATGTAGTGTCTCTACTTTAAAGAGTCCTCTCCTGCTGATGTTCAGGTGTATATCAGTATGTAGTGTCTCTACTTTAAAGAGTCCTCTCCTGATGATGTTCAGGTGTATATCAGTTTGTAGTGTCTCTACTTTAAAGAGTGCTGCTGATAAATAAATAAATACATAAATAAATAAATAATTATATAACTAAATGTTTTTGTTCTGCTGCAGGCTCGGGGGCTGGACCTGTCCCGGGTCAGGACCTGCGTGGTCGTAGCGGAGGAGCGTCCTCGCACCGCCCTCACTCAGTCCTTCTCCAAACTCTTCAAGGATCTGGGCCTCCACCCGCGGGCCGTCAGCACCTCCTTCGGCTGCCGGGTCAACCTCGCCATCTGCCTGCAGGTAACACAATAAACCCAAAGTACACACATCCTTTACTCAAGTAGAAGTACAGATACTCGTGTTTTAAAATATTCTGGTAAAAGTAGAAGTACTGACTAAACTTCTTTACTCAAGTAAAAGTAAAGAGGGCTTTGAAATGTACTTCAGTAAAAAGTACCCATAACTAGCAGCTGTTTTAAAGAGTACCTGACCTCCCTTTATATTAATAGAACAATAATGTCATTGTTAGCTAATGAATGTTTCCATGCTGAACAACGGCAACATGACAACGTTTTCATTGGTCCCTCTTCTTTAGAGAAGACCAGGAAATGATGGATACACGGATCGTGTTCAAATCAATAGGCACGCAATGACTCTAAATAATAATGATCACGCCACCAAACACACATTCAAACTAAAGGAACCAGCCTGTTTGGGAAATGTAAGAAGTAGAAAGTACAGGTATTTGGGTTCAACATGTAAGAAGTAGAAAGTACAGGTATTTGTGTTCAACATGTGAGAAGTAGAAAGTACAGGTATTTGTGTTCAACATGTAAGAAGTAGAAAGTACAGGTATTTGTGTTCAAAATGTAAGAAGTAGAAAGTACAGGTATTTGTGTTCAACATGTAAGAAGTAGAAAGTACAGGTATTTGGGTTCAACATGTAAGAAGTAGAAAGTACAGGTATTTGTGTTCAAAATGTAAGAAGTAGAAAGTACAGGTATTTGGGTTCAACATGTAAGAAGTAGAAAGTACAGGTATTTGAGTTCAACATGTAAGAAGTAGAAAGTACAGGTATTTGAGTTCAACATGTAAGAAGTAGAAAGTACAGGTATTTGGGTTCAACATGTAAGAAGTAGAAAGTACAGGTATTTGTGTTCAACATGTAAGAAGTAGAAAGTACAGGTATTTGTGTTCAACATGTAAGAAGTAGAAAGTACAGGTATTTGGGTTCAACATGTAAGAAGTAGAAAGTACAGGTATTTGTGTTCAACATGTAAGAAGTAGAAAGTACAGGTATTTGTGTTCAACATGTAAGAAGTAGAAAGTACAGGTATTTGTGTTCAAAATGTAAGAAGTAGAAAGTACAGGTATTTGGGTTCAACATGTAAGAAGTAGAAAGTACAGGTATTTGTGTTCAACATGTAAGAAGTAGAAAGTACAGGTATTTGTGTTCAAAATGTAAGAAGTAGAAAGTACAGGTATTTGTGTTCAACATGTGAGAAGTAGAAAGTACAGGTATTTGAGTTAAAAATGTAAGAAGTAGAAAGTACAGGTATTTGGGTTCAACATGTAAGAAGTAGAAAGTACAGGTATTTGTGTTCAAAATGTAAGAAGTAGAAAGTACAGGTATTTGGGTTCAACATGTGAGAAGTAGAAAGTACAGGTATTTGTGTTCAAAATGTAAGAAGTAGAAAGTACAGGTATTTGGGTTCAACATGTAAGAAGTAGAAAGTACAGGTATTTGAGTTCAACATGTAAGAAGTAGAAAGTACAGGTATTTGAGTTCAACATGTAAGAAGTAGAAAGTACAGGTATTTGGGTTCAACATGTAAGAAGTAGAAAGTACAGGTATTTGTGTTCAACATGTAAGAAGTAGAAAGTACAGGTATTTGGGTTCAACATGTAAGAAGTAGAAAGTACAGGTATTTGTGTTCAACATGTAAGAAGTAGAAAGTACAGGTATTTGTGTTCAACATGTAAGAAGTAGAAAGTACAGGTATTTGTGTTCAAAATGTAAGAAGTAGAAAGTACAGGTATTTGTGTTCAACATGTGAGAAGTAGAAAGTACAGGTATTTGAGTTAAAAATGTAAGAAGTAGAAAGTACAGGTATTTGGGTTCAACATGTAAGAAGTAGAAAGTACAGGTATTTGGGTTCAACATGTAAGAAGTAGAAAGTACAGGTGTTTGGGTTCAACATGTAAGAAGTAGAAAGTACAGGTATTTGGGTTCAACATGTAAGAAGTAGAAAGTACAGGTGTTTGGGTTCAACATGTAAGAAGTAGAAAGTACAGGTATTTGTGTTCAACATGTAAGAAGTCAAAGTAAAAAGTCGTCAGAAAAATAAGTAGTGGAGTAAAGTACTGATACCAGAAACATGTACTTAAGTACAGTAACAAAGTATTTGTACTCCACTACTTCCCACCTCTGCTGATAACAAATCTTTGTATTGTGTTTCGACAATACATGCCCAGTGTCAGTCATTGAGGTGACTCGCTGGATTTGGAGAAACTAACTTTGTTCATACCTTTTTAAGAAGCTGATTTTGACAAAAGCTTCTGGTGCATTTTGTTTGTAAGATAAGATAAGAAGTACTTTATTGATCCTAATTCGGGACATGTTTGCGTTGCAGCAGCATAAAAAGACACATGGCATTGTACAATACAAATGTAAAGACTATAAATAAACAATCCAAAATGTAAACACCTTCATAGAAATAAAATAGCATTAAAAGAAAAAGTAGAAAATATACATGTTGAATTACAAATGAACAGTAACAAAATATAAAGCAGGATATGATATATACATAAGTATGTGAGGAATGGAATATTAAATATTAGATTGAATATAAATGTACAGTGTGTGTACTTGTGGAAGAAGTTAGCTGAAATAGTACGTTAGGAAGTTAGCTCTTTGTTAACACGTATTTTTGTCCATTAGCCTTAAAATGAATTGGTGCTTTTAGAGACCAAGGACTCATCTCAATCAGCTTTCCAGCTCTCAGATGAAACCATAAATTGAGTTTTATATCGTACAATTTTGGGCATTCCAGGTTAAACCACATCCCTGCGATTCTGTCTGTATGGCATTCAAAGTTTAGAGCATTTTATTTGATCTTTTGAAACATGTCTACACATCCTGGGCAGATGAAACATGTTTATCTTTGGTTTTAAAGTGTGTGGATGTAAGTGCAATAAGGACCATATGTACTTCTTTTTTTAAAGGTCACCTATTATGCAAAATCCACTTGTTCACATCTTCTCTACATCAACATGTGTCCCCTCTGTGTAAAGAGATTCTCTCTCTTTTTGTCCTGATCCATTTATATAAAAACCTGCCTGAAAATGAGCTGATCAGATTTTGGCCACTTTATGATGTCATAACGATTTTTTGGCTTGAGTAACCATTAGCCAATCAGCAACCAAGGTAACCCCCACCTGAATCTCCTCCTAGAGCACCATTGTGTTCTTTGTAACCAAATATCTCTCAGAGGGGCGTGGGGAGGGGCTCCTTATTTTCATCTGAAGTAACAGACAGAGAATCAGCACTTTGGAAACAGGGCTGAAACAGAGGGGATTATGGGATGCTGCAATGATCTGTTTGGTGTTTCAGCCAATCAGAGACAGGCTCTGTATATATCTGAGACCTGTGATATATTGATGAAGAACAGTATAATAGGGGACCTTTAAAGATGCAACAGGTCAATTAGGTACCTAATAACAGGTTTGCGGGGAGATAACAGGTTCAATAGTTGGACAGTTATGAAAATGAAAGCCACAGTCGTTCTGTTCTTAATCATCAAAAAAATAAAACTATTTAGGAAACATTCAGCTCTTTCTGTGTGTCATTCCTCCATTTCCAGCCAATCATTGCTTTTACATCTCAGATATGATTTGAACCCTGAAGTGGATCAAATCATGTTGTCTCCAAGCTCAATTTAAAGTTTATTTTTCTTATATTTTCTTTACCATTTTTTGTGTTTTTTTAAATTGTCACAACGTTTTATTTTCTAAATTAAAGCACAATCAAACGATTTGGATTAAATCAGGTCATTCCCAAAATTGTATTTAAAGTATATTTCTTATACTGTAAACATTTGTATTTTTTACAGTATGTTTTTTTATGAAATTATGAATTGTTTTTTATTTATTTGTATTTTATGACTGTGCATTTTTATTAAATATGTTATACTTTTTATATAAAAGTATTTCTTTTGATCATAATACATATTTGTAATGTCACTAAGTCAGTAGAGGATAGAAGGACGTCATGTGATCTTAAATTACATGTATTTCCAATATTCCATTGAATGAAAGTATTGCTTAACATTGAGATATTGATCCTAAGTTATAGATAACATGTAAGTATTGCTTAACATTGAGATATTGATCCTAAGTTATAGATAACATGAAAGTATTGCTTAACATTGAGATATTGATCTTAAGTTATAGATAACATGAAAGTATTGCTTAACATTGAGATATTGATCCTAAGTTATAGATAACATGTACGCCTCTATGGAGAATATTCTACATATTGTTACAGATATTAACATAATGTAATAACCTCTAATAAGACACCATGTTTTTTAGCAGCTTTCTTAATGAAACTAACAGCCGGCTGAACGCTCCTTTGGTTTCCTTCAGTTTGACATTTTGACATTTTTCTTTCTTTCTTCCTTCCTTGTTTTAATCATAACCCCGCCCACATCTCTCATCTTCCTCCTCCTCTCTCTCTCTCTTCCTCTCTCTCTCCTCCTCCTCCTCCTCTTCCTCTCTGCTGCTGTAGCCTCACAGGCTGGGGAAGTTTTCGGATCAGGTATGAAACACCATCACTTCCTTCCTGAAACACCACCACCTCCACCCACTTCCTGTCAGCTCATCGCTCATCAGCTGGCTTCAGATCAGAGATTTTAGGGAATATTATCAGTAAATTAGTCATTGTTTCAAGGTTACAGATGAAAGGAGCTACAGGTAGTCTGGATTCACTAAAGTTAGCGCCTGGTCGCACCATGATTTAAGCTGAAAACCAGAAATAATGCTCCAAAATCAACTAGTTTTAATGCTAATCTGCAGAGGTCAATGGAGATAATTTGCTCAAAGGATTCCAAAGTTTTAATGACACGTGCACAATACTGTCGCTACAGCACAGTTTTGGCCTTGAACATCTACAAGTAAAGCAGAAATAAGGAAAATATACTAGACAAAAATTATCTGAATCTGAGAACATAAAATCTGAAAAATATCTCAATTTCAAAGCTTATATAAAAAGTGAAAAATGAAAATGAAATATTTCAGAAATGAAAGAAATAAAAAGTTTGAATACATTATTATATTTTTCAGTGTTCAAGATCAAAAACTACCAACGGATGGATGGAAAAATGTAAATTGTGGAGCAAAATTATTGTGTGAGCGTGCATTGATAATAGATTACAATAGTGACCTAAACAATTTTTTTAAACACTTAAAAAGTCAACAGAAACTCCCACTTCTCCGCCAGTACAAACCATTATTAGTATGGCACTAACTGTTAAATTGTACAAAAAAATTGCTACATGATGGAGCTGATGCAGTCGGCCATGTTGTTCTCTGGGTGTGTGTTTGTGCCGCTGTGTGTCCGGTGGTGGGCTGTGTGTCCGGTGGTGGGCTGTGTGTTCAGTTTCTCTCTGCAAAGGTTTATTAATCCCCTCTGAGAGAGAAACGAGGGGAAGGAGGGATGGTGGAGGAAGAGAGAGAGAGGAGCGGGGCTTTATCTTTCTGTTTCTCTGACTTCACTTCACGTTTTCATTCATAATCACAATAAAAAACAGAGGAGTATAACTGATATCCATAGAGTGTTGCAGGAATGAGTCGGCATTTGATCAATTCCTGAAAGTCACAAGCTGAAGAGATGTTTGTTCTACGACATAAAATACATCAGTAAATACCCCACTGGTGAATTTAAAAACAGCCGTTGATAACAAGTGTCTGAATGAGACGACTAAACGTCATCACGCCCCACATTAGCCGCCTTTAGCTTAGCGGTGGTGACGTGAAGTCATGTGACCGTGCTGTAGTTCCCTTATAGCCCAACGTTAGCCACCTTTAGCTTAGCGATGGTGACGTGAAGTCATGTAACCGTGCTGTGGTTCCTTTATAGCCCAACATTAGCCGCCTTTAGCTTAGCGGTGGTGACGTGAAGTCATGTGACTTTGCTGTATTTCCTTTATAGCCCAACGTTAGCCACCTTTAGCTTAGCGATGGTGATGTGAAATCATGTAACCGTGCTGTAGTTCCTTTATAGCCCAACATTAGCCGCCTTTAGCTTAGCGGTGGTGACGTGAAGTCATGTAACCGTGCTGTGGTTCCTTTATAGCCCAACGTTAGCCACCTTTAGCTTAGCGGTGGTGACGTGAAGTCATGTGACCGTGCTGTAGTTCCTTTATAGCCCAACATTAGCCACCTTTAGCTTAGCGGTGGTGACGTGAAGTCATGTAACCGTGCTGTAGTTCCTTTATAGCCCAACATTAGCCGCCTTTAGCTTAGCGGTGGTGACGTGAAGTCATGTAACCGTGCTGTGGTTCCTTTATAGCCCAACGTTAGCCACCTTTAGCTTAGCGGTGGTGACGTGAAGTCATGTGACCGTGCTGTAGTTCCTTTATAGCCCAACGTTAGCCACCTTTAGCTTAGCGGTGGTGACGTGAAGTCATGTGACCGTGCTGTAGTTCCATCCCTGCACCACTCTATAGGGTTAAATCCTATTTTCTAGATGTATATTTTAATGTAGTGTATGTTCATCACCCCTCTCTTCCATCTTTCTTTTCTCCTCTGCTTGGTTTCACTTTCCCCTCTTTTTTCTTTCCATGCACGCTAATCAAGTAGATTTTAGAAAGCTTTTTATGTTGGAATATTTTTGTTAATACTTTAATTTGTGTTTTGTTTTCCTTCTACAATCATCCCGCAGCTGATCTCCCGTAAATCCTGTAAAATGTTGTAGAAGTTTTCTGTCTGAAACTCAAAGCTCTTCCCTCTGAGCACTAAAAGCACGAGTAGTCGCCTCCACTGTAGGAGTAGATTAGTCATGCAGATGCACTATATTAGTATTGGTATTGAATTGTAAAGGTAAACAATGTGTTGTTGTTGTTCCTCAGGGCACCTCAGGACCCGACCCCACCACCGTGTTCGTTGACATGAGAGCGCTACGACATGACAGGTGAGTTCAAGAAAACAGCAACTTATTTATCGTTTTTTAACTAAGAAATTGGAAACTAAAAGTAGTGGAAAACGTTAATTACCTTTACTTATGAGTAACTAGTAAAAGTACAAACACACAATGTCAAAACCTGTATTTAAAGAGGCCTTGTTCTGCTTTTTAGGGTTTGTACAGTTAATAAAAAAGCATAACAGGGCCCCCTTTAAAGCAGCAAAATAATAATAATCAGCTAATATCTTAAGACTTTCTGGAATTGCATGCTTGTATTTCTTGATCGGATTCACTTCCATTAAATATATTAATATTATTATTATTATTTGTATCACATGCCTGCGAAATGTCCCATTTTAAACATTAGTTATTTATAAAAAAAAAATAAATGTTATGCACAAATTGCCAGAGTTTTCAGGGAAGACTTAATGAACCAACAGGAGGTTTAAAAAATACAGTGTGCTCAGCATTAGTGTCAGATTTCATTTGCAGAGATGGTGAAACTGACATTTTCCAGGACACAGAAATGGACAACAGCTCAGTGTTGACAAGCTGGAATATTTATGTATTCAAATATCTCCTGACAAGGTGATCCACTGGGATTAAAGGAGAGAAACTGAGATAGAAACTCAGACAGACACCAGCTCACTCTCAAAAAAAGTTAATACAGTTTCAGTTTAAAGTGTCAGGAGCAAGAGGTTCAGGTGTATATCAGTATGTAGTGTCTCTACTTTAAAGAGTCCTCTCCTGCTGATGTTCAGGTGTATATCAGTATGTAGTGTCTCTACTTTAAAGAGTCCTCTCCTGCTGATGTTCAGGTGTATATCAGTATGTAGTGTCTCTACTTTAAAGAGTCCTCTCCTGCTGATGTTCAGGTGTATATCAGTATGTAGTGTCTCTACTTTAAAGAGTCCTCTCCTGATGATGTTCAGGTGTATATCAGTATGTAGTGTCTCTACTTTAAAGAGTCCTCTCCTGCTGATGTTCAGGTGTATATCAGTATGTAGTGTCTCTACTTTAAAGAGTCCTCTCCTGCTGATGTTCAGGTGTATATCAGTATGTAGTGTCTCTACTTTAAAGAGTCCTCTCCTGCTGATGTTCAGGTGTATATCAGTATGTGGTGTCTCTACTTTAAAGAGTCCTCTCCTGCTGATGTTCAGGTGTATATCAGTATGTAGTGTCTCTACTTTAAAGAGTCCTCTCCTGCTGATGTTCAGGTGTATATCAGTATGTAGTGTATGTACTTTAAAGAGTCCTCTCCTGCTGATGTTCAGGTGTATATCAGTATGTAGTGTCTCTACTTTAAAGAGTCCTCTCCTGCTGATGTTCAGTTGTATATCAGTATGTAGTGTCTCTACTTTAAAGAGTCCTCTCCTGCTGATGTTCAGGTGTATATCAGTATGTAGTGTCTCTACTTTAAAGAGTACTCTCCTGCTGATGTTCAGGTGTATATCAGTATGTAGTGTCTCTACTTTAAAGAGTCCTCTCCTGCTGATGTTCAGGTGTATATCAGTATGTAGTGTCTCTACTTTAAAGAGTCCTCTCCTTGTTGTCCCCTCCTCAGGGTCAGACTGGTGGAGCGGGGGTCTCCTCACAGCCTTCCTCTCATGGAGTCTGGGAAGGTGAGTTGTTTTTTATTTTCTGTATTTAAAATGTTTGAATGATTTAAATATTAATGTTTGTTCTCTGATCAGATCCTGCCGGGGGTCCGGATCATCATCGCCAACCCGGAGACCAAAGGACCAATGGGAGAGTCGCACCTGGGAGAGGTACGTGTGCAAAAATGTTAAATAAAGAAGTAATAATTTCCCCTTGTAAATTCTGAGTACAAATCCTGCATATTGGTATCAAAATATACTTAAAGTACCAAAAGTAGAAGTATTGGGTACAAAAAGCCAATTTAATACATATCATATTATATATAAGGTGATTATGATCATTGATGCAATAAACCAAAAAAATATGTAAAGATTTATATATGTTTTTAATAAAGAAAGAAATTATGAATAAAATAAAATAAAATAACATAATAATATAACATGAAATTAGATAATTAAATAAACGTTTTAAATACCTCCCCTGCTCTAACATGCGACTGTCTCCAGATCTGGGTGCAGAGCGGCCATAACTCCAGCGGGTACTTCACGGTGTACGGAGACGAGGCGCTGCAGTCCGACCACTTCAACTCCAGGCTGAGCTTCGGAGACACGCAGACCCTCTGGGCTCGAACCGGGTATCTGGGGTTCCTGCGGCGCACCGAGCTGACGGACGCCAGCGGGGGTGAGGAGGGGGACATGTTCTCATTATTTATTAGGATCCCCATTAGCACTAGCATGAGCATTGGCTATTCTTCCTGGGGTCCTCACGCACATTGTCAAACATACATGAAACAAAACAGCTCATCATTTCATGCAATGTGCAATGCTACATGAAGTGAACACTAAAATGTCATCCAATTTTAGCCATCATAAGGCCAAACAAAAGATACTAATAATTGTACATAATAATACATACATAGCCACAGGCACAGTTCAATTATACTTTATAATACTGAGATGATTTTTTTGCAACCTTTTGAATTGGACTTGAGAATGTTCATGAATGATATGGACGGGTAAAGAGTTCCAGCTGACCCTGACATGACTGTTTTCTGTCTCATATTTGATTTGATTCCTTCTATTGCATGTCGTGTTTGATAGTTATGTTGAGCAAACTGCGCTATAAACCTTTGTGATAATATATGTGGTGAGTGAGTCACTGTAATATTTCTGACAAAATGTAACAAAGTATAAGTTGACCTCTGTCTGACACTTAACCATTTCAGTGTCTCCAGCATTTCAGTTACTCTGGCTCTGCAGTGCACATCAGCACTTTATGGGGTGATGACCTTCAGAGTTCACAGAGAGGAGGATTAAAGGGCTTCAGGGAGGCGTTCAAGTGCTGCCGTTAGTCTGCTTTTACACCGGAGAGACATGGACGATGTTTATTACATTCAATACCTAAATTGTAAAAATAAAACTACTATAATCTAATAATAGCTGACCAGGATTTGTTGAGTGTATATAGAGCAGAAATGCAGCAGACTCATTGGAAATTACACAACACACTTTCTCTTTTGTTTTATGAACAGTTTTTGGTTTTTACTTCCCATATCGTGGAGGAAATGTAATTTAAAGAAATTCAAGTCAGAAACCATAGTAATAAATGTATAACCTATAAATGTGTGTGTGTGCAGAGCGTCACGATGCTCTGTACGTGGTCGGGGCTCTGGAGGAGGCCATGGAGCTCAGAGGGATGCGTTACCATCCCATCGACATCGAGACCTCCGTCATCCGGACGCACAAGAGCATCACCGAGTGGTGAGTAACACCCGAGAATACTTTATCACTTTTCAAAGTCACATCACGTCACCATCGCTAAGCTAAAGGTGGCTAATGTTGGGCTATAAAGGAACTACAGCACGGTCACATGACTTCACGTCACCACCGCTAAGCTAAAGGCGGCGTGATGACGTTTAGTCGTCTCATTTAGACACTTGTTAGCAACCGCTGTTTTTAAATTCACCAGTGGGGTATTTACTCACGTATTTTAGTTCGTAGATCAAAAATCTCTTCAGCTTGTGTTAACCACGGACCTTATTTCACGCTAACAACAGAAAATATATTGACTTCCTACTCATTCATAGGGTTTAAGGACTTATTCTTATTCCACTGACTTCTTCTTCTTGTTCTCCCCTCCTCAGCGCGGTGTTCACCTGGACCAACCTGCTGGTGGTGGTGGTGGAGCTGGACGGATCGGAGCACGAGGCTCTGGATCTCGTGCCCCTGGTAACCAACGTGGTGCTGGAGGAGCACTACCTGATCGTGGGCGTTGTCGTGGTCGTGGACATCGGCGTCATCCCCATCAACTCCCGTGGCGAAAAGCAGCGAATGCACCTCCGCGATGGATTCCTAGCCGACCAGCTGGACCCTATATATGTGGCGTACAACATGTAGCGCCCCCTGGTGGATAACATGGAGGCGGAGGAAAGGAAAAAGAAGTTCTGCCCCAGAGACTGAAACTATAAAAAAAACGGAGTCAGACTTTTTTTTACGCTGATTCGTCGCTACGTGCTGCTGCCAACTTAGCTCCCAAAAATCCAGTGGTTGTGTTGTATTAGCGCTCAGGCCGTGCTTTTATTTTGAAGGATGCAAAATGTGCAGCAAACTCCATTCAAAGCAAGAAAGTTCTTTCCTTTTTTTACCCGAAATAAGTGTCAATCCTGGAGGCGGAGAAGAGGACAATCGCTAACGAAGATTCTGGTTTTTAAATTGCGTTTTCAAGTATTTGCTTGTTTGTTTTTTCTTTAACATAAAAAAAGTTCAGGCTATTTTTTGATATTTACACAAAAACAAACATCTGTGGCATAGATGATATTTTATCAAATCACAGAGAGCGGGGTATGTTTTGATACGAAGGTCGGGTCGCAGCGAACTTTACGATGAGGTACGACACGCTTGATTCATGCTAGCTTGTTGTTTTTGTTTGTTTTGTAAACGTTACTTTGTTTATTATTTTCCGAACCGTCCGTCCCGTTTCAGCGGGAGATCAGTGTGCTAATAGCTAACAGCTGCAGCCTTTAACTCCAGTTACTGTTCAACAACACATCATTTCATATCATGTAAGTATGTACAAAAAGAAACTGATTTAATTTATTTTGTTTCTCTTTTAGAAGTTTATGATGAGACATTCAAGAATGTTTTGGTCTTGAATATTTGCTATTATTAAAAAAAAACACCTAAAAAGCATTGTATTATCTGGAGGGAAACACATTCATGGACGGGGAAATAGAAATATATATAATTATAGATTATATCAAACGTTAGGGATTCACAGAATAAAGACACAGGTCGACCTGCATGTTGGTCTGAAATGTTTAAATCAGTGAAATTATACGTTTTTAGGAGTTTTATTCCACATGAAGAACCAACTCTTTTATTATATTAAAGGTAGGGTAGGTAAGTTTGAGAAACCAGCTAAAGATACACTTTTTGTTATATTCCATGGAATGCTCTTAACATCCCGATAGCAATGAATATCTTAAGTGCTTTGACAAAAAATCCATAAAAAAATGTCATCTGTGGAAACTGTAATACTGTAAAAAGCACGACCAATCATCTGAGCCGGCCCGGCTAAAATAACTGGATGGCCTACCTGCCTGTCAGCCTTCCATCTGGGCACAAACTTATCTCGTGCCCTCATTGGTCATGTGCGCGTCCGTGTGTGTTGGAGGAGGGGCTCTGTAAGGAAGTGGCAGATTTTCTCCGGTTGTGTATTTTCAAATTCTAGCGATCTCGAGCCGGTTTCTCAAACTTACCTACCCTACCTTTAAGTCTGTAAAAGTTCCGTTTTTTACAATAAAAAGTAGGAAAGATATGAAAAATCATCCTTGCCCTTAAATTACAAATACCAGTGTTTACAGCCCCGCCCAAAAAAACAAGTGCCATTGTATTTTAAACATTTTAAAATATGTTTTATGTATACATTTATAATCCAAAACATCCCAGAGAAAAATTGAAATATTCTGCTCCCTCCATTTTGACTCCGTAACACAGTGACATCACTAAAAACACCTCTTTAAGTCAAATAAGAATACAAATATGTGCCGTTTTCAAAGAAGAGATATGTTTTGATGGCAGAGGAATATGATAGTAATGTCACTTTTCAGATATTATATTTTTGGATCATAACTCTTCATATGTCCCGTTTATCAGGGAGCAAATGCCATCTCTAAAATTACATGAATAGGAATAAAACTCCTCCATTCAAACAGACCAACATGCAGAAGGATTCATTTAGGAACATTAAAATAAAGAATCCTCAGTAACTCTTCAGAGGGACGGCAGGAAGGCGAGCAGTCGCTACGATTGTAAATATCGAAAAAGTCAAAAGTCCGTCATATTTTTTACACGGACCGATCAATCAGGGCTCGAACTGAGACGTCACGGCAGGAAATAAAAGACTGAAAACAGGAAGTGGAGAGCGGAGAGAGGTTTCGCAGGAAATATGAGAATGTTCTAGTTTCAGAAAAAAAAGCACTTTCTTCACCGTTTGTTTCTTTCTTTTATCAGCGAGATGTATGTCGTCGTCCCCCCCAGTATGTTTTTTTTAAAGGTTTTAAAAATGTCTTATTTGAGTTGACATGAAGTCTTTCAATTAAATAAATATTTCAACGATTTTGACAATAAAAAATGGAATGTTGTGAATTTATTGTCGCTACGCAGCGGGTCTGACTGATTCATAAAGCACCTTTCAACCTTTATATAGACAGTCTATGCTTTCAACACAAGGCCAAGTCAAAAATGAAAAGCATAAGAAATACACATTATAAAATGGCATTTAAAACCAGTCTTTAAAACAGTTTCCCAGAGACTTCTCTTCTTAATGCGCAGATCTTTTATATCGGTTCTGCTTTTAGATTCCTCAAATCTGGGACTTCGACCTCTAATCACATTTAATACAAATTAATTATTATTCATTTAGTTGTAAAGTGTCCCCCGTGAAAAACATTTCAGCATTTGAAAACCAAGTCATGTATGTATGTACAGAAATGTGAAAAGAAATGTGTTAAGTATGCGGAAAATTCATTAAAGGTCCCATGTCATGGCCATTTCTACTGATCATAATTCCATTGTTGAGGTCTACTAGAATAGATTCACATTGTTCAATGTTCCAAAATCACATTGGTTTCTCATACAGCATCTCTGTATAGTATGTGTATTCACTCTCTGTCCTAAACGGCTTGTTGGAGCTCCCGTCACAGTTTCGCCGCTGAGAGAGTGTGTGTGTGTGAGGAGCTCCACGGATTGGTCCATTGGGTCGTCGTTACGTTACTTGGATCCCGGTAGAAAAAAATGGAAAAAGAGAAATCTCCAACGAGGCGTTCTGGGGCAGGGTGCCCTGCTATCACCCTGAAGTGAAATAAGTCTTTGATACTGGAAAGTTTTTGTTTTATTGTCATCTAAAAACAGGGATGATAGCTCATATATGAGACTTCAAATGTCTTATTTTGAAACTGTACATGAGTTTTACTCGCTACAGGGTGTACTTTGAGGGTTTGTGACTGCAGACCGTTTACATGCATACAAACCATACACACAAGGGGACGGGTAATAACCAGAAAAGCATGACATGGGACCTTTAAAAAAAGTCATAGAATAGTATGTCAAAGGTTTGAAAAGAAGTCAAAGCATGTCGGAAAATTCGAAAAAGATCCATAGTATAGTATGTGAAAAAAATATTTTTAAGTCTTAGTATAATATTTCTTGAAATGTGAAATAAGTCATTGTATGTTAAAATTATGAAAAAACTCCGTGTGGTATATCAACAAAACAAAAAATCATAGCATAGTAGGTCAAGGGTTTGAAAACAGTCAAAGTATGTTGAATATATAAAAACATTTAGAGTATAGTATGTCGAAGGAGATGGTATAGTATGTGGGAAAATATGAAAAAGCCATAGTAAGGAATGTCGAAATATTTGAAAATATCTTTCGAATAGTACTTGAATTTATTAAAAAAAGTCATAGTATAGTATGTTATTATTTGATAAGATTATAGTACAGTATGTTGAATAGTACGTCAAATAAAATAAAGTCACATTATGGTAAAACAGAATGATAGTCTGTGAACGGTTGATCTTCAGAAACAGGAAACACTGGAGCCTCAGAAACTTGTTGATACATTTATTTCCTCCATGTTAGCACATAGAATATATTTATATACATATTGCTAGCTAAAGCATCAAAACAAAAACGAAATGTCAGGAGCATAGAAAATAAGTGTTAAACCACATTTAATAGTTTACATATGGACAGAAGATGAGGCGGGGAAACTTTATTCTGCTTTGACTCCACACACTGACATATAGTACACACAGTCTGTACTATGTGGAACAAAGACGATAACAAGTCCAATTTCAGGGATTCAAACCACTTTTTAGCTCGACTGTAGTTCCAGAAAATGTATAAACGTCATTGTCATATTGCTGTCTTTTTTTCAAGGAGTCGAAAGAAACACACCTTTACTCATGCAGGTAAAAAAAAAAAAACAGGAATGACATCCAAGACCTATTCTCTTTTTATTAAAACGGCTGGATGGACGAATATAAAAAGCTGTAATAGAAAATGTGTCACCTTCGACAGAAAAGGGAGTTTTTAAAATCAACGTTTGCTTGGGTTTCATCAACGTTTGAGATGTGTGTGTGTGTGTGTGTGAGCTGAAGGTGCAGTTTAGCTGAGAGTGTGTGTGACTCAAAACTAATGAAAAACAATACAGAAAGAAAGTGACACACATCTCAGAGATAAGCGGTTGTACATTGTACAAAACTAGAACTAACAGTCGTCTGTGAACACAGGAGAAACAGATATCTGTGAATCCATTTATACAATATAATATGAAGGAGGATTTATTTACATGTAGTGCAATGATGATGATGATGATGAAGATAGAGGAAGAACATTGTATTAAACCAGAAGCTGCGGGATGAACAGAGAGAGGTCAAACTGTACAATTACATCTTAAAGTGATACACTTAAATGAGTTTCCAAAAAATAAAAAAGACTCAGGAGAGAGAAGTCTGGTACCGTAAATCCTCTGAGAGTGGGCTGCCTTTTCATTACCGTACTGTTTAGGATAGAAGTCCTTTCTTTTCACTGTTATTTCCAATTAAAATCTTATTTAGAGACTCAAATATACGTTGAATTTGTCCAAAACAAGTATTTTGTGTGACTTAAAGCTTGATTTAACATATTTTTTAGTGCCTGAGAGCTCTGTTTTCATCCAAAACCCATTAAAAACTCATCAAAAAGCCGCACGTTGCATTATTAAAACACACATAATGCACTTTATATTGATTTAACCTCCTCATACACTGCCCTGCTGCCACACATACTCATTAGAGCACCACATGTGGATTCATCCGCCACTGAAAGTAGTCCCTCTGAACAAGTTCACAATAAAAGTCTTTCAAGGAAACTGGAAAATATTTCCAAAAGTCCATTTTAAGAAAGTTTTGAGACTGCCTTGTATTGACAAAATCAAGTCAATTAAGAAATGTGTTTCACATGTTTGATCATTGAGGTTGCAGCTCCTCATATCGGGGATTTTCTCAGTTTTATATTTCATGTAAATGCGATATATTTTAGTGTTAAATGGATAAAACAGGATATTTAAAGACATGAATATCCTACTCACTATTTACTGACATTAATCACATATTTAAATGAATGGATAGATAATTAAAAACATGTAATAATCATTAGTCAGAGCTCCAACTAAGGAACCGGAGGAGCTGCTATATTGAAGAATATCTCAATTGCTTTCTTAATTTTGAAGTTAATGAGCAGTTGTATTATAACGTTGAAATATAAGTTATAAAACATGTTGTATATTTGGCTGTTGGTTTAAAACAGTAATGCACGTTTACGTCACAGTACACACTCTTCTAGTAAAAAGTACATACTTCATTTTGTAAGTATGTAGTACTGTGGCGCTGATCTTGTATATCAGATATATAAATATAATATAATATAATATAAAGATGGCTTCGGTGACGTCGGAGCGCCGTAACAAAAGCAAAGCCGTCCGTCTCTGTCGTTCTATTTGACACCATTTTCATATTATTTGAGTAATTCTACAGTTTTTGACAAATGTTTTCTGGCACAACATGATTTACAAAGGTGTTTGTCTATTTAATGGATCGTTTTTACTCAATTTCTGCAGAAAAAAGGACAATTAATACATAGTACATAGTGTATTAGTATGCAGTGTGGCATTTTATGAGTTTTTATTTGAAGTAAAATGAAGCTTCAGGACTTTAAATCTGATTGGAGTTGAAAGAAGCTCCTCCCACTACGTGAGGACTTACGGTATTTTATTTGTCACACGTCAACAGAAGCACGTTCATTAACAGCCATCTGTGTGTAAAAAAAAAAGCCATCTATACAGAGTAAGTGAAGTGTTTCCTCCGTTCAGTCAGTCTTCATTACTGAGGAAACAGACTTTAAAAGTGTGTCGCACTTCTCAAAGAAAAAACCGGACAATTTAATTGCCCCTTTTTAAAAAAAAACGAGAGGGTTTCCCGGCGTGTTTAAACACCGCAGGGAGAGCCGTAGAAAAAGGTTAGTTTGATCACATTTTGCATAAAGTTTTATATTGGTCCATCCGTCGTCACTGCTTATCAAACACCAAGCTTTGTTGTTGTTTGTTTACCGTAATGAAAGGATGACGCCATCAACATGCATGGAGAAAAGGAGAAAACAGGCACTGACCACCAACTACAGCAACGCAGTGAAAGGGTTAAAAAAAGAAATAAATCACTAGAAAAATGACTCACGGAAATCTGAAAAATATACAGAATTATTTCAGTTTGAGGACGAGGACCTGGTCGTAGGTAGGATCGATACAATGTCTTTTTTTTGGCAAGCTTTTGGGAAACAAAGTGTGAAAAACTGTCATGTCATGTGACCTCTCCAAGATCCAGCTCAGGGGAGATTGCTCTGCATTTCCCTTCATTTAAAACCAATTAAAAACGTATTTTTTCTTTCATATTTGACTCGTAACAACTTGAATAAAGAGCCTCAAAATGTGCATAATTATATTATAATGTAATAATACATGGAAGATTTATTTGTCGGCGTCTTTTTTAAGGCCAACTTTAGTAACCCTGTTCCCAATAAGAAGGTAGGTAGAAATCATAGGAGAGATGCTATGCACCGCTTCATTGAAAAACTAATTAAATTATATTATGAGCCAAATCAGTATCTTACGCAGATTTTTTTTAAACAATTTTCCCGTATGGAAGCGGAGCTAGTTTGATGCTGATAGTGCTTACGGTATTTTTTTGAATTTTTATTGTAATATCGACGGTGTGTTTGTTTGCATTTACAGTAAGAAAAGTGATTTTGAAAAATCCAGGTAATAAAATGTATACGCTCGTCCGTTACTACACACTTAAATAACACATTCTCAAAGTTAGCACTTCAGTAAAGAGAAAACACCCCCCTCCCCCCTTCCCCAAAAAAAATCATTATCATACTCTGCATCGGAGCAATCTGGTATAAAATCAATTAAAATGGGGCACGTTAAATAATAAAAACAAAAAAACGGGGGATCGCTCGTCTCACACAAAGTTTTCAGGAAGGCAAGTAGTTGAGAATCGTGTGTGTGTGTGTGTGTGTGTGTGTGTGGTAGACACTGACTGACAGGAGGAGGAAGGGAGGGAGGGAGGGAGGGGTTCGGGGAGCCAATGGCGTTGTGTGTACAGGTGTGAGGGGGCGGGGCTTGTTCATCTCTTCCTACGGCAGGTGCGTTTGTGGTCGGCGTGCCAGTGCTCCTGCTGACACTTGATGGAGCAGTAGGAGGTGTTCCAGCAGCAGTGATACATGGCCTCCTCCTCACAGTTATAACACTGGAAACACAACGGGGGGGGGGGAAAACAAATAATTACATTAATTAAGAATAAATAAAGTGAGCTGCACCGGCTTTAAAAACTTCAAACATCATTCATTGTGGAAGCAGAGATGGAAAATGATGAAGACGTAAGAGGAAGTCTGTGTTCAACTTTACATTAAAGTGTAGTTCATTATAGAAAACTATTATTAAAAAAAGTTATATGTGACAGAATTCTGACTTTAATCTCAGAATTAAAAAGATTTTATATGTTTTTAAATAATTTATTCAGAATTCTGACTTTTTCCCAGGATTCTGAATTTAATATCATTTGATTTCTTTTTCTGAAAGTCTCAATGACAAAATTATAAAAAATAAATAATTCCCGGAGATTACATTACATTTTCTTTCTGATTTATTTTTCTTCAGATTTTTCTCTTTTTAGTCAGATCCTTTTTTTCCACCAGTTTGTCCAAAATAAGACATTTTGGACAAACTAACAAATAAAAATAATGTTTTCCATTTACAAAACTTAAGGGATCAGATGTACCCCAGCAGCAGTTTTAGTTTCAGTTAAGTCTCTATTTTATTCCTTTGATTAGCCACTACAATCACCGTGAACTAAAACAGCAGATTTGACTTTCTACGTGTGAATTTATTGTGATTATCGTACGCTAGAAGTGGAAAACAACCTGTTAAACACAGAGGGAAAACCTTTTGGATTGAGCAGTAGCACTACATGTAAAATATCTATATTGTATATCGTGTTAAACTGAATAATTAAGACTGGATCGACTCAAGTTCATCAGCAGGAGAGGACTCTTTAAAGTAGAGACACTACATACTGATATACACCTGAACATCAGCAGGAGAGGACTCTTTAAAGTAGAGACACTACATACTGATATACACCTGAACATCAGCAGGAGAGGACTCTTTAAAATAGAGACACTACATACTGATATACACCTGAACATCAGCAGGAGAGGACTCTTTAAAGTAGAGACACTACATACTGATATACACCTGAACATCAGCAGGAGAGGACTCTTTAAAGTAGAGACACTGGTAACTCACCCACTGCTTCTTCTTGGTGGTGGAGATGAGTTGTTTGTGTTGAGCCACCATCTTCTTCACCTCCTCCACCAGCTCCTCTTTACACTTCTCCTTCACCTGCTTACACTTCCTCTCCATCTCTCCCTGAGCTCCAGACACCGCCTTACTGACCGCCTGGCGCTTCTCCTCCTCCATCTCCGCCCGCAGCTGAAACACGGACACACACACACACACACACACACACACACACACACGAAAAGGAAGAACGAGGGTTATAAAGGAAGTGAAAATGGGAGGATAAAGAACACACACACACACACACACACACACACGCAGAGATTCACCACTTTCATCAATCATAAATATTGTGTTTGACATTTGATTGCCTCCACGCTTTATGATATAATCCACAGTGGTCCTTTGAATATATAAAACTGCTGATCTCCACTTTCTTTGGAGGTTTAGTCACCTTTGTAACACCTATGATGTTCCCGGTCAAAAATAACCTCCATAGGAAATGAATGGGTAACCCTAGATCAGGGCTTCTCAAACTCCGGACAGAACTACAAATCAATCCGGACCGAACCCTGTGTCCCATTATGAAAAATACAAATTATACAAAATAACAACGTTCTGATTCTGATGTAAATTAATGTATATGTTCTTGTGTCTGACGCGTTGTGAGAATGAACGTTCATATATATTTACTTGTGTGCGCGAGCGTGACACGCATTGCAGACTGCAAGTTAACCGCAGGTTTACCTTGACTTTCTAATGCTTTTAACGCCTTTTCTTGGCTACAGACAAACAGTGCCATTTCTCCCACTAGTTCAAGCCACCATACTGTATGTATGTATTGAATGTGTGTGTGTGTATACAGGGGCGCAAGGCAGGCAAGTGCTCGGACCAGAAGGGGGCCCCCAAAGAAGGTAGATTAAGAAGGTCCACAGCAACGACAACATGAAACACCCTTTAATTTACTGCAACGACATGTCGGGAAACCCCCTCAAGGGGGCCCCATGCATAGCGCGCCGTAAGAAACTGCTTCTCAATTTCAGTTTCGTTGCTCCGCTCCGGGGGGGGACTTTACAAGTGGACCTTTAATTAAAAAGTTTGAGTACTCCTGCCACACACACACACACACACACACACACACACACACACACACACAGACACACAGACACACACACAGACACACAGACACACACACACACACACACACACACACACACACACACTTTTGAATACATTTTCCGTGTCTTTTCTTTGTGTATTCCCTGCAGTCTGAGATATTGTTCCCAGCTTCAAAGGGTGTTAAATAAAATGTGGTGATGAAGTGGAAAACAACCAGTAAAAGACTTCCTCGTCCCCCTCACCTTCTCCAGCGCCTCCCGCACCACCCTCTCCGTCTCCCTCTTGTTGTCGGCCTTCATCATCTCCTTCACGTCGTTGAACACCTTGGTGTACTTCTCGTGGCACATGTTCTGGCAGGCGCTCTCGCTGCTGGTCTGCGTGCCGCGGTGCAGCGTCCGAGGCGACCCCCCGCTCGTCTTCTTGGTCTGCGTGGACACGGAGAGCTTCTCTGGCTGAGGAGGAGCCGAGGACACGGGGATCTCCTGACTGGAGCTCACCGCCTCCATCTCTGGCTCGGGGTCCTGCAGGAGAGACGAGACGTGAGACTGGAGCGATGGAGGACAACAAGAGAGACGTTTAGGTGTTTCAGAAACACTGAGGCACAGAGTTACTGCACAGTTACACAACATTTAAGACAAAATGCTATTTATTTGAACAATTAAGATGCGGTTTGCGAGATTCCAGGGACTGACAAGTGTCTGTTTTATTGCAAATATTTGTTTGTTTTTTAACTGTTTTTATGCAATTGCATTCCTGATTTCTTTGATTTTTCTGTGTTTGTGAAGCACCTTATAAAGAACGTTTTGATAGATATTTTATCAAATATATACATTTAAAAACAAACACATGTTTTTCTATCATATATATCATAAAAATAATCTGTAATATCTTAATACATCTGGAAATGTAGCTCTGTGGTGTGAGTGCGTGTGTGTGTGTGTGTGAGTGTGAGTGTGTGTGTGTGTGTGTTGTGTGTGTCTCACGCTTGCTTCTTCTTTGGGCTCCACTATTTGAGTTCGACGGCTTTTCTTGGCCTTGGGCTCCAGGCTGCCTTTGAGCTGGAAAAAGGACGAAAGATATCAAACATAGATAAAATAACATACATTTTTTCACCAAATGGAATAATTAATTACCTTTGTCAAATAAATACTACCAGCCATGTGATAAAGTAGATTAATATTAAAAAAATAACTTAAAAAGACACTTAAATACTAAATAACTGTACCATGTTGTACTAGCAATGTGCTTTCCAGCCACCAGGGGGCGCTGTTTACCGTGTTTCTCTCCACAGTATTTCTGATGTGTTTCACGTGCTCCATTAACTTAGTTCCATCTTATCTTATCTTATCTTAATTTAAGATAAGATAAGATAAGATAAGATAAGATAAGATAAGATAAGATAAGATGGAACTTTATTTACCCCCTTAGGGAAATTCAGGCATTTACAGCAGCAACAGGGTCAGAGTTAAAAACCAGATTCACACAAGGTAAAAATAAAGAAAAAATACAAATACAAAATACAAATAATAATAAAAATACATATTTAAAAATAAATAAATTACTTTGTCTTATTTTTGTTAACTTTTTTCCTTTTTGAAGCAAGTATAAAAGTTCACAATACACTTTAAGTTGGTTTCATGTTTCTGTTTTAGTCAAATTCTGGAGCAGATTCATGTTTATTTTTGACGGATTTGGCGCCGGGTCAAGTTTACTGAAAGACGATTTGGAGATGTTCAGTAAAATAATGCATCGTATGTAAACTATGTAGATGTAAGAGAGAATAAGAAAACATAAATTCTAACTCAAACTACTGGAAAGAATACACATGGAAGATATTCATTAGTTACTTTAAGAAACCCCAAATTCAAAGTAAACACAAAATGCTGAAGAGAATGCGGTGAGCAGAAACCATGCTCATATTTCGGGCCATAACAAAAATAATTGTTATTTTTGTGAACAATTAATGTATACCTGAGTATTAATACTGTATCCATTATTTTATTTGTATTATGACTTTTATTATTATTATTATTTATTTCGGATTTGTCAACTGTTCCGTAGTTAAAGGTGGGGTAGGTAAGTTTGAGAAACCGGCTCGAGATACACTTTTTGTTATATTCCATGGAATGCTCTTAACATCCAGATAGCAATGAATATCTTAAAACAAATCCATAAAAAAAATGTCATCTGTGGAAGCCGTAGTACTGTAAAAAGCACGACCAATCATTTTAGCCGGCCCGGCTAAAATAACTGGATGGCCTACCTGCCTGTCAGCCATCCATCTGTGCACAAACTTATCTCGTGCCCTCATTGGTCATGTGCGCGTTCGTGTGTGTTGGAGGAGGGGCTCTGTGAGGAAGTGGCAGATTTCTCCGGCTGTGTATTTTCAAATTCTAGCGATCTCGAGCCGGTTTCTCCAAACTTACCTACCCCACCTTTAACGTATGTATCTAGATGTGTTTATTTTGTTATGTATGCTTTGTGAATAATTTCTTAAAATGCAAATATGCTGTCTTCTTCTTCTTCTTCTGCTTTGGGTTTACTGGCAGGCCGCAAACAACTTCACGGTGTATACTGCCACCCGGAGTCCCCGGCCGGAAGTCCCCGGAGTTGGGGACTGGCTTCAGTAGAAGCTGCTGGGACTCCCAGCAACTTCTACTGAAGCCTTCCGAGTAAATCGCCAGAAGCGCCGACACCTCCTCATCACTCCACCGATACCAGGTTTTATTTTGTGTTGCCATAAGTTAGTCTCTCTCCCTTGGTGCACGGGGCTAATGATAATACTGTATGTAACTATGGCCATGCTAATAAAGCTATTGAATTGAATATAAGAACTTTTGAGAACTTTTTGAACATATCTGCAAGAGACACCAAACAAAAAATCAAAAAGGACACGCAGTACTAATAAGCTCTAAATTAAAAAAGGTCACCTATTATCCCCTAAAATGCACTTTTTAATGTATTGATTACATATATACATATACATATGTCTCCCCTGTGTGTTAAGAGACTTAGAAAGTGTCAGTAAAAAAGGTTGTCTCTCTCTTTCCCTCCTGAACCAAGATGGTGAAATCTGCTCAGAAAACGGGCGAGTTTCGGTTCATACGTGACGTAAAAGTTCAATATGTGTGGGTTGTACGGCATTATATAAAAATATAAATGTGTCGGATTTGTCAACTGTTACGTAGTTAACTTATGTATCTAGATGTGTTTATTTTGTTATGTATGCTTTGTGAATAATTTCTTAAAATACAAATAAATAAAAAACATAAATGAATGACTTGAATAAGAACTGTATAACGTAATGATATATACATATAAATATATACGTACATGTCGCACCTGTTCGTTGCTGGTGGACGAAATGCTGGACTCGGCTTCATCAGTTCGCTCCAAACGATCCGTCTTTCCTCCACTTTCCTGCTTCTGGTTCTGCTGCTGCTGTTGTTGTTCTTGTTGTTGTTGTTGTAGTAGTTGTAGTTGTTGCTGTTGCTGCTGTTGTTCTGTTGCCATGTTGGTTTCCTCCATCTTTGTTTTCCAGAAGCGTCCCTCCCTCACGAAGCGCTGGTAATAATAATAATAATAATAATAATACATTTCATTTATATAGCACACTTTAAAAACAACGTCATCTAAAAAAGTTGCTATGAGGAGAAAATACAATCAAATAGAAAGTTATCTAAGGAGCATATTGAATAATATCATTTCCTTGTTCATGTGATGTTAACTGTCAAGTGGGAACTAAGTCTTTTTTTGGAAGTTTTTGTGTTTCTCTTATTTTCCTACGATGCTGTTATGATTGGCTGTGAATAAGAAAATACGAAGGACAGACCATCTATTTCTATTTATTTATTTTCTTTGAGAAAGCCACAGGCAATAGAGCGGAGCAGGGATGACGTATTCACCCTGAAGTAAGCTGCTGGTTCCCTCGACAGAAATCAATGGGATTTCTCCATAGGATTTTGGAAAATAGCTGGAAATAAGGTCTGTGGAAAACGAAGCTGTTTGATAAATGCACGTTTTGTTCAGCCGGATAATCTCCACATGTCTACCCTACTTTTATAATGTTCGAATCATAAATCTAATGTCCAGAAGCAAAATGCTAACGTTATGCTATAAAGGAACTACAGCCGAGTCCAGCAGCACGACTTCCACGTCACGCCAACTTAAGATCCATATTCAAACATACAGATTCTAAATGGTACGAGTTGAAGCGTTTGTTTGAACAGTCTGCAGGAGGCAGGTACTTGCTTTCAAGCAGAACAGGGCAAACAAACTTAGAGGAGTGTTTACGTGTTCGGCGTAATGACGTACAGCGGCCTCCGGGACTTCTGTAGTCCTATTCAGCCACTTGGTAACAACCATCGTTTCTCAGACACGTCAACTCTTCAGAAATCACCAGTGGGGTCACTGCTGATGTATTTAATGTCGTAGAACAAAACGTGATCCGCTTCTTCAATGTGTCTCAACCACAGACCTTATTTCCAGCTATTTTCCTAAACCCTATGGAAAGATCCCATTGGCTCTGAGACGAGGGAACAGGAAGTGGTGAAATGCTGACGCGTCACTGCACCGCTCTATTGAGATTATTATCCCTGTTCTTTTTTGGTCAACGGTGTGTTTATAGAGACATGTTTTGTAAATAATTGTTATACATGAAGTTGTGCATACCATGAACGCAACAAATAAAAATGAAATAAAATATGGTAATATAAAAAAGGTTAAGAGAATAAAAGGCCAACCTGGTAAACCTCCAGCTCTTCGCAGGCTTTCTTCCAGCCGCTGCTGCGCTTCACCTGCAGCTGCTGGACTTTCACCTTGATGTCCTGGATGTTGTCCGACGGGATCCACGCTCTGAGGAGGACGGGGAAATAACGTTTTAAAGATTTACAAAACCTACCAGCAAATGTTTGAAAAATGTCAGTCCATTTGAAAAGTGTTTGGGTTTGTTTTGTCAGGCTGAACCGCTATAAGCACTCATTCCTACCTATGTCCATTAAGCTTCTTAACACTCACATGAAATGAAATGTAGTCAAATGTAATGAAATGTACTTTTTAAATGTTGGCCATGAGGGTTGTGCAATAGGTCGCCATTGTCTGTATGTGCATCTGTGTATTGTGTTTGTTCAAACGGTGTATGACTGATGATATGTGTATGTCTCTTAATGTCTACTATGTTTGTATATGTACATGTATGCGGAACTGCAGGACGGAGTCCAGAACAAATTTCCTTACGGGGACAATAAAGTATATCGTATCGCATCGTATCGTATCGTATCGGGAAGAAAGTATGTGATTTGGGATGTTTTTACAACTGGTTTAAGCAGCTTAAAGTTAAATAGCATCAACAAAGAAATGTGTTAATTGTTTTTGAAGGACGATATATCAGGGCTAGAATCAGAATGCTTAATTTAATTGTAATGTTGTCCGACGGGATCCACGTTCTGAGGAGGAGGAGATCAAATAAAGTGGACGGGATTTATCAACAAGCACTGAAACTAGTTTATTTGTTTCGGAACATTTTATGAGTTTTTCGGGTTTGTTTTGGGAGGAATTGCATCTGATCTGAGATGTTTTTAAAACAAACCCGAGTCAAGTCAAACAAGTCCTATATATATAGTATAATATAGGACAATGTATCCAGATACAAATGGTGGTGATATGCTCTCAAATGAAATGAACAGAAAGGTGTTCCTGATGTGCTAACCTCTGGTGCTGGTGTCCGAAGAAGCGAACGTCCACCTGGTTCTCCTCTCTCTGGAGGACTTTGGCCGGCCAGTATCCAAAACCCTTCATTTTGGCCCAAACCAGGTCATGGTTAGGACTCTGCAGAAGAAACACACAAAGAAACAGAATACAGCAAAGGTTAAAACCCAGCATTGTTGGTCTAACAAGAAAAACTCAAAGTAAACAAAGTCGTGGGTTGAATTTTATGCCAACATGACATTTAACATGGCTCAGTTCATCATATTTTGTATGCAAGATATTTTTAAGTTTTTTTTTTTAAATCACTCTGTTTTCTTTCTTTTTTTAATCCCTGAATTTGTTGTTAAAATGTCTCAGTTTTTGGTCAAAATCTCTCAATTTGTTGATAAAAATCCCTAAATTATTGATAAAATCAAATTTTTTGGGTCAAAATCCCTGTTTTTTTTGCTAAAACCATTAAAGGTCCCATGTCATGGCCATTTCTACTGATCATAATTCCATTGTTGAGGTCTACTAGAATAGATTTACATTGTTCAATGTTCCAAAATCACATTGGTTTCTCATACAGCATCTCTGTATAGTATGTGTATTCACTCTCTGTCCTAAACGGCTTGTTGGAGCTCCTGCCCCCCCCCTCCCTGTGAGCCCACTGTGCTCTGATTGGTCAAATCGCCCACTCTGTTCTGATGAGTCAACCACCGTTACAGCGGAACATCAGTGATTATGTTTTACAATGGCGTTTGTTAGCAACCAGGAAATGACAAACAGATGAGAATGCTGCGTGGGGTCTGGGTGCCGTGTTGGCGGGACGTTACGGGGCTCGCTGCTGTGAGGAGCGGACAGTGTGAGCTGGATTACTGGTGTCGTTTCCTGGTTGCTGCGTGGGGTCTGCGAGACACCGAGACACCGCGAAACTCAGCCTGAGCACACACACACACTCACACCCTGAGCTCCGAGGGTGTACAGGGGTGTACTTTGAGGGTTTGTGACCGTTTACATGCAGAAAAAGCTTCATAACACACAAGGGGACGGGTAATAACCGGAAAAGCATGACATGGGACCTTTAAATTACTTGTGTTACAAGGGTAACGCAGTCAGTGGGAGTGATGTTGAATGTTTTGGATTATTAAAGCATTTTGTCGATTCGTTTGTTTAATCCTTTCTGGCTCAAAATTGTCCAAACATTTGTGTCAAAAAGTCGGTTTCTGAGTTTTGTTCGAACAGTGACACTGGGCTTTGTAGAAAACCAATAATATAACTGCATCTTACACCTGCTACCAGTGATCAGTAACAGAACACAATCAAACTGTGTGTGTGTTTTTTAAGAGCCATTTGGTCCAGAGAAGCTGTAGTTGTGTATGTTTGTTGTTGTTGTTGTTGTTGTACTCACACAGGGGTAACAGAACCAGTTGTCTGGCCGCGCGTTGGACAGGTAGAAACAGGTTTTACACAACAACAACTCGTTCAGCTGGAGGAGGAGAGATGGGGAGAGAGAGAGTTTAATGCAGGAACTAATTAGCAAGGAGACACGGTGCTAATAAGCTCTTAAACTAAAACTGCTGTTAAATGTAAGGAAAAGTAAACAGTGTTACCTCGTGGCATGTGTCGCTGAAAAGCAGCCGAGCGATTTCCGCCTGGTCGCTGTTAACTAAAACACAAACAAAAACAGCACTTAGTGAGAAAGTCAAAGTGGAGTATTATACATTTAAATTGTTTTACATAAAAAAAATATGGACAATTCTGCAGTGTTTGCTATATTTCTGAATGCTTTGTGGTTCATCTTGATTTCAACATGTTGGGTCAGATTTATGTTAGTGGAGAACGTCTAAAGCTGAATAGTAAATGTGTCACATGAAATAAAAGTTAAAATGTGGCTTTTCTGGTGAGAGGTTAATATAAAAAAGAATAATAGAAAAACTAAATCTGTAACTAGAACGTAATGAATGATGGACCCACCTCCGTACAGGATGGCCGTGTTGTGGACGATCAGCTGAGCGTCGGCTTTGAACTCATCGAAACTTTTATACTTTCCTTCAGACAGATTCTGGGAAACAGAAAGAGACACAGTTTGATTTAATGTCACAGCTTCCCTCCTTCATTTAATTCAAGCCACTTAGACAACTTTTAAACCAGACATTTCTAACACATTATCTTTCAATTTAATAGTTTCTCACTATTCTTTTCACACACAAATCAGAAGAGGCAAAAAACCCAAATCAAATGATAAACAAACTTAGATTATCTTTCTTTCTTTATGGAATATATTTTAAGCCTCTTCCATACATGGCTGTGTCTGTTGATAGAATGGCACTGTGGGAATTGTAGTCTTTTATCGTCCCTTGACTACAGAAGTCACAACTAGGTGTCAATATTTGGCCTTTTCACAAAACACAAAAAGTGTCTCTAACTGATATCATTGTTAACATGGTTGTTCAATATTTTTGATGGTGTACCACCTTGTATTGTGTGCTTTGGCAATACTGTGTTTTGTCAATAAAGTTTATTTGAATTTAAATACAAAAAAATGGAAAGAGAGAAAAAGTTGCTCAGTCAGAGAGAACGAGTACAAAGGACACACACACACACACACACACACACACACACACACACACACACACACACACACACACACACACACACACACACACACACACACCACACACACACACACACACACACACACACACACACACACACACACACACAACACACACACACACACACACACACACACACACACACACACACACACACACACACACACACACACACACACACACACACACACACACACACACACACCACACACACACACACACCACACACACAACACACACACACACACACACACACACACACACACACACCACACACACACACACACACACACACACACACACACACACACACACACACACACACACACACACACACACACACACACACACACACACACACTACTGGGAGTGGTGTTACCTCGTGTATGTTGGAGACCTCCAGCGCAGTGTGGATCAAACGTTTGTACATGGGGTGTTTCGTGTCTTTGCCTTTCTTGGCTAGGTCGACCGCCTGCAGACGAAGAGGAGGAGTAATGATTTAATACCAACTTTATAGAGAGGAAGAGGAGGAAGAGGAAGAGTAATGAAGCAGGGACACATGGAGGATAACTGATGAGAGATTTTATAGCTTTTTTTTTTATAGGCAGCGTTGTGATGTAGGGAGATTTAACACAACTTTAATTGAGAGGAGTGTGAAGGGCGGGGTAAAGAGAGGAGAATAAAAGGGGAATATTTATTTTAATTGAGGGTGGGGCAAGGGCTTTTTGTGGGTACTTTACTAGTTACTTATTTTAGAGAACACAGCAAAAACAGAGTAAAGAATAGGGACTTTAAAGGTCACCTATCATGCTATTTTTAGGCAATAGCACAGGTCTCAGATATATAAAAATATATTAAAAAAACATGTCTCTGAAGTGTTTTGTTCAAAATACCAAACAGATCACCCATTCTAGCCATGCCTCATATCCCTCTATTTCACTTCCTGTTTCAAAAGTGCTGATTTGAAGTATAAAGCTTTAAAAAAAAAAAAAATTGGATAAAAAAAAAGGAGGGGGCTGAGCTCATGCGGGACACGGCAGCTACTGTCTAAACTAAATTCTGCCGTGATGAAACGCCATATCATGGATTATCAAGGATTATTTCTGAAACAGTATGGAGCTCAAAGGCTTTCTCTCTTGCCGGTTATACCACAAGGTGAGTTCCTTTTTATTTCCTGCTTCTTCACACACATGCTCTCCAGTACAGGTTAGCTCTGAGTGTTAGCGATGCTAATGTAAACACCGACCATATTACGTCCTAAACAGTCGGCCATTGTTTCTGATACCAACGTTTCTGATAGGGCCGTGGGTCCACATTTCAGATATTACGTCATATCGGACGCAAATCTGTATCAGCTCTGTTGTTCCCCCGTTTTTAGAGATTTGGGTACGGAGGAAAAGAGAGGGTTTTATTTTCTGACGCTGCTTGAGTTCCCTGACACACCGGGGACACATATTTATGTATAAAAGACATAAGAAAGTGCATTTTGCATGATAGGTCCCCTTTAAGTCTTTACGACTATTGGCCAAGACCAAGTCGTTTTTATCTTTTAAAGACTTAGAAAGGGTTATTAACGCCTTTGTTACCTCGAGGTTGGACTACTGCAACGCTCTGTACGTGGGTATGGACCAGGCGTCAATTAAACGCCTGCAGCTAGTGCAGAACGCAGCTGCACGTTTGCTGACTGGTCACAAAAAGCGTGACCACATCACCCCAATTCTGGCCTCACTGCACTGGCTTCCAATTCGGTTCAGAATTGATTTTAAAATCCTTTTATTTGTTTTTAAAGCACTAAATGGGCTGGCTCCGGCCTATATAGCTGAACTCCTCCAGCGCTACACCCCAGCCAGAGCTTTAAGGTCTGCTGACCAGCTGCTGCTGGTAGTGCCCAAGACCAGGCTCAAAACCCGAGGGCACCGAGCCTTCGCAGCAGCTGGCCCTAGGCTCTGGAACACTCTGCCCCTCCATGTGAGGTCGGCCCAGACCCTAGGGGTTTTTAAATCTACACTAAAAACTCACTTCTTCTCCCTGGCCTTTTAGTCAGAGCGGAGCACGACTCCTGACTTTTCCCTGTGTTTTTTTTATATATCTGTTGTAATTTATTGTCTTTTATTGTGATTGTAGTATTTATTACATGTACAGCACTTTGGACCGACCAAAAATCGCTTTTAAAATGTGCTTTATAAATAAACTTTGATTTGATTCAAGTCAAATTAACCAGAAGAAAATGTTTTCTGCTTTCAAAATCAAATTGAAATGGAATGAAATAACCCCAAAAAAAATATTCATTATTTAAATTAATAAAAGGTTGAACTAACATGATAGAAATGAGGATTACTGCTTGTAAAAAGGAAGTTGAAACAGAATCAAATTGAAAAAAAAGTATTTATTATTTAAAGAAGTGAAGGAAAAAATTAGGAAATAAATAAATGATTAGTTTAAAAAAAATATGTTTTAAAGAAAAACTACATTTTTTTTAATTCATATTTTTGTTATTTTAGCCTCTTTTAGTTTAGCTTCAAACAGCTGTAATTACACTATGTAAACAAACGGCTGGTGTACTTAATAAAGCAATGTGTTATCACTGCAGGGAATCTCTGGCTTTTATGCAACGGGGAAATGTAGTTTCATTAATCCCCCTGCAGCATTA
Organism: Trematomus bernacchii; assembly: GCF_902827165.1. Lineage (NCBI taxonomy): Eukaryota > Metazoa > Chordata > Actinopteri > Perciformes > Nototheniidae > Trematomus > Trematomus bernacchii. The sequence continues at coordinate 6,824,214 of NW_022987839.1, read as the reverse complement.
AAATCAGCTTGTTCTTGGTCATTATGTCCAAGAAGATACTTTTGAGTAAAATCAAACACAGCAAAATAAATGTTAACCTCGCAGAAAAGATCCCTAAATCTTCTTAAATAACGTTTGAATCAGAGCCGTAGATCTGCTGGGTTTGCACAGGGAGGTTTGATGATAGAGGCATAAATAAATATATTGTTCTCACCCTCTCCTTCATGCGCTGGACGATGAAGCGCAGGTATTTACTCATCTCCTGTTTGTTCAGGTTCTTCTTTTTACTGCCCTGCAGGACGACAAGAGGGGTCAGAAAGGTGAGATTCAACACAAGAACTAAAACACAGACACTTAAAAATAGGGATGCCCCAATTCAGAGAGCGACATGCAGTCTAACATGTTTTCTTTTCAGAAATGCAGCCGCAGTCAGATGTTGGAAAAGCAGTCATCTCTGTAAACTACAAAAAACATTTTCCATTTGATGCATCCCGGGTTAAGTATCATATATATAACGGACATATGTAATGTGCAAAAAGAGACAGGAAGTTAAGAGGAACAAGAAAGGAAATACAGTTACATAAAAAGCAGATTTGAAATACTGAATTATAGCTTGTTGTTGCCTTTCTGTATTAGGAATATCTGATAGCATTACACTTATAGTGATTAGTTTAGACCAGATATATTGACACCACTATTACATGTAGCCTGTGTTTGAAGTAAATGCAAGTTTTCCTAAATGTTTTAAGTACAAAACTCTGCATGGGTGTGAGAGAACGGAGAGAAATGTAGAACATTCTGCAAGATTTTGAAGCAGAAAGCAGACTTTGTAATGCTTATATGTAAATAATTATCCAATGTCTAACGGTAAAAAAACAAAGCATTATTGCCGTGGCAGCAGAGAAAGATAACAAAGTTAGCTTCTGACTTTTGGAATCACAATTTATATCCAAAACAACTTGGTATGACTAAGAGCAGAATGTGGACACGCTATGAATATCACGTTTTAAATGATGCCTAAATCTGACACTCATTAATCCTCATTCCTCCGACGTAATCAAGTCTTTCCTTTCTTGAAATAAACCTCATTAGGCACTCAAAACTTCTTGTACCATACTTGGTTTTACTGTGAACACGTATAGCTTTGCTGTTGTGATGTGAAATACCACTTACCGGCCTTTAGTCTTATTTACTTTAAGGATATCTTTTAGTGTCCTATCCTGACTATCTTTAACGTTGAGTGTTGAGACGGGTGTTATGGTGCATTTCCACTGCATCGCGTAGCACGGTTTAAGCGTGCCGTGCCAAACCCGGCCCGTTTTTGGTTGTGTTTCCACTAGGGGGTAGTTCCGGCTAACGGGTACTGTTTCACAGTTCTCTGGCTCTCCAAAATCCAGGTTCTTTCCGGGCCAACAACCGGGCTGAGTATGCTAAACTAGAGAGAGAATCGCTGGCAAGGGGGCTACAACTACAACAAGATGAACATATTTGACCGTGATTTAATTGTAATACACGTTTCAAAATGATGCCGAAGTAACAACATACTGATACCGGTTAGTAAAAACCATGAATTAATGCTTTGACAAGTCTGCAGACAGACGGCAGGCGAAAAACCTTTTAAAATGCGTGTTTTCTGAATGGAGTTTGGCTAAGCTAACGTTGTATATGCTCCGACCGTCCACACTCACAACAACGGCCGACAGACATAAATAAACCAGCGACTGTATTCACCATGACACAGGCAGTCTGTGGTTTGTACTTGTTTAACTTTTGTCTAGTTTCTGAACATATATGAGGAGCTGTGAGCTCTGAGTGCTAACAGCTAACGGCTGTGTTGTTTTTCTGGGGTTCTCATTGAAGATGACGTCACGGCTCCGCCTACACTGCGTTACTATAGATACTACCCCAGTTCCTAAACTGTAATGGAAACGCAGCATAAAGTGAGCCTGGCCTACCAAGGCCTAACTATACCGTACTAAGCCGTGCGAGGCCCTGCAGTGGGAATGCGACATTAATGTGCCCTAAAACCAAAACAATGAGCTTAAAGAGGCTAAAAAGGTCTTTAAAGGTTGGTGGGACATGGACTTGTCATCAGGAAGAGCCTTTTGACACATCATGTGAACTCATTTGATGAAAGAAAAATCATTTTAGGGACTTACTGTCTTTAAAATCAGTAACTCTCGACAAGGTGCAACCTACCTTTACAATATAATCGAAAAGGACAGTGTGACTTCCCAAGGAAAGAAACGGTAACGTAAAACTCAACTTGGATTTTCCCACAGATATTATGAAACATCTATTATATCTTGTGAGTACCCACCCTGCAGGCGCCACACTGCCAGTGCGAGCCTCCGTCTTTGGGCTTGAACTCGTCCGGTAGACACTTGAGATGGTAGACTCTGAAGCAGTTGTCACACTCGAGCACGTCTCCCGGGAGGTGGCACTCGAAGCAGTACCAGTCGTGACTCTCTGCCTCCCATTCCTGCTGAGGAGACACAGCAGAGAAACATCTGGTGACCCCTTCCCCCCCCCTCCGACCCTCAGACACAGCAGGGGGGGGGAGGGAGGACAAGACCTTAAAGAAACTAGATTTTTAACAGAAACTAGATTTGTGAGGATTGTACTCAGGGTGTCGGGGGGTTTGATGTTGGATCCCACACCTCTGAACTCATCTGGAAACAAAGTCTATATGGCCTGCGCTCCCAATATTTAAAACTAAAGTGAGAACAGAACTAGGTAACAAAGCTTTTAGATATGCTGCCCCTTCTGCTTGGAATAAGGTACAGAAGGAGCTGAAACTCTCAGATTTGATCAAGTCCATCTTAAAGGACAGAGAACAAGAAACCATTGGTCGATGCGATTGCGCTTATATCCCCTAATTCAAGTCGTTTTAAAATGGTGCCTGTTTTAAATGTTTCATAACAGTTTATTTTATTTGCCTATTGACTGGTTAATGTGCCGTTTCATTCAGCTGTATTGTATTAATTTGTTGTAACTTTGTTCATGCTGCCCTCTTGGCCAGGTCGCTCTTAAAAGAAGAGAGACCTTAATCTCAATGAGGCTTTTACCTGGTTAAATAAAGGATATATATGGATGCATTCGTTTGAAATTGTTCTTACAATTTGTCTGCATTTTTTAATTTGTTTTGACCAAAAAAAACAGATTTCCTCTGATAAATAAGATTGTGTTTGAAGTACCAGGTTAAATTAAAGGAGATAAGTTCAAAAAGACCCTCCAGACACAGCAGAGGAGAGGACAAGACCTTAAAGTCCTCCATCTTTAAGGGAAACTACATCTGAGGTGAACAGGTTTTAGGAGGATTGGACTCTGGGTGTCGGCGGGGTTTTCAGGTTCGTCCAAAAGCTCTATATTTAACAGCTTCACTCGAGAAATGATCTGGATGAGTTTGATTAAATTGTTCTTAATTCGTCTGCATTTTTAAGATCGTGTTTGAAGTACCAGGTTAAATTAAAAGGTGAAAAGTCTCCGAGATGAACTGAGGATTGTAAACTTCTTAGCACTCCTTGTTTTTGTATTTTTCTTTCTTCTGCCCCTTGATGTGAATGTGGAAGTGAACTTAAGAGTAATATAGTATTTCATAAAAGGCAGAGTTAATAAACGGTGGTGGTTTTGGTGGAGCATACCATGAAAGTGGGGGCGAAACAAAAGGCCAAATATTTTCTGTTTCGAGCTGCTAAGAAGTATCTTCTGTTCTGCTTTTCTAAATCATTGTAAATATATATATCCCGTGCCACGTTCAGATGCAACCAGCAGCTTTGGGAATTTGTGACTTTCTGGCCAATCAAACACTTAACAAATTACTAAAATTCTCGTCATCATGGTCAGATTAATCCCACTCCATGTAAAGTAAAACCGCTGAACTTTAAAGGGGGTGACTTAACTGTGCAGATCCATCCACAGATTCCTGAAAAGGTACGTCTACTTTTTGGAGCGTAACAGCCTCTTCACCCACACAAACACTTGACAAAATAGAAAATGGAGCTCGTGTTCTGTCCAATGTCAAGAGTCACTTCACTATAGTCGGTCTGTCTGATGAGCGACGAGTGTCTGACTTTAAAAAGGCTGCAGCTCTCTGAGCCAAGCACATAGGAAGTGGAGAGAATTGGGACCCAAGCCAAAACAGATATTACAGATGTTTGAAACAATAAAAAAAACCATATGAATGTCTTCCAAAAGGGTGTAAATGCAAGAAAATCTGTGAAAGATGGGTTCAACCAAAGCACCATGTGAAGAAATCTGATGGAAAAGGCAGAAAATTAGCCTTTGGGTTCAAATTAGGGGTGCATGATTTGGAAAAAATAACTATTTGCAATTATTTTGACCAATTTTCAGTTACGATATGGGATGGATTGATCATTTCTGCATCATTGTTGTCATTATCATTGGAGGAATATATTAAAATGGTGCAATTTTGACGATGTGTACCAAATAAATGTCAGTGTCGTTAAGTGTCAAGGATATGATTGGCGGGGATATCTCTGCAGCCGACAAATGATGATAATATTGCACTAGTTCATACATTTCAGCTAATTGTGCAGCCCTATTTAAAACAATAGCAGATACACTGTAGGAATGTCTGCTAAGAGGCTGCAAAATGTAAGATATTCTGGTCAAATCGGGTTGAACCAAAGCCCAAACCAGTAAAATCAGGCAGCCAAAAACTCTGCCTTTGGGTTCAAATCTCTTCTCCAAACATCTGTGAAATACCTCTGTGCTTTTTGGCGGGAGAAATGGGGCTAAAAAGCGGCTTGGACTTCCTGCTCTGGTTAATAAATCTGAACTTTCCATGTCATGCTGGGACTCGCCAGAAAAGTTCAGCTGCAGGATAGCAGGATTTCTAAATACCTTTCACAAAAACATCCCAGAGATTCATCTCCTGTTTCTTTGAGAGGTAAACTGCATTGCTTTAAAATGACAGCAACTCAAACCCTATCAAACTTTGCAATAACAACAATACTTAAGCTATATAACCTGTGCAATTACTCAACTGTGCAATGTTCTTTTTAATTGGATTATGACTGTATTACACTGTGCATCTTGAACAATCATTGTTTAGAAGCTTGTAGAGCACTCAGAGAAGTACAAAACAGGGTGTTAAGATGAGAACTGCATTGGTACAAGGAAATTAAATGAAATAATGTGCATTTTGGCTCATTCAAGTTAGTTTAACCCCTGAAAATATAACATTCCTTCTTTAAATATGCAAAAAGTAGGTTAAAAAGTGAGTTTATTTAGGGAAAACCTGGTTTAATCCAATCTGAATTGAAGCAAGAGAGCATTAAACATGAGTTTTTTCAAGACTGAGCTATTTTTAAGTGTCATGATTGGTGTTTAAGCGCCGTTGTTATCTGCTTGAGGATAAAAATGATTCCTAAAAGGTCATCATGAGGACACAGTGCATGCCAGCTGGGTTTTCTCCAGGCAGCTGTCTCCATGTAGCAGCTGTTTAACTTCTTATATTTAAACTCTGTCCACTAAGTGACCGCTAACTAAACCCATCGCTGTCGGATTCAGTTCTAGCAGCAGGCATGGAAAAAAACTAAACATCACCACCACACAAACACACATCCTTCCCCCGACTCCTGTTGCATCGATTGAAAATAAAGAAATTAAAGGAACACGCATGCAAGACAGAAGTTAAGATCACGGTTAACACCCCCCCCTCTGAGGAGAAACACTACCACACAGATGCTTGCTACCAACCTGCAGCTATGCTTACATTGCTTGTTATCTCATTAACAATTTGGTGTTCAAGGTGAATTTACACTTGATATTTGACTCTGGTCGGCACCGTTTGAATGCCAAGGACTATGTAAAGCTTTAAGCTGCACCTAGTGAGTGTTTCTGTTTTTAAAAATCAAGGAAAAGCACATCTATAGATAAGTAGCGAGCACACATTTCATCAAGATCACAGAGCACTTCCACAAGAAATGTGGCCACAGCGCTGCATTGGACTTTCATGAAGCTTTTCACAGCAGAATTAAAAAAGGAGAGCAGGTAGCTTCTGGCAGTGTGTTTAATATAATAAAATGGTGCAGTGAGTCAACCAGGAAGTTAGCATTGCAAGGGCTCCTTAGCATAAAGCCAAGGGGATTTTTTCATTGGATCTTTGGCTGACGCATGTTTATGATACTTACAAGTTTTGTTCAGCAGGATCATCTTCCCATGTTCACATAAATGTTCTGAATTTGAAGCGTAAATGCAATCTCCAGGACTAAAAAGATAATGTTGGGCTATAAAGGAACTACAGCACGGTCACATGACTTCACCACCGCTAAGCTAAAGATGGCTAATGTTGGGCTATAAAGGAACTACAGCACGGTCACATGACTTCACGTCACCACCGCTAAGCTAAAGGTGGCTAATGTTGGGCTATAAAGGAACTACAGCACGGTCACATGACTTCACGTCACCACCGCTAAGCTAAAGGTGGCTAATGTTGGGCTATAAAGGAACTACAGCACGGTCACATGACTTCACATCACCACCGCTAAGCTAAAGGAGGCTAATGTTGGGCTATAAAGGAACTACAGCACGGTCACATGACTTCACGTCACCACCGCTAAGCTAAAGGTGGCTAATGTTGGGCTATAAAGGAACTACAGCACGGTCACATGACTTCACGTCACCACCGCTAAGCTAAAGGTGGCTAATGTTGGGCTATAAAGGAACTACAGCACGGTCACATGACTTCACGTCACCACCGCTAAGCTAAAGGTGGCTAATGTTGGGTGTGATGACGTTTTAGTAGTCTCATTTAGACACTTGTTAGCAACCACCGTTTTCTAAATTCACCAGTTGGGTATTTAGTGATGTATTTTATGTTGTAGAATACAAATCTCTTCAGCTTGTGTTAACCACAGACCTTATTTTCTAACAAAAATCATGATCTAAAAACTGTTGAGACACGGGGCCCCGAAGTGGTAAAATGCTGACTCATTTCCTGGTTGAAAGACTCATTCCTGCACCACTCTATAGACTGTCGGCAATTCAGCTTGTGTTATAATTTGGTTTAAAGGTGCAACTCACAAACAGTGCAAGAATACTTTATAATTATATTTTAACACAGCCTCCACCTTCAGCACTAACCAGAACAAACTGCCGTCTCAATTATTTTGCAACCTGCCCGGAAAAGATTCACTCAAATCCCAGCCTGGCTGCAATGTGGCGATTTCTCACAGAATGATGTTAGTTGGGGGGGGGGGAAGAGAAGGAGGGAATAAACCCTGAATTTGTTTGATAATAAATATTCAGCCCTTACCTTGTTTCCCTCTGCTTCCGGCTCCTGTGATTGCAAGTGATTCAGAGAGTAGTGTTTATAAGTCTGGCTGCTAAAACAAAACACCTTGATCTCCGCTGGACATTGGAGTCATGTTGTGTTGTGCTTTTCTATCATATCAATCACTTCTGTTGACACTACAGGCATTACATTCCCCAATCATCGTGTAATCCTGACACCTTGGATGCAAAGGTTTCATCTAGAAAATGTCAATAAAACTGGTATTTCGTATTTGTGTATAAGCATTTATCACATTATCATATTGAGAATAAGTCTCTTTCAGTTATTTCCTACATGATATGTCTTTCCTTTGAATCACAGATGATGCGCTTGTTTAAATATTTCGTGGTGAGACAAGAACATTACTGGTATTTCATTCCTAAATCTTGCATATTTTGTCCCATTACTCCTTTTCTGGCTTGTAATCCAAACACCTTGGATGCTGGATTGGTATTTTCTTGGTAACTACTCAATTTGAAAACAAATACAATAATCCTAGTTTCATATAACTCAAATCACAACAGCTGTTTCTGACTTTCCTGCACATGGATGATTGTAGTTTTAAAGCATGACAGATACTGCGAGCATCCTCTTGCAAAAAGCACTGGGATTAAAGCATCCACCAGATACACAACGTTAAAGCCACAGTAATCCATTAAGTGCTCTTTGCATAACACATGGTGGATTCTCCCCAGGTAGTGCTGCTGTGAAACCAATGTGACACATAAGAGCATCTCTACGCTGTGAACTAACAGGGGAAATAAGACGGAATTAAAGCAGGGACTTCACATGAGAAGAATAAAAAAAAGTTAATATCACATCTCTGCACAGAGGAGGGATGCTCGAGCACACACGCAGGAAACTAAAGAGTCCTCATCTTAATCATTCTTGATCTCTGCACAACAGACATATATTGGTGTGTGTGTGTGTGTGTGTGTGTGTGTGTGTGTGTATGTGTGTGTGTGTGTGTGTGCGTGTGTTTAACACTGTGTTCACACTGCGAGCAACTCGACAGATGGACGGCTTCGTGACAGAATCTGTGAGCTCGACTCAAATATGGAACCTGATGCAAATGACTGAAACTGTGTTAACTAAAAGGACTAGTTACTCTTTATTAGCAGAGAGAGAGACAGTCTGTTTATTATCAGGACATTAGGGCTTTTTCATACATTAATATCGCTTTCTTTTCATCATGCATCTCAGTTTATAAAGACATGAATAAAGGGAAGCAGTATTTTGGAGGTGAACCAATGACACACTTAAGCTATTAATAACAACTGACATCCAATTGATTTAGTGACATAAGCAGCTATTCTACAATACTTTTATATACTTTTAGTATAATTGCAATCATTAAGGAGCCGTCTACAATTAGTCCATTAACCAATTAGTCCAACATGTAATTTTGAAAGCAACCATGTCTAACTTTCTCCGGTGGGATATCAGAAGTTTCTTGATCTTCTCATATTAAATGACTGTAGTTTTTAGGACCTTTCTGGTTTAAATGAATCTCATCACATGCGAGTTTAGGATACTGTTAGAGGCATTTTATTATATAATTCAAGACGATACTAAGCAGATGAGCCTCAACCGTTACCGTCTATTTTAACAGTTGAGCTTTGATTGGCTAGAATTATATTTCTGGAATGATATTTCTGGTTTTGACAGCTTCTACTTCATCTTAAAACTAAATCCCATCGATTGGAAAACAATTAAGAAGGCCAGTGTAAGCTAACAGTTGTTCATATTCAGCAGGAAACAATGGATTTCTAGGGATTTCTCATAAAGTGTTGCCCACAGTGTGAACACAGACACACACCAAGTAAATACCAGACATACAAATTGTGAATCTTGTCACTTTTCGGGGATCAGTAACACATAATCTAGAGAAATGATTCCCAGTTCAGTCTGCTTAAGTGACGGTTACTTTGTATTGTTGTGCTTTTATTGATGTATAAATGTGTCTGTTGATTGTGTGTATATATATATTTGTATTTTTGTATTCGGGATTGTGGGAACAGTATTTCCATCTCTCTGTACACACAAACTGAAAAACACCAAATGTTGTGTAGTACTTCTTAAATGTTGAGTTTTTAATGCTTTTCAGTGTATTCCTAAATGTATTTTTTGTGGGTTTGGGAATGTTGGTTGTATAAAACCAGCAGTTTGAAACACAATGAAGGTGTTTTCCATAGTTGAGCTCACCATCTCGTCCCCGGGCAGCCAGTATCCCTCCTGCTCGATGCCGGCCTTCGATCCTTTGTATCCGACGGTCAGCGTCTCCACCACCAGCCCGTCCTTCACCGCCAGGCTCAGCTGCCGCGCCGTCTCCTTCGGGTGCATCCCGAACATCCGGCTCAGGTACCTGGACGGCAGGTGAGGAGGAGTATTTTAGTTATGTGCAAACGGTTAATAAATTATTTTAATGGTTAAAAAATATGCTTTACATCTTTGAAACCAGGGCGGCACAATATTAAACCATTTGGTCTACTGTCTTTTACTTTTATCAGCAGGAGAGGACTCTTTGAAGTAGAGACACTACATACTGATATACACCTGAACATCAGCAGGAGAGGACTCTTTGAAGTAGAGACACTACATACTGATATACACCTGAACATCAGCAGGAGAGGACTCTTTGAAGTAGAGACACTACATACTGATATACACCTGAACATCAGCAGGAGAGGACTCTTTAAAGTAGAGACACTACATACTGATATACACCTGAACATCAGCAGGAGAGGACTCTTTGAAGTAGAGACACTACATACTGATATACACCTGAACATCAGCAGGAGAGGACTCTTTAAAGTAGAGACACTACATACTGATATACACCTGAACATCAGCAGGAGAGGACTCTTTAAAGTAGAGACACTACATACTGATATACACCTGAACATCAGCAGGAGAGGACTCTTTAAAGTAGAGACACTACATACTGATATACACCTGAACATCAGCAGGAGAGGACTCTTTAAAGTAGAGACACTAAATACTGATATACACCTGAACATCAGCAGGAGAGGACTCTTTAAAGTAGAGACACTAAATACTGATATACACCTGAACATCAGCAGGAGAGGACTCTTTAAAGTAGAGACACTACATACTGATATACACCTGAACATCAGCAGGAGAGGACTCTTTAAAGTAGAGGCACTACATACTGATATACACCTGAACATCAGCAGGAGAGGACTCTTTAAAGTAGAGACACTACATACTGATATACACCTGAACATCAGCAGGAGAGGACTCTTTAAAGTAGAGACACTAAATACTGATATACACCTGAACATCAGCAGGAGAGGACTCTTTCAAAGTAGAGACACTACATACTGATATACACCTGAACATCAGCAGGAGAGGACTCTTTAAAGTAGAGACACTACATACTGATATACACCTGAACATCAGCAGGAGAGGACTCTTTAAAGTAGAGACACTACATACTGATATACACCTGAACATCAGCAGGAGAGGACTCTTTAAAGTAGAGACACTACATACTGATATACTCCTGAACATCAGCAGGAGAGGACTCTTTAAAGTAGAGACACTACATACTGATATACACCTGAACATCAGCAGGAGAGGACTCTTTAAAGTAGAGACACTACATACTGATATACACCTGAACATCAGCAGAATATGTCCTCCTTAAGTATTTTCTATGTTGCATTATTGGAGGAGCCTGGGCCCTCAGATTTAAGACTTCTGATGTTGACAATAAAACCTCACTTCTCATCAGTTTCCTCTTGTAATGTCCTGCAGCTTGATTACTGCACTGTCTGAGTGGCAGTGAAGCTCTGAGCTGAGGTCATGTATCCTCGACTGGCCGACAGCCAATGAGCAGAATACGTCAGGTGAGAGTGTGTTTACTCCTGACTGACAAAGAACAGGCGTATTGTGAGTCTGTGAGGTGAGCACCAGTCAGACTCCATTACTTAAACCAGTACGATTTTAAAATCAAATTAACAGGAGCTCCAAACTTTTAAATATCTCCCTCTTACCATTATCAATAACGTATCAATATCTCTCTCTTACTACCGTCAACTGCAAATGTATATCTGGGTATTTGTTACACATGATTGGTAACTAAATACCTCAGAACACATCAAATGTCAGTCTATAGACAGTAAGTAGTTAAAAAATAAATGTCAAAATTGCTCCTTTCCCAGACTTACAAAACCCCAAGATATTTTGTTATAAATAAAAATATAAAACAGAGAAAATTATTAAAAACATACATTTTTATATATTAGTTTTGTTAGTAAATTCATGATTAAATGGCTGTCAAACGATTACAAATGTCGTCCCAATTCATCAGATTTTAAAATGTCCAACAGTCTTTGAACGAGTCCGTGAGAAATGTAGTAATCCAATGATCATTTCTATTTCTACAGTTTCTGACATTTCATTCTGTGTATTTTATTAAGATAACATGCGTTTGTTCACCTCTTTTCAGTAGGGATAACATTAGGAGAAATGTTGGTGCGCTCTACAAACGCCCTTCTAGTTTGGACTATAAAATGTAAATGAATTTCACAGTTGGTCGAACACACACCAGGTTTTGTTAATTATCAAAAAGCCTCGTTATTGATTAAGTGACTGGTTTAAAAAAGCCAGACTAATGTGTCTCGATGATTAAATATCCATCATGTGAGAGAGTTAATTATGTGTACGCTGCCTCACTGACTTTATTCTGATCAATAGGGCCACTTCTTCATAACAATCAGCAGTGCTAAACATATCAATATTTCCTACACACTAACAGTTACCTATTTTATATTTACAACCATGACTTTATAGTTAGATTTTAAAGAAAAAAATCCACTTTTTATTTTATAATCACAACATAATTCTCCACCATTTCAAAGTCACCTCGCTCTTTACCACAAAAAGATAGCGTGTGAAAGTGTGTGTGTGTGTGTGTGTGTCGCTGCTTGCTGTTGCCATGACAACAGCCACTCGTTGTCGGGTACTGTTTTTGGCTACGAGAAGCGCTAAATGTCTCGTTCGGCCTAATGATCTGTCGTCTGTCTGCATTGTGGGATTTCACTCCACAGATAAAATCATAAATATGATGTTTAAGATGTAAAACGTGATTTTACGGGGGTTATTGGGCATGTTAAATCCATTTATGACATTTAAAGGATGCAAAATAAGTAGATTTAAATGAGAAATTCGGCATTTTCTAACTAACATTGGGCTGATTTTGATTAGTTTTGAGTTGTTTATGAAGTTTTAGAGGATGCTCCGTTGATTAGATTGGACATACAGCACATTTTAACTTAAATATTAAGGGTTAACTTCAACTCTGTTAAAAGTTGTAGAATATTTCTGATCACAATAATCCAAATAGTACACAACATGTACATTTTTATTAACGGTCCTGTAAACTCTTGAGTTCAAAATTGGATATAAGAAAGGCAAGTTTACCAAAATAATATGGCTATGGCAAAACAAACAAAAAAGCTCCAAAAAAGGCAGAAGAAATTATTTTTAAAAAAGTACAATTGTTCAACCTAACCTGAGCTTCTACTTAGAGAGAAATATAAGGTTCATGGTGAGAGTGGCAGTGAGCGAGTAAATCCAGCAGCTGTCAATCACTATTGATCGCTGATATGGAGTGTATACAAGCACGTTAATTGATTAGTCAATCAACTGAGAATTCATCAGCAAATCTGTAGTGATTTACTCAAAAGGAAAGACACCAAACATTGAGTAGTTTCTGCTTTTCAAATGTTGAGTTTTTAACGCTTTTCTGTGTTCGTAAATGTGTTTTCTGTGGGTTTGGGAGTATTGATTGGACAAAAACAGCAGTTTGAAAACCCAATTCAGGTGTTTTCCATAGTTGAGTTTTTCCATCCAGAATGCTCTTTATTTAGTATTTATGATTTGCCCTCTTACTCTCGGCGTGCGCCCTCATACTAAAGTGCAGATTTAGTTATTAAGCTATTATAATTCGGAAATTGTGATTTATTCTTTAATTTTTAGGATATATTTAGTTACCAAGCCCTGTGATATCTAATTTCTAAGAACAGGCATTTTCTTTTAAGCTCTTCAGACCTATTCCCCCTGCCTAGTAACAGAAAAAGCCTGGGGAAATATTCATAATACTCGCCTACGTGTACATAAAGTGGTTTCAAGTAAAGGCATGTTTGTGTTTCTCCCCTCAGGTCATCAGCGTGTTGAATTTAATCCCCTGAACCTTCAGGACAAAATCCCTCACAAAAAACCCTTGCATTTTCACCTCTACTTCTTGAAAAGGGTATGTACTTAGTAGATCCACACCTCTGCATTTCCTCTCGCTTCATGCTGAGCGGTCCCAGAATAACCTGGACGTTGTTTCCAGAAAGCGCACAATGTCCCCTTTCAGTGCTGGGAGCACTATAAACAAAATCCCATTCACCTCATCTGAACTGGCACGGACAAATACAACTCACAGCTACCTGCATGTTTAGTTAGTGAGTGAGTGGGTTAGTTAGTGAGTGAGTTAGTTAGTTAGTTAGTTAGTTAGTTAGTTGGTTGGCTGGTGAGTTAGTTAGTTGGTTGGTTAGTGAGTTGGTGAGTGAGTGAGTGAGTTAGTGAGTTAGTTAGTGAGTGAGTTAGTGAGTTAACCCTTTAACCCTCTGAAACCCCAAGCTGTACGTTCTGCACCACTAATGGAAAAATTGTACAATCATGGCTAGAAGAACGAAGAACAAAAGGGGAATAAAGTAAGTATAAATTAAATAAGATTTCTATAATATTTGTATTATTATATTTTCTTGAATGTATTTGACAAAAAGTCAAATAAAATGTAAAGTATTTATATTCAAGATTTTCCATTTACCCAAACACTAATAATAATAATAATAATAATAATAATAATACAAATAAATCAATAATTTCTCTTAAATTAGAGTCTGATATGTTTTGTAAGATTTGGAATAAAATATAAATATATATCTAACATTTTAAAGTGTTAAAAGTAATGCAAATAAAGGGAGGAAATGGGGTTCAATATGCTAATAAATAATTAATTAATTAAAATGAATCACATTAAGATTTAAGAAGTATTACTAATGGTAGGGGGGGAAAGGGGGTTCTACATCCTAGAAATATTAAACGTTTTTGTGATGTAATCTTGTGCTTTCCTGCGTAATCTGTGTTCAGTCCAGGTTTCACAGATTTTCTGTCACGTGGCTGTTAGTCTCAGTCGAATCAATCGTGGCTTTAAGGTTGCGCTGAGGAGAGCAGAATTTAATGTTTTTTACAGGACCTGGTTAGTGCAAACCGTTTATTTTTAAGACATTTAAATCACTGAACTATAAGCTGTGATTCTGTCTCTGTTCCTATAGGAAGCATTTGTCACACGTGTCTCATTCAAAGACTGTGGGAAAGCTGAAAACTACTTGTGTGATTTTGGCGTTTTTTCTATTTTCCTGGGGGTAAACTATCCTTTAACACTTTTGTGTGCACTTCAGTCAAAGGACAACGTACACACACATCATGTAAAGACACAAACAGTCAAAGGACAACGTACACACACATCATGTAAAGACACAAACAGTCAAAGGACAACGTACACACACATCATGTAAGGACACAAACAGTCAAAGGACAACGTACACACACATCATGTAAAGACACAAACAGTCACTATCAGTGTTTCTGAGATTGTACTTACTTGGAGATCCGGTCCATGTTAGCGATTTGTTTCTGGTTTCGGACGACCTCGATGGCCGCCCACACGTACTGCACCACCTTCGGGTCCGCCAGCCTCTTCTTCACCACGCGGGACATGATTTCCTTATTCATCTTCACTGCGGGGAAACAAAGGACAACAACAATCATTAAAATCAGCGTTACATCTTTTGTTCCGTGGATGAAAAGTAGGTTGAAGTATAGTTCATTCTCACAGCAAAAATACTGACAAAAGGCATTTTCTAGTGTTATTAATATCAATTTAAGAATACCAGTGAAGATAATGAATCCACTGTTTTGTTTCCAAGTGATTTGGGCAAGATAGGAGCACACGGTGGTCAGGTGGACAACAGACGGTGAGCATGAGCATCACATGTGAGGGTCTCTAAAGAAACGACTGACCCTCGATCATCAGGTGGGTCAATTAGACATTTGACACTTAATTAGCGTCATGTCAAACCTAACAAGAGTTCCTATTATTAAGGAGCAAAGGATGCTTTGAGTAGTGAATCAGTTGCATTTTGGACAATAGCTGCAATATATCAGATAATTCATTCAACAAATCAGCAAGAATATCAAAATAAATCCAAAATATGTAATAATCAAACTGTCTTCTTGTTAAATGAGATGGCCAGAATATTAAGACACAGAAAACATGATTTATAGTAAGATACAAAAAAGAAAAGTCCTTATCATTTGGATATATTTCTGGAAAGGTTTGCTTATTTATTATTTATTCAGACACCTTGGATTACAGCAAAGAAACTAAAAATACATCTTTCATCATATTTTTTTTGGGTTGGTATTCTGGTCTCTGTCTTTTTTCCTTGAAATTCCTTAAGTTAATTCAGCTATTATAACTGTTGCTATGGTTTTTAATGACTGATTCAATATCAAGTTGTTAGCAGATCCTCTGGTGGTTTTACTGACCAACAACTGACCCATTCAGAGTATAAAAGGAAAGATATTTGAGGTGTTTGTGCCTAACTTCACACAAACGTTGGAGATGTTTTGAAATAAAGTTTAAGACATATGTGTTGTGACCTTTGTTGTGATCACTCATCACATGCTAGGTGTTTGATGTTGGTCAAAATGAAGCTGCAAACACCAGACATACATTCAGATGATGCTTAAAAGTCAGATCAAAGCACCATTTATTTTAAAGAAATCATACATCTAAGCCATAATTCTCCTGGAAGGCATTCAGAGCCATGTTTATATTAAGCATTATTGTCATTACGAGGACATTCTTAATACTTCAAGCCCCCTCTGTGACATGGGGACATCAAAACAAATACATGAACCGTGATGGATGCTGAGGAATATGACGAGTAAAGCCTAGAGACCTTCAAAGCTTCTGAATAAAGCCGGCTGCTTCTTTCCTGTGGTGCTCAGGCCCGGCCTTACTCCTGGAATATCTACGAATCCAATTTAATGCGGTTCTCCTCCAAAGCATCCGTGAAACCTAAGATGTCACTTGCATAAACCGCGGCCAAAAGCTAACCGTAATAAAGCTCGGAGCGTTTTGGTGTACTTTGTAGTAGAAAAGGCGACGACAGATGTTGACAGAGGATGTTCATTTTCACACTTTTTTCTCAGGAGAGTATGAACTGTGGATCCGCGTGGGGGGGGGTAACATGGTCAGATGCAGCAAAAAAAGGCAACTCTACAAATGCACTATTTTGGGTCAAAGTAAAGGGTCCTTAAACTGAGATGGATTGGGATCTCTTTACGCATATTATTTTTAATATTTCTGCTATCTTACAGACTCGTGGATAGACATCATCTGAGCTTGAGTACACATATATCAGCCTGATGCATTTGATATTAAGTTTGCAAGGCAGGCGAACCTAAAGCACTTATTGTGATCATAAGGGGTCCCTTTAAATGTAACAAAAATGCCTGTTTTTACTATTAAAAACAGTATATCCTTAAATAACATCATATAAAACAAGGATCTTGAAAAGGACATAGGGGTCACTTTAAAAACACTGAAATGTAAAGGTTTTGAGGCTGTGAAAAAAGTCGAAATGCTGTTATTTTTATACCTTGGATGTGCACTTGTTTAATTAACACGTGTTTCTTAAGTGAATATGTTAATGAAGTCATTATTTCTGCACTGTTTTTCTTTTCCTAGGATTTCTGATTGTTGGTAATGGTATGATTACATTACAAATATGTAAACATTAATTTACTCAGATTTGGGATGACTGGGGGACGAGTTTTTCCACCGTAATTGGGTTAAACCGACCGGCACTCTCGGCTAAGATAGTGAAATTGTAAAGAAAGTGGTTGGGCAGACTTCACAGTGTCACAACACAGATGAAGGTAAAACAGGGACATGAAGGAGTAACGGTTCATTAGTAATGTGATCCCTCCTCATTCTGTGTCAGGAGGTGTGAAGGAGGGCCATCTGTGCCATAAGGATCTTGAAAAGGACGCATGTGTCAATTTAAAAACATTGCTATTTTAAGGTTTTGAGGCTGTGAAAAAAATGCTGTTATTTGTATACCTTGAATGTGCACTTGTTTAATTAACACCTGTGCCATGATGCCAAAGCAGCAGCAGCATTCTGGGCTTGCATGAATACAGCACACAGCTAACTTTGTCTTGGCTTTTATTATTAGGATCCCCACAAAGATAATGAAAGTCTGAACCAATCTTTAGTATTCTCTTGTGCATCGGCAATGAGTGACCATGGCTCTGTACATGACTGTTTTCTGTATCATATTTGTATTCACTTTAGGCAACATGAACCTTCTTTATGGTGCATATCATAAACAAGTTTGTGTTGAGCGTACCGAGATAAAATACGTTTTACATAATATCTTAATGGATGTGTCACTGTTACAGTTCTGACACATTTCAACAAAGCATAAGTAGATCTCTGCCTAAGAGTTACGCAAGTCAATTGTTCATGCATGTATATTACACTAGTTCTGTAAGAGCAGTATAATGCACATTATTTTAAGCTACATGTATTGTTTCACTTTTCCATAGGACCACATTTCAAAACAGTAATCAAGCTATGACAGAACCAATGCATTTGAACCATATCTAATGACATCTGGTGGTATAACTTTTACAATTCTTCTTGTAATTGACACACTCCTTTCCATTTTTTTCACAATGTTATCCACATCTGTCTGCAGAGGATCACACTACAGTATGAACAAATGCTACCTAAGCAATTAGTCCGACAAAGGGAGCCAATTAGAGGACAGGTTGAGGGGGATTCGGCTCCCAGGGGAAATGACAGCTCCTCAAAAACGTGTCTCCATGTCAACAGAGATGGGAGTTAAGTACTTTAATGTTGTACTTAAGTAGAAGTACTCAGATCTTGTACTTGAGTAAAAGTAGAAGTACCAGAGTCTAGGAATACTCTGTTACAGTAAAAGTAGTCATTGTGCAGATTGGTCCATTTCAGAATAATATATATGATATGTTTTATAATGATTGATCATTAAAGTGTTCTCAAAGCTGGTAAAGGTGCAGCTAGTTTGAATGACTTTGTATACTGCAGGGTAGCTTGTGGATTTACTCCAGGTGGAACTAAAGTCTGATTTAACACTTGATTATATTTCACATCATTCATCCACATCTGTAAAGTAACTAATAATAATAATAATACATTTAATTTATATAGAGGTATTAAATACATGTAGTGGAGTACAAGTACAGGATTTACCCCAGAATTGTAGTGGAGTACAAGTACAAAGTAGCACAAGTTTGAAATCCTCAAGTAAAGTACAAGTACCTCAAAATGGTACTTAGTTACTTTACACCACTGCATATCAAGAATCATGTATATTTGTTATGATATCGATTAAATGACAGTAGCACAGTTAACACAGGATGCAGCATTGTCAATATCAACCATGCTGATGAGGAGAACACATCTGTCTATGACTCCTGGATTACATATATTATATGAAATAGCATCTGGATAATCAGACTTCAAACAACGCATGTCAAAATAAATGCCACATTTAACACAACTGGTAGATTTGGCAACAAAGAGGGAAGGCCACGGGCTTTTGCCAATGTGTATTTTAAATTATCTTTTTTCAGCGACTGTCTTTGTTAAGTGTGCCTTTTGTAAAAAAAAAATGGTCTATGTATATTTAAAAACGCACTATATAAATTAAAAATAAATGCATTATTGTTAAACGAGCTGTATTTAGCTACAAGCATGCTAGATAACGTCAAAGCACATCAAGACAAAATAACCGATTTAACTTGCACTTAATAACACCAAACAGCCACTTTAGATGTAATGTGTCATAATTAATAACATAAATTCCCCATAATAACATTACATGTATGGTTGGCGAGTTATTTATTTTTCAGTCAGCGATGCTACGTTGCTAGCATTAGCTTATCGGTAGCTAAACCAAAGCTAGTCAACTTGTCAACAACAAAAATACACAATAAAAGCGACATAGGAGGTGTTTTTTGGCTTCACTTCAAGCTAAAAAATCCGTCACAAACAAAGTCTGCTAATAAGCAAACGGCTCGCTTGTTTTGGAGGCGCCATGTTCACAATCCTCCATCACGGGATAAGGAGCTACTGCTAAGCTAATGCTAAGCTAACAGTGCTAACTAGCCGCAGTGTTGTCACTTTTTCTTGCCATTTTTCTTGAAAATAATACAAAAATAAAACTCACCTTTTGCTCCGGTGTCACTAACACACAAATCCTTGAAGGATGGAGCACCAGAAAGCTCACATTAGTGATTTTCCGGCTGGTTTGGAGACTGGTGGTTTGTGTGTGAACACTCAGAGGTAAACAGAGGGAGAACTCTAGTGGTGGAATCCGATTTACTGCACCTAAAACCCGGGGAATTAAAGGGGCAGTCCGCCCATCTTCCATGTCAGAGTCAATTTACTGGTCATCAGCAATGGTGAAGAAATTCACAAGAAGAAATCGACTGACTTTTGCACACGTTTACTTAAAATTACAACAATATGGCACCACTATTAAAAAAAACATCACCTGTGGCTGCCAGAGAACTCACTGCCCCATAGTTTTAGTTTTTCCCTCTCAATAACTATGCAGCCACCTTGCACATCTGTCATTTCATTTATATTATATCATATGTATACATGTCTCTGCTCCTGTAGTATAAATCTATATTTCTGTTGCTGCATTTTTTTTGTCTTTTATCAAAGATTTTAACTATTCAGAATATTTTATATTGTATGGGCTTTCTACTGTTATATGTTTATATTTGCTGTTTATTTCTGATTGTGTTATTATTCCACCTTTTAAATAGTGTATTGCCTGAACACTCTGCTGCTGTAACACAAGAAATCCCTAAATTGGGATCCAATAAGTATCTATCCATAAAATACGAAGGAAGTCAAAACCAAATGTGTATCGGATAAATATATTTACCTGAAATGTTACATTTTGTTTTTAATCACAATTGTCTTTATATTTCGTTCTCCATTTACTTATATGTATGTATATACCAGTGGCGGCCGGTCCATAGGGGCGCTAGGGGCGCCGCCCCACCTCTTCCCATATTGAAAAAAAATAATAATAATAATAATTAAAATTAAAATTAAAAAAAAAAAATATGTTTAAAAAAATATATATGTTTTTATTTTTATTTTTAATGAACAAGGTAAATATTATATAATTGGTATCAGTAAAATGTATAATCTACAATAAAATCTCGTTTAAAATTGTGTTACGATGTCTAAAGTTACTGATAAGTCACATGTTTCCTGCCTGGCCTTGCCCATGCACCTTCTCTCGTCTGGGCGCTAAGAGAGGAGCCTTCAACCAGTGCAGCAGCAGCCACCAGCAGCTGACTGTTGCTATCTGTAACGTGTAAACTATGCCGCGAAAATATAATTTCAGCCAATCAGCGTCGTCAAAGATGACGGTCACCGGGCGCCAATGTCAGCGCCCAGTGCAGTCTGTGAGTAGTTTGGACAGTGACTCGTATCCGGTTGACGCAGTAGTTGATGAGGATGGCTTCGTGTGCAGGTGGAGTCTCCGGACCTCGGTCCCCGGCTAATTCTGTTCAAGAGCTAATCTCCAATCCTTTCGAAAGGAGAAGTTTGGCAGATAAATTGTTGCTTAAAGACCTTGCACCGGACCAACCCGATTTGAATATATCGCAGCAATCTCGTGAAAAAGACAACATTTATACACGAGGCTTCACAAGTAGCTGGTACACAAGAAAGGCTTGGCTAGCTGGATGCAAACAGGTAAATGCTGTCTTTTGTTTCCCATGCTTGGATATCACTTTATATGTAGAGAGGAGGTTTCCCATGGTTGTTAGAAGTTTATTAATAAGTGGGCATTTATCACAGAAGTGATTGTTCTGTCTCCACGTTTGTTGCATTGTCTGTGATGTATTTTCCAACGGTTATAGCTCCTGTTCTGTCCCAGCAACACTACACGGTTTGCAGCTCCACCACATTTTTGGTTTATCTTCGGTGTCGCTTAAAATCTGCTTCCCATCGGACTAAAACCTCCACGTAATCTGAAGACAGATACTTGAAGTTATTTAAACCTTTTGCAAACTTTATGTTCTTTCTTGCTCTAGCCTTGCCAGTTACATTGTACATAACACATATATTATCATTATGCTAAGTGGTTGTTCGTGTTAGACGATGTAGCTTTTTCATTTCTGAGTTATTGCTATATGTAAATAAGCCTGTTTGTAAATAATCCTCAGAGAAACAAAGAAAAAACACAATTTATGACATTTTGTGCTGTGGTTATTTTTTTTAAATTGCATTTATTCACAGTTCAGTTTGAAATGCTGTAGTGACTTGTATTGAACCACTTAAATATTTATAATTAATGCTACTGAAAAGATGCTATTAATTTGATATCTCACATGCAGTTCACTGTAAAGCTACTTGGTGAAGGTGTTGGTTCATAAAACATGAACAGTTTTAAGAAAGAAAAAAACAGACCAGTTCTGAGAACACAAATTCCTGGTAAAGTAGTAGATGTTCAGGTTGATAAATAATATTTTCCACACTGAAGATTATGGAGGTATTGATCCGTCTTCTCATATTTTTAAGCCTCGATTTCTCCTTTCCCCCCCCCCCTCTAACATCACCAGAAGTCATCATTTAAGGGGTCATTTCTCGAAAAAAGTTTCCGGGGGGAAACCCCCCGGACCCCCCGGGTAGGTCACTTACGGTACGTCAAGAGCCCCACCAAAAAAAAAGACCACCGGCCGCCACTGGTATATACATATACAACAATCACCTCCAGCTCAACATCAGCAAGACTAAGGAGC
Source organism: Trematomus bernacchii (assembly GCF_902827165.1). Taxonomy (NCBI): domain Eukaryota; kingdom Metazoa; phylum Chordata; class Actinopteri; order Perciformes; family Nototheniidae; genus Trematomus; species Trematomus bernacchii. The sequence goes on along the minus strand of NW_022987839.1, from coordinate 6,801,968 downwards.
TGGTGGTGGGCTTCAGGCGGAGCAGGAAGAGGCCTCTGACCCCCATCACCATCAGGGGGGAGGATGTGGAGGTGGTGAACAGCTACAAGTTCCTGGGAGTGCACTTACACAATAAACTGGACTGGTCAGACAACACTGATGCTCTCTTCAGGAAGGGACAGAGCAAGCTGTTCTTCCTGAGGAGGCTCAGGTCATTCAACGTGTGCACGAGGCTGCTGCAGATGTTTTCCCAGTCTGTGGTGGCCAGTGTGCTCTTCTTTGCCGTGGTGTGCTGGGGGGGAAACACCAACACAAGGGATGGTGAGGAAGGCTAGCTCTGTAGTTGGAGTACAACTGGACAATCTGGAGGAGGTGGCAGAGGGGAGGACGAGGAGGAAGCTCGACAGCATCCTAGAGAACCCCTCCCACATACTCCATGCAGAGCTAGTGAAGATGAGGAGTACGTTCAGCCACAGACTCATCCCTCCACGACACAGCACCAAGCGCCTCGGACAGTCTTTTGTGCCTGTAGCCATCAGGCTGCACAACAAGGGGTCAATAATGCACAGTTTCCACAACCCATGTTAATATATCTAATATGTAATATGTTTATATGACCCAATATGTATGTTCATTTTCATTCATTTCTTACTTCATAGTTTATATGACCCAATATGTATGCTCATTTTTATTTTTTATTCATTTCTTATTTCATAGTTTTTCATTATAATTTGTATCTTTGATTTAATTTTTGATATCTTTAATCTGTGCTGTCCTGTTTTTCACCCTTACCCTGTTGCTGTTTGAACTACTGAATTTAAATGAGTATATGTACAATATATATATATATATATATAAAATATATATATAATATATATAATATAATATATATATATATAATATATTATATATATTTTTCTTGAATAAAGGAGGAAAAACAGTAAAAAAGTCATTTTCAATGTGCTAATTTCCCCCCAAAAAGTATTCATATGTATACATTTATGTACAAAACTTCAACATTGTTTTTATGTGAATTTATTGAAACCTCACGCACTTTCAGGTTGTATGCAAACTGCATTTAATTGTACTTGCAATGGGCAATGACAATAAAGTTGAATGTAATCAAATATCCTATAACATTCACACATTTGTATGACACCCTGGGACGAAGAAAAGGAGACAAAACTTCAATCATTCTTCAATAAAAAAAACGTTATTGATTATGTAAGCCTTCAGTTTTGTTCACACATCCCATCATACATTCAGCATGGTAAAAAAGAACAAAAAACATTAGCACAAATTCAACCAAAACGATAGGCAGTTTGATTGACAGCTGATCTCTGTGGGGTCAGCACTCTCAGCAAAGAGACAAAATGAGTTAAACGAAACATCCACACAACATTTAACCCAAGTACTTTATACGGCTAGTTAGAGTTAGACGATCTCAGCATAGTCTCCAGCATTGTCATAAAATGTAAACCCCAGATAGAGAGGCTCAGTGAAGGTGGTCTGGACTCTGTGGAGGAGGGTCATGGTGTCACCCTTGATCTTGTAGAAACACAGAACACCTGCATTGTGATCCAGGAAAATTCCTACTCTGTTGAACTCAATAGCTGGGTACTTAACGGTCTCACAATTGTGTGCAAAATGGAAGCCCCCTTCGGTACAACGTAGTACCCAAGATTTTTGGTTGAATCCAAATCTAACTTCATTGTTGTCCCCTTTTCTTTCATTACTCCAGTATGCGAGAGCAAAATCAACCATAGACCCTCCCCACTCTATCTCCACGTAACAGCGTCCAACAATCGCCTCTTCGTTCAGGACCTGCTTGTGAACCTCGAATCTGTCAGGATGATCAGCACATGGACGCCGGAGTTGGTTTATGTCTGTGACTCTCGTGTCCTCCATAGATAAGTCCAGATGTGGGTGTGCCGTGTCTGGATCCATGGTGAGTCTACAAGTATGTGTTCTGAATTCAGCTTTGGTCGTGGGCTCTGGTTTCAACATCAAAACGTCCACCTCGCTCACAAGCATTAAGAGATTTGCCGACATACTATCCATGAACTCATCCAATTGTTCAATGGCGGATGACGCCTCTACTGCCACTCCGTCAAAGTATCTCAGAGGACGGATTTTGATGCTGGATGTGTCTGTAGATTCACTGAGAGGTGGCAGGGAGTTGTAGATTTGTTGAAGCTGGTTGAGATCCTCTCCCTGTGAGTTTTTTCAGCTCAGCTTCTCTGCTCTTCAGCTCAGAGATCTCCTTCTCCAGCTTCTTCTGAAGATTTCTGACCCGATTTCGTTCAATTTCCCGCTGGGATATGATCTTCTGCTTCACATCAGAGCATATTTTCATCATGATAATGTTCCACACTGCGAATTTTCCCTGACTGTCCTTCATTGCTTTATTAGCAAACCTGTTGATAGCCTTCTCTTCCTCTTTAAGCAGCTTCACATATGTCTCTCTGTCCTGGATCCTCTTCTGAATGTTCTGTCGACTCACCCCCAGCTCTTTCTGTGTTTCAGTCCTCTCAACATCCAGGAGTCCAGTCTTCTTCAGCTGCTCCACCAGGAATGCTAACATGGTGTTTTTAACCAGGTCAGGTCTGGGTGTGAAGGCCTTCCTACACTGAGGACAGCTCTCCTTTTCATTCTGTTTCTCTCCATCCCAGTAGTTTTTAATACAGCCCATGCAGTAGCTGTGTCCACAGGGAATAGTGACCGGATCCTTCATCACATCCAGACATATCGAACAGGAAATGGAGTCCAGGTCCAGCTGAGCTCCTTTCTGAGACATTTCTCCTCGTTGTAGTCACTGTGAGAGAGTTTCTGAGATCAGAGAAGTAGTGTGCTCTGACACAAAAACAAACACGGGGCCTTTACTTCCCTCTCATTGGCTGATCTGCACCAATGGGTGTTCAGAGCGGGAGGAAGAGGGCGGAGTTATCAAACTTGCATGCGTTTCAGAAGGCCTTCTCTTAAAGGGGCAGTACATCTTTATTATGAGAAGATAAAATATACTCTATTGATCCACATTTGACCGTTTTTTGTCACAGTAGCATAGATAAGACATTGCACATGAGTTAGAAGTAAATCACAAAATAATGTAATTGCCCCTTTCATATTTGAGAGATGTATATATTAGGGCTGTCAAGTTAACGCGTTAATAACGCGTTAACGCAAAAAAAAATTAACGCCACTAATTATTTTAACGCGATTAACGCATGTGTATTTTTTGTCCTCGGCCGCCCCGTAGTTTCAGAGCGCATCGAGTTTAAAATACCATCTACAAGCTGATGCTGACAGCTCCTGCCGCTCGCTTGTGGCAGACCACACTTCCACGCTCACCGGCAGGCCCGGACTGGCCATCGGGAGGACCGGGAGGGAGTGCGTATGCGTGGCGCGACTCGTGCGAGCGAGGCACACCTTACGTGTTGTTGTTGTTAGCATCTGGTGCTAGCTAGCTGCGCTAACGGATATATGGAGCTGTTTCGATGACATTTCGCCGACAACTGCGCCGAGCACTTGACTTTATGCAGGTAGCCAGACAGTGGGACATTGTACGAAAAGTCAGCGCACTCAGCACGGATAGTACGCGCAACATGATTGCAGCGTCCAGGCAGCACACGTTCGAGCATATATGCCTTGAGCGGCACATAGCTCCAACGATCCATCACAGTGTCTCCACATTCTCACACACACACACACACACACACACACACACACACACACACACACACACACACACACACACACACACACACACACACACACACACACACACACACACACACACACACACACACTTTGTATTGTATGAGAGAGGTTCCAGGTTGAATTGAGGCGAATATTTGTAATGTTCAGAGGTTGTTGTGTTTAATATTCATGAGAATATTTGTCATTGTTCAAATGATAATAAACAAACATATAAAGCATATTTGTCCACTCATATGTTGATAAGAGTATTAAAAACTTGAAAAATATCCCTCTAAGGTACATTTAGAACAGATAAAAAATGTGCGATTAATTTGCGATTAATCGCGATTAACTATGGACAATCATGCGATTAATCGCGATTAAATATTTTAATCGACTGACAGCCCTAGTATATATATATATAGTGTAATTGAAGTGGTGGTGGTGTAACTAAGTGCATTAAGTCAAGTACTGTACTTATGTAAAATGTTAAGGGTCTGTATACTTTACTTGAGTATTTCCATGTTATGCTACTTTGTACTTCTACTCCTACTACAATTCAGAGGTAAATGGTTTACTTTTACTCCACTGTACTGTAGTAGTAGTAGTAGTAGTAGTAGTAGTAGTAGTAGTAGTAGTAGTAGTAGTAGTAGTAGTAGTAGTAGTAGTAGTAGTAGTAGTAGTATTAGTGACTTTACAGATCTGGATTATTGATGTGAAATATATTCAACTCTTAAATCAGACTTTAGTTCCACCTGGAGTAAATTCACAAGCTACCCTGCAGTATACAAAGTCATTCAAACCGCTGATAACACGGGCATTTGACTTGGCAGTTTGTCAATATATATAACAATAAATATGCAGCACAAAGCACCAACAGTTTGACAGATTTAAAGTTTAAGAGTTGTATTTATTTATTCAAATGCCTAAACACCATCCTTGGTTCACAGCTCAGACAAATAAAGTTGGAAAAGAAGAGTTTGGAAACTGGGGACAAGTTTCAAATATTCAAATAACAGGTTTAGCGAGGCAGTGAGAGACACTGAACGACTCTAAAGAAACTCCAGCACAGTTCTCAGTAAACGACTCCTCTTCTGTCTCAAAGGGTCTCAGATTGATCACCAAATGCAAACCTGAAGCACCAATAACGACTTGTAGGAAAGCTGAAAGAAATCTGCAGTTATTTTGGAAGACAATGGGACAGTCCTGACTCCAGGGATGATTCTCTTTATTCTGGAGAGGGACGTAAATGGGCTGTTGAAGAGAAGCTACTTTATTCTACAGTTAGTGTGCACATTGATATGAATGTTTAAGTCTGTAGCCTTTCCTTTTATTTTTTTTGCAATTTACCAAAAAACACCACTCTCAAACTTAACATTTTAGAGTAAAAAGTGCAAAATGAACTGTACCATTATCAGTGTGGTCTGCAGAGGTCCCAATGGGATGATAACACTTTAAAATTGTCTTTACGTATGTCAGGTTTTGCAAAGTAAACACTGGTTAGGCAAATATGTCAGATATTGAGTCTGTTAAATGGCTTCTACTTTACTCTGTATGTAAATCATTTATATATATGCCATTATGTTACAATGTGCCTGTGTTTAATATATCTAACTTATTCTATACCAAAGTCTACAGTGATTTCACAAATATGTAACAAGACCGTGTGGTACTTATGGTTAGAATAGTTTAGTTTTAGGGCTTTTTGGTTAGTGTTTTGGTTTGTAATGTTTCTGTATAATACAAGAACTCCATGTCCCATTTCACATTTCGCCTTATTATGAACTTGATTTTTCCACAACCTGGCAAAAATCCCTGTATTATTGTTACTGGCAATTTAAAAGCATCTAAAAAGCCACTATAAAGCAACGTTTGTTTTCCAGAGGAACTGCTTTAAAAATGTGCGAAGGCTCGACAACACTGCTTTCCAAAATAATCTCTGTCTGTCTATCAAATATACACTATAAGGGCCAATTGCATTATTTTTTTATTTACTTCAAATGTATGTGCAATGTCTTATCTATGCTACTGTTACGAAAATAAATCCCAAATGTGGATCAATAGAGTATTTTATCTTCTCTCATAATAATAAAAAAGGACTGCCCCTTTAAGAGAAGGCCTTCTGAAACGCGTGCAAGTTTGATAACTCCGCCCTCTTCCTCCCGCTCTGAACACCCATTGGTGCAGATCAGCCAATGAGAGGGAAGTAAAGGCCCCGTGTTTGTTTTTGAGTCAGAGCACACTACGGGTGTTTCTCAATCGCGAGTAAAGCTGCTCCAGAGCCACTATTTCAAGCATACTACGTCATCGAGTGCCGCCGAAGTACTGTTCCAATCTCCAGCATACTTGGAAATCTACCGAGCCCGGCGTACTCCGTTTGGAGAGATATCGAGGCTGCACATGAGTAGACTCTGCGGTCTTAAAATCCCCACAATGCTTTGCGCACGGACCAATTTCCCCAAATATGTGACGGAAAATGTAAGGCGGGGCCTCTCATATGACGCACACCTGCACACTTGCTAGCCTGTTCCACTCTTTGTTTTCCGAATGCCAGGAAGTATTCTTGACTCGCTTCTGAAGCAAGATGCTCGGCAGACATGTGCTACCAAGCAAGCGTACTCGCGATTGAGAAACACCCTACTTCTCTGATCTCAGAAACTCTCTCACAGTGACTACAACGAGGAGAAATGTCTCAGAAAGGAGCTCAGCTGGACCTGGACTCCATTTCCTGTTCGATATGTCTGGATGTGATGAAGGATCCGGTCACTATTCCCTGTGGACACAGCTACTGCATGGGCTGTATTAAAAACTACTGGGATGGAGAGAAACAGAATCAAAAGGAGAGCTGTCTTCAGTGTAGGAAGGCCTTCACACCCAGACCTGACCTGGTTAAAGACACCATGTTAGCATTCCTGGTGGAGCAGCTGAAGAAGACTGGACTCCTGGATGTTGAGAGGACTGAAACACAGAAAGAGCTGGAGGTGAGTCGACAGAACATTCAGAAGAGGATCCAGGACAGAGATAAATATGTGAAGCTGCTTGAAGAGGAAGAGGAGGCTATCAACTGTTCTGCTAATAAAGCAGTGGAGCACAGTGAGGAAAAATATACAGAGGTGCTCACGGCCATGGTGAACATGAGATCTATGATGAAGGAGCGGATCAGAATCCAACAGGAATCTGAAGGAAATCAGGTCAGAGATTTTCATAAGAAGCTGGAGAAGGAGATCTCTGAGCTGAAGAGCAGAGACGCTGAGCTGAAAAAACTCTCACAGGAAGAGGATCTCAACCAGCTTCAACAAATCTACGACTCCCTGCCACCTCTCAGTGGATCTACAGACACATCCAGCATCAAACCCCGTCCTCTGGGATACTTTAACGAAGTGACAGCATCCGTGACAAAAGACCTGAATAAACTTCTGGACATTGTGACGGAGGATTGGTGTGGAATTGCTCTGGCTTTGAGTAAAGTGGACATGTTACTGCCCAAACCAGAGCCCAGATCCAGAGCTGAGTTCATCCAATTGTCCCGTGTTATCACTCTGGATCCAAACACAGCAAACAGACGGCTGTTGTTATCTGAGGGGAACAGAAAGGCAACAGCCACGGAGCGACAGCAGGTGTACTTCTGTCACCCCGACAGATTCGATGTTCACACCCAGGCCCTGAGCGGAGAGGCTCTGACTGGACGCTGTTACCTGGAGATGGAGTGGAAAGGCCTTCAGGTGTGCTTCAGCCTCGCTTACAAGAGCAACGAGAGGAAAGGGCACCAGGATCTGGCTGTGTTCGGACACAGCGACAAGTCGTGGTCATTGCATTGTGGCACTATCTATTTCTCCTTATGGCACAAAGGTGAATCCACTGCCATCTCAGGTCCTCTCTCCTCCAGGATAGGAGTTTACCTGGATCACAGTGCAGGTGTTCTGATCTACTACAGCATCATCGATGGAAAAATGATCCCTGTCCACAAAGTCCAGACCACCTTCACTGAGCCTCTGTACGCCGGAGTGGGGCTTCCTTACGCTTCAGCAGAATACATTGAGTTCATTAAACTCACATGAAGTCCTTTGAGGGACTGTGTGGTTTTAATACTGACTCTGATACTGATACTTTGATATCTCATCAGTTTGGTAAATGTTTGATAATCTTTAGATGCTACTTCCTCCTGTCTATGTTTACCTATGGGTCTACCATGGGGTCATTTCTCTGCATCGAAATGAAAACAAACTGCTCTTATCATTTCAAGAAGTATGTTTTGATGCATGTTATGCAGGTGTTTCTTACGGTTCTGCAGAATACATTGAGTTCTGTAAACATGTGTGGTTTTAATACTGACTCGTCATGTCGGTGGTTCTTTGAAATCTTCTCATCAGTTTGGTAATGTTTGATCGTCTTTAGATGCTACTTCCTCCTGTGTAGGTTTAGCTATCTCTACCACAGGTCATGATGGTGTTTGTTTTGATGCGTTTTATGTAGGTGTTCCCTTCTGTTCTGTAAACTCACATAGACTGAGGTCATTTCAAAGGACAATGGGTTACACTCTGTGTTTTTAATTGTTGTTTTTTTTCCGTTGAATTCTTCTCATCAGTTTGGTACAAGTTTAATCGTATTAAGATGCTACTGTTAACTCCTGAGTTATGGTGTTACTAAAACCAACATTTCTCTGCATTGAAATGAAAACAAACTTCTCTTAAAATGTCACAAAGTATGTTTTGATGTAGGTGTTTCTTACGAGTTTCTTACGAGTCCTTACCTGAGAATATACTGAGTTCTGTAAACTCACATGGAGTTCATTTAGGAGACAGTGGGTTAAACTCAGTGTTTGAAATCAGTTTGTTTTATGATTGACCGAAAAGTGAAGCTCAGATATCATTTTCTGTATGCACCCAGGGTTAAACCATGATGTATAACAGAGGAATAATTATACATACTTTGGATACCTTATTGGTGTCCATCAACATGTATTGTAGATGTATGTCAACTTGCTGTCACATTTGTGAGTCTTCTCAAAGCAAATATTATAAGGTTCTCTAGTACCACCTTCTGGTCTGTATATGCTACTTCCTCCTGTCTGTGTTTAACTATGGAGTTTACCACAGCTCCTTTTACCTAAACGGACATTTATCTGCCTCAAAATGTAAACAAACTGCTCTTAAACATGTCAAGAAGTATGTTTTAAGCATTTTGTGTAGTTGTTTCTCTGTGACTGCATGGGACACTCAAATGTTCTTCAGTCATTTAACTGTGTGTGTGTGAACTGAAGCTTTACATGATAAATAAAAATAACTTTGCAAAATATCTTCTTGTGCTCTGTTTTCTATTTACACAAGTGTGTACATCATCATTTAATGATATTGCAGCCTAAAGGTGTTTTTTAATGTACCACTAATTAGTAAAATGTCCTTAAAGTGAAGTGAGAGAAGTTATAGTTAAATGTTATTTTAATTTGTTTGCCATCCCTGTTGGTAAAACAGTGTTGACTGTAGACAGCATTTAACTTTAGGCTATTTCCTTAATTTATTTATCAAAAATAGTTTAAATTAAAATAGTGTAGAAATGGGACACCCAGATGAGCTTGAAAATAAGGACCCAGACATTAAACATAAAGTATTATCTTTAAATATAGAATCAGAGAGACTTCATGTACAATACAGAAACATTACAAGCCAAAGCACTAACCCAGAAGCCCTCAAACTAAACTATTCTATAGGTACTAAATGGTCCTAAATGTATTTTTTAAATCAGTCTAGACATTGGTTTAAGTTAGATAGTTTTAACTCAGACACATTGTATGGGAAAATAATGGCATCTATAAATGCATTCCATACAGAGTCAAGTAGAAGCCTTTAACGTATCTCTGACATATTTAACCAGTGTTGCTTGAAGCGCTTTGCAAAAACAGACATAAGTCCACAACCATTTAAAGTATTTAATATCTGACATATTTGCCTAACCAGTGTTTACTTTGCAAAAAAAGATTTTTAAAGTGTTATCATCCCATTAAATAAACGAGGACCTCTGCAGACCACACTGATACACAATAGATTTTGCACTTTTAACTCTAAAAATGTGAAATGTTTGAAGCTAAGTCACTCAAAAACTAAAAGGAAAGACTTAAACCTTGACAAGACTGAACTGCTTTTTCTTCCGGGAAAAGATTGTCCCACTCTTGACCTAACAATCAACATCGGCACCTCTATTGTTTCCCCGACTCGGACTGCAAGGAATCTGGGTGTGACCCTAGATAACAAACTGTCCTTCACTGCAAACATCGCTGCTACAACCCGCTGCTGCAGATACACGCTTTACAACATCAGGAGGATACTTCCCCATCTGACCCAGAAAGCGACGCAGCTTCTGGTCCAAGCTCTCGTCATCTCACGCCTAGACTACTGCAACTCCCTCCTGGCTGGTCTACCTGCATGTGCCATCCCACCTCTGCAGCTCATCCAGAATGCAGCGGCTCGTCTGGTCTTCAACCTTCCAAAATGTTCCCACACCACGCCGCTCCTCCGCTCACTTCACTGGCTTCCAGTAACTGCTAGAATCCACTTCAAGACACTGGTACTTGCGTACCATGCTGTGAATGGATCTGGCCCTTCCTACATCCAGGACATGGTTAAACCATACACCCCAGCACGTGCACTCCGCTCTGCATCAGCCAAACGGCTTGCTGCACCCGCACTGCGAGGGGGACCCAAGTTCCCATCAGCAAAAACACGTGGGTTTGCTATCCTGGCTCCAAAATGGTGGAATGAGCTCCCCATTGAAATCAGGACAGCAGATAGCTTACACATCTTCCGGCGCAGACTGAAAACTCATCTCTTTCGACTCCGCTTCGAGCGATAGAAGCACTAACAAAGAATTGCTAACAAAGCACTTATATACTAATAAAGGACTGGCTTATCTAAAGCCAGTTGAGTAGCACTAAATGTTTTAGCTCTATGAAACCTGATGTACTTATATGATTCTGTTTTCTTCAAGTTTGTATCTTGTTGGTCGAATGCACTTATTGTAAGTCGCTTTGGATAAAAGCGTCAGCTAAATGCAATGTAATGTTAAACATTCATATCAATGTACACACTAACTGTAGAAGCACCTGGTGTATTCCTCTTCCATTGATTGAGTAACAGCTGTTTGTGCAGACAGTGTAAAGTAGCTTCTCTCCAACAGCCCATTAACGTCCCTCTCCAGAATAAAGAGAATCATCCCTGGAGTCAGGACTGTCCCATTGTCTTCCAAAATAACTGCAGATTTCTTTCAGCTTTCCTACAAGTCGTTATTAGTGCTTCAGGTTTGCATTTGGTGATCAATCTGAGACCCTTTGAGACAGAAGAGGAGTTGTTTACTGAGAACTGTGCTGGAGTTTCTTTAGAGTCGTTCAGTGTCTCTCACTGCCTCGCTAAACCTGTTATTTGAATATTTGAAACTCGTCCCCAGTTTTCAAACTCTTCTACCTTTAGACTTTGTCCTAGGTGCTGTATATTTATCATTCTATATTGATAAAAGTACACTTGAAAATGCTTGTTTTCTTCAAGTAAAGAGAGCTCTGGAACAGTAGAAGCACTCAGATCTTGTACTTGAGTAAAAGTAGAAGTACTCAGATCTTGTACTTGAGTAAAAGTAGAAGTACTCAGATCTTGTACTTGGGTTAAAGTAGAAGTACTCAGATGTTGTACTTGGGTTAAAGTAGAAGTACTCAGATGTTGTACTTGGGTTAAAGTAGAAGTACTCAGATCTTGCCATGAGCCATTCCATAATTCTGTATTCAGGTCACATTGGAACTTTTACAAGACTTCTGATCAACATTGGAAATATATTTTAACCAGTGTTAAGAAAATTGGAAATGTCTATGGTCTCAATTCTTCAGTAAATATTTGTACACCATGCCAAATGAATCCTGTCTTTCTCATACATGTATTTGATCAACTAAGGGTACAAAGATTGTGTAGGTTTATATTACATAATACTTTTGAAATATTGTCCCTTTATAGTCAAAAGTCAATCTATGAGCGATACCGAGTTTAAGCATTAGAGTCACAACATGATGCTTTATTCAGATCACATTAGAAAGAAAGACATATTGGTTACATCAGCTTTAAATCTAAAAACATGGAAATGTTCTAAAGTGTTTAAAACAATATCTGTTTCTTATGGCGCGTTTCCACTACAGCGCGGAGCACGGTTTAAGAGGGCTGTGACGTCAGCGGCCCGTCTTTGGTTGCGTTTCCACTTGGCCTAGTACCGGCCGGCGGGTCCTAATTCACAGTTTTTCTGGCCTCATAAAATCGTGGGTCTAGGGCCAGAGACAACGAGGCTGAGTCGGGCTGAGTATGCTAAACTAGAGAGAGAATCGCTGGCAAGGGGGCTACAACTACAACAAGATGGACATATTTGACTGTGATTTAATTGTAATACACGTTTCAAAATGATGCCGAAGTAACAACATACTGATACCGGTTAGTAAAAACCATGAATTAATGCTTTGACAAGTCTGCAGACAGACGGCAGGCGAAAAACCTTTTAAAATGTGTGTTTTCTAAATGGAGATTGGCTAAGCTAACGCAGTATATGCTCCGACCGTCCACACTCACAACAACGGCCTAGACAGACATAAATAAAGCAGCGACTGTATTCGCCATGACACAGGCAGTCTGTGGTTTGTACTTGTTTAACTTTTGTCTAGTTTCTGAACATATATGAGGAGCTGTGAGCTCTGAGTGCTAACAGCTAACGGCTGTGTTGTTTTTCTGGGGTTCTCATTGAAGATGACGTCACGGCTCCGCCTACACTGCGTTACTATAGATACTACCCCAGTTCCTAAACTGTAATGGAAATGCGCCATAAAGTGAGCCAGTCCTAACGAGGCCTAGCCATACCGAGCGAGGCCGAGCGAGGCCGTGTAGTGGAAACGCACGGCCAGCAGCAGCCTGGTCCTCGTCCTTCAGCCCAGCAGCCCGGTCCCGGTCCTGGTCCTTCAGCCCAGCAGCAGCCCGGTCCCGGTCCTAGACCTGCAACCCAGCAGCAGCCTGGTCCTCGTCCTTCAGCCCAGCAGCCCGGTCCCGGTCCTTCAGCCCAGCAGCAGCCTGGTCCCGGTCCTGGCCCTTCAGTCCAGCAGCAGCCTGGTCCTGGTCCTCGTACTTCAGCCCAGCAGCCCGGTCCCGGTCCCGGACCTGCAAGCAGAAACTTGAACGATATAGAAAAACGGGCTAATTTAGAGATGTAGAGTGTAAGATGTGGCACGGGGGAGAATGTGTTGTCTCCGTCGGAGATGGCGGAGCTGATGAAGTTGGCATTTGTGGCTTGTGATGGATTGTTTTTGTGGAAATGAAAAATGTCTACTTGTTGGTATTTATACTGCCCCTGACGCAACAAGTGGGTTACAGGTATTTAGAAAACTTGGAGAGGTTTTAACGGTGGGTTATATAGAATTGTATTGGGTGGAGATTTTAATGCAGTAACGGAAGACATAGATAAGAATGTGATATAGATAATTACAGACGTTTAACTATGAATACTGATTATAAGATACTAGCAAAAATAATAATGAATAGATTAACAGATATACTAGATAAAATAATAGATAAAGAGCAAACATGTGCTGTAAAAGGTCGCCTCATGTGGGACAACTTATCAACGAACTAAGAAGAAAAACCCTGGACAAATGTTGAGTCTCTGACCGAACTCGCTGGAATATGGACGTGCTCTCTGTTTATGTTATTTATATATGTATGCATTGTGAGTTATGTGTATTATTAATGTAACTTGTGTATATCATGTACTGCCAAATAATTTAAAATAAAGTTTTATAAAAAGAAAAAAAAGAAACGCGCCATTAATGTCTGTCAGGCCTCAATGAGACTAAACTAATTAGCCTCCCAGTTTCTTAACATTTGTAGGTCATAAAGGTTTTTGATTTAGTTGGGTGTAAGTAAGATTTGAGTATATCTGTTTATGTATAATATAACTTTATGGCAGTTTTTTTCACTGGAGTCTCACTTATTTCTGTATTCAGGTCTTTACAAGACTTCTGATCTGATCTGACAACATGGAAATACATTTTAACTGGAAACTATACACTTTATATTGACAGCTTTCTGTCACGACTCAACTTCTCTGCGCCTTCCCTTATTAATGATCAGCTTTCCCCAGTTTCTTTAAGTCTTGGTCATAAATGTTCTTTACCAACTAAGGGTACAAAGCTTGTGTTGCAAACAAATAACACCATAAGACAATGTAAAGACAGAAAGAAGATATTTTGTAATGTTTATTTGTCATGTAAAGCTCCAGTTTGTTCACACACACACACAAACATCAGTAAAGTCTGTTAAATGACATGCGGTCACAGACTACTGATATGCTTTAAAACACAATTCTAGACATTTTAAGAGCACACATTGTTAACATTTTGATGTAGAGGAAGGTCCTTTGAGGTAAAAGTCATCATGATAGTCTCCATCAGTTTATACACATATATAATGAGAAAGAAGCATTTTAAAGTAATCCAACAATTACCAAGCAGATCAGAAGATTTCAAAGAACCACTGACACATCTAGCAGTATTGAAAACACTGTTTAGCCCACTTTAAGTCCTTTTAAATGACTTCAGTCGATTTAATCTGCAGGATTGTAAGGAAGCCTACAACTTCTATAGAGTCTGAACATCCAATCAATCTGTCAGGGGGACGAATATAAGTCTGTATATATATCCGTTTCTTCTCCGTACCCCTCTGAGAACAGACAGTTGGCTGTGTTTGCTTTAAGTGTGATTATATCTGAATATCCTGAGACTTCAGCTCTGGTTTTGGGCTCTGGTTTCACGTCCACTTTACTCAAAGTCAGAGAGATGTCTGACCTCAGAGCGCCCTGTAGTATATCTCTCACTTCTGTCACGGCTGCTGTCACATCCTCAAAGTATCTCAGAGGACGGGTTTTGATGCTGGATGTGTTTGTAGATTCACTGAGAGGTGTCACTAAGTTGTAGCTTTGTAAAAACTCAGTGTGATCGGGATGGCCTGGAATCTCATTCAGCTCAGTTTCTCTGCTCTTCAGCTCAAAGATCTCCTCCTCCAGATTCTTCTGAAAATCTCTGACTCGAGTCACTTCAGTTTCCTGCTCGGTTTTGATCTGCTGCTTCACTTCTGATCTTCTTTTCTCCAGGAGACGGATCAGCTCACTGAAGATCGTCTCACTGTCCTCCAGTGCTTTATCAGCAGAGCAGTTGATAGCGTCCTCTTCCTCTTGAAGCAGCTTCACCTCTTCCTCTCTGTCCTGGATCCTCTGCTGGGTTTTCTGTAGACTCACATTGAGCTCTTTCTGCGCCTGAGACCTTTTGAGAATAAGGAGTTCAGTCCTGTTCAGCTGCTCCACCAGGAATGATAATATGGTGTTCTTCACCAGAGCAGGCCTGGGTTTGAAGGCCTTCCTACACTGAGGACAGCTCTTCTTTTTATTCTGTTCCTCTCCATCCCAGTAGTGTTTAATACAGTCCATGCAGTAGCTGTGTCCACAGGGAATAGTGACCGGATCCTTCATCACATCCAGACATATCGAACAGGAAATGGAGTCCATGTCCAGCTGAGATCTTGTCTGTGCCATTTCACCTTGTAGCAGTAACTGAGAGAGTGTTTCTGAGAGCAGATGAGTCCTTGCTCTGGTTTAAATACAAACTCTGGGGCTTTGGTCCCTTTTCATTGGCCAATCTTCAACCAATCCCCAGTGCCCTATCACTTGTTGGTCACACCTATCTTCACACCTGCAATCAGTGAGGAAGAAGGGGGAGGAGTCATCAAGCCTTCATGCATTTTAGGCCCCGCTCACACGGGAACGTTTGCGTTTATGCACAGTATGCGTATTCAAAAAAGTCTTCCGTTCACATGCATTCGTTTCATTTAACGTGTCTGTTCAAACGAGGCCGCTGGAAACGCTGTAGTACATATGCCGGGACTGTAAGTGGCGCTGTAACTTCCGCCACAAAATACACCAAAAGCAGTGAAGAAGACTCCGCAGCAGCCCCGCAGCAATGTTGCCATGGCTACCCTTCTGTTTACGCCCCGCCGTGGATTTAGCAACATGTAGTTAATGTAATTCTCCATGTCCACTTGTTGCTGATGGTTGTGGTAGAGGAGCTGTATATTTTTGCACTAATATCTGTAGCATGGTCAGTAGCAGTAGCACTAGCAGTAGCTACTGACAGGAGGAGGAGCATGTCTCCGTGGAGAGGACTCGCTCAGAGAGATATTCTCTACAAACACCGGGTGAGATCCTCCTTTGTCAATATAATGGATCAATGCATGAAATCTGACTCTGTTTATTTTGTTTAAGGAGTATATTGGGCGTTAACAATTCTGGTTATTTCATTCAAGAACCCCTTGTGCGTTTAATTAACACAGCCATGCTACAGCAGTGAGCAGGAGAGGTGGGGAAAGGTGAGGCTATCGATATTTTTTCAGGAAATATTCGTATAGAGGTGATTACACGGACTCGGTTGACCCCCCAGAGCGTTTCGTTTGCAAATCTATCCACCTTGGGACCCGTTATCGTTTGTGGGGTCAGTTTCTATCGGCCTCGTGTAAATAATAGGGCTATACGCACGCGAAACTATGCAGATACAAGCAGTTTTCTCCTGTGTAAATGGCGCCTTAGAAGGGTTTCTCTTAAAGGGGCAGTACATCTTATCTTTTCTATCATGCTTAACAAAACATTTACTATATTTCTTTGTTTAATCATGTTTAATGTTGAAATACTAGTAGTTACTTGTATCTCAGGGGGGAGATCATATAAATACATGTGATCATGGGCGTAATTTCCACTGGGGACAGGGGGGACATGTCCCCCCCACTTTTCAAAATCCCATTTGTGTCCCCCCCACTTTTCAAATGTGTTTATTTTTTATGCAAGCGGTCCTCGTCACGGAGGAGCATCTGTGTGTGTGGCACGAGCGCATTTTGTGAGAGAGAGATAGAAAGAGAGAGAGACATAGAGAGTTACGGGGGTTGTTGTTAGCATTTGGTGCTAGCTCGGAGCTAACGGAGATTAGTAGCTGTTTCAACAATAAGGAGAGGGAGAGCTCTTTCCTGTCGGACTTTGAGAGACTGAGAGAGAGAGAGAGAAATAGAGAGAGAGAGACAGAGGGACAGAGAGAGAGACTGAGAGAGTTACGTGGGTTGTTGTTAGCATCTGGTGCTAGCTCGGAGCTAACGGAGATTAGTAGCTGTTTCAACAATAAGGAGAGGGAGAGCTCTCTCCTGTCGGACTTTGAGAGACTGAGAGAGAGAAATAGAGAGAGAGACAGAGGGACAGAGAGAGAGACTGAGAGAGTTACGTGGGTTGTTGTTAGCATCTGGTGCTACCTCGGAGCTAACGGAGATTATAAACTGTTTCAACAGTTCAACAGTAAGGAGAGGGAGAGCTCTCTCCTGGGGGACTGAGAGAGATCACGTCCGCTCAGTGAGCTAAAGGACTCTCTGAGGGATTAGATTGTAAACTGTAGTCTAAATTATCTCAGTGGGTCTCAAACGGTTTGGTCATCTATGTAAACAAATATTTCCATCTATGTAATATTAGTTGTATATAAAATAAGTTAAGAAATCCTTCCAATGTGTACTATAGGTCAGTACAAAAATAAAAAACACAGTTTGAAAGAGGAGTGATTAGTCAAATATGCATAAATAAAAAGAAAGAATGCAGACTAGGTAAGATAAAGATATAGAGAGGAGTTTATCAAATATGTGTTATTGCTTGTGAGCATATTATAATGGTTTTTTGATTATTGAAATATATACAGTTCTGTTTCATTTGAGTGTTGAGAGCTGTATCCAGACATCTCTTAATGTTGCCCTCAAAGTGCACCAGATTGATGCATTCAACTTCAATTTAAAGACAAAAATCTTCCCGGGGGTGCATGCCCCCGGACCCCCCAACAGGAGGTAAGGTCATCTCAAATAAAACAGGTTCACATGGATAGGATACTAGATAAGTGTGCACACTCATTATATACACTACACATTTTTCTTGGATTTGTTAACACTATAGTCCCTAATATATTTGTAGAAAGGCAGGAAATGGAATTAAATTGAGAAAATGTTTCATTGCGGAGGACCCCCTGTTTTGTGTCCCCCCCACTTCTCAAACCAAAGTTACACCCTTGCATGTGATACACTGTAACTTTTATTCATGTATTTTTTCTGTAATGTTTATTTTATTATCTTTGCTTTTTAATGACTGTTTTTAAATGCCATTTTCTGATGTCTTTCATTTTTGTAAAGCACTTTGAATTGCCTTGTGTTGAATATAAATATATGTGCCTTGCCTTGTGGTATTGTAATAAAAGAATGCATGTGAAACTGGTAATATAAATCAGCTGGGTTTTTTACTTTATTCAAAACATATTGGCTGAGTTTTGAACATTTCTGAATTAATGGAATGAAGGCCGACACATTTCTATATCTATCTAGATATATATTGTAAATATGTTATCTGCAAGCCACACTGTGTCTGTTTCAATAGGGGCTATTCAAATGAAAAACATCAATACTCCAAAATGGATAGTCTATTTTGAGCTCACAACTCATTCTTTGTCCCCTACCATACATGTTTTTGGGTGGTAATAAGCTAAGCATATAAGTTATATAGACAAAATGTCTGAAGGAGATACAGAAGGAATTAAAAAAGTTAAGGTCACCTCCTTCGCGTAGAAAGGAGCCAGTTGAGGAGGTTCGGGCACCTAGTAAGGATGCCACCTGGGCGCCTCCCTAGGGAGGTGTTCCAGGCACGTCCAGCTGGGAGGAGACCGAGGGGTGGGATTATATATCTTCGCTGGCCTGGGAGCGCCTTGGGATCCCCCAGTCAGAGCTGGTTGATGTGGCCAGGGAAAGGAGAGTTTGGGGCTCTCTGCTGGAACTGATACCTCCGCGACCCGACCACGGAAAAGCGGGAGAAGATGGATGGATGGATGGAAAGTCACCTTACTCTTTACTTGCAGAAAACACAAGCAGTTGCCAGTGCACTTTTATCCATATATCATGATAAATGTGCAGCATATAGCACCAACAGATGGATGAAATACACATTTGTATGCATTTATTCAAACATGTAAAGATCAAACTTGGTTCATAGCTAAATTATATTGGAAAATATGTGAGAGTTTGGGATTTGCAACAGGTTCAAATGCCCCTTTCACACCAACGCAACTCCGGTTCAAGCTCCGTGCTAGAGCTTTTCTGGTTCAGAACCGGTTCTTCGGTTTAGCGCCGGCTCTTTTCACACCGCTCAGAGCCCGACTGGTGCTGCCGCTGCTGCGTCATGACGTCACAGTTTACGTCGCTGAGTTTCTCCCCAACGCCGGAGCTCACCTCACAACAACAACGGGCCGGGGACTGCGTTGCTTTTAATCATACGAAGCCAGATTAAATTAAATAACGACTTCTCCAACCTTATACTTTTCTCCAGAGTGCCGTGGTTCATTGTTTATTAATGTGTTTCAGCGGCATTTACCGACCGCTGCAGTGCTGGCTGCTCGTCAACGGGAGTGTATTCTCCCGTTAGCTCCGGGTTAGCTCACACGGCTCTAAAGTATTCACTGTCTGACTGTCACACAAGCAGCTGTTACATATCCCCAGTTCCCCTTAAGTGAATGTGTGTCAGTCTGAATTGACGCTGTTTGGCATCACAACGCTGTTATGAAAGTTTCTCTGGTATAACATGGGTGATGTTAGCATAGCAACCGAAGCTAAACTGACTACTTGCTAAGCAGTTTTCTACAGGCTACTTTTTACCGACGTATTTTTCATTATGATTCTACTTGTGATAGTCGGACATGACAACCTGTGCAGCCCATGTATTGATTCCATCCGATAGCTGCTATAATAACAAACAAAACGTCTGCCTGCTCTCCACAATGATCAATAACAGCGAACGGATGGTCAAAGTAAGGTACAAATAAACAGAATCACACGAAGCCTGGTTAGTGTTGCCTGACTTTATAAAGTGTGTTTTTTTTAACAAGTGTGTGGTTGCGTTCTAGTCACTTTGCTCAGCACTACTGCTGGTTACAACTTTTATTTGCCGTACTCGCCTTAAGTGTTAGCTCAGGTTAATCTCGCCCCCCTCCGACGTAAGCGTGACGTATGCGGTTCTTGCTTCTAGACGGACAACTTTTTGGTGCTCGAAACGAACCGGATTCCGGAGCTATGACGCTGCTCCGCTGCGGTGTGAACAGGAAAACCCGGTGCTTTTCAAGCACCAGCACCGAACCGGCCCTGAAACACCGTTGGTGTGAAAGGGGTAAAAGAGACAAAGAACAGGTTTTTTTCAGGCAGTGTGAGACACTGAACGACCTTAAGAAACTCTGAGAGGGTCTCAAACTCTCCACTAACGACGTGCACCTGGCCAACGACCTGTATTATTTTAATGAGGGTTTGAGAGCCAATGGGACACAGAGGGACGTTAGCAGGCTGTTCAAGAGAAGCTACACACAACATCTATTGCTCGTCTGTCCGTCCTCTGTGGCTCTCCTTGATGTTAATACCCCATTAACTGTGGGGTTTCTTTGGGAATCTTTCTCTCCATTAAGTCCTTGCGCTGGACACACTTTTTAAATGTATAATTTAAATGTTCAAAAAAAAATAGCGTACACAAAGAAATTCAATAAACAAGAACATTGATTTAGCGTCGAGATGTGCAGTTTGGACATGTTAATAAACTTTTAATAGAAAATGTAAAAAAAAACATTGATAAATAAAGAAATAACAAAATTAATTAAATATATAATGTGTTCTGTTTTATTCTCAACTTATAATTTTGTATTTATACATTTATTTGTATATTTATATATATATATATTTATTCTTGTGTTTATTTATTAATGTATTTTTTTCTCCACATTTATTGATTTATTCCTGTATTTATTTCCATATTGATTTATTTCAGTTTTTTTCACAGTTATTTATTGTTTTATATATTTGTTCCTCTATTTATGTATTTATTTATTTGTTACTCATGTCATGTTCTGTCCTCCATACCTGTGTGTTCTCTGGAGATTTATCAGGGATTCTTTTCACAGAATGGCCTCACACTCCTCACTCCAAGTTCTCCATCAATATATCTGTACCAGTCGCACATCATTTGAGCTTTAAGTGATGACATAATGCTCTTTAACTCCACAGGTTTTGATCAGTCTGTAAACATGTCCCAGTGATCTGAGGTGTTTTAAGAATCCCTCTTGTGTTCGCATCAGTTTTCACATTTCACTTAACAAGCTGCAGGAAGACAAAACTTGATGGAGCAGCTTCAAATAATAGTAATGAGAGATTTCAACATATAAAATAAATCCCACAGCGTCCCCAAGGAGTCTCACTGTTGGAAAGATGTGATTTGGGAATGGGATAATTGAGGTTATCGATAACAATTCCTCTAAGTCCAATTAAAACAATGTTGAAACTAAAATTAACGAAATATAAAGAAACATACAGTATATTCATTTTGTGATTTAATTTTCATTCATTGATCTTGTTGTTATTGTCTTAATGACTCAGAATAAGACTGCACATGTTGTTATGTTATAGAACAAGCAGAAAAATGAACCTGTGATGATAAAAAAAGGAAGTCCTTCACAGTTTTAGGAAGCAGTGGGAATAACTTGGTGGATTGTCTGGTACGTCCTTGGTCAGAACTAATCTCTACTCTAAACGCTGCAGCAACATGACATTTGGAAGTTTGAGCTGCATGGAAAGCCTCTATTTTACAACACCTAATACAAATGTTGTCTTATGTTCAGACACAAACTTTTCCAAATCCTTTCTGACTTTTTGTTTGTCCGTCTCTGTAACTCCTGTTGAAAAAGATGCTGGTTGTAAAAATCATCACAATTTGAAAAAGCTGCTTATATCTCTGTGTTGCAAACCCATTGTTTTAAGAGTAAAAGTATTACGGTCATATTGGTTTCACATTTTGACTGCAGTTTTGTGATACCCTAAAATGAAGACATGAAGAAAATACTTTCTGTTGTTTTATTCATCATGTAAACCACTTCTGCCTGAAAGGGTCTCAGATTGATCACCAATAGCAAACCTAAAGCACCAATCCAATAACGACTCGTGCCGGTCCAACGACCTGAAAAGTTGAGAAACTCCAACAGCATTTCCAAACAAACGACTGTTGAGTGACCTGGATAGAAACCAAAAAAGGTACCTCTGTTTTTATTCATACTTTCAAAAGTGTAAATAGCTAGCTTGCATCCCAGCACAGAAACATAAGGTTGGAAGGGTAGAAGAGTTTGGGAAGTGAGGACAAGTTTGAAGAGTCAAAGAACTGGTTTAGCGAGGCAGTGAGAGACGCTGAACGACTCTAAAGAAACTCCAGCAAAGTTCTCAGTAAACGACTCCTCTTCTGTCTGAAAGGGTCTCAGATTGATCACCAATAGCAAACCTAAAGCACTCCGGTCCAATAACGACTTGAGCTGGTCCAACGACCTGAAAGAAATCTACATCCATTTTGAAAGACAATGGGACAGTTCTGGTACCATTAAGACTTTTCTTTATCATGGAGAGAGTCGTTAACAGGCTGTTCAACAGAAGCTACTGTACTAAACCTGCCCAGCCACAAGCAGAAGACCCTCATGAGAAAGGCATTTCATTGGTTGATTGATGAAAATTGATGAGCCTTTTGTGTATTTAAGTTTTACTGATATTTGTAAGGAAGTTGTATTAAAGTATCCGTATTCTTTAAGCACATCTTGGGAATCTCAATCATTTCAGACTTTGTTAACACACTCTGAAAAATGGTGTATAAGAATCTGCTGCAAAGTATTTCGATTTTTCAACTTGAAGATCACAATGTTAGGAATAAATAAAATTACAGAAAATGGTAAATGTAGCTAGGGAAACCAACCAAGACCAACCGAAGTGATAAATAATTAGTAAAGACATAAGATATCACTTCTACCTTATAGGAATCACAGCTTTTACCCGTACAAAAGACACTGTTTACGAGTAAGAGCTGTACAGCAAATACTTTCTAAAAATATAATTATACATCTGATTGTAAAACTGGCTCGATTCCCCCATGTTAATTCATTTTTCAGTTTCACTTTGTCCCTGCTGTTTTTCACCATAAACTGCCCTGTGTGTAGAAGATGAAGTGTACTACATGTAAAGAGATTTAAATAGTTTTACTCTGAGGAAACATTACTGCTATTTTCTTACAACTGGATGTAGACTTGTTATACTGCTTACTAAAAAAACACTTGTAGGTACACCATGAACTCCATTTAATGTCTATGCACACATTAGTGGAGGTCCGTTCTCTTTGTGTTGAATACTGCTTGATGCACATGCAGCAGATTCCACAGTACTTATTTATTGATATTGACAATTCTGTTTGAATTTCTGTCCCTTTTTCTTGTTATTTCTGATAAAGCGACACTGTTATTAAGTATAATTGGTCATATATTTGCATACGTACCTAGGCTGAGAATCTGTGCTATGTATTATGGATAATATTGGATAATGGAAATGGCTTTGCCAAATTCCCTTCTTCCATTTCTTAGTCTTTCTCATACATTTTCCTCATCAACTATAAAGATATTGTTGTTACATATTTGTATACGTACCTAGGCTGAGAATGACTATCTGTGCTATGTATTATGGATTGCACATCAGGACTGTTTGGCATAATATTGGATAATGGAAATGGCTTGGCCAAATTCCCTTCTTCCATTTCATAGTCTTCCTCATCAACTATAAAGATATTGTTGGTAAGAAGCAACAAAGTTATATATATATATATTTATATTTAATCCCTTTTTAAAATAGAAACCGTGTTGATATTAATGCTAAGGAGAGTTGCATTTCAAGAGAAAATGCTTCAGAGCCTCTTCTAGGAATGAATTGCCTATCTTTGCATTGTAACTTAGCCTAACAGTTAGATAAAACTCAGTGAATTGTCTCCCCATGTAGATAGACAATCTAGTATTTGTTCTAAGCATGAGTTGTATGAAAGCTTGATAACTCCTCCCTCTTCGTCCCCTCTGGCGGCCCTGTTCCCTCCCCCTTAATGATATGCAAGATGGGCGTAAACCATCCCTATTGGTGAATATTAGCCAATGAAAAGGGACAACCAGACCAGCGTGTGTACTTAAGGCACAGCACAGGCATTTCTCAGAATCTCTCACACAGTTACTGCAAGGAGGTGAAATGGCAGAGAAAGAAATTGAGCTGGACTCCATCTCCTGTAAGATATGTTGGGACGTACTGAAGGATCCGGTGACTACTCCCTGTGGACACAGCTACTGCATGGACTGCCTTCAGTGCTTCTGGGATAAAGAGAAACCACCAGTCAGCTGTCCTGAGTGTAAGCAGACCTTCAGACGCAGACCTGACCTGTTGAAAAACACCATGTTAGCATGTCTGGTGGAGGAACTGAAGACGGGACTCCTGCCTATGGAATCAACTGAGATGTACGGTGAGATTAGACGTACTTCACTTGATATCCAGCAAATAATCCAGGAGGGAGAGGAAGATGTGAAGCTACTTCGACAGGAGGTGGAGGCCATCAACTGCTCTGCTGATAAAGCAGTGGAGGACAGTGAGAAGATGTTCACTGAGCTGACCCGTCTCCTCGAGAAGAGAAGATCTGATGTGAAGCAGCAGATCAAAACCGAGCAGGAAACTGGAGTGAGGCGAGTCAAAGATCATCAGGAGAAGCTGGAGCAGAGGATCACCGACCTGAGGGGAAAAGTTGCAGACCTGGAGAAGGTCTTTCTCCAAGCTCATCGACTAAAGAACACTGACCTGGAGGACCTGTTTGACTCTATAGAACTAACCAGCAGCGACATCTCTCCCACGCCAAAGTTTGAGGAGGTGAAAGCAGCCGTCTCAGAACTCAGAGATAGAATTACGGATGCTCTGAGAGAGACAGAAATCTCAAAGATGGAGACTCAGGATGTTTCACTGACCAATCTAGAGCCAGAGACCAGAGTTGAATGCCTTAAATATGCTCGTAGAGTCACCATGGACCCTAACACAATAAATAACAGATTGAGATTATCCATGGGGAACAGATTAGTGACATTAGGGGATAAGGAACTGTCGTATCGAAGCAACGTAGAAAGATTCACCAAAGGTTGGCAGGCCCTGAGCCGCCAGAGTCTGACTGGACGTTGTTACTTCGAGGTGGAGATTTGGGGAGCAGCTACTATTGCACTTTCGTACAAGAGCATCAGCAGAGACTTACTTTTTGAGGACGACAGCCTGTCCTGGAAAGTGTTTTGCTGTAATCATGGTCCTACATTTGAGTTTTTAGACTCCAGGAAAGTGGACATGGGGGACATTACATTTGGATTCAATGACCTCTGCAGCTATTCATTAAATGATCACACTATGCTTGGTGTATTTGAGTCTGAAATCTCAGGTCCTCAGTCCTCCAGAGTAGGAGTGTACCTGGATCACGATGCAGGTATCCTGTGCTTCTACAGACTCTCTGAAACCATGACCCTCCTCCACCGAGTGGAGACCAGATTCACTGAGCCTCTCCACGCCGGAGTTGCATTGTATGGTCCTGGTGGTCCTCATGGTGACAGAGTTGAGTTCAGCAAACTCTCAGAACGAAAGTAATTGAAGGTTTCAAATCTGTAATCACTCTTTTGTCTTCATGGTTGTCGCTGACAGCTGATAGTTGTATCAGATAATAACGGTCAATCACACCAAACGATTGTGTTGAAGAAGTGACTTTGTACATATCATTGAACAGCAAGACTTTACTGATGTATGTTGGAACAAATTAAACTGTGAAAGATGAATAAAAACACAAACAGAATAAACAATGTCTACTTGTCCTTATGTTCTTTCACTGTTGCTTTTTTACCAACACTATATTTATAGTTAATGAATAAAATGTATGAAAAAGACTGCAAGAAAAGGAAAATCTGGCCAATGCATTTCCATTATGCCAAAGCCCCCTGATGGTCAAACACACAATACATACATAGTACACATAATCATTTTCAGCCTGTTTATAAAAAATGATATTCAGGTGTACTCAATAACAGCTTTCTTCAGTGTCGCTTTATCAGAAATATAAAATAAAAGGGACAAAACTCAAACAATTAACCCTCCTGTTGTGTTCGGGTCAAATTTGACCGATTTACTACTTCAATCATAACTCATAACCTCAATAACATCAATCATAACTTTTTTTGTTTTACATTCGATTGCATTAAGGCTTTATGATATCCTTCACAGTAGACATTTGAACATATCAAATTGCTGATCACCACTTTCATTGAATTTTGGATGATTTAGTCAACTTTGTAACACCCATGGTGTTCCCGGTCAAAAATGACCGCCATAAAGAAAAGGAATTAGTAACCATCCACATCAGATAAAACAAACATGCACACACACACACACACACACACACACACACACACACACACACACACACACACACACACACACACACACACACACATACATACACTAGATGTGTTTCCCCCCTTATGTGCCCATCCCCCCACATGGATCACACCTGGCACATGCAATACATGTTCAGTGTCTATTCTTTGTATTTACTGCAGTTTTTCATGTATACCAGTAGTCTGATACAATATGTACAGTTTGAAAGGGTGTTAAATGAAATTTGGTGATGATTAATGGTTTTTATGTTAATGTAATAGCAGTTAAAATAGGACCGGTGAAATTTTACCTCGAACACAGAAGTAAGGGGGGGAAAGCGAACACAACAGGAGGGTTAAACAGAAATGCCAATATCAATAAATAAGTACCGTGGTATCTGCTGCATGTGCATCAAGCATTATTAACTCTGTGATCAGACACTAAATTAATGTGTGCATAGATAGTTTAATGGAGTTCATGGTATACCTACAAGTGTTTTTTTAGTAAGCAGTATAACAAGTCTACATCCAGTTGTAAGAAAATAGCAGTAATGTTTCCTCAGAGTAAAACTTTGAAAATCTCTTTACATGTAGTACACTTCATCTTCTACACACAGTGGTATAGGGCAGTTTATGATGGAAAACAGCAGGAAACTGAAAAATGAATTAACATGGGAGAATCGAGCCAGTTTTACAATCAGATGTATAATTATATTTTTCAGAAAGTATTTGCTGTACAGCTCTTACTCGTAAACAGTGTCTTTCTTAAGGCTAAAAGCTGTGATTCCTATAGGAGTGATATCTAATGTCTTTACTAATTATTTATCACTTGGTTGGTCTTGGTTGGTTTCCCTAGCTACATTTACCATTTTCTGTAATTGTATTTATTCCTAACATTGTGATCTTCAAGTCGAAAAATGTAATACTTTCCGTCTGATTCTTATACATCATTTTTCAGAGTGTGTTAACAAAGTTTGCAATGATTGAGATTCCCAAGATGTGCTTAAAGAATATGGATACTTTAATACAACTTCCTTACAAATATCAGTGAAACTTAAATACAAATAACTTTACAAACGCCACATGAGTCATCAATTCATATCAATCAACCAATGAAATGCCTTTCTCATGAGGGTCTTCTGCTTGTTGCTGGGCAGGTTTTGTACAGTAGCTTCTGTTGAACAGCCTGTTAACGACTCTCTCCATAATAATGAAAAGTCTTAATTGGTACCAGAACTGTCCCATTGTCTTTCAAAATGGACCTAGCTTTCTTTCAGGTCGTTGGACCGGCTCAAGTTGTTATTGGACCGGAGTGCTTTGGGTTTGCTATTGGTGATCAATCTGAGACCCTTTCAGGCAGAAGTGGTTTACATGATGAATACAAAAACAGAAAGTATTTTCTTCATGTCTTCATTTCAGGGTATCACAAAACTGCAGTCAAAATGTGAAACCAATATGAACGTAATACTTTTACTCTTAAAACAACGGGTTTGCAACACAGAGATATAAGCAGCTTTTTCAAATTGTGATGATTTTTACAACCAGCATCTTTTTCAACAGGAGTTACAGAAACGGACAAACAAAAAGTCAGAAAGGATTTGGAAAAGTTTGTGTCTGAACATAAGACAACATTTGTATTTGTAGTTGTAAAAGAGAGGCTTTCCATGCAGCTCAAACTTTCAAATGTCATGTTGCTGCAGCGTTTAGAGTAGAGATTAGTTCTGACCAAGGACGTACCAGACAATCCACCAAGTTATTCCCACTGCTTCCTAAAACTGTGAAGGACTTCCTTTTTTATCATCACAGGTTCATTCATCCGCTTATTCTATAACATAACAACATGTGCAGTCTTATTCTGAGTCATTAAGACAATAACAACAAAATCAATTAATGAAAATTCAATCACAAAATGAATATACTGTATGTTTCTTTACATTTCGTTAATTTTAGTTTCAACATTGTTTTAATTGGACTTAGAGGAATTGTTATCGATAACCTCAATTATCCCATTCCCAAATCACATCTTTCCAACAGTGAGACTCCTTGGGGACGCTGTGGGATTTATTTTATATGTTGAAATCTCTCATTACTATTATTTGAAGCTGTTCCATCAAGTTTTGTCTTCCTGCAGCTTGTTAAGTGAAATGTGAAAACTGATGCGAACACAAGAGGGATTCTTAAAACACCTCAGATCACTGGGACATGTTTACAGACTGATCAAAACCTGTGGAGTTAAAGAGCATTATGTCATCACTTAAAGCTCAAATGATGTTACGACTGGTACAGATATATTGATGGAGAACTTGGAGTGAGGAGTGTGAGGCCATTCTGTGAAAAGAATCCCTGATCAATCTTCAGAGAACACACAGGTATGGAGGACAGAACATGACATCGGCAAAAACACGTCGGTTTGCTATCCTGGCTCCAAAATGGTGGAATGAGCAGTTGAGAATAAAACAGAACACATTCAATCTTTAATGTATTTCTATATTTATTTTGTTATTTCTTTATTTATCAATGTTTTTCTTTACATTTTCTATTAAAAGTTTATTAACATGTCCAAACTGCACATCTCGACACTAAATCAATGTTCTTGTTTATTGACTTTCTTTGTGCACGCTACTTTTCAGAACTTTTATATTATACATTTAAAAAGTGTGCCCAGTGCAAATGACGCCTCTTTCTGCAGCAAATTAGCAAAGGACTTAATGGAGAGAAAGACTCCCAAAGTAACCCCACAGTTAATGGGGTATTAACATCAAGGAGAGCCACAGAGGACGGACAGACGAGCAATATATGTTGTGTGTAAATTAAAAAGAGAATGCATTTACAACATAGGTAGTCCAAGATCAGAAAGATAGAAAGATCATGCGTCTATATATAAGAAGATGAGTGATCCAGGTGGATGTCAACAATCCTCCAGTTGCCCCATTCTGTCTTCAATGTGGACAAATATTCAACTTCACAGCGTTATAGGACAACTAAGGAGAAGACAAAGTATTACCATAAGACGTTATTTGAGTCTTTTGTTTGCAGATGATCATGTGGTGTACATTAGCGTCTCTTGAACAGCCTGCTAACATCCCTCTGTGTCCCATTGTCTTTCAAACCCTCATTAAAATAATACAGGTCGTTGGCCAGGTGCACGTCGTTAGTGGAGAGTTTGAGACCCTTTCAGAGTCGTTCACTTACTGGAGTTTCTTAAGGTACAGTCGTTCAGCGTCTCACACTGCCTGGCAAAACCTGTTCTCTGACTCTTTAAACCTGTTCCCAAACTCTTACATATTTTCCAACATAATTCAGCTATGAACCAAGTTTGATGTTTACATGTTTGAATAAATGCATACAAATGTATATTTCATCCATCTTTTGGTGCACATTTATCATGATATATGGGTATAGGTGCACTCTGCTTGTGTTTTCTGCAAGTAAAGAGAGCTCTGCAGCTGAACAACTGTAAGGTGACTTTAACTTTTTTAATTCCTACTGTATCTCCTTCAGACATTTTGTCCTTATAACTTATAATAACTACCCAACAAAACATGCATGGTAGGGGACAAAGAATGGGATGTGAGCTTAAAAATTGAACATCAATTTTTCACAATTCTGCAAAACCATGGAGTATTGATGTTTGCAATTTTCCAGATATTTGGAGCATAATAACTGAACGCTGCTTTACCATGTTTAGTTTTGACTCTGGGGACAGAAAGCTGACCAGTCGCTGAAGACCTGAGAGATCTGGATGGTTCATAATTTAGCAGTAGATCAGAAATTTATTTTGGGGATAAACCATTCAATGCTTTATAAACTAGCAGCAGTATTTTTGAATGTATTAATATTGGCATTTCTGTTCCCTTTTTCTTGTTATTTCTGATGAAGCTACACTGTTATTAAGTATAATTGGTAACATATTTGTATACGTACCTAGGCTGAGAATGACTATCTGTGCTATGTATTATGGATTGCACATCAGGACTGTTTGGCATAATATTGGATAATGGAAATGGCTTGGCCAAATTCCCTTCTTCCATTTCTTAGTCTTCCTCATCAACTATAAAGATATTGTTGGTAAAAAGCAACAAAGTTATATATATATTTATATTTAATCCCTTTTTAAAATAGAAACCGTGTTGATATTAATGCTAAGGAGAGTTGCATTTCAAGAGAAAATGCTTCAGAGCCTCTTCTAGGAATGAATTGCCTATCTTTGCATTGTAACTTAGCCTAACAGTTAGATACAACTCAGTGAATTGTCTCCCCATGTAGATAGACAATCTAGTATTTGTTCTAAGCATGAGTTGTATGAAAGCTTGATAACTCCTCCCTCTTCGTCCCCTCTGGCGGCCCTTTTCCCTCCCCCTTAATGATATGCAAGATGGGCGTAACCATGCCTATTGGTGAAGATTAACCAATGAAAAGGAACAATCAGACCAGCGTTTGTACTTAAGGCACAGCACAGGCATTTCTCACAATCTCTCACACAGTTACTGCAAGGAGGTGAAATGTGGGAAGAAGAAATCGAGCTGGACTCCATCTCCTGTAAGATATGTTGGGACGTACTGAAGGATCCAGTGACTATTCCCTGTGGACACAGCTACTGCATGGACTGCCTTCAGTGCTTCTGGGATAAAGAGAAACCACCAGTCAGCTGTCCTGAGTGTAAGCAGACCTTCAGACCGAGACCTGACCTTTTGAAAAACACCATGTTAGCATGTCTGGTGGAGGAACTGAAGACGGGACTCCTGCCTATGGAATCAACTGAGATGCACGGTGAGATTAGACGTACTTCACTTGATATCCAGGAAATAATCCAGGGGGGAGAAGAAGATGTGAAGCTACTTCGACAGGAGGTGGAGGCCATCAACTGCTCTGCTGATAAAGCAGTGGAGGACAGTGAGAAGATGTTCACTGAGCTGACCCGTCTCCTCGAGAAGAGAAAATCTGATGTGAAGCAGCAGATCAAAACCGAGCAGGAAACTGGAGTGAGGCGAGTAAAAGATCATCAGGAGAAGCTGGAGCAGAGGATCACCGATCTGAGGGGAAAAGTTGCAGACCTGGAGAAGGTCTATCTCCAAGCTCATCAACTGAAGAGCAATGACCTGGAGGACCTGTTGGACTCTATAGAACTAACCAGCAGCGACATCTCTCCCACGCCAAAATTTGAGGAGGTGAAAGCAGCCGTCTCAGAACTCAGAGATAGAATTACGGATGCTCTGAGAGAGACAGAAATCTCAAAGATGGAGACTCAGGATGTTTCATTGACCAATCCAGAGCCAGAGACCAGAGTTGAATGCCTTAAATATGCTCGTAGAGTCACCATGGACCCTAACACAGTAAATAACAGATTGAGATTATCCATGGGGAACAGATTAGTGACATTAGGGGATAAGGAACTGTCGTATCGAAGCAACGTAGAAAGATTCACCAAAGGTTGGCAGGTCCAGAGCCGCGAGAGTCTGACTGGACGTTGTTACTTCGAGGTGGAGATTTGGGGAGCAGCTACTATTGCACTTTCGTACAAGAGCATCAGCAGAGACAGTCTTTTTATGGACGACAGCCTGTCCTGGAAAGTGTTTTGCTTTAATCATGGTCCTACATTTGAGTTTTTAGACTCCAGGAAAGTGGACATGGGGGACATTACATTTGGATTCAATGAGCTCTACAGCTATTTATTACATCGGGGTGACGATTACACTATGCTTGGTGCATTTGAGTCTGAAATCTCAGGTCCTCAGTCCTCCAGAGTAGGAGTGTACCTGGATCACGATGCAGGTATCCTGTGCTTCTACAGACTCTCTGAAACCATGACCCTCCTCCACCGAGTGGAGACCAGATTCACTGAGCCTCTCCACGCCGGAGTTGCATTGTATGGTCCTGGTGGTCCTCATGGTGACAGAGTTGAGTTCAGCAAACTCTCAGAATGAAAGTAATTGAAGGTTTCAAATCTGTAATCACTCTTTTGTCTTCATGGTTGTCGCTGACAGCTGATAGTTGTATCAGATAATAACGGTGAATCACACCAAACGATTGTGTTGAAGAAGTGACTTTGTACATATCATTGAACAGCAAGACTTTACTGATGTATGTTTGAACAAATGAAAACTGTGGAAGATGAATAAAAACACAAACAGAATAAACAATGTCTACTTGTTCTTATGTTCTTTCACTGTTGCTTTTTCCCAACAATATATTTATATTTAATGAATAAAATGTATGAAAAAGACTGTGAGAAAAGGAAAATATGGACAATGCATTTCCATTATTCCCCCTGATGGTAAAACCCACAATACATACAAAGTACAGATAATCATTTTCAGCCTGTTTATAAAAAATGATATTCAGGTGTACTCAATAACAGCTTTCTTCAGTGTCGCTTTATCAGAAATATAAAATAAAAGGGACAAAACGCAAACAATTAACCCTCCTGTTGTGTTCGGGTCAAATCTGACCGATTTACTACTTTCATCAATCATAACTTTTTTGTTTTACATT
Source organism: Trematomus bernacchii (assembly GCF_902827165.1). Taxonomy (NCBI): domain Eukaryota; kingdom Metazoa; phylum Chordata; class Actinopteri; order Perciformes; family Nototheniidae; genus Trematomus; species Trematomus bernacchii. The sequence continues at coordinate 6,769,414 of NW_022987839.1, read as the reverse complement.
CGATTGCATTAAAGGTAGGGTACGTAAGTTTGAGAAACCGGCTCGAGATCGCTAGAATTTGAAAATACACAACCGGAGAAAATCTGCCACTTCCTTACAGAGCCCCTCCTCCAACACACACGAACGCGCACACAACCAATGAGGGCACGAGATAAGTTTGTGCACAGATGGAAGGCTGACAGGCAGGTAGGCCATCCAGTTATTTTAGCCGGGCCGGCTAAAATGATTGGCCGTACTTTTTACAGTATTACAGCTTCCACAGATGACATTTTTTTATGGATTTTTTGTCAAAGCACTTAATATATTCATTGCTATCGGGATGTTAAGAGCATTCCATGGAATATAACAAAAAGTGTATCTCGAGCCGGTTTCTCAAACTTACCTACCCCACCTTTAAGACTTTATGTTATCCTTTACAGTAGACATTTGAACATATGAAATTGCTGATCACCACTTTCATTGCATTTTCCAAACTCTTCTTTCAACCTTATTTTTCTGAGCTGTAAAACATGGTTGATATATCAACATTTGAACCTATACATACAAATAGATGTACATTTTGGGGTTTCCATCAAAACTTCTGTTGGGTGCTACGTGCAGCATATTTCTTGTTATATGTAGATAATTGTGCATTGGTGAATGCTGAGTTTAAAGGACAGTAAAAGTGACAAAAGCTTTGGAAATGGTTCTGGACTCCTGAGTTTTCTCACTCCTTTTGCAATCTTATAAAAACATATGGCACAATGATGGACAAACGTAACGTGGGAGAAAATATGTTTCTCGAAGATATGTAGAAAATAAACGTATTTGAGAGACGTTCATAACAAACGTAACGTGTGGGAGAAAATATGTTTCTAGAAGATATGTAGAAAATAAACGTATTTGAGATACGTTCATAACAAACGTAACGTGGGAGAAAATACGTTTCTAGCTAAACGTAATTGAGAATGCAGTTTAGTTCTGTGGGAACGTAATTTGTAGGAGACAGGGTTGCAAAATATGACCGTAATACTTTTACTCTTAAAACAACGGGTTTGCAACACAGAGAGATATAAGCAGCTTTTTCAAATTGTGATGATTTTTACAACCCGCATCTTTTTCAATAGGAGTTACAGAGACGGACAAACAAAAAGTCAGAAAGGATTTGGAAAAGTTTGTGTCTGAACATAAGACAACATTTGTATTAGGTGTTGTAAAATAGAGGCTTTCCATGCAGATTCAATTTCCAAATGTCATTCAACATTGTTTTAATTGGACTTAGACATTGGACACCGTAATGCTGTGTCCCACCGTCCCAAAGATACAAATATATAAATGTATCTTTATATAAATACATACACAAAATACAAATTAAAAAAAGGCACAACAATGAATATATAAAAGTAGCAGTCTGGTGGACAAAAATTGATGCATATATGGCAGTGAATGAATATGTATGACAACAGTACACATCTATACAAGTAGAGAAATAACTGTCAATAGCAGCTGGTAGAAAAAAAGTGTCTTTTAGGAATGCAACATTTGAGATTGTTTCCAATCATGGTAGAACAGCAACTCTCCTCTGGATCCTCTGTTAACAGGGGTTTCTAAAAACTGAAATAAAGATTGGAGACATTAAAATACAAATAATTAATAACAGAATTGGAAATAAAAGAAAAACTACAATACAACTCAACATCCTAGACAAAGTATGGGCCATTAAAGCATAGAATAGATACTTCTTCAAAATAAACGTAGCGAAATATCAACAATTATACATACACTAAAACATACAATACAAGATTATGCTAATTATTGTGTTCATCAAAAAAAGCAGAGGGAATATGGTTGATGCCATTAAATCAAGACAAATACAATATGTTTATAAAGGTAAAACATGAATTTGATCAATCAAAAATTGCAATGATGTGCTCTGTGAAAAGAAATGTTTTCTGACAATTGTATTGTGTTGGATTCTCATGTTTATAGTAGTTTATAAGAACTGTGTCCAATAGTTAACTGCTGCAGGTCTTGACAGTCCAATCTTAGAACCAGGCCTCTCCTGAATACATATATAGCTCAGATAGGACAAATCAATGTCTAACATAGTCATTTAATTTAAACAGGATTCGAGTCGATATAAATAAGCCTTTTTTCATTAATGTTAAAGTGTGACAATACATTAATTGCAATTCAGACAACCAATAACGATGCTCTGAGAAATCCCTTTCCTGACTATGGAAATACATTTGGACTTAATTATTGATTGATGGTATTTATTTGAGAGCTTTCCAAAGTCACAAAGCACCTTACATTAGCTAATATTAGTGATGTGTCGGTCGCGAACGAGCCGATTCTTTTGAACGGCTCTTTGGTACGAACGAGGGGAACCGAGTCCTACTTGGTGAGAGCCGTTCTTGTTATCGTTCAATCGTTGGTCCGCACTCACTGCCTGCCAAAATCCACTCGCCTTTTAAAAAGCTTGATTTTGTTCCCCAAACGTATTCTGTGAAGATCCGCCCCTACTCTGTTTGGTAGGTTTCAGCACGAGGAGTGAGATGGGGTGGGTGTTAACGGAATACGCGAGAGAGAGAAGTCATAACAAGTGGTACAGGACAGGTAGACGACGTGTTTTTCGGATGGAAAATGAGCCAAACGCGAAAACGCAGCAGCATTTGGATTCACTTCAACCAAAACCCAGGCAGTGATAAAGCGCACCATTTGTAAAGGCAAAATATCCTTTAAAGCAGGATCAACAAATAATCTCCATCGCCACTTAAAAACACAGTATCTAATATTAAGAGTTGCATGAATTTCATTCAAGGCAAGGCAACTTTATTTACTTAACACATACAGAGGGTAAATTCAAAGTACATTCACTGACATGATGACATGGATATGGCGCCACCTTGTGTCATGTTTACAATGCCGATTATTGACATTAGGTCTGGCAATACAGTCAATCATTATCCTGGTGATTATTTTGCAAATAAACCTAGTAACCTTAAAAAAACGGCTCTTTTAAAGGAACGGAGCCATAAGATCCGGCTCCTTTCAAAGAGCCATAATTCCCATCACTAGCTAATATTAGACATGTTATACGTTGATTACTTTGGACATTACCCAGTCCGACTTGTGTCAAAACCCTGTGGTATTTAGAACATAGAATTGATTTGTATATCTTGGATGTCGGATAAAAAACATTGTCCAATAGGTAACATTTTTAATATCAAGTATACTAGCAAGAACTCTGCTTTAGAGATGGAATTTAGGTTTTATATAAATGTTCATAGATGTGTTTTTGCCGATATCGAAAGGAAACAGACTTTCAGTAATTTGGGTGGCTCTTAAAAGAGCCGTTGTTTTTCCAGGTATATCAGGGTGTAGATGTTTAACCTCCGAAGCCGTACAGAGTGCGGCCCTGCCTCTTCAGGGCATACACCACATCCATGGCGGTCACGGTCTTCCTCTTGGCGTGCTCGGTGTAGGTGACGGCATCACGGATCACATTCTCCAGGAAGACCTTCAGCACCCCACGGGTCTCCTCGTAGATCAGACCGGAGATACGCTTCACTCCGCCACGGCGAGCCAGACGGCGGATAGCGGGCTTGGTGATGCCCTGAATGTTATCACGGAGCACTTTGCGGTGACGCTTGGCGCCTCCTTTGCCGAGTCCCTTTCCTCCTTTTCCTCTTCCACTCATTTTCAGGTATCGTTATGTCGGCTCGTACAGAACGAATGGATAGAAGCAGAATGACCGGCAGTATTTAAATATTCACTGCGGACCTAAGAGAAGTCGGAGAGCGGGAAAGCTGCTAGGCGGGGCCAACGCTGCAGCCTCCATCTAGCCTTATCTTTCAACACATTTAAGTCTTCCTTTAAATATTGTTTATATAATTCAGTCAGGCTTTATACTAAGCGTTTGATGATTAAACGTTTGATAATATGTAATAAACCCTCACATGCTTAATAACATTTATAATTTAAATAAGACCCTTTGTGAGATTAACATTACATTTAAAGTTGATCAAAGTATTCAAAAATACTCTTTATAGGAGACATTCATTCTAAACTGTTTCTGATGAGTCAAGACACACATTTGTATATAACATGTCAACAATTTGACATAAAAGTAAGAATTAGTCCAATAGAAACACCTGAATCTATACACTGTATTTAGGTTTGGTTGTGTGGCCATCATCAAAATGATTAAATACAAAAATCCAGAAATGTACCAAATAGTTAATGGTAAATATAAAATATAAAGTAACAAACAAATAACCATGGACTTCTTCAACTTATAACATATTTCAGCTCTCACAAAATGTTATAAGTTTGGTCAATTAAAGCTTTTCATTTACACATTTAAAAGATACTTTTGTAGAGAAAATTATTTATTAGAAAATGGTATTGCCTTATGGAAACATTTTTGACAGAATGTATTTTTAACTACTCTTTGGCTCTGATAATTATACTCAGCGTAATTTATTATTTAAAAGAAGGGACTATGGAGGCATGGGAGCCATAGACCTAGATATTAAACTTCAAATTACTTTTGTTAAAATGTTTACAGCGGCAATATCAAGGAAAGCACCCTGGATTGGGGATATATCAAGGTGGAAAAAAAGGAGAAGTAGAGCAAGACATGGCCCATATTACAAATTAGTATATGCTGATTTCATAAATGAATACACACCTTTAAATGGAATGGACTTCCAAGTATATATATATTTGTTTTTAAATAAATGAATACAAATATGGCGGATAAATTATATAAAAAATCACTTATTGAAAGCACCCAAGTTGTTTCTTCTGCATCCCTTGTATGCAGATATAGAAGACCAGATGCACCGTGGTAATACATCAAACAATAATTAACAGTTGTACCATAACAAAACATATCGGAACCGAGCTAAGGAGAAGAAAAAGCCTCGACAAGTCACAGACTACCATGGAGCATACTGAGTCTGTGATTGAACAAAGGCTGATCGGACTATTCCCTTTCTGCTGTCTGAAATACTGTTCTTTTGTGTTTAAGTATGTATTTATTAGTGATGTGTCGGTCGCGAACGAGCCGGCTCTTTTAAGTGAACGACGGGAGCCGGCTCGCGCCCGCGAACGAGCCGTTTTTTAGTTTTTGTTATTTTTTGTTAAGTAATACAAGACAGAATGATATGATGATCTCCGCGCTACAGCTGCTCCGTGCATGCATGCAGTGACATGTAATATCCAAGGATTAGAGACTGTGGGATGCTGCTGTTTTGAGCATTGCAATACATTTATTTGTATTATGTTTTTTTATGAATAGAGACGTTTGGATGCTGCTGTACTGAGCATTGCAATATATTTATTTTCACTATGTTATTTATTTATGATTATCTTTGGGCTCAGCAAAGATTTGATGTCAGCTGTTGCTGTCTTTTTTCTATAGTTAATACTGAAATAGAGCCCTGCTGTTTTGTCAGGGCCTTTTCTTTAAATATAAATTTAAAATGTCGATACAGTAGCCCCTTTTTTTAAATGTCTATGCTTAAGTTTTTATAGGTGTTGCTATCTGCTTTGTGTAGCGTGGTTCTACAAGCAAGTCTGTGCATTCATTGGGTGGTATCAGAGAGATACAAGGGTCTGTAAATGCAATGAAAACAATTGGCCACATGCAGCAAATAATTGATATTAAAAATGTCATTTTTACTTTTGAATGCTTCAGTACAAAGGATGTATTGAATAATTTAAGTGATATGTGTACACATATAAATCATTAGTCAAAACAGAGCTACATTTGATTGAATTATAAAAGGTATAATATGTGGTAAACTGAAGAGCCGTTTGGGAGCCGAAAGAGCCGGCTGTTCTTGGTGAGCCGAGCCAAATGATCCGGCTCACCAAGAAGAGCTGGAATTCCCATCACTAGTATTTATGTGTCGTGTGTACATTTTTTTATGTAGTGGTTTGTGTATGTCTATTATGTATTGACAAAACAATTTAAAAGTTTTCAAAATAAAAAAAGTAAAATCTTCTAATTGAAGTGGTGTATAAAAGGTTGCCTAGAGTTGTGTGGCATGACACCCAAAAAAGAAAAATTGATAATCTTTCCAGGGTCAATGAAAGCTTACGGCTTTCCTGATGCTGATATTAAATATAAAAATGACCACGTGTTGTATCCTGTTGTAGCCAGAGGGTGCTGTTGGACAGATATATTGCATTGAGATGAAAAATAAAGAGGAAGTAAAGCACGGCATATGTCTCTACGACTATTTAAGTATCAAATATATATTTAATGTCAAGTGATTTACATATGATGTATGCGAATCATGGATCGTGCATAACACTTATTCAAAACAGAGGAACACGTCTATAGATGTAGTGGGTGGCTCTTAAAAGAGCCTTTGTGTTGTTGGTATATCAGCAGCAGAGTTTACTTGGAGCTGGTGTACTTGGTCACGGCCTTGGTGCCCTCAGACACGGCGTGTTTAGCCAGCTCTCCGGGCAGCAGCAGGCGGACAGCGGTCTGGATCTCCCTGGAGGTGATGGTGCGGCGCTTGTTGTAGTGAGCCAGGCGAGAGGCCTCACCTGCGATGCGCTCGAAGATGTCGCTCACGAAGCAGTTCATGATACCCATGGCCTTGGAGGAGATGCCGGTGTCGGGGTGGACCTGCTTCATCACCTTGTAGACGTAGATGGCGTAGCTCTCCTTCCTGGACTTTCTCCTCTTCTTTCCAGTCTTGCTGACGGTCTTAGCGACGGCTTTCTTTGAGCCTTTCTTGGCCGCTTTGACGGGGGGTGCGTCTGCAGGCATGATTAGAGAGTGAGGTTGGTCAGACTCGGTGCCGCACAAGACACAGCGCGGTCTATTTATATCCCCTCGATGCAAATACTGCTGTGCTGTTGCTCGCACGGGATTGGTTATCGTCTGCGCATGACTGAGCCTACGATGTACTTTGATCAGATGTAGCCTATCTACTGTATTGGATTGTAAGAAGGGGAAACAAGTATTTGTATTCGTGTTATTTCGATAGCACATATAATAAAATTGGTTCGATACAGAGAAGATTAGCATGGCCCCTGCGCAAGGATGACAAAAAAAAAAGAAACAAGTATTTGAAACATTATTCTGAACACCCCCCCCGTTTTATGTCTTATCCCTGTAGTTTGGTAGCCGCTGGAATGAGCATGTTAAACACTTTTGTCTTTGTCTGATTGAATCAAGGGATCTTATTTAGCTGTGATGTAATACAACATTATATAATTTAATTAATGATATATATATATATAAATATATATATTTAGTAAAATAGCTATTTACATTTATATTCATGTTTAAATGTTGTTATGGAAATGTCTTCAGTCATTAACTGTCTCCATTTTATTATTCCCATTTTCATCACTCATTGTGTTCATATATTGTCAAAGATAAGACACAAATGAGTGAACTCCAACCCTTTAGCACTGCATTAAATGCATTTATGAAGGTTAATTAATGTTCTTTGGTTCATGTGGTAATATATAGAACAGCGAGAGATTTAAAAATTATATATGAAAGCGCGTTGAGCATCGGGAAAAACGGCTTTATAAAAGAGAGGTATTATTATTATATAGCTAATGTATTAAATGTCTATGTCCCAGCAGAGTGGCTCTACAAGACAGTTCAAACATCAGAATAATGCGCATGGTAGCCTACCATATCGGTGTGGGAATTAAATGTGCAGTAGATATGTGTTCCTTCAGTTGGCCATCATAACAAGGTGAATGATTGATGAACAGTGGGATATTTCTAATGTATAATGGAAGGAGAATTCCCCACGAAACTTTTATAAAACTATAAATAATAAAAGGAAGGCGATCTTTAGTTAGAGGTGAGTGTGGCTCTTAAAAGAGCCCTTGGTTTGTTTGAGAGGATGGTTCCTGTGGTTTACTTCTTGGCGGCCTTCTCGGTCTTCTTGGGCAGCAGCACAGCCTGGATGTTGGGCAGCACACCGCCCTGAGCGATGGTCACTCCTCCCAGCAGCTTGTTGAGCTCCTCGTCGTTGCGGACAGCCAGCTGCAGGTGACGGGGGATGATACGGGTCTTCTTGTTGTCGCGGGCAGCGTTTCCAGCCAGCTCCAGGATCTCAGCGGTCAGGTACTCCAGCACAGCCGCCAGGTAGACGGGGGCTCCGGCTCCGACGCGATGAGCATAGTTACCCTTCCTCAGATGTCTGTGGACACGGCCGACAGGGAACTGGAGCCCGGCACGAGAGGAGCGGGTCTTAGCCTTTGCTCTGGCTTTTCCGCCGGTTTTGCCTCTTCCACTCATTTTTAGATGTACTTTCGAAGTCGGAACAAAATAAAGTACTAATTCGACCGAAGAAACCCTCCTTTATATGTTAGAGGAGCGCGGGATGGTTCGCAGCAGAGGGCGGCACTTTTTGAAAGGATTTTCCTCCAATAAGCGGCGGATTCTGGCTGAGTGTCGCTCCTCTGGGCGGAGCTGAGCTCCAAAACGAGCCTTGACCAATTAGAAGTCGAAGGACTGAAGCTGCGTCACCATTTCACAGCCGGTCCAAAAGCTTAATATAAATAATGAGGCGAAAGTAGCCAGCAAAATAATAGGAGGGTTAAAAAACAAAGCATTTTGGAGCAGTATTGTAAACAGTTCACAATACAGAAGCTAATGAGCTGGCTTATTTAGTACAGGGAGGAATGACCACAGGCCATAACACTATTACACACCTAAGCCATACACATTCATCTGTTTGCATCTTGCAAATTATGTATCTATATCTTATTCCATTTACTTGTATATAGACTCTTCTTGCAATGTTTCTATTTAAAAATAGAAACATTGCAAGAAGTTTGCATTTTTGTCACTCCTTCAAGAGTGACAAGATTAGAAATATATTAAAAATAAGAGAGAAGACTTACTTTTGGTCTACCCATGGTATATCACATGTCATTTTTTTTTTTTTTTTTTTTTAGAAAACTTTATTTTAAATTATTTGGGCAGTACATGATATACAAAAGTTACATTAATAATACACACGACACACAATGCATAAATATATAAATAACATAAAGAGAGCACGTTTATATTCCAATGAGACTCAGTTCGGTCACAGACTCAAAATGCCCCATGGCTGAGTCTGGGATTTGTCCATGGTTTTTCTTCTCCTTAGTTCAGTAAGTATTTGTTTCACGATGGTGCCACTGTTTATTATCGTCTGATTTAGTATCATCTTGCACCTTGTTTTCCAGATTTTCATACATGTTATACAAATTTCCAGCTGAAAAAGTTCCCTGTGTTTATCCAGAATACAATACATAATTGAGACATATTCTACATTGACCTCCAAACCGATGCCCCGTAGGAGCGACCACACCTCCTCGGCTCTGTAGCAGTCCATGAGGAGGTGCTGTAAAGTTTCGTCTTCCTCACAGTTAATCATGGGGCATGTTCTAGTTTTCACATAGCAGCTCCATGAGACTACAGCTCTGACCGCAAGTCTGTTAACCGATATCAGCCACCTCACGTCTCTCATGCTCTCCGATAACTGTTTCCTTTTAACTAATTTCAAGACTTCGTTACCTTTGTCAGAGGCCTGAAGCCTGTACTACGAAGCCGGATTTTCCTAACCTGGATATGTTTGAGTTAGCCGGTTGGCCCAATCCAAAACATACGTGCTCTCGCTAAGCTGTACTACGACGCTGGTTATCAAGTGGATCGCTCAAACCAGCCGTGTCCTATCTAGTTAGGTGCACGTTCACATGAAAGGGGTGGTATTTGGAGCATTCGACCAATCACAAACATGGACAAGCGTACTGACAGCGCAGCGTCATACTTCCTGAATGAAAAGTGAACTTTAATATTAGTCAAATGTGAAGAAGTTAAACTTTAAACATCCATGACTTAAACACTTTATCCAGGATAAAAGCCACATAGCTGCACCTGCAAGGTGAATACAGCTGGTAAAAGAAAAAGCGTTTGAATACGTTCATTAACAGGTTTATGATATCACTGCCCCGTCCAAGACACGAGTGGATCTGACTTTAATTACATTTGACTCGGGTGTTTCGTCAACTTAATGTGTTGCTTAAAATAATACTTCTGCATACAGTATGTGACACTGTGAGTGTTGCAGGGCCAGATACGGCTCAAGAAGCTGACTCAAATAAGGAAATATATGATACATTATGATGTGATATGATATGAATGGGACATATCGACGTCTGCACTCACAGGACTGTACTTAATGTTACTCTGATCCGGTTACTTATGTTGTGGCAGATATTTAAGTAAGCTTTCTTAACGCTAATGTTATAATAGTCAGATTGCTCTGAAGATGGGAGGGGATATTCTATTAATTTTCACGTTCACACAGTCAGTTGATTTTGGCCGGCCGTCTTTCCTGCAATGGCAGTTTTTCTGTATTTCCTCTATCCTGTAATATGACTTGATAGCTTTAAACTCCGCACACGGAGCTCTGATTGGTCAGCAGGCGGTGCTTTCACTGAGTTGATCTCTTAGCCTGCAACCTAACCTCCTCCCGAGGAGGTTAGCCGCTCAGCATAAGTTACCATGGAGATCTAGCCCGCTAAAAAGAGAACCAGCGTCGTAGGACCGGAAAGCCAGAGTTTTCCCTGAAGTTAGCCGGCTAAGCGAAAATACGGCTTTGTAGTACAGGCCTCAGGTGTTAGGTTTTTGTATGTTTACTTATAACACCTCCATATTTGAAATCGTTTACCATTTTAAAAATTACTCTATTCGGTAGTCCGATCCAATCAATCCCTAAATGTTGAACTTCAGTTGTGAAATCACCATAAACTAATTTGTAATATGGCCCATTTCTAGCTCTGCCTCTTCTTTTTTGCCATCCCATTTTTCCATCCTCGACCCAAGGTGCTTTCCTATTTATTGCAGCCGAGATGTTTTTTACAAAGGTAATTTTTAGTTTAATGCCCAGGTCTATGGCTCCCAGGCCTCCATATTCCCTACTTTTAAATAACAAATTACGTTTAGTAACCTCCCTTGTTGTACCCCACACCAAATTGACACACTGTTTGTTTAATTGCATAATTATTTGGGCTGGTGGGGGGAAAATGTTTGCTAGAAAAAGGATCTTGCTAAGTATGAATGATTTTATTATGTTTATTCTTGATTTATAATTTGCATTTTTATTCTCCCATTGTTTAACTTGTTCTTTAACTTCACTTAGTTTGTTCTCCCAATTGAGTTCAGCACAGTTGTAGCTACAAATAGTTATTCCAAGTATTTTAATTTCTTTTTTCACTTGAATGTTTATGTCGCATTTGGCATCGTCGGTGCCGATCCAGACACCTTCAGTTTTGTTGTGGTTTAATTTAGCTCCTGATGCCAATTCATATACGTTTAGGTGATTTGTTAAAACATCCATTTCTTGTTGGTTTTTTATAATAACAGTGACATCGTCTGCATAGGCGATGGCAGTTATTTTGGGCGCATGGCCAACTGGTGTTCCTGATATTAACCTGTCATTGTTTATTATTTTAATTAATGGACTTATGGCTAGCACGTACAGAGCTGCGCTTAAAGGGCAGCCCTGCTTAACCCCTCTTTCAACATTAAATGCATTTGTTAACACACTGTTTACATTTACACAGACACAATATTTAAAATACAGACACTTAATCATGTTTATGAAGGCTTCAGGAAATCCGTAGGCCTTCATCACCGACCATAAATAATCTCTGGATAAATAGTCGAAGGCTTTTTTTTTATCAAGCCCAATAATAAAAAACCTTTTTCTTCTTTTGGTTTATTTATGATTTCTCTTAAAATTGATAAGTTGTCCCACATGAGGCGACCTTTTATAGCACATGTTTGCTCTTTATCTATTATTTTATCTAGTATATCTGTTAATCTATTCATTATTATTTTTGCTAGTATCTTATAATCAGTATTCATTATAGTTAAATGTCTGTAATTATCTATATCAGTTTCATCGTTTTTTTTATATAGTAGAGTTAAGACACCTTCATAAAATGAGTCACCCATACAACCACTGCTGAGACCTTCATTAAACATAGAGGTTAGTACGTTTAAAACATCATCAGATAATAGTTGATAAAACTCAGTGGGCAGGCCATCAGGACCGGGGCTCTTACCGACATTCAGCTCTTTCACCGCCTGGATCACCTCGTCTTTTCTAATTTCACAGAGAAGGAAATCAAATTCTTGGATGTTGTACGGAGGGATAGTTCCCAAAAGAGTTTTAACACAGTCCGTTTCAATGTCTATTTTTTTATATGCTTCAGAACATGCATCTCTTATCACTTCTCGTTTCTGTTTTTCATTATACACAATACAACCTTCTTGATTTTTTATACATTTGATGAATTTACTTTGAATTTGCTTTTGGTTGGTTTTAATGGCTTGAGCCACGTTGCCTCTTTGATCTATTTCAGATGTTGTATGAATATTATATAATGATTCCTGGTTTAATTGATCAATTTCAGTTTTTAATTTAAATACATGTTTCCCCTTCTTACAATCCAATACAGTAGATAGGCTACATCTGATCAAAGTACATCGTAGGCTCAGTCATGCGCAGACGATAACCAATCCCGTGCGAGCAACAGCACAGCAGTATTTGCATCGAGGGGATATAAATAGACCGCGCTGTGTCTGTGTGGCACCGAGTCTGACCAACCTCACTCTCTAATCATGCCTGCAGACGCACCCCCCGTTAAAGCGGCCAAGAAGGGCTCAAAGAAAGCCGTCGCTAAGACCGTCAGCAAGACTGGAAAGAAGAGGAGAAAGTCCAGGAAGGAGAGCTACGCCATCTACGTCTACAAGGTGATGAAGCAGGTCCACCCCGACACCGGCATCTCCTCCAAGGCCATGGGTATCATGAACTGCTTCGTGAGCGACATCTTTGAGCGCATCGCCGGTGAGGCCTCTCGCCTGGCTCACTACAACAAGCGCCGCACAATCACCTCCAGGGAGATCCAGACCGCTGTCCGCCTGCTGCTTCCCGGAGAGCTGGCTAAACACGCCGTGTCTGAGGGCACCAAGGCCGTGACCAAGTACACCAGCTCCAAGTAAACTCTGCTGCTGATATACCATCAACACAAAGGCTCTTTTAAGAGCCACCCACTACATCTATAGACGTGTTCCTCTGTTTTGAATGAGTGTCATGCACGATCCATGCATCGCATACGTAAATCACTTGAAATACATATTTGATATGTAAACTGTTCAGAGGCCTTGTTTACACACCACTTTCCACAATGGCTCAAGCAGAACACAACTTGTGCATGATTTAAAGAGGATGTGGTGTTTTTTCTCTCGCAGTGTAAATACAAATTATTAGCCGTAGAGACATATGCCGTGCTTTACTTCCTCTTTATTTTTCATCTCAATGCAATATATCTATCCAACAGCACCCTCTGGCTACAACAGGACACAACACGTGGTTATTTTCATATTTAATTTTTTTTTTTTGGGTGTCATGCCACACAACGCTAGGCAACCTTTTATACACCACTTCAATTAGAAGATTTTACTTTTTTATTTTTAAAACTCATAAATTGTTTTGTCAATACATAATAGACATACACAAACCACTACATAAAAACATGTACACACGACACATAAATGCATACTTAAACACAAAAGAACAGTTTTTCAGACAGCAGAAAGTGAATTGTCCGATCAGCCTTTGTTCAATCACAGACTCCGTATGCTCCATGGTAGTCTGACTTGTCGAGGCTTTTTCTTCTCCTTAGCTCGGTTCCGATATGTTTTGTTATGTTACAACTTTTAATCATTGTTTGATGTATTACCACGGTGCATCTGGTCTTCTATATCTGCATACAAGGGATGCAGAAGAAACAACTTGGGTGCTTTCAATAAGTGATAGGTTTTTGTATATAATATATCTACCATATTTGTATTAATTTATTTAAAACAAATATATATATACTTGGAAGTCCATTCCATTTAAAGGTGTATATTCATTTATGAAATCAGCATATACTAATTTGTAATATGGGCCATGTCTTGCTCTACCTCTCCTTTTTTTCCACCTTGATATATCCCCAACCCAGGGTGCTTTCCTTGATATTGCCGCTGTAAACATTTTAACAAAAGTAATTTGAAGTTTAATATCTAGGTCTATGGCTCCCATGCCTCCATAGTCCCTTCTTTTAAATAATAAATTACGTTGAGTAACCTCCCTCGTTGTGCCCCACACCAAATGTACGCAATGTTTGTTTAATTGTTTAATTATTTGGGAGGGTGGGGGGAAAATGTTTGGCAAGAAAAGGATCTTTCCTAGTATGAATGTTTTAACGATGTTAATTATTTTTTTATAATTTGTGTTTGAAGTCAAAGAAGTAGTAAAAAAAGGGGAAAATACAATCAGTTTATTCTCCCAATTTAGGTCAGCACAGTTTTCATTACAGTCAAACCAAGTATTTTTATTTCTTGTTTAATTTAACTTAAACGTTAATGGCATAAGTTAAGTTTCCTCTATTATATATTTCAGATATTGTATATGATACTTCCTGGTTTAGTTTATCAATTTCAGTTTTTAAATGAGAAATATTTTCTTCACCCGTTTTAGATTTAACTTTAATCTGTTTTAAAATGATATACTGTTTGATTAGAGTAACATATTTACTATTTTAGCTTTATTTAATTCTCTACATTTGAATTTAAATAAATGTTTTTTCCTATGTTTTAATGTTTCCCATAATCTACAGGATTGTACCATTATCACATCCTGAGAAATTGTGGATTCTTTCACATTTTAGTATCACTAATTCTTATAAATATGTCCTTTATCGAATATGGATCTTTAAGTTCTCTAAGTCAGCACTAATGTACTTTGAACATAGGTTTCCCTGCCAACTGAATTTCAGTGGATACACAAGAGGTATTTTTATTGCTCGAAGCAATCGAAGAGAAATGTCAGTTCAGAATTTTGATAAAATGCTGCAATAACTTACCATTTATATACAATATGTTATACTATTGTCATGCAGTTTAGTAACACTATGGAGTGTCCTTGGCTCCATACTTGCTCCATCCTGTGTCATTCCAGTGCCTTGCAAAAGTATTCAACCCCTCTGGCCTTTTTCTTGTTTTATTGCACAAAAACATTTAATTTAATTCGATTTTTGCAGATGTTGTTTTTATTGATGTACACAACATGCATCTTTGATGATCAAAACATATTTTTCATTGTGGAAAAAACAAGAAATAATAATGAATAAGAAAAAACGTTCGCGTGCATAACTATTCAGCCAAAGTCAATACTTAGTAGATCCACCTTTTGCAGCAATTACAGCTGCAATTCTCTTGGGGTATGTGTCTATAAGCTTGGCACATCAATTTTGGGGAATCTTCAACATGCCTTTTGGCGAACTCCAAACGTGTTTTCTTATTTTTTTCCTTAAGCAATGGCTTCTTTCTGGCGACTCTTCCATAAAGCCAAGCTCTGTGGAGTGTACGGCTTACTGTGGTCCTATGTACAGATTATCCTCTCTCTACTCCACTTGTTAAGTGGTGTGGGAGATTTGGGCCTTCTACAACAAGTGTATACATACAGATATAATCAGACATTTGATTGCACACGGGTTAAGTTAACTTTATATAAATAATGTTTTGACTCTGAAGGTCATTGTTGGGGCTAAATAGCAAAGAGAGTGAATACATGTGCACACACAACTTTTCAGTTTTTCATTTTTTTAAATATGATATTTTTTATTTTCACTTCACCAATCTTGATTGACTTTGTGCGGGTTCATGACATAAAATCCCAATCAAAATATTGAATTATTATTGGCTTTAATGCTAGAAAATAGAAAAAAGGCCAAGGGGGTGAATACTTTTGCATGGCACTGTATGCCCTGTTTTCATTTGGCTCTACTGTAGACTGTGAATCTACCTCCACCCACTGCATCTGAACACCTATTCCAAACATTTCCTTTCGAGGCATGTCCCTATATGATTAATGAAATCGACTTATTTTTCAATCTCATAAGTGACACAAATCATGAATATGTTTTGTTTTTATGCTTCTGTCAGAAATATAAACCGGATAAATAAATACTTTTTTAATCGTAATCATACTCTCAGAAAAGGAGTTTGACCCTTCTCAATTTTTTCTATCTAAACCCTGCTAAAGACTCGATACGATAGCATATCATTATCAGAGCTAAACAGTAGTTATATTGTTTTTATTTTATTTAAAAAAATACAATCTGTCAAAAATGTTTCCATAAGGCAATACCATTTTCTAATAAATAATTTTCTCTACAAAAGTATCTTTTAAATGTGTAAATGAAAAGCTTTAATTGACCAGACTTATAACATTTTGTGAGAGCTGAAATATGTTATAAATTGAAGAAGTCCATGGTTATTTGTCTGTTACTTTATATGTTATATTTACCATTAACTATTTGGTAGATTTCTTGATGGCCACACAACCAAGCCTAAATACAGTGTATAGATGCAGGTGTTTCTATTCTAATTCTTACTTTTATGTCGAATTGTTGACATGTGTTATGTATACAAATGTATGTCTTGACTCATCAGAAACAGAATGAATGTCTCCTATAAAGAGTATTTTTGAATACTTTGATCAACTTTAAATGTAATGTTAATCTCAGAACGGGTCTTATTTAAATTATAAATGTTATTAAGCATGTGAGGGTTTTATTACATATTATCAAACGTTTAATCATCAAACGCTTAGTATAAAGCCTGACTGAATTATATAAACAATATTAGAAGGAAGAGAAAATGTTTTGAAAGATAATGTGGAGGCTGCAGCGTTGGCCCCGCCTAGCAGCTTTCTCGCTCTCCGTCTTCTCTTAGGTCCGCAGTGAATATTTAAATACTGCCGGTCACACAGCTTCTATCCATTCGTTCTGTACGAGCCGACATAACAATACCTGAAAATGAGTGGTAGAGGGAAAGGAGGAAAGGGACTCGGCAAAGGAGGCGCCAAGCGTCACCGCAAAGTTCTCCGTGATAACATCCAGGGCATCACCAAGCCAGCTATCCGCCGTCTGGCTCGCCGTGGCGGAGTGAAGCGTATCTCCGGTCTGATCTACGAGGAGACCCGTGGGGTGCTGAAGGTCTTCCTTGAGAACGTGATCCGTGATGCCGTCACCTACACCGAGCACGCCAAGAGAAAGACTGTGACCGCCATGGATGTGGTGTATGCCCTGAAGAGGCAGGGCCGCACGCTGTACGGCTTCGGAGGTTAAACATCTACACCCTGATATACCTGGAAAAACAACGGCTCTTTTAAGAGCCACCCACATTACTGAAAGAGTCTGTTTCCTTTCGATTTCGGAAACCTCACACATTTTCAGTCGATGAACATTATAACAAACTTAAATCCATCTCCAAAACGGAACTCTTGCTAGGATACTTGACATAAAAAATGTTGACTATTGGTGTTAGAGCCATTTTCCTTGAGTTATTGTCTGATAGTTAGGCTTGATAATAATATAAATTAGATTAAACGCACCATCTAAAGGTATTTTTGTGAGTCATATTATGGTTTAAAATGTATTAATTTAAGGCTCACTTATTATTTGTTATATGTGCGTCAGTATCACGTGCATGGCTATATGCCTATATATGGTAGGTTGTAGTGATGGGAATTCCGGCTCTTCTTGGTGAGCCGGATCATTTGGCTCGGCTCACCAAGAAGAGCCGGCTCTTTCGGCTCCCAAACGGCTCTTCAGTTTACCACATATTATACCTTTTATAATTCAATCAAATGTAGCCTTGTTTTGACTAATGATTTATATGTGTACACATATCACTTAAATTATTCAATACATCCTTTGTACTGAAGTATTCAAAAGTAAAAATGACATGTTTAATATCAATTATTTGATGTGGCCAATTGTTTTCATTGCATTTACAGACCCTTGTATCTCTGATACCACCCAATGAATGCACAGACTTGCTTGTAGAACCACGCTACACAAAGCAGATAGCAACACCTATAACAAAACCCGAGGTGACAGGGCTTTCAGTGTTGCAGCTCCTAGACTGTGGAACAGCCTCCCAGTACATATCCGGACTGCTGAGTCTATTGAACTTTTTAAATCTCAGCTAAAAACTCACCTCTTTGCACTGGCTTTTAATACTAGTTGAACATTACATTTTTACATTTGTATGTGTTTTTTTAAAAATATTTTTCTAGTTATTGTGCTTTTTATCATGTTTTTAATTATTGTTTTATTATTGTACTCCCATTGTGTTATTTAATATGTATTGCCTGTACAGCACTTTGGTCAACTGAAGGTTGTTTTAAATGTGCTATATAAATAAATAAAGATTGAGATTGAGATAAAAACGTAAGCATAGACATTTTAAAAAAGGGGCTACTGTATCGACATTTTAAAATTATATTTAAAGAAAAGGCCCTGACAAAACAGCAGGGCTCTATTTCAGTAGTAACTATAGAAAAAAAGACAGCAACAGCTGACATCAAATCTTTGCTGAGCCCAAGGATAATCATAAATAAATAACATAGTGAAAATAAATATATTGCAATGCTCAGTACAGCAGCATCCAACCGTCTCTAATCATAAAAAAACATAATACAAATAAATGTATTGCAATGCTCAAAACAGCAGCATCCAACAGTCTCTAATCCTTGGATATTACATGTCACTGCATGCATGCACGGAGCAGCTGTAGCGCGGAGATCATATCATTCTGTCTTGTATTACTTAACAACAACAAAATAACAAAAAAAAACGGCTCGTTCGCGGGCGCGAGCCGGCTCCCGTCGTTCACTTAAAAGAGCCGGCTCTTTGAGCCGGCTCGTTCGCGACCGACACATCACTAGTAGGTTGATAGGACACAGCGGAGGGTGATGAGACGGGGAAACGGAAAAGTCTTTTGACCGTGTTCTTTTTGTTCTTTTGGAGACTATTAACTTTGATTTAGGATGAAGCGAAGAAATGTGTCCTGCTGGTTATATGCCGTCTGGACTAACGAATAAAGTTCATCAGACTCAACCATGTTCTCAGCTCATTTGTTTGGAAACAAAGAGAGGCGCGTCAAAACCCACAACCCGATAGAGGTGGCTATTAAATTGTAGACAAGGATTAAAACGCCACCACAATTGGACAATGCTGTTTATCCGACATCCAAGATATACAAATCAATGATATGTTCAAAAGCAGTGGTTCTAAACTGGTCAGGCCTCAGACCCACTTGGTCAATAAATCGCGACCCAACATTTTGAAGCACTCAAATCTAGTCAACAAAAGATAGTGCTGTAATATACGCTTTTCAGCATACATATTAAAGTGAAGTACAGCAGTGGCGGTTCTAGACCAATTTGACTGGGGGGGGGCATGCTGGGGCCAGTTATTTTCAAAGGGGGGCACAATAAATGCAGGACGAAAAAGACGAAGACAGTATGAAGTAATTGCGCATAAGAAAACAATGCAAAACAGTTATTGGTATTTGTTTCAGTAAACATTATATGCTTACCTTTAACCTTTCTGTGCTGTTTGGGTCTGTGGGACCCGTTTTCAGTGTTTACTAAAAGAACATGTATGCAATTTAATTATTTTAACCTGCTTTATTTGGGGGTGGACCTCACCTCCTCTAGGGGGGTCCCCGGGAAGATTTTTTTTTTTTTTTTTTTTTTTTAATAAAATGTTGAAGTTAAATGCATCAATCTGGTGCACTTTGAGCACAACATGCATTTATGGATACAGCTCTCAACACTCAAATGAAAGGGAGCTGTATACTTTTAAATAATCCAAACATATTTAGAATATAATCACAACCAATAATACATAATTTAAACTTGTTCTACACCAAGCCTGTTTTTCAGGTCTCAGGTTCAAAAATGACATTCCCAGAACAAATGACCATATCTTCCCTTTTAAAAGGGTTAAATTAATAATCTTTTTTCTCAAAGTAATGATAAACCTGTGAGTTGGATGTAGAAAAATCAGAATCAATATAGATGTTTTTTATTTTGAAGAAAATTCAGATTGAACATAGTAAAAAAAACTCCACCTCTGGGGTGATTTGGGTGGAAATGGGCGTTTTTACCATTTCTCTGGAACCCATTGGTCGATTTTGGTGATTGACATCTCTTTTTGACCGTTAGAGCCAATAGAATCGAAGGGGAATTTCCACATACACACACACGTTACCATTGAGAAATGAGAGCTATGCACACACAGTTTTGCATGAGAGCGAACCTATCTCTCGCTCTGACATCTGGAAACGGAAAAGCAGGTTTATTGTTTATGGATTATCAGAAATCATTTCAAAGGGACACAGACACTTTGGAATAACCTATGGATTAACCTTCAGCAACGTTTTTATCGTTTTTATGCCATTGAAGACCACTTTTGACTAGACAACGACCAACGACTAGCACTTAATTTCAGACGCCTACCCGTGCGGGTCCGTGATCTGCACGGAGCGGGCCCCTGCTGAAAAGGAAAACCCCCCGCTGGACTTGATACGCCCCCTTGATAAATAAATGTAGTTATAATGAAACCAGCTGGGGGTGCAGTGATTAAAAAGCTGCCACAGTGGAACTCATGTGAAATACAAAATAAACAGCTGATAGATCTACAGTAGAGGTATCTGATATAGCGGATATTTGTTAACCTGTTAAGCCCGAGAGACCCCGGTACCGGGGCTCTGCCGCAACATCTTGCAAGAAACAGTGTCTGAGGGAATGTTAATTTAATAAACTATGAATGTTTTATATCCACGTAACGGGAAGAAACTCATCTAACTGATCATTTTAAAAACATTTTCAAAAAAAACCCCACAATGCTAACGCTGAGCCTCTGAATTAGCAACGAGCGAAAAATGCTAACAGATTACTGCACCGAATATCACTCACAAAACCTTATTATTTATCTTTTCTCCACATCCATGACATCGTTTCACATCGTGAGGTGACACAGAATCGAAGGGTACCCTCATTATCACTCAATTATACGAAATCGCGACGTTATAAAGAAAAACAGACATCAAAACATGTTGCGCTAGGTAGCTAAAAATGCTAACATGGTTACCTTGTCTCTGTAGTCTGCTCCAAAGTGGTCTTCAATGGCATTAAAACGATAAAAAATGCTGCTGAAGTTAATCCATAGGTTAATCCAATGTGTCTGTGTCCCTTTTGAATTAAATACATTTAATAAATCATATTGAAGTTCTAGTTGTAAATCACTACTATCATCTGAGCAGATCTAATGGACCTAAAGGCAGCTTTATTCTTTGTTGAGAAAAGGCTCATTGATTTTCGAACAGAACAGGAAGCTTAGGCGCCGTTTACACGAGGAGAAAACTGCTTGTATCTGCATAGTTTCGCGTGCGTATAGCCCTATTATTTACACGAGGCCGATAGAAACTGACCCCACAAACGATAACGGGTCCCAAGGTGGATAGATTTGCAAACGAAACGCTCTGGGGGGTCAACCGAGTCCGTGTAATCACCTCTATACGAATATTTCCTGAAAAAATAACGATAGCCCCACCTCTCCTGCTCACTGCTGTAGCAACTATCAAAAATAGCTGTGTTAATTAAACGCACAAGGGGTTCTTGAATGAAATAATATTATAAAAGGCAAACCAGAATTGTTAACGCCCAATATACTCCTTAAACAAAATAAACAGAGTCAGATTTCATGCATTGATCCATTATATTGACAAAGGTGCGATCTCACCCGGTGTTTGTAGAGAATATCTCTCTTTCTGAGCCGTCCTCTCCACAGAGACGTGCTTCTTGGTCGGTCGATGCAATATCCACAGATTCGGTTTCTTTCAGTTAACTTCCCCGTTGCATTTATCCATATGCTGAGGAAATTACTATATCCCGCTGAATACCAGCAATCGCCACACACTTCCTCCTGTCAGTAGCTACTGCTAGTGCTACTGCTACTGACCATGCTACAGATATTAGTGCAACATCTACAGCTCCTCTACCACAACCATCAGCAACAAGTGGACATGGAGAATTACATGAACTACATGTTGCTAAATACACCGCGGGGCTTAAACAGAAGGGTAGCCATGGCAACATTGCGCGGGGCTGCTCGGGCTGCTCTTCTTCGCGGCTTTTGGTGTATTTTGGCGGAAGTTACAGCGCCACTTACAGTCCCGGCATATGTACTACAGCGTTTCCAGCGGCCTCATTTGAACAGACACGTTAAATGAAACGAATGCATGTGAACGGAAGACTTTTTTGAATACGCATACTGTGCATAAACGCAAACGTTCCCGTGTGAAGGAGGCCTTAATCTTCTTGTTAAGATAATGTGTATTTAGAAACACTGATTATATAAAGTGCGTCTTCTCCGACTAAAATAAAAAAACGAGTCAGTGAATGATGGAGATAATCAGAATAAATGATGGACCACACTGTATGAAGTAATAAACTAGAAGTAAATGCTATGCAGTAAACATGTTCCTTCAAGTGTTTACATTATCATGAAAAGGTGGATAAGGATGTCCCAGACTGAGTGTTATATAATTATATATAATATCACTTATTAGTACTACTTCTACATGTAAGAGCAGGATGTTATGAAACTGTTTAGTTCTGATTAATTCTTGTTTCATTTATTTGTTACCTCATGAAAATCTCTTTCCACATTGTTGTGCGAGACATTCCTCGTTGAAATTATTACTGATACTGCCTGCTTCTTAGTTATTCCATCTTTTGCTGGTACAAGAATCTGTATCTAACTCTATATTTACTTGTTATCTGCCACACTTCCTTCTGCATGTTACACTTATTTCATAAATAAGGTAGGATAAGATGGACCTTTATTCATCCCTGTTTGTGGGTGGCTGTGGCTAAGTGGATAGAGTGCTGGACTTCAAATCAGGGGATAGCAGGTTCGAGTCCCACTGCAGTCAGCATGTCGTTGTGTCCCTGAGACACTTCACCCCAAATTGCTCCTGTGGGGATTGCCCACAGTACTGAATGTATGTAAGTCGCTTTGGATAAAAGTATCTAACAAGTGACATGTAATGTAATGTGGATATTAAAGCAGAAACAGAGTGAGAGTGAAACACAACACAGGACAGTACAGATTCACAAGGATAAAAAATGATACACAAATACAATTATATAGTAACTGTTAAGATAAATACATATTTGGGTTCGGATTGTTAGATATATTTACATGTAAGTGTGCAGGTCTTTGTACAAACAGTAAAGTTACTGTTACTGGGTTACAGGTTTGGCCCCTGGCTGTTCAGCCTGATGGCTCCAGGCACACAGGACTGTCCGAGGAGGGATGAGTCTGAGGGTGGACGTACTCCTCATATTTATATCCCCCTGAATGTATTCCTGTTTTTTTATCATGTTTTATTTTAAAATTGTAGTCCTGTATTGTGTATTATGTAACTTTGCTGTCTGGGACAAATAAAGGTCTTCTGATGTACCCCAAAGCTGTTTGTCATTTTCAATTTCTTTGACGATATTTAATAAAATAAATGTGTATTGTCAATAGGTGTCTATAAAGTCTAAATATATCTGAACTATTTTTGAAAAAAACTGAAATGAACATGGTGTAATTTAAATAGTCTAAAGTTTATATTAATAATAACAAAATACACCTCTTTATACCCACAGTTTTAATACAAACTTATCATATCTGTGAACAAGTTATGTTTCATACAATATGATAGAAATCACCAATAATACTTACATGTGTTTTGTACATTTTTTATTATCAGGAAGTCTTAAGCATATTCTTCATCATAACAATTGTTCCATTATGAGATTGATGTCATATTCTTTATGGAAATAGTTGACTCTGTTGTGAAATGAATCTAAAACGTGCTTTCTTATTTTACTGATGCATCAAACATCTTGGTGGTAGATCAATTTAACTAAAGCAAAATACAGTAAAGTAATCCATAATTATCCGTTTGGTCACTTTGCCTTAATCACAATATGAACTTTTTGGTGTTATTGGTATAGTAACAAACTATATCATGGCCTTTTATTATTTTAGAACTGTTTATACCTTTACATTAATTAAAGTTTATATTCAATGTTCTGTTGTAAATTGTTAAATGAATGGTTCTTGGCTTGATTACATTTAAAATAATAATATATGAGTTAATAAGGATAAACCAATCAAATGAAACGTTGGACTAAACTACAACTATGCCTTTAAATCTCTATCCGACTGTTTTTCAGTAGGATGGCAAGTTCCCATCTATAAACAATTTTTTTTTTCTCATAACAGATTTGATTATCTGAAGCGAATCTAACTTTGGCGACCATGTACGGTCATTATTAAAAAGGTACAATTAATTTGTTTAGGGTTGACTAAAATTATGAAAAACATTTCATTTGGATAATTTACTGACAGAATAAAAAACTCAATAATGACCTCACCACCTTCAAAGAACTCACCTCTTCAATCTGGCTTTTAATGTGTGGCTGTTATATTGCTTGGTTTTAATTTGACAATTTAATTTAATTTAATTATTTTCACCATCTCTGTAAAGCGACTTTGAGCACCTGTAAGAGTGGTTACAAAAAAATCTGTTATTACTCACCTGTTCTCAGTCTCAAGTGAAACAGTTGTAACGGTAACCTTTAGTAAACTTAAAAACAACCTTCACCCAAATTTATTAAGGAATATACGTATTCATGGTGGCTCTTGGGTTTTAGAACTTTATCACATATTTGTATTTAAATAGTTTGAATGATCCAGAATTGACATAAGCTTGCGTTTACACTGACCTGTTGGTCACATATAAATGCTAACAGATTACTACACATCCAACACATCGATTCGCATCGTGAGATGACACAGAATCGATGTGTACATACATTATCACTCTATGATAAGAACTCGCGACTTTGTAAACAAAAACAGACATCAAAACATGTGGCGCTAGGTAGCTAAAAACGCTAACATGGCTTACCTGTGTCGTTGTCTGGTCAAAAGTGGTCTACAATGGCATTAAAACGATAAAAACGCTGCTGAAGTTAATCCATAGGTTAATCCAATGTGTCTGTGTCCCTTTGAAATGATTTCTGATAATCCATAAGCAATAAACCTGCTTTTCCATTTCCAGATGTCAGAGCGAGAGATAAAGATTATTATTTAACCCTTTTAGAAGGGAAGATAGGGTCATTTGTTCTGGGAATGTCATTTTCGAGCCTGAGACCTGAAAAACAGGCTCAGGGCTTAACAGGTTAAACATTTTTCAGATTTTTTAACTGTGAGCAAA
Organism: Trematomus bernacchii; assembly: GCF_902827165.1. Taxonomy (NCBI): domain Eukaryota; kingdom Metazoa; phylum Chordata; class Actinopteri; order Perciformes; family Nototheniidae; genus Trematomus; species Trematomus bernacchii. Next base: position 6,744,201 of record NW_022987839.1, on the reverse strand, counting down.
TTAAGTGATTAAATAATAATATTTTAGTATCATCGTGGTGAAAATCTAAAGATTAAAGCATTGATTAACCACTTTTTCAGAGCCAGCTCCAATTATAATACAAGATAAACATGAAAGCAAACAGTAATTATAATATTGTGATTATACAAGTGTGAGGATTATTAAAGCGATAAACAATCAATGATGTAGACACAATATATATTTCAAAAACAATGCAACAGGCTTACATGGTTTACTGCACAAGAAAAGTTCAAAGTAAAGAATAAGTTGTATAAATAAACATGAGTTGTATGTGCATTCACTTGAATGTGTAAGAAATACTTGTACATAATCTTACATTTCGAGATTTCTAAAGCAGAAATAAACAAAACGCACTGACTCTCCATCAGAGCAGGAGCACATACCTAAGCCTCTTTTGAGTGTGTTTGCAGAGTACAAATGAACCTCTGTTTTATACAGATTCAATCAAAACTATTAATGTGTTTTACCTTAAATCTATAAACAAACATATACTCTCAACATATATCTAGTTTGAATGAGATTACAAAGTATTTTAAAGTATTTAGGAAGACATTTAGAGAGGAAAGTCACAGATTAGCGACTCACACGGCAGTAGTTTGGGAAGGTTCAGGTCTTCCCAGTAATAATATACAAATATATAATGGTTTATTTCCCTTTTACAAGAACATAAACTCGTTCGCTATCGTTTAGGGTGAAGTTTACAATATATGGTTCCCTCCAGGTGTAATTTTATTACATTTGTTCGTGAAGAGAAAACACAAAGTGACACAGTATGCCTGCTGCTCCTGTGAGACAGGCTGAGATTGAGTCTCTACGGTTCTCATGGTGTGTTTAAGTTCCGCTCTTTGCTGGGATTTCTCTATCAGTCTCACCAAGACCAGAGAATCCACTTTGAAAGCAACATGGCAGAATCCGCTCCCGCAGCACCCGCCAAGTCCCCGAAGAAGAGAGCCACAAAGCCGAAGAAGGCGGGCCCCAGCGCCGCTGATCTCGTGCTGAATGCCGTCGCCGCCTCCAAGGAGCGTAAAGGGATTTCCTATGTCGCCCTGAAGAAGGAGCTGGCCGTTAAAGGCATCGACAACGCCAACCAGGTGAAACGCGCCGTGAAGAAGTTGGTTGAGAATGGAGCCCTGGTGCAGGTCAAGGGATCCGGAGCCAGCGGCTCCTTCAAGGCAGCCAAGCCCACCGAGAAGCCCAAGAAGGTAGCTAAGAAGCCCGCAGTCAAAGCCAAGAAGCCGGCAGCAGCAGCAGCGAAGAAACCGGCTGCTAAGAAGGCAGTAACACCCAAGAAGGCGAAGAAGCCTGCTACTCCAGCCAAGAAAACCCCCGTGAAGAAGATCACAAAGAGCCCGAAGAAGGTGGCCAAGAAGGCAGCACCCAAGAAGGCAGCGACCCCCAAGAAGGCAGCGACCCCCAAGAAGACCGCAACCCCCAAGAAAGCTGTGAAGAAGGTGGTTAAACCAGCTGCCAAACCAGCGAAGAAGGCACCAGCCAGGAAAGCAGCGAAGAAGTAAACAGATAATCTACTTCATCTACAAAAGGCTCTTTTAAGAGCCACCCACATACACCAAAAGAGCACTCTCCAGTTGTAATATTGTATTTTTGTATAAATGCAACTATATGAAGGAAACATTCCTCACATATTTGGTATTTCGAACTTCACATGATTGAATGAAACAACATACTGCTCCCATGTGTTATTGAACACGTTCCATGATCATATATTTTAATATTATGATCTCATACCACACCCGCAACACCCATATATCAGTTATATCAAACATAATAGTCACATAACTGAAACATATCTAAAGTACCCTACCTTGATAAAAGTTTGCTTTACTTTATCATCACTTTCTATATTATGTGACAGCATACAATACTAAAGTGTTTTATAGAAAATATATTATAATTATATTACATTAGACATTTACATATAAATGGGTTATTATATACTGGATTACTATTTCTAAGTAATGTATTCCTCACAATCACTAGCTACAAAATATGGTCATTTTAAAATATTATAAATGTGAGTATGGCCAGTAGAAAAGCAGGACCAATGTCAATGTGTTATTGTAGGGATTAATTTAATAAAATTAATAAATAATACATTCAATATTATCTTTTTAATACAAATGTATTTTTATTAAAATAAAGTCAACCAATAATAGATAATGGATGTGTATATTTATAACAATCATTTAGTCAAGCAGAAAATAGTAAAGCCATAAACAGTATTTAAAAAATATAATTGATATATGATGAGTGATGTTATTCATAATATACTAATCGAGTGTTTAATCCTAATTATATCGTTTTTATTTAATGTAAAGAAAACTCCTTGTTTATTGTTATATAATTTAAATTATTTGACGCTTGTACTTTGAGTTTTTCTAGGCGCGCTGCTGTATCACGTGATAATCAGCGGACCAATCAGTGTCGTTGCCGCCCCAGCTCTCACTATATAAAGGCGACGGAGACCAGTCGATATCATCCCGACTTTTCTTTCCGAGGAGTTTACTCGCTAACCATGGCAAGAACCAAGCAGACCGCTCGTAAATCCACCGGAGGAAAGGCTCCCAGGAAGCAGCTGGCCACCAAGGCTGCTCGTAAGAGCGCCCCGGCCACCGGCGGCGTGAAGAAACCTCACCGTTACAGGCCCGGTACCGTGGCTCTGAGAGAGATCCGCCGCTACCAGAAGTCCACCGAGCTGCTGATCCGCAAGCTGCCCTTCCAGCGCCTGGTGAGGGAGATCGCCCAGGACTTCAAGACCGACCTGCGCTTCCAGAGCTCCGCCGTCATGGCTCTGCAGGAGTCCAGCGAGGCCTATTTGGTCGGGCTGTTCGAAGACACCAACTTGTGTGCCATCCACGCCAAGAGGGTCACCATCATGCCCAAAGACATCCAGCTGGCCCGCCGCATCCGCGGGGAGAGGGCTTAAACTGACCTGAGACCAGGACACCCAAACACAACGGCTCTTTTAAGAGCCACACAAACACACTTACAGAGCAGAACGTCCGAAATACATGTGTGGATATACTTCATAAACTGATTGGCCCATGCTATAAAGGGGACAAAGTAACACATGATAACATATAGTATATAAACGCCTACAATGTTGATCCATATTGCTACTACCACTGTGTTGTAATGCAGGCTCTAGTGGTTTGTTGAGAAAAAGCCCATACAAACAACTAATCTGATATATAATTTTGGTCTTTAAAAACTTGTTTATAATGATTTATTCTGAGATATATGTATATGTACCCATTTATGGGTGTATATATATTTAAAGCAACATATCAGGTGTACACACTAGTGTTTGAACATTATAGTCGATAATGGTGTATACATCGAGTGGACACTGCAGTGTGTCATTTCATAAGACACTTGCATCTAACTGTGGGATGTCTAAAATACAGTTTATTACTATTTAGATGCTTATCTAATCTTGAAATAGTGCTGTATAATAGTTTGTGCCATGTATGTTTTAGAGCGACTACACTCCTAACGGTATAATATACAATGGTCACATTAAAGAACTGCTAATTGGCTAAGAGATAATAACATCATTAATATATGTACCTAGATGTACCTAATTTCTTAAAATGCTAATACAAAATAAATAAAGAACTGTTAGAAAGACAAATGTGTTCATATGTAATCCACTACAATAGAGCCACTATTTTCTTTCTGCTCCAAACATTTGTTGGTGAACACTGACATCTGGTGGATAGAGGCTGGAACTAAATATAACCTGTATTCATTTCAATGTGCGTGTGGGCAAAAGATACAATTGAGTGCTTAAATGTTACGGTACGCTATTGATCGGTGAACTGCAGACACCTGCCAATAAGTAATACTGATATAGTGTAGTGTAAACTGAGTTACACATTAATGATGGGTCCAACAAACGTTGGGGCTTTATTTATGTGGACAGACAGATGTAGAAACCATACCGCTATTCATTTGAGAATGTGGTGATTAACCTGCTGGATGTACGAAGGAAAGTGTGAAAAGGAGTTTGCTTTAGTTGAAATACGGCTTTACTTTAGAGGCTAAAACCCAACAAATACAATTATCATTAATAGTAATTTAGGGTTATGTTTAAAGTGTATATTGCTCTATAATGTGGGTGTTTTTAGTTGAGTGACTTGGTGTAATATGACATGTTGTATAGGTTGTACACCTCAATACATATAGGGCAAGGGGGGAGATTACTGTTCTGGGCCATTAAGTAGTTGTGTAGTGAAGAGGGAAATGTTCTTTAGTTAGAAGTGGGTGGCTCTTAAAAGAGCCTTTGGGGTGTTTATTGAAGCGGGATCAGGGTGTTCACTTCTTGGCGGCCTTCTCGGTCTTCTTGGGCAGCAGCACAGCCTGGATGTTGGGCAGCACACCTCCCTGAGCGATGGTCACTCCTCCCAGCAGCTTGTTGAGCTCCTCGTCGTTGCGGACGGCGAGCTGCAGGTGACGGGGGATGATACGGCTCTTCTTGTTGTCCCGGGCGGCGTTTCCAGCCAGCTCCAGGATCTCAGCGGTCAGGTACTCCAGCACAGCGGCCAGGTACACCGGGGCTCCAGCACCGACACGATGGGCGTAGTTACCCTTCCTCAGATGCCTGTGGACACGGCCGACGGGGAACTGGAGCCCGGCACGGGATGAGCGAGTCTTGGCCTTCGCCCTAACCTTTCCTGCACCTTTGCCTCGGCCTGACATTTTCTATGTGATTATTCTTCGACGTTAAGAAGAAAGTAACTCGATCATAGTTCTCACCAGTTTATATTGAGCTGCAGCTGTACGCTCATTGGTCAGATTGATCCGTAACTGTGATCGTCCAATCAGAAAACAGGTTGGTCTGCCGCCTGAATTCTTTTCAGAATGAGACTGAATTTTTTGAAATTGTTTTCACCCGTTCACAGATGAATATAAACTCCTGTAATTTAAGAAGCGAAAGTCTCAATGTGTAGATGACATTAAGACATTCAAAAAGCTGTCATACTTAATGATTATTTACAGTGTGTAATTAACTTATTAAATAATATATTTCGTATTATAACTCAAATTACACACCCACCTAAATACATGCATGTACATGTAACGTTTGGGCTAAATATTTAAAGGGGAAAAAATGATCATCAGTTGTAACTTGCCCCTCAGCTGTCAAGGACTCCTTGTCTTCACTAGCAACACTTTTATCACAACTAGACTACAAGGAAATAGTGCTACTTGGAGATTTTAACTGGGACTGGTTAACTGCAGTATCAGAGGATTTTAAAAACCTTTGTATCTCTTTGAATGTTACTCAGATTGTTGACAGTCCTACTCGCCCTAACGTTAAGTCCCCTAATAAATCATCCCTAATTGATCTCATTCTAACTAATGTTCCCTATAAATACCTATCTGTGGGAGTATTTGCAAATGATGTGAGTGACCACTGTGTTGTAGCCACAATTAGGGACACTAAGGTCCAAAAGGTTAAACCCTGTATTATTATTAAGAGACACATAAAACATTTTGTGGAGCAGGGTTTTGTTCATGATCTGTTTGGGTTTGATTGGGGAAAAATCGATCTGTGTGCTGATGTTGAAACTGCATGGTCTTATTTTTATCTTGGTTTTATGGAAATTATAGATAGACATGCACCCCTACGTACTTTTAGAGTAAAGGGACGAGACATTCCTTGGTTTTCTGCTGAACTGTCCAGTCTCCTACATGAGAGAAACAAGGCCTGGGCAAAGGCTAGGAAATCAGGCTCAGAGGTTGGATGGCTGCGTTTTAGGCAACTAAGAAATAGCTTCACTTCACAGGTCAAAAATGCTAAGTCGAAGTACTATTTGTCAGTTACTACAGAAAACCTAAATAATCCTAGGAAATTTTGGAAAGCCATAAAATCGCTATCCACCGGTGAGATCTGAAATGAGCTACCTCCGTGCATTACCACAGCATCTGGCTCTATATCGGACAGGGCTACTATGTTAAATTGTTTTAATGAGCATTTTGTGTCCTGCGGTTCTATGTTTGATTCTGTGACTTAACTCTGCTTTTGTGAACACCACAGTCGGTGACTCTGAACAATGTGGTCTGGAAAACCCTTTCAGTTTTACTCCTTTTACTGTTGATGTTGTTCGTGAAGCTTTAACCAAGTTAGATCCTAAGAAACCGGCCGGCCCGGACAACGTGGAACCTTTCTTTTTAAAGATAGCTGCAGATTTTATTGCTCTACCTCTCACTACTCTTTTTAACCTCTCCCTCAGCACAAACACAATTCCAAAACTGTGGAAGTCAGCGTATGTCCTGCCTTTGCTGAAAGGAGGGGAGGCAACTGTTTTAAATAACTATAGGCCCATCTCTAAATTGTCAGTTCTGGCTAAGGTTCTTGAACGCCTCGTGAGTGAACAGGTAAAGGTGTTTTTATGTACAAATGACATCCTGTCAAAACATCAGTCAGGCTTCAGAAAGCAACATAGCACCATCACTGCCACAATGAAAGTGGTGAATGACATTACAAGTATTTTAGATAATAAGCAGAGTTGTGCAGCTCTATTTATTGACCTTTCCAAAGCGTTTGATACCGTCGATCATCACATCTTAAAGCAAAGGCTACTCAGTATTGGCTTATCCAGCCATGCAGTGGGGTGGTTTGTGAACTACCTCTCTGAAAGGTCCCAATGTGTTCACTTTGATGGGCTGTCTTCTGAGTGGTTGAACATTGCTAATGGTGTTCCTCAAGGTTCTGTTTTAGGTCCACTTTTATTCTCCATCTACATCAATAGTTTAGGTGAAAATGTGGATGAAGCTACTTTGCATTTTTATGCGGATGACACCGTGATGTACTGTGCAGGTCCCTCCATTAAGGAGGCTGTTGTTAAATTACAGGCTGTTTTTAACATTATTCAGACTCAGCTCTCTGAACTAAAGCTTCTTTTAAATGTTGAGAAAACCAAGGTAATGCTCTTTTCTAAAGCTAAAAAGACTCCAGAGACTGCTTTGGATATTGTGACTATGCAAGGACAAGTACTCCAAGTGGTTAGCTATTATAAATACCTTGGTATCTGGCTTGATGATTGTCTTACTTTTAAACTTCACGTCACTAATCTGCTTAAAAAGCTGAGGGTTAGATTAGGTTTCTTTTTCAGAAACAAGTCCTGTTTCTCTTTTGAAGCCAGGAAAAGGCTCTGTGACCTTTTTACCTGTGCTAGACTATGGTGATTTGATCTACATGAATGCACCTGCCCATTGCCTGGAAAGGTTAGATGCCGCCTATCACAGTGCTCTGAGATTTGTTACTAACTGTAAAGTACTTACTCATCACTGTACCCTGTATGCCAAGGCAGGTCGGCCCCTTCACTTACTGTTCGGAGGCTCAGTCATTGGTACATGTTCATCTACAAAGCCATGCTGGGTAAACTACCTTCTTATATCTGCTCCTTGATCTCACGGAGAGTGGCAAGTAGCTATTGCCTGAGATCACAGGATGTGTTTTTATTACATGTGCAAAGTGCTAGGACTGTTTTAGGTGCTAAAGCTTTTATGTGCGCTGCTCCTCTAGCTTGGAACACTATGCAAAAAATATTGAAACTCAGCATTTTGATTCCCTTGCATCATTTTAAAGCACGACTGGATGAAATATTATTGGATACCTGTAAATGTAAATAGATGCTAATGTATATCCCTGTAATTATGTTGTGATGTCCTTTTTGTTTTCTGTTTGTTTTTATATGTGTAACTCAATGTACCACAGGTCTCCCTTGTAAAAGAGATCGTTGATCTCAATGGGATTTTTAACCTGGATAAATAAAGGCTACAAACAAACAAACAAAACTTATTTGTGTAGATTGTAATTTGTGTAATGTCTATTTTTTTATCTTTAATATTTTGAGGACATCTCTTATTTCATATTTTGATTTTAATTGTTTTGCTAGGTATTATTCATTATGTGTCTTTGTATGCACCAAATATACCAAAGCAAATACCTTTTTGTGTTAAAGGCTTTATATATACAGTCTATGGTTAAAGGTAGGGTAGGTACATTTGAGAAACCGGCTTGAGATCGCTAGAATTTGAAAATACACAACCGGAGAAAATCTGCCACTTCCTTACAGAGCCCCTCCTCCAACACACACGAACGCGCACATGACCAATGAGGGCACGAGATAAGTTTGTGTTTGTGTTTGTGTCCAGTTATTTTAGCCGGGCTGGCTAAAATGATTGGTCGTACTTTTTACAGTATTACGGCTTCCACAGATGACATTTTTTTAATGGATTTTTTGTCAAAGCATTTAAGATATTCATTGCTATCGGGATGTTAAGAGCATTCCATGGAATATAACAAAAAGTGTATCTCGAGCCAGTTTCTCAAACTTACCTACCCTACTTGGTAATAAAACCTATTCTCATTCGATCACTGTACATCAATTATATTTGCAGCACTTAATATAGCTTTATTTGGAAAGCATTTTAAAACCTCCAGGTAGAAGTGATGTACAACACAAACAAAAATATGTAAAAATACTGCCAAATAAGTCAAATGTAAATAGTAAAAGCCAGATCACAGGAAGATGATCCAAGTGAGCATGGCAGTTTAATGTCATTACCACCAATAAATAATTTAAAAACCAGCTTTAAAAAAAAAAAAGAAGGGTCTTTACTTGCACAATGTATTATTTTAGTTGTATTAAAATGGCAATTATGTTGACGTAGACACTTTGTAAGAGGAAAACAGCAGTAGAGTGATTCTACAATTTAGGGTACATTCCATGTCCATTGATGATAATTATAACTATTCTAACTATTTTCTTCAAAAATATCATATTTTGCCTATTATTGGAAAGCATGTTATAATATCACACAAACATTATGTGCATCCTATGCTTTATTTAGCTTGAAATGTGTCATGATGTTCTTAAATTGTCAGTTTTTGCTCTGTCCGTTTTTCAGTTGAGGGTGTCTTGGATTCAAAATAATGAATAAAAACCATTAAAGTAAATAAAAAAAAGTATTCATTTATTTCAAAAGTCTAAATACTAAAGAATAATAACATCTTTTTCATTGATTTCCTCCTTTAAATAATTTAAATATCTTAATATATGAATGTCCGCAAAAGTTCTGTCAACTATGTTACTAAGAGAACTCCCCCCTTTAACTCAAAAATGGTTTGTCCCAATACCATGTCACCAGCATCACATGATGCCATGTTCCTCTTTGGCAGACATTTTGAACACACTGTGGTGATTGTCCTCTAATTTTTTACAATATTTTATGTATAATAGCACATTGTCAATGAGTATATTAATTGACCATCAACAATGTTACGTACATTGTTATGGTTTACAATTGTTTAATGATTTTAATTCAATTATATGTTCAAATGTGATGTTAACCTGTTCAAGAAAATGACATGTGATCATCCAGGCAAGGCCTACCATTGAAATGATGGGTCAAAATAGGGAAATTGTCAACTAGGTTACCTGTCAACTAAGTTACCCAGTACTGTAATAACTGTAGTAACTTAGTTGACAGGTAACCTAGTTGACAATTTGTATGACATGTAGACGTCATTACACATCATTATCAATGGAATTTTGCACTTCTGCCTTGAAATGAACATAGTGCTGATGGTTAATAATGTGTCCAGTCAACTATGTTATTTGCGTCAAATGTTTGACTTTCATTGTCAACTATGTTGCACCTCATTTTTTCAAATTTAAAATATCTAAAATAGTGCTTCTGATATCCTTTATGGTATAATGTATATCTACACAGGTTGGAGTTTTACATGACATCTCTTAAAACTATCAAAATGACCTGTATGGTAGTTTTATAATACAAAATATCCCTAAACTTAATGACAGTGCTGAACATATCACATGAAAAAACAAAACTTTAATACAATTATTTTTTAAACTTTAAAAAATCTTTGGATATATGGTAGAATAGACTCAAGAGCCTTTCAAATTTGATTTTACTTGAAGTGCAGGACTTAATCAAATGATTGTAATGACATCAAGTTTGTCCGTAACATAGTTGACAAACTGAGTAGTGAAAACATCCTTTCCCTTCAAATAAAAAAAAAAATAAAAATGTTTAAGCTTTGCAACTAGTGGATATGTTACACTGAGGAATATACTAACTTGAACCACTGATTGTTCTATTGAGAAAGAACACTTTCTTTGTACTGTTTTGTTGATGTGAAATGCACCCTAAATTATAGAATCAGTCAGTAGATGAAGTGTGTGGCTCTTAAAAGAGCCGTTGGTTTGTAGCAGTAGCGGCAGCAGTTTACTTGGAGCTGGTGTACTTGGTCACGGCCTTGGTGCCCTCAGACACGGCGTGTTTAGCCAGCTCTCCGGGCAGTAGCAGGCGGACAGCGGTCTGGATCTCCCTGGAGGTGATGGTGGAGCGCTTGTTGTAGTGAGCCAGACGAGAGGCCTCCCCGGCGATGCGCTCAAAGATGTCGCTCACGAAGCAGTTCATGATGCCCATGGCCTTGGAGGAGATGCCGGTGTCGGGGTGGACCTGCTTCATCACCTTGTAAACGTAGATGGCGTAGCTTTCCTTCCTGGACTTTCTCCTCTTCTTGCCGGTCTTGGTGGCGGTCTTGGAGACGGCTTTCTTTGAGCCCTTCTTGGGCGCTTTGACGCTGGCTGCTTCAGGCATGATCAACGGTTGAGGGTTTACAAAATAGAATGAATTCGCCAAGTCACAGCGTGGTCTATTTATATTCATCCGATGCAAATGTCATTGTGCTGTTGCTCTCACGGGATTGGTTGGGTACTGAGCATGCGCTAAATAAATCACCCTTTGAGCATAGTTTTTGAGAATAGAAGAGAAACATTTTTCTTAATTGAAATCTAAATAATGAAATAAACCAAAAAAGACTTGATACATTACAGTATATTGTTTGTTCAGATTAAGATAACATATAAAACGGTTGAAGAACGACGAAAGTACGTTTTAACCGTTTGTTCAGCTTGTACAGCATCAGGGCAATATCTCTATGGAGTCAGACACTGAAAGTGTGCTGGAGGCTGATGCGTTGACTGGGACTGATGGAAAGATGAGGATGAGACTGAAGAATCTGCGAGGAACGAACTAGGGGCAGATAAATAATCATATTTTGACACAGCATGAGAACCGTAGAGACTCAACTCAGCCGGTCTCTCACAGGAGCAGCAGGAACACTGGGCCGCTTTGTGTTTTCTCTTCAACAATAAATGTATAAAAAGCACATCTAAATGAACAGTTAGAGGGTAATTTTGTATTGAACATATGGTGATTAAGTTCATTTTCGTATAAAATTCTAATAAAGTTTGTACATGTATTGTGTTTTGATAGGGAAGACTATAAACCTGCTCCAACTACTGCAATGAGAGGGGCTGCACGGTGACTTTTTCCCTCTAATTTCTCTCCTAAATGCTTAAATATACTATATAACATAATTTGTATTGTTTATATGGAGAGAGTAAGTGTTCATTTAGAAACCAGAAATAAAATCAGACAGCTTCTTGGTGACAGATGATCACTAGATACCAAATATTAAGCTTTATCTGTTTTATAGGAAAGCATAAGAGACACTCATTATTTAAATTACAAACAAAAAAACTAAATCGAACATGGTGTAATTGAAATAGTCTAAAGTTTATATTAATAATAACAAAATACACCTCTTTCTACCCTGTTTTAATACAAACTTATCATATATGTGAACAAGTTCTGTTTCAAGGTAATACAATATGATAGAAATCACCAATAATACTTAAATGTGTTTTGTAAATTTGTTATTATCAAGTCCTAAGCATATTCTTCATCATAACAATTGTTCAATTATGAGATTGATGTTATATTCTTTAGGGAAATAGTTGACTCTGTTGTGAAATGAATCAAAAACGTGCTTTCTTATTTTACTGATGCATCAAACATCTTGGTGGTAGATCAATTAAACTAAAATTAATTTGTTTAGGGTTAACTAAAACTATGAAAAACATTTCATTTGGATAATTTACTGACAGAATAAAAAACTCAATACTGACCTCACCACCTTCAAAGAACTCACCTCTTCAATCTGGCTTTTAATGTGTGGCTGTTATATTGCTTGATTTTAACTTCAACCATATGTATTTGTTCTTTTCTTTTCAATATCTCTGTAAAGCGACTTTGAGCACCTGTAAAAGCACTTACACAATACATCTATTATTATTACTCACCTGTTCTCAGTTTTTTAAAGTGAAACATTTGGAACGATAGATTTGAGTAAACTTAAAAACAACCTTTCCCCAGTTATTAAGGAATATACGTGTAATATATGTGGCTCTTGGGTTTTAGAACGTTATTACATATTTTTTATATAAAGTTTTTATGATCCATAATTGACATAAGTGTGCATTTACACTGACCTGTTACTCACATATTAATGTCTATGTAACTTCAGCAAACAACTAGTTTCATTCATCACGGTACAGTAAACCAACAATAATATGAACCAGTGTCATCATAATAATGAGTAGGATTGTAACTCTTTGAAAGTGTAGGTGGCTCTTAAAAGAGCCGTTGTGTTTGGGTGTCCTGGTCTCAGGTCAGTTTAAGCCCTCTCTCCGCGGATGCGGCGGGCCAGCTGGATGTCTTTGGGCATGATGGTGACCCTCTTGGCGTGGATGGCGCACAGGTTGGTGTCCTCGAACAGGCCGACCAGGTAAGCCTCGCTGGACTCCTGCAGAGCCATGACGGCGGAGCTCTGGAAGCGCAGGTCGGTCTTGAAATCCTGAGCGATCTCCCTCACCAGGCGCTGGAAGGGCAGCTTGCGGATCAGCAGCTCGGTGGACTTCTGGTAGCGGCGAATTTCCCTCAGAGCCACGGTACCGGGCCTGTAACGGTGAGGTTTCTTCACTCCTCCGGTGGCCGGAGCACTCTTACGAGCAGCCTTGGTGGCCAGCTGCTTCCTGGGAGCCTTTCCTCCGGTGGATTTACGGGCGGTCTGCTTGGTTCTGGCCATTGTAGTTTCTCAGTGTTCACAGCGAGAGGAGTGCTGTATAACTGAGAGCAGCGGCTTTATAAAGGAGCTGCTGGAGCAGGGCAGCGCTGATTGGTGCAGGCCGGGAGACACTAGCGCTGTAGCTGCTTTACTATTGGACAATGTAAAGCACTCCTCCACAGGGGATGATCCGGGGGCTCCTCAAAATGAACTTTTGTTTAGTTAAGGGAAAAATAAATATGATTAAATATAATATAACCCTGTCATTTTCTAATGTATAACTATGATTTAATTTGTAGTGAAAAATTCGCCCTGAAATAAAGGAATAATTTAGTCAACAACACTAAACTTGTGCCCAAAAGTTAAATATGAGAATTAACATCAGTTACAACCCAAACGAATTAATTCATTAATAATTTAGTGTACAGAAACAGTCTTTAAATGGCACCAGCTTTTAGTATGAGTGTAAGACGTAAAATGAATACCTATTAGCAAATGAATCATGATCTTCTGCAGTAAAAATGAGATCACCTTATAAAAGTATTTGAGTTTATTTGTGTTTAAGATGTAGGTATATAGCATACTTGTTCATATTAAATGTATGTGCCCATATGAATGTTGTTTATATGTATTATTTATTTCACAAGCATTTGCAAAGCATTTTTCGTTTGTGTTTTTGACATTACTGATTGGTGAAATTATTCTCTTCTCTTATTAAACCCCATAACTTTGTATTGCCGGTATCAATAATTCAAGGGAGGCTTTAAGTGTTAGCCAGAAACATCATTTGGATTGTTGTTACAGCACATTTGAGTATGTGGTGGCAGAGGGATAACATTTAATAATAAATGTGTTCATTTGTCCCCTCTAGATAAATATTACCATTTAACATTTTCTCTCAGGATTGTAGTAAAATAACCACCACCATATTCCCTTCATATTGTGAAATGTATTTATTTTTGTTTTGGAAAAACAAACACCACGGTGGTATTTACGTCAAAAGAATGGACGATATAAAATCATGGTTTATCTTGCTTTACCAAGCATTCTGTATAAATAAAATGTTTACATTAGTGTAATAAGTTATTTAGGTTTCTGGTAGAATAGTTATAGAGTATAACAGGATGAGTTCTTTGGATGGGTTGGGTGGCTCTTAAAAGAGCCGTTTGTTTGCGGTGTGTTGGGTTTGGGTTTACTTGGAGCTGGTGTACTTGGTCACGGCCTTGGTTCCCTCAGACACGGCGTGTTTAGCCAGCTCTCCGGGCAGCAGCAGGCGGACAGCGGTCTGGATCTCCCTGGAGGTGATGGTGGAGCGCTTGTTGTAGTGAGCCAGGCGAGAGGCCTCACCGGCGATGCGCTCAAAGATGTCGCTCACGAAGCAGTTCATGATACCCATGGCCTTGGAGGAGATGCCGGTGTCGGGGTGGACCTGCTTCATCACCTTGTAAACGTAGATGGCGTAGCTTTCCTTCCTGGACTTTCTCCTCTTCTTTCCAGTCTTGCTGACGGTCTTAGCGACGGCTTTCTTTGAGCCCTTCTTGGCCGCTTTAACGGGGGGTGCGTCGGCAGGCATGATTAGAGAGTGAGGTTAACAGACTCGGGTGATTCCTTTGTCACAGAGCGGTCTCTTTATATTCACCAAATGCAAATATGACTGTGCTGTTGCTCCCACGGGATTGGTTGTCTTCTGAGCAGGACGGAGCATGCGCTTAACGAGTTTTAGAATCAAAACAGATTGGATGACAAAATGTAAAATGAACCCCCCATTGATTATGTATTTGTATTATTGGGGTTTTATAATGTGTTGTACATGAGTAAATCAAAATATCGGTTGGGATCAGTGGCGGCTCCAGAGTATTTTTGGTGGGGCTCAAGTCAGTATTTGCAATTTAATTACATACACGCTATATCGCCCCCATTGACAGTGAAACGCCATGCGTGAGGTTTAGATAATTTCCCTGTCTCAATAAAAATGTAACTGTATGAAATAAAAAGGCACATTTGTCTTGTAGTAAATAAAAAGGGCGACCTGGAGCCAATCCTGCAATTTCCCCACAGGTGAAAGAGTTGACATGCTGAAAACCTGTATAGGGGGGTCTGAGGGGATTCTCCCCAAGGAGATTTTTTGAAATACTAACATAAAATACACATTCTGGTACTGTCTTGAGAATAAAAAATAAAAAATCTATTACTACACGACATATTTAAAAAAATGAATGCCATCTTTGTAACTGCACGGTCATTGAACAACACTGACCTCATTTTTTATCTCCAAATCAGAAAGGTAGCAGAAGTCCGTTAATCCACCAAAGGCAAATATTATTAAAACGTTATATTCAAGATTCAAGGCTTTATTGTCATGTGCACAGTAGCTACAGTGTAGATATCGCAATGAAAAACTATAGTCAGGCTCCTCCAACAGTGCAAAAATAGGTATGTATAGGGCATGAAACAAATAAAACAGTGCAATGTTTTGAGATTTGCAAGGTCATTCCAGAATTGGAGGACATTTCATGTCCCACATATAAAAAATCAAATAGTCCATGCCCAAAAAGCTAAAACATGCACTTGTTGTGTTAAATATACTTGTCTTGAGACAAGATGTATATAAAGTTGTAGAAAAAGTGGTTTCAAAATATTATTTAAAATATCAAATAGCTCTCGAACATCCCCTAAAATGGCATTTTTCTTTTGTCCCAGCTTCTTGGTGACCAACCTGCATGTCAAATATAACATTTAAAATAGGGTTTTTATTTACTTTTTTTGTATTATTCTATTGATATATGTCTCTTGTAATGGTAAAATCTATTTGTTAAATAATAAACATATTTTAAATAACAGTAATTTTACACTGAAAGTGTGTCCCACAACATGCGCGCAACCCTGTTACCGATCCCTTTTTAGCTTGGCAGAGGAAGTGAAAAAACTGTTTGTCACATGACACAGTGGAAATGACATCAGCAAGCAATGTGCTACTACCATGGGTAGACCAAAAGTAAGTCCTCTCTTATTTTTATTATTTCTAATGTTGTCACTCTTGAAGGAGTGTGGCACTCACACAAACGCAAACTTATTGCACAGAAACATTGCAAGAAAAGTATATATACAAGTAAATGGAATATGATATATGGATAAATAATTTGCAAGATGCAAACAGATGAATGTTTATGGATGTTCTTTACATAGCTTATGTGTAATAGTGGTATGCCTGTGGTCATTCCTCCCTGTACTAAATAAGCCAGCTCATTAGCTTCTGTATTGTGAATTGTTTACAATACTACTCCAAAATGCTTTGTTTTTTAACCCTCCTATTATTTTGCTGGCTACTTTCGCCTCATTATTTGTTTTACTATTATATAGAGAGGCGAAGTCCCTCCCCTTCTGGTTGAGCTCCATGGGACCTTATTTCGGAAAAGTTATGCATTGAAGTCAATGGAGAGAGAAAGATTATCTTTCGATCCCGTTTGAATTGTGCCACGAATTACACATATGATGTTTGTCTATTTAAAAGATAATTTTACAAGTCAAAAAAATAAAAATATGTCGTAAAAATGTGAAGTAACACTTTTTTTGTGTGAAACCGCTCAATGAACTACATCTCCCGTCTCGCACCACACACCAAGGCGGCCGTCACGTTGGCACATTTCACTTCTTTCTTTCAGAATGAGGCGAAAGTTAAAAGAGGTGAAAATCACTACAAGTCTGGGCATGTTGAGAGCTGCACATACACACAAGGGGAGTTAGTCGGTTCCGTAAGAGCCAGCATGCGGGCACAATTCAAACAGGATCGAAAGATTATCTTTCGATCCCATTTGAATTGTGCCACGAATTACACATATGATGTTTGTCAATCTTAAATAATAATTTCCATGTAAAAAAAGACACAGTTTGTCGTAAAACTGTTGAATTATAAGACTATGAAAAATACGCAACTAGAAAGACTACAAATCCCAGAGTCCCGGTCCCGCATGCTGGCTCTTACGAACCGACTAACTCCCCTTGTGTGTATGTACAGCTCTCAACATGCCCAGACTTGGAGTGATTTTCACCTCTTTTAATACTTTTCGCCTCATTCTGAAAGAAAGAAGTGAAATGTGCCAACGTGACGGCCGTCTTGGTGTGTGGTGCGAGACGGCAGATGTAGTTCATTGAGCGGTTTCACACAAAAAAAGTATTACTTTTACGACACATTTTTATTTTTTTGACTTGTAAAATTATCTTTTAAATTGACAAACATCATATGTGTAATTTGTGAAGTCCCTCCCCTTCCGGTGGACCTCCATGGGACCTTATTTCGGAAAAATTATGTATTGAAGTCAATGGAGAGAGAAAGATTATCTTTCGATCCCGTTTGAATTGTGCCACAAATTACACATATGATGTTTGTCAATTTAAAAGATAATTTTGCAAGTAAAAAAAAAAAAAATGTGTTGTAAAACTTTGAAGTAACACATTTGTTTGTGTGAAACGCTCAATGAACTACATCTCTGGTCTCACAGACCAACACACGTCACCAAGATGGCCGTCACTACTGTCTTGTCAACAAAACGATTGACTACCCTCACTATCACTACAATGAAACACGTCCTGAAGAATGTCATGCAAAGCTGCCTGCCTGCCTTCCTTTGATTCTCTCTGAACTGCCTGGTCGTTTTAATGTTTAATGTCAACCATTTGTGCAGATAGCATGAAGTAGAGAAGATCGCTAGCGTTAGCGTTAGCATTTCTCCCCCGGGCTTAAATTGTGTATTATAGAATGATCACACCGGTGTGACAGTACTCTTCAAAGGGTTCACGAAATATGACTACTACTCTTACTGTTTAACATGTTGGGTTACTTAATGTTACTTCATGTTAAGGCTAATACAAATGACAAGGCTGTAATGCTAACTAACGTGCTAGCTACTAGCTAGCTTGATCCAGACACTCCTGGTCCTTTCATCAGACGGGAAGCGAAAGAACGAGCAAGACCCATTGCTGGTATGAACAACCTGGTAGCACACAGGCATCTTGTTAAAGTTATCTTATCTTAGCCAGCGCCATATAGATAGATTATATCTATATGGCGCTGATCTTATATCTCTTAGTGGAGGAAAACAATTGTGGCATCACTTACGCGACTCTGGGATTTGTAGTCTTTCTAGTTGCGTATTTTTCATAGTCTTATATTTCAACAGTTTTACGACAAACTGTGACTTTTTTGACATGGAAATGCTTTTTTAAGATTGACAAACATCATATGTGTAATTCATGGCACAATTCAAACGGGATCGAAAGATAAGTTTTCTCTCTCCATTGACTTCAATACATTATTTTTCCGAAATAAGGTCCCATGGGGCAGAAGTAGATGGGCGTGACTTTGCCACTCTATTAAGCATTGGAACCGGCTGTGAAATGGTGACGCAGCTTCAGTCCTTCGACTTCTAATTGGTCAAGGCTCGTTTTGGAGCTCAGCTCCGCCCAGAGGAGCGACACTCAGCCAGAATCCGCCGCTTATTGGAGGAAAATCCTTTAAAAAAGTGCCGCCCTCTGCTGCGAACCATCCCGCGCTCCTCTAACATATAAAGGAGGGTTTCTTCGGTCCGATTAGTACTTTATTTTGTTCCGACTTCGAAAGTACATCTGAAAATGAGTGGAAGAGGCAAAACCGGCGGAAAAGCCAGAGCAAAGGCTAAGACCCGCTCCTCTCGTGCCGGGCTCCAGTTCCCTGTCGGCCGTGTCCACAGACATCTGAGGAAGGGTAACTATGCTCATCGCGTCGGAGCCGGAGCCCCCGTCTACCTGGCGGCTGTGCTGGAGTACCTGACCGCTGAGATCCTGGAGCTGGCTGGAAACGCTGCCCGCGACAACAAGAAGACCCGTATCATCCCCCGTCACCTGCAGCTGGCTGTCCGCAACGACGAGGAGCTCAACAAGCTGCTGGGAGGAGTGACCATCGCTCAGGGCGGTGTGCTGCCCAACATCCAGGCTGTGCTGCTGCCCAAGAAGACCGAGAAGGCCGCCAAGAAGTAAACTACAGGAACCATCCTCTCAAAAAAACCAACGGCTCTTTTAAGAGCCACACTCACCCCTAACTAAAGATCGCCTTCCTTTTATTATTTATAGTTTTATAAAGGTTTCATGGGGAATTCTCCTTCCATTATACATTAGAAATATCCCACTGTTCATCAATCATTCACCTTGTTATGATGGCCAACTGAAGGAACACATATCTACTGCACATTTAATTCCCACACAGATATGGTAGGCTACCATGTGCATTATTCTGATGTTTGAACTGTCTTGTAGAGCCACTCTGCTGGGACATAGACATTTAATACATTAGCTATATAATAATACCTGTCATTTATATAGCCGTTTTTCCCGATGCTCAACGCGCTTTCATATATAATTTTTAAATCTCTCGCTGTTCTATATATTACCACATGAACCAAAGAACATTAATTAACCTTCATAAATGCATTTAATGCAGTGCTAAAGGGTTGGAGTTCACTCATTTGTGTCTTATCTTTAACAATATATGAGTGATGAAAATGGGAATAATAAAACATTGTTACCAAAAAAATTGACAGTTAATGACTGAAGACATTTCCATAAAAGCTTGTCACTTTACTTAATCACAAAGCACTGCAACAGTGTTGCATTATTAACTTTATTTAAATATGGAAGTTTACATTTAAATGTCTTTAAATTAAATATCTTTAAAAAAGGTAAATCATACAGTCAGGAGAGAAGAGTCATAATTTGTTTTACTTGATTGGAGCAAAAATAATGCTCAGCATCAAAAACGCTGAAAAGGCGTTTAAGCTTATTTTTACTAAGTGTTTTCACGGCTCAGTCCAAAAATCAAGCACGTCTGAATAAATGCATGTGCTCAATTAAAATGATGAACAAGTTTGAATTATAAAAAAGACACTTCAGCAGAGGTGCTACTTGAGGTGGAAATACAGCCCACTAGAATAATTTAAATGAAAAAAACACATAAAATACCTACATAATAAATATATTGTTGTTGATTTTATAACAACATTTAAACATATGAATATAAATGTGAATAGCTATTTTACTATATGTTAAACTCATACCAGCGGCTACCAAACTACAGGGATAAGACATAAAAGGGGGGGGGGGGGTGCAGATCAAAGTACATCGTAGGCTCAGTCATGCGCAGACGATAACCAATCCCGTGCGAGCAACAGCACAGCAGTATTTGCATCGAGGGGATATAAATAGGCCGCGCTGTGTCTGTGTGGCACAGAGTCTGACCAACCTCACTCTCTAATCATGCCTGCAGACGCACCCCCCGTTAAAGCGGCCAAGAAGGGCTCAAAGAAAGCCGTCGCTAAGAGCGTCAGCAAGACTGGAAAGAAGAGGAGAAAGTCCAGGAAGGAGAGCTACGCCATCTACGTCTACAAGGTGATGAAGCAGGTCCACCCCGACACCGGCATCTCCTCCAAGGCCATGGGTATCATGAACTGCTTCGTGAGCGACATCTTTGAGCGCATCGCCGGTGAGGCCTCTCGCCTGGCTCACTACAACAAGCGCCGCACCATCACCTCCAGGGAGATCCAGACCGCTGTCCGCCTGCTGCTGCCCGGAGAGCTGGCTAAACACGCCGTGTCCGAGGGCACCAAGGCCGTGACCAAGTACACCAGCTCCAAGTAAACTCTACTGCTGATATACCAACAACACAAAGGCTCTTTTAAGAGCCACCCACTACATCTATAGACTTGTTCCTCTGTTTTGAATGAGTGTCATGCACGATCCATGATTCGCATACATGATATGTAAATCACTTGAAATACATATTTGATACGTAAACCGTTCAAAGAGGCCTTGTTTACACACCACTTTCCACAATGGCTCAGGCAAAACACAACTTGTGAATCATTTAAAGACTTTTTTTTTCTCTCGCAGTGTAAGTACAAATTATTAGCCGTAGAGACATGCCGTGCTTTACTTTCCCTTTATTTTTCATCTCAATGCAATATATCTGTCCAACAGCACCCTCTGGCTACAACAGGACACAACATGTGGTTATTTTCATATTTAATTTTTTTATTTTGGGTGTCATGCCAGACAACGCTAGGCAACCTTTTATACACCACTTCAATTAGAAGATTTTACTTTTATATTTTTAAAACTCATAAATTGTTTTGTCAATACATAATAGACATACACAAACCACTACATAAAAACATGTACACACGACACATAAATACATACTTAAACACAAAAGAACAGTATTTCTGACAGCAGAAAGAGAATAGTCCGATCAGCCTTTGTTCAATCACACACTCCGTATGCTCCATGGTAGTCTGTGACTTGTCGAGGCTTTTTCTTCTCCTTAGCTCGGTTCCGATATGTTTTGTTATGGTACAACTGTTAATCATTGTTTGATGTATTACCACGGTGCATCTGGTCTTCTATATCTGCATACAAGGGATGCAGAAGAAACAACTTGGGTGCTTTCAATAAGTGATAGGTTTTTTTATATAATATATCCACCATATTTGTATTCATTTATTTAAAAACAAATATATATATATATATTTGGAGGTCCATTTCATTTAACCCTTGTGTTATGTTCACATTTCGCACCCTCTGGTAATGTTCGGGTCAAATTGACCCGGGACATATTTCAGGGTTTAAAAAAAATACAGAACTAAATTCAACATGCACAATTCCTTATATATATTGTCTTTAACTCATTCCCCAACAATATAAATGAAATGTATGATTAGTTTTTGAAAATACTCTTTGCTAGATCAAATTTAACAATGGAAGTGTCCATTGTTTTTTGTGATAAAAATGTGTAATTTATGTAAAAAAAAATACACTGTAATAAAAACTAGGTTTACATTTTGCTCATGCTTTTCTAGGACAAATGTAAATTTAAAACAAATTCATTAATGTTTATTATTTGTAATCTGTCATATAATAAGGAAGCCTGACTGAATTATATAAACAATATTTAAAGGAAGACTTAAATGTGTTGAAAGATAATGTGGAGGCTGCAGCGTTGGCCCCGCCTAGCAGCTTTACCGCTCTCCGTCTTCTCTTAGGTCCGCAGTGAATATTTAAATACTGCCGGTCATGCTGCTTCTATCCATTCGTTCTGTACGAGCCGACATAACAATACCTGAAAATGAGTGGAAGAGGAAAAGGAGGAAAGGGACTCGGCAAAGGAGGCGCCAAGCGTCACCGTAAAGTTCTTCGTGATAACATCCAGGGCATCACCAAGCCAGCTATCCGCCGTCTGGCTCGCCGTGGCGGAGTGAAGCGTATCTCTGGTCTGATCTACGAGGAGACCCGTGGGGTGCTGAAGGTCTTCCTTGAGAATGTGATCCGTGATGCCGTCACCTACACCGAGCATGCCAAGAGAAAGACTGTGACCGCCATGGATGTGGTGTATGCCCTGAAGAGGCAGGGCCGCACTCTGTACGGCTTCGGAGGTTAGACATCTACACCCTGATATACCTGGAAAAACAAAGGCTCTTTTAAGAGCCACCCAAATTACTTAAAGAGTCTGTTTCCTTTCGATATCGGCAATATCACACATTTTTCAGTCGATTAACATCAAACCTGAATTCCATCTCCAAACAGAACTCTTGCTAGGATACTGGATATAAAAAATGTCACATATTGGACAATGTTGTTTATTTGACATCAAAGATGTTCAAAATGTTCTGTTTTTTTTGTTCAGTGTAGGAGGGTTCATTCAAAGACAGAAGGATAATGGTTGATGGCCAAAGAAAAAAACAACAGCATAGGGATGGGAGTAGCTTAAGAGCATCCGCATGAATAGTAGACAACACTAAAGTCAGTAGAAAATCTAACCAACATAGGAGAAAGTCTCAATAAATTGTCAAAACATTGGAATTAGAATTTGAAGATAGAAAAAAAGGAAAAGCCTGTTCACATCTTTGGTCCGGAGACTGGCCCAGGTTTTCATTCTCTTAGGAATGAAACTCTATGCACCAAACTCTGATCGCCTGCAGTGCATTTTGTGAACCAGATGAGACTCAGATTGCTACTGAACAGCTGAAGATTAAAAGTGTTGAAGAGATCCGTGTTCATATTCTAGCCCAAGCGTGGAGGTTTTGACTCTCACATACTCCACTGTATCTCAATGTTCTGCTCTTAAGCCACAGTATGTCATTTTAAACTATGCAGATGAATGTGGTGTGTGTTAGTAACAGTGTCCCTGTCTGTGGAATCCTCTGGATCTGAACTAATCTTCACCAGCAGATGTCAGTAACACACAGTTCCTCCCGGCTAGGAATAAGATATATATAATGAAAAAATTCAGACTTGAGACAGAAATAGCAAATGGTCCATCTTGAGGTGCTATATGACAGGTAATGTGTCAAATGTCAAATAATGTATTTTTGATTTTGCTGATGTTAACCAAAATGCATCCTCCAACCCCTCCAGAAAGCATCCAATAATCTCAGTGATGAACATGCCTCCATTGCTCATCACTGTGTAGTGTAGCTCACTTAAATGGCCTCCGCTCAATATAAGAAGACATATTCATTGGCTGCAACTCATATTCATATTAAAACTATCCACATTATCTACAACAGTTATTAGTAGCACAGGCATTCTACACAATGCTTTTACTCCACTCCCTTGATCCAAAGATCATTTATAGCCAGGGGTGCACATAACTGGTACGCAGGTACGCATGCGCGGCACAAATCTGAATTGCGTAACGTCACTTGTGTCACTACGCGCCTTTGCGTACCTCAAAACATCAAAACAAAACACATATTTCGTCTACACGTGTTTCTTGTCAACACTCAATGGAATAAACTACTAGGCATGTCAAAAAACCCAAAGACATTAAGCAGCTACGTTGCCGTTTCGCTCCCTGCAAAAAATCTTTCTCTGACTGATTGAACTGGAGCTGGGTGAGCCGCGCAGGACATAACCGACGGACCTGTGAAGCTTTCCAGGAGGCAGAGGCTTAGATCACTGGACGACAGAGTTGGTCGCCGTGTGCACAGACAGGGTTAACGTCGGTATAAACAACAGAATTGTGCCAAAAGTCCGCCAACTGGCTGCGGTGGGAGACTCCCCTGTGCACATTCTGTGCCCCGCGCACACACTGGAGAACTGCGCAAAATCATCTGATCACAACGTTCACGCTCTGTGGTCAAGCTGCTGCAGTTTTATTTACACCAAAGTGGAGTGAAACATACAGCTGCAAACTTACTCAGGGTGTTATGGAAGAGTTTGAAATCAGACAGAGGTGGAAGAAGTACTCAGATCTTGTGTAGGAATACTCTGTTACAGTAAAAGTCCTGCATTCAAAATGTTACTCAAGTAAAATTAGAAAAGTATTATCAAAATATAGTGAAATTAGCGACAGTAAAAGTATTCATTGTGCAGATTGGTCCATTTCAGAATAATATATATGATATGTTTTATAATGATTGATCATGAAAGTGTTCTCAAAGCTGGTAAAGGAGCAGCTAGTTTGAATGACTTTGTATACTGCAGGGTAGCTTGTGGATTTACTCCAGGTGGAACTAAAGTCTGATTTAACACTTGATTAGATTTCACATCATTCATCCACATCTGTAAAGTAACTAAAGGTATTAAATACATGTAGTGGAGTAAAAGTAGAAGTACAAAGTAGCATAAAATAGAAATACTCAAGTCAACTACAAGTATCTCAAAATTGTACTTGAGTAAATAAGTGTGCTTTGTTACTTCCCACATTTGAAATCAGATATGACTTCAAGTCATGTGATCATTTCTTAGTATTTGATCCTTCAACTTGGCCTCAGGAAATGCAAGGACTTCACAGTTTTGGCAACAAGTTTTGGAGAAAGCAAATCGGAGGCTTAAAAAGAGACAGGGAGGTGCATCTTCATCATCTAGCATGCAAGAAGTGTAAATTGAGGACAGTGAAGGAGACACTGAGGAGGACCACGCTTCGTGTGGGGTGAGTACCAAACGCTGTCTCTTGGTACTCATCTGAGTAACTCACTAAAAAAGTTATGTGCACCCCTGTTTATAGCACCTTCAGACTGGAATCATTTACCAGAAAACAACCCATGCTTAACTTCTTTTCTAATGTATAAAATGCTTGGTCTTCTTATTTGTAGGTGAATTGTACATGCTATTTATGATTTAATACGTACAAAACACTACGTTTGTATTTATTTTATTGCCAGTCAAACGTATTTGTTCATGGCCTCTCTGTGGCCATTATTGTTGTATTGTTTTAAGTGTCGGACCCCAGGAAGAGTAGCTTTTGTCAAAAGTTAATGGGGATCCTAAATAAACATAAACAGTGGTTATTTTCAAATGTGTAATCTCAATTTTGTATAATAATATTAATTAACTTTATTTACAGTATCGAGCGCCTTTCATGCAAGATGCAGCGCAAAGTGCTTTACAGAGTAAGACAGACTATAAACTCCAAAGGCGCCATAAAAACAGAAAGCAGCCTCCCCTTGTATAATACCTTCGGCCCTTCTAAAAGAAATGCATTAGAGGATCTGAATGTCCTTGTTATAAAATGAAAGGCACTTTAAAATCAATTCTGAAAGAATCCGGTAACCAGTGCAGTGATGCCAGCACAGGGGAAATGTGATCCCTATTTTGTGTGTTTGTTAAAATCCTGGCCGCAGCATTCTGAATGAATTACAATTTCTTTATTAAAGATTTTTTTGGGAGACCAGTAAAAAGAGAATTTCAGTAGTCCAAGCGACTAGTAATAAAAGCATGTACAACCATTTCAGCAGCAACAAAAATGGTCTGATCCTGGCAATGTTCCAAAGGTGGAAAAGTTTTAGCAACCTTGTTAAAACGGCTTAAAAAATGTATATCTCAGACTAAAATTAGTAACTTGTGTTATAATATATTTGGACATGCTGGAAAACACTGACTCTACTCTCTGCCGTTTTGATTTTAGACGTACTAGTAGAATTTCCTTTTCGCTAATTTATTTAAAAAAAAGTTATCATTCATCCAATTGTTTATCTCATTGAGACAGGTAAAAAGGTTATTTACAGAACCAGGGTTTTCAGGTGAAAGGGAAAGTGATACTCAACATTGTAATGTTTATTATGTAGCCCAGAGGGAGCATGAATACGGATTAGAGTAACATATTTACTATTCGTAGCTTTATTTAATTCTCTACATTTGAATTTAAATAAATGTGTTATCCTATGTTTTAATGTTTCCCATAATCTACAGGATTTTACCATCATCACATCCTGAGAAATTGTGGATTTTTTCACATTTTAGTATCACTAATTCTTATAAATATTTCCTTTATCGGATATGGAATTTTAAGTTCTCTTAACCTATTAAGCCCGAGAGACCCCGGTACCGGGGCACTGCCGCAACATCTTGCAGGAAACAGTGTCTGAGGGCATGTTCATTTAATAAACTATGAATGTTTTATATCCATGTAACGGGAAGAAACTCATCTAACTGATCATTTTTATTTTGTTTTCAAAATAAAACCCACAATGAGCCTCTGAATTAGCAACTGTCTGTTTATCTATCTATCTATCTATCTATCTATCTATCTATCTGTGATATCCATCTATGATATCCATCTATTTATCTGCCTGTCTGTCTGTCTGTCTGTCTGTCTGTCTGTCTATCTATCTATCTATCTATCTATCTATCTATCTATCTATCTATCTATCTATCTATCTATCTATCTATCTATCTATCTATCTATCTATCCATCCATCTATCTATCTATCTATCTATCTATCTATCTATCTATCTATCTATCTATCTATCTATCTATCTATCTATCTATCTATCTATCTATCTATCTATCTATCTGTCTATCCATCTATCTGTCTATCCATCTATGATATCCATCTGTCTGTCTGTCTGTCTGTCTGTCTGTCTGTCTGTCTTGTCTGTCTGTATCTATCTATATATCTATATCTATATCTATCTATCTATCTATCTATCTATCTATCTATCTATCTATCTATCTATCTATCTATCTATCTATCTATCTATCTATCTATCTGCACCTGCAGAGTACAGGACTTTATACATTGTACATATTATATCAATCCTATAATATTTGTTTCTAACATATAATTTGAAAGTGCTTAAAACAAATGTGGGATATTCATTTGATAAAAGTAATTGACAAAGAAATTCACGATTGTCATATTTTATTATGTAGGATACAGAACTGGACTGTAGTCAAGTAAACGTACTTACACATTCTAAATACGTGTTCTTTGCGTCAGTGTTTCGATGTTATATTTTATAACCATATCAATTATTCAAACAATTAAAATACATGCCCTACCGTTGATTGTGCACACTTTTGCCTGAAATGAATCTGCCACTGCCAGGCCCACGCACAGTCAAGTAATTATATTCTTTCATCTGATTTAACCAAATGCTGATAGGTTATAGCTACTGAGTGTTCTAGTTTTACTCATGCAATAATACATAACACAAAAACACTGCAGCCAGTAGATGGCGGTAGTACCCTCGGGGCTTAGAACAGCCCTGTTTCCAGCATTGTGACTATGTATTTGCAAAGGATGACACAAGCAAAACAATCTAATCATAAAATTAAATAAAGTTGTTGCATAAATGAAGTGAGAATAATTCCCTCTTAATCCATAAAATGGAAATACTAATAAGTAAAGTAAGTTTACTTGACTACAGTCCAGTCCTGTATCCTACATAATAAAATATGACAATCATGAATGTCTTTCTTTTTATGAAATCAGTATCCCACATTTGTTTTAAACACTTGCAAATGATATATGCTAGAAACCAATATTATAGGATTGATATAATATTTACAATGTAAAGTCCTGTACTCTGCAGGTGCTGGTAAAGAGCAATACAATGACAACCTTTCCAAACAAAACAACTAGTAGGTAGGTAGGTAAGTAGGTAGCCAGGCAGATAGGTAGGTAGGTAGGTAGGTAGGTAGGTAGACAGACAGACAGACAGACAGACAGACAGACAGACAGACAGATAGATGGATAGATAGATAGACAGACAGACAGATAGATAGATAGATATAGACAGACAGACAGACAGATAGATAGATAGATAGATATAGACAGACAGACAGACAGACAGACACACAGACAGACAGACAGACAGACAGACAGACAGACAGACAGACAGACAGACAGACAGACAGACAGACAGACAGACAGACAGACAGACAGACAGGCAGATAAATAGATGGATATCATAGATGGATATCACAGATAGATAGATAGATAGATAAACAGACAGACAGACAGACAGATAGATAAACAGACAGACAGACAGATAGATGGATAGATAGATAGACAGACAGACAGATAGATAGATAGATATAGACAGACAGACAGATAGATAGATAGATAGATAGATAGATAGATAGATATAGACAGACAGACAGACAGACAGACACACAGACAGACAGACAGACAGACAGACAGACAGGCAGATAAATAGATGGATATCATAGATGGATATCACAGATAGATAGATAGATAGATAGATAATCAGACAGACAGACAGACAGACAGACAGACAGACAGATAGATAAACAGACAGACAGACAGACAGACAGACAGACAGACAGACAGACAGACAGACAGATAGATAGATATCATATATAGATAGATACTTCATTCATCCCAAATTGTGAAATGTGTGGAAACAAGTATAAACATAATAACATGAAATACAAATGAAAGCAATAGACAGGAATATATGCATATACAGTAGAAAGGACACGATGAATATTATAACATTTAATGTAGCCTTACTATGAAGGCTGACCTAAATACAGTGCTTTTCTACAGATTACTTTATTACTGCACTGGTAAGGTAAAATTAGGCCGATTAATAAAATGTGAAGTGCTTTGTAACTTTGACTGAATACACAAAAAACAATGAAGAAATAATTATCTCTGGGCTGCTTCGCTGCCAGCTGCTCCCCCGGGACCCGAAGTGGCGAAGCCTGTACTTCAACATCAATGCCTACGAAAGTGCTCGATATATGCTGTATTGAACCAATAAACTAACACAAACTAACTGTATCACCATAACATGATGATGATGATGGTGATAAAGAATGCATCTAATGTTTCGCTGTTCATTATAATAAAAAAACAGAGCATTAAACAAGCCATCATGCTCTTACTTTGAAATCATGCGGAAATGTCGTCATCAGCAGGCCATCACGTGGTTTCCAAAAATAACCGAGTTACACGAGTAGATTTTAGCTGAGACCAGAGGAAAGTTTGTCTCAAAATTCCGTGTGTGTAAAAAGACGATCCACAAGCAGAAATTTGAAATCCACGAGCAGAGAGTTGAGATCCACAAGCGCATTTTTGGTCGACAAATACAAAATGGATTCACAAATGCCTGATCGAAAGTTGTAAATGTTAAAGAGATATTCACAGATCTTTTTTTTAATTTGTGAACATGTTTAGCGTATTTGCAGATCCGTTTTACATTTGTAAATTTATTTGTGAGTTTGCAAATCTTTTAAATGCATTTGTGGATTGTGTTTTACATTTCCAAATCACATATTTACACACAAATAATTTTTATGTTCACACAAATGATTATGAGACATATCTATGCCCATAGTTTTGCATCAATCTTGATACAGGGTACTTATTATATGTTGTACTTTGGATTCCTAAAGCTTTTAGTCTACCTTACCATCATCCAAGGGTAGTTTTCACTATAAGTACAAAATAATTTACAAGTACAAAAAAACTCTATTTTCCTCCATACCCAAATCTCTAAAAAAGGGGCTGCAACGGATCTGATAAAAACTGATCCAGATTTGAACACTGTCCTGACGTCAGGACGGTGGCGCTACGGCTATTGGGCCAACTCCACCAATCAGGAGGAGACAGCCACGGCCATTGCCGTTCGAAAGCGCTGGAGACGCTGTAGTACATATGCCAGGCCAGTAGATGGTGCTGTTCTGCCCTTATCTGCCCTTACACAAACAGAGCTAAAAAATGTCAAATTGAGCAAAATGAGGCATGGCTAAAATGCATGATCTGTTTGGTATTTTGAAAATAAAAAAGTATAAATATGCCTTAAATAGGTATGGTCCTACACTATATTATTCAAATATAGCATGATAGGTCCACTTTAAGCAATGGCTTCTTTCTGGCCAAGGGGGTGAATACTTTTGCATGGCACTGTATGCCCTGTTTGCATTTGGCTCTACTGTAGACCTGCAAGTGAATCTACCTCTTATGATACACCAACAACACAAAGGCTCTGCCACCCACTGCATCTGAACACCTATTCCAAACATTTCCTTTCGAGGCATGTCCCTATATGATTAATGAAATCGGCTTATTTTTTACACAAATCATGAATATGTTTTGTTTTTATGCTTCTGTCAGAAGTATAAACTGGATAAATAAACGCTTTTTGAATCGTAATCATACTCTCAGAAAAGAAGTTTGACCCTTCTCAATTGTTTCTATCTAAACCCTGCTAAAGACTCGATACGATAGCATATCATTATCAGAGCTAAACAGTAGTTATATTGTTTTTATTTTATTTAAAAAAATACAATCTGTCAAAAATGTTTCCATAAGGCAATACCATTTTCTAACAAATAATTTTCTCTACAAAAGTACCTTTTAAATGTGTAAATGAAAAGCTTTAATTGACCAGACTTATAACATTTTGTGAGAGCTGAAATATGTTATAAGTTGAAGAAGTCCATGGTTATTTGTCTGTTACTTTATATGTTATATTTACCATTAACTATTTGGTACATTTCTTGATTTTTTTATTTAATCATTTTGATGATGGCCACAAAACCACACCTAAATACAGTGTATAGATTCAGGTGTTTCTATTGAACTAATTCTTACTTTTATGTCAAATTGTTGACATTTTTTATACAAATGTATGTCTTGACTCATCAGAAACAGTTTAGAATGAATGTCTCCTATAAAGAGTATTTTTTGAATACTTTGATCAACTTTAAATGTAATGTTAATCTCAGAAAGGGTCTTATTTCAATTATGTTTATGTTTATGTTTATTAAGGATCCCCATTAGCTTTTGCTCTTGACAAAAGCTACTCTTCCTGGGGTCCGACACTTAAAACAATACAACAATAATACAACAATAATACAAAAACATTCAAGACATAACTCCTGACATCATTAACAATATTAACAACATCACCAATATCATCAACAATTTCCAACATCATCAACAATCTCATCCACTTACAACATCAATCTCAGCCAAGGATGAGTGCATAAGACACCCACCAGTACAAAGCATGAGATCAAATTAAATTAGGGATCACAGCTCACAAGGGTACATGGTCATTAGTAGATGGCCCTTCAATCTCTTCTTGAAAGAGGCTCTGGACTCTATTTCAGCAAGGTAGTTTGGCAATGAGTTCCATTCCTTTATAGCTCTATAAGTCACAGAAGATTTCAGAAGATTGGTCCTGGGTTTAGGTGCCAGTAGATGGCCTGATGTAGCTTGTCTAGTCCTATGGTCATGCTCGTCTCTTGTATAAACTATTTGATCATAAAAATACAGTGGTTTTTTGCTAAATTGGACATTTTTTAGAAAAGTGATAACACGAGATTGCAGACGTTTCTCAACCGGAAGCCATAATAGGTTTCTATGCATAACTCCAATATGAGTGCGCTTCGAACAGTGGAAGGCTAGTCTGGCAGCCTTGTTTTGAGCTATTTGTAATTTCTGTATATGTGTTTTTGCTGCTGATGACCATATGACCGGACAGTACTCAAGATGTGACAAAACCAGAGACTGAATGACTTGTTTCAACGTGGTTGGTGTTACATACTTTGTACATTTTCCCCTCACAGCTATGCTCCTTCCCATTTTAGTTACGCTACTGTCTATTTGCTTTGTCCACTGTAAACCAGAATCAAGAACAATGCCAAGCAACTTAGTCTCGTTTACCTGTTCCACTGGCTGACCAGCCAGTGTCAGGCTTAATTGAGGATTGCTGCTTAACATATGTCTGGATCGGAACACCATTGCTTTTGTTTTTGCAATGTTGAGTACCAGTTTGTTATTGTTGACCCAGTCAGTCAATTATAAATGTTATTAAGCATGTGAGGGTTTTATTACATATTAATAAACGTTTAATCATCAAACGCTTAGTATAAAGCCTGACTGAATGATATAAACAATATTAGAAGGAAGACAAAATGTTTTGAAAGATCATGTGGAGGCTGCAGCGTTGGCCCCGCCTAGCATCTTTCCCCCTCTCCGTCTTCTCTTAGGTCCGCAGTGAATATTTAAATACTGCCGGTCATGCTGCTTTTACCCATTCGTTCTGTACGAACCTACATAGCAATACCCGAAAATGAGTGGTAGAGGAAAAGGAGGAAAGGGACTCGGCAAAGGAGGCGCTAAGCGTCACCGTAAAGTTCTCCGTGATAACATCCAAGGAATCACCAAGCCCGCTATTCGCCGTCTGGCTCGCCGCGGCGGAGTGAAGCGTATCTCCGGTCTGATCTACGAGGAGACCCGTGGGGTGCTGAAGGTCTTCCTGGAGAATGTGATCCGTGATGCCGTCACCTACACCGAGCACGCCAAGAGGAAGACCGTGACCGCCATGGATGTGGTGTATGCCCTGAAGAGGCAGGGCCGCACTCTGTACGGCTTCGGAGGTTAGACATCTACACCCTGATATACCTGGAAAAACAACGGCTCTTTTAAGAGCCACCCAAATTACTTAAAGAGTCTGTTTCCTTTCGATTTTCAGCAATATCACACATGAACAGATAACTTGTCAGATATCACACATTATCAGTTTAGATAACAGGACTGATTTACAGGTAATGGTGTTTTAGGCACCAAAATGTATGCTTTTAAGGCTAAACATGTCATGGAAAGAACTAGGTCTGTATTATCTTCCCTGAATTTGAGGATGAACACCTAACTCAATAATGGGCCTGTGAACATCCACTCATACCTGTAGAGGAAATTAATTACAAGCATTTCATCAAAAAACTACATTAACCAGCTACAACAAGCTGATGTCCACCAATAATAGTAAAAGACAGCTCTTCCCACTACCCTTTCGTTCGTTCTTTCTATTTTTACACTGAATCTTCTACATCATATCCATACATTATCAACTAATTATGTTTCCCACATTCTTTAAGTCTCACATTTTATGTGATGTTATATGGTTTCATTGAGTCCTGATCTACAACATTCTACATTCACCTATATTATTTGACATTGACAGATTTAAATGATGTTATTATCTCTACACTCAGTTATTCAAGATATCCTGCCAAGTTGTCATTATACCATGCTCTGTTAGTGCTTATACTTCAGATATCCAAAAACAAATGTCGAAAATATTGTTAGCATTGTTGTCCACTCTCACCTCTTTTCTGTTATTTCAATATTTACATTAGGTTTTGGAAATGTCTATGGGTATATATTATCTAATGTGTACCTTTTCCCTATTCTATTTATTACGTTTAAAGCCCTTCTCTCCACATGGAATCATTAGCTTAATACATCGATCACATAAATAAATAAATATAAAAATAAAGCCCTTTACTTAAAAAACATTTTCATTAATGCACACACTCGATTCAATTCAGACATTTACAGGTTTTTTTATAAAGGCATCAGGACAGCCTTCATGTAATCTCTAGAAATATATGAAATGCTTTCTTTTTGGACCAGTTTGAATGGCTTGCACTAGATTGCCTTGGGTAATATAGTATCTGATTGTTTATGTATGATATCATATTTCTTGATTTAGGTTATCATTTTCAGTTTTTAAAATAGACAAAGTTCTTCAACCGTTTTATATTTTATCTTAATCTGAACTAACAATATACTGTAATGTATCAAGTCTTTTTTGGTTTATTTCATTATTTAGATTTCAATTAAAAACAATGTTTCTCTTCTATTCTCAAAAACTATGCTCAACGGGTGAGTTGTTTAGCACATGCTCAGTACCCAAACAATCCTGTGCGAGCAACAGCACAGTCACATTTGCATCGGATGAATATAAATAGACCACGCTGTGTCTCTGTGCATTATTTCAACTTTGTCAACCTTCAACCGTCGATCATGCCTGAAGCAGCCAGCGTCAAAGCGCCCAAGAAGGGCTCCAAGAAAGCCGTCTCTAATGGTGCATTTCCACCGGAGGGCCTCGCTCGACTTATGGCACGTTTCCACTACAGCCCGCAGCCCGGTTTAAGAGGGCTGTGACGTCAGCGGCCCGTCTTTGGTTGCGTTTCCACTTGGCCTAGTACCGGCCGGCGGGTCCTAATTCACAGTTTTTCTGGCCTCATAAAATCGTGGGGCCAGGGCCAGAGGCAACGAGGCTGAGTCGGGCTGAGTATGCTAAACTAGAGAGAGCGTCGCTGGCAAGGGGGCAACAACTACAACAAGATGGACATATTTGACCGTGATTTAATTGTAATACACGTTTCAAAATGATGCCGAAGTAACAACATACTGATACCGGTTAGTAAAAACCATGAATTAATGCTTTGTCAAGTCTGCAGACAGACAGCAGGGGAAAAACCTTTTAAAATGCTTGTTTTCTAAATGGAGATTGGCTAAGCTAACGCAGTATATGCCCCGACCGTCCACACTCACAACAACGGCCTATACAGACATAAATAAAGCAGCGACTGTATTCACCATGACACAGGCAGTCTGTGGTTTGTACTTGTTTA
The DNA here is from genome assembly GCF_902827165.1 of Trematomus bernacchii. Classification (NCBI taxonomy): domain Eukaryota; kingdom Metazoa; phylum Chordata; class Actinopteri; order Perciformes; family Nototheniidae; genus Trematomus; species Trematomus bernacchii. The sequence goes on along the minus strand of NW_022987839.1, from coordinate 6,709,501 downwards.
ACTTTTGTCTAGTTTCTGAACATATATGAGGAGCTGTGAGCTCTGAGTGCTAACAGCTAACGGCTGTGTTGTTTTTCTGGGGTCCTCTGAAGATCACGTCACGGCTCCGCCTACACTGCGTTACTATAGATACTGCCCCAGTTCCTAAACTGTAATGGAAATGCGCCATAAAGTGAGCCAGTCCTAACGAGGCCCAGCCATACCGAGCGGGGCCGAGCGAGGCCGTGTAGTGGAAACGCGACATTAGTACGGTTTTGTTAGGCCTTGTTAGGCCTTGATAGGCCCAGCTCACTTTAATGCTGAGCTTCCATTACAGTTTAGGAACTGGGGCAGTATCTATAGTAACGCAGTGTAGGCGGAGCCGTGACGTCATCTTCAATGAGAACCCCAGAAAAACAACATCAGCCGTTAGCTGTTAGCACTCAAGCTCACAGCTCCTCATATGTTCAGAAACTAGACAAAAGTTAAACAAGTACAAACCACAGACTGTCTGTGTCATGGCGAATACAGTCGCTGGTTTATTTATGTCTGTAGGCCGTTGTTGTGAGTGTGGACGGTCGGAGCATATATTGCGTTAGCTTAGCCGATCTCCATTTAGACAACGCGCATTTTAAAAGGTTTTTCGCCTGCCGTCTGTCTGCAGACTTGTCAAAGCATTAATTCATGGTTTTTACTAACCGGTATCAGTATGTTGTTATTAAACATGTATTACAATTAAATCACGGTCAAATATGTTCATCTTGTTGTAGTTGTAGCCCCCTTGCCAGCGATTCTCTCTCTAGTTTAGCAAACTCAGCCCGACTCAGCCCTGTTTGTTGGCCCCGATAGAACCACGATTTTGTCGGGCCAGAAAAGAGGTGAAAAAGTACCCCCGGGCCGGAACTAGGCCTAGTGGAAGCGCAACCAAAAACGGGCCCGGCACGACACGGCACGCTTAAACCGCGCTCCGCGCCATGGTGGAAATGCACCAAGACTGGAAAGAAGAGGAGAAAGTCCAGGAAGGAAAGCTACGTCTACAAGAGCCGCGTTCACACCGGAGTACTTTCACCGTACTTTTCGCGTTTTAGTTCCGTGAGTCGCGTTCACACCAAAAATCGTACTTAATCTCGGGTACTTTTACCCCCATTTTTAGAGCCAACTCAGAGAGCGTACTTTTCTGTGGGTGAAAAGTTCTCCAAAAGTGCCCCAGTGCTGATTGGCTGGGCGAATTGCAAACCACGCCCGTACAACTCTGAAAATGTTGTGTAGAGCCGCCATTGTTTTTCCTCGCTACAAAAACACAACGCTCCGTGCGTTGTGTTTGTTTTTGAAAGCAGTTATGGCAAGCATCAAGAAATGATGAGGAGGTGTCGGCGCTTCTGGAGATCTACGCAGAGGACGCGACCCAGGGAATGCACTGAAGCCAGTTCAGTAGCTTTCACTCGACCTGGGAATGTGCACAGCCCCACGGCACACCGGCTAAAAATAAAGAAACTCGGGCAGGACTACAAACGGCGGATTCAGTGGCCAACGATGACGACCACGACGAAGGTAAAATCAACTACATGCACTGGGGTTTTAATCTGCACAATAATGGTCTCAGATGTACTTTTATTTGCTCAGTAGATCAAGCTAGCCATGCTAGCCATAATAGGCTAACACCGGCCCCGAGCACACAGTACACACACACTGTAACTTTGTCTTGAAAGAACGTTACGCATCGAACTGATGTTCACAATCATGTTTATTTCATAATATTCATCATATTTTATGTTTAACTTGCCTCAACAACATTAAACAAAGTTCAAGCATACATGAAGCACTCTTCAAAAAGGAACAATCCTCCGTGTTTGAACCTCTTAAATCGCTGCATAGCCGATTTATTTGGACTGGATTATCCCAGAGGGTCTAAACATTCTTTATAACACAGTTTCAGATTTGTGAAACCTTAATTCTATTTTTGAAAATACAAAAAACACATTCCTAGTATGTTGTAAAACTACATGGCGACTAAACTTGTATATTGTATATTGCTTATTTTCCCCTCTTAGGAAAGCGGACACGGGATGCGAATTTCTTTGACACCGCCCAGGCGTTGGAGGACCGGCGTGCCGTGGTGAATGAGTCGCTGCGTGGAGATCAGATGGTGCTGTTCACCAAGGCCCAGAAAACGGAGGACAAGATGCTCACCTCGATGGAGCGCCAGGCAGAAGTGTTCAAGCAGCAGATGGAGCGCCAGCAGCACCAGGATGAAGTGTGGGCGCTGCGCCATGAGGAAGCGTCGGCGCAGCGGCAGGATGAGCGACAAACTGCATTTAATAACAGTTTATTTGGTATAGTTTTTGTAAATACTGACACACGACACACAACGTTGCACTAAGGTGTGCATGCTGCTGAGAATATCCCTACACCTGGGACAGTTTATTTTATATTGTTATTACTGTTATGACTTTATTTTATATATAATGTTTACTGACATGTACAACTGACACTTTATTTACATTTAAAATTGTTCTATTTAATGTTATGTCTTGAGAGTGCAATAAAGAAAACCGACATGGCGATTAAGCTTATTTCTCTTGACACTTTATCTTTTGTGACCTGTGTAGCATCCTATACATCACATGTAAGTGATTATTCTGATACCATCATGTTTCATCGGTTATAAACTGGCAAAGCTTTATTTGTCATTTATTTATCATCAATGTTGCAACCTTGTGGGGGAATGGCAGGGGCACATACACAAATATGATAATTTATATCATTTTAAATATTATTTTACCTAAACTTTTAATTCCCCCCCATTTCACACAACACAACATGGAGTCCACTATGGGCCAAAACTAACATGTATGTTTGCATAGTGTTTATGGCAGACGGATGCAGTGGGTCTCAGGAAGATATATAATAAAGGTGGGTTTGCTGCTGAGACTCCCTACAGCTGGGAGTTTATTTTATATTGTTATTACTGTTATTATATAGTACAACTGACACTTTATTTTATATTGACAATGTTTACTGACATGTACAACTGACACTTTAGTTACATTTAAAATATTTCTATTTAATGTTATGTCTTGAGAGTGCAATAAAGAAAACCGACATGGCGATTAAACAGATCCTGTATCAGTTTTTCTTCTTCTCTTGTTTTGTAGCGGGTTGCAAACAACTTTAAGGTGCTTACCGCCACCTACTGTACTTGTAATCTTCCCTCAGGGAAAAGTACTCCGGTGTGAACGCGATCTGTACTAAGTACCCTGGGGTTAAAAGCGCCAGGGCTCTTAGTGCCGGAACTAAGTACAGGAAAGTACTTGGTGTGAACGCGGCTATTGTGATGAAGCAGGTCCACCCCGACACCGGCATCTCCTCCAAGGCCATGGGCATCATGAACTGCTTCGTGAGCGACATCTTTGAGCGCATCGCCGGTGAGGCCTCTCGTCTGGCTCACTACAACAAGCGCTCCACCATCACCTCCAGGGAGATCCAGACCGCTGTCCGCCTGCTACTCCCCGGAGAGCTGGCTAAACACGCCGTGTCTGAGGGCACCAAGGCCGTGACCAAGTACACCAGCTCCAAGTAAACTGCGCCGCTACTGCTACAAACCAACGGCTCTTTTAAGAGCCACCCACTTCATCTCATCGACCAATCAGAGAAGCGTTAGTCCATTCACTGTGTCAAGTACAATAGACCTCACATTAAATAATCGAATATCAAATACTATGAAATAGATCTATACACATATACAATATAGTGTATTCTTAGAGAAATATTATCAAATAAAGTGTACTTTTCAAAGTGAAGCACACTATAAGATAGTTTGGCACGCTGATGTGACAAAACTAATGTACAATTTGCGGCCATTAAAGTATATCCAATCAAATGTAATTATTAAACATAACATTAATTATCAAAATCAGGAGCTAATCTGATCTCCTCAAGTAAAAGTGCATTAATGTGTAATAATATAAAGTCACAATGATAAAATTAAATAATTTTCGATCCACACATATTAAAATAAAATGTAAAATGATGTACTATGTACATTTATATGAAGTTATATAGGCCTATACAACATATAGGGTTTATACACAATCAAGTGTTTGGGAAAATATGTATTTTGTGAGTGACTTTTGTGAGAGCCTTCTGTGGAGCAGATGTCTACTAAAATAGCAAAATAATAAAATGTGTTGTAAAAACAATGTAAAACGATTGACAGCATTAATGATATAGCATTCAATGTTACAATGTTAATACATGTCGTATTGATTGAAGTCATCTACTAATTAACTAAATTAACTTATTGCATATGATAATAATAAATAAACACAATGTCTTCTGGTTTTGCGAATAAATATGTAGCAGGTGTAAACAAATGTAATATTAAAACAGGAGAAGTGCTCTTTTGGTGTATGTGGGTGGCTCTTAAAAGAGCCTTTTGTAGAGGAAGTAGATTATCTGTTTACTCTTCTTCGCTGCTTTCCTGGCTGGTGCCTTCTTCACAGCTTTCTTGGGAGTAGCTGCCTTCTTGGGAGTCGCTGCGTTCTTGGGTGCTGCCTTCTTGGCCACCACCTTCTTCTTCGGGCTCTTTGTTATCTTCTTCACGGGGGTTTTTCTTGGCAGCAGTAGCAGGCTTCTTCGCCTTCTTGGGTGTTACTGCCTTCTTTGCTGCTGGCTTCTTAGCGGCGGGTTTCTTCGCTGCTGCTGCTGCTGCTGCTGCCGGCTTCTTGGCTTTGGCTGCGGGCTTCTTCGCTACCTTCTTGGGCTTCTCGGCTGCCTTGAAGGAGCCGGTGGCTCCGATTCCCTTGACCTGCACAAGTGATCCATTCTCGAGTAACCTCTTCACGGCGCGTTTAATGTGAGAGGTGTGTTCGTAGCCCTGAGCGGCCAGCGCCTTCTTCACAGCGATGTAAGAGATCCCTTTACGGTCCTTGGAGGCGGTGACCGCCTTCAAGATGAGCTCAGCGGCTCCGGGACCAACCTTCTTGGCCGGCTTGGCTGCCTTCTTCTTCGGGGACTTGGCTGGTGCCTTTGCTGGTGCCTTTGCTTTTTTTTTTTTTTTAATAAAACTTTATTTTAAATTATTTGGCAGTACATGATATACACAAGTTACATTAATAATACATATAAATCGCAATGCATACATATATAAATAACATAAACAGAGAGAACGTCCATATTCCAGAGAGGCTTAGTTCGGTCACAGCTTCAAAATGCCCCATGGCAGAGTCTGGGATTTGTCCAGGGTTTTTCTTCTCCTTAGTTCAGAGATTATTTGTTTCACGATGGTGCCACTGTTTATTATCGTCTGATTTAGTATCATCTTGCACCTTGTCTTCCAGATTTTCATACATGTTATACAAATTACTAACTGAAAAAGTTCCCTGTGTTTTATGACCATACCCTCATCCAGAATACAATACATGATTGAGGCATATTCTACGTCGAACTCCAAACCGATGCCCCGTAGGAGCGACCACACCTCCTCGGCTCTGTGGCAGTCCATGAGGAGGTGCTGTAAGGTCTCATCTTCCTCACAGTTTATCATGGGGCATGTTTTAGTTTTCACATAGCAGCTCCATGAAACCACAGCTCTGACGGCAAGTCTGTTAACCGATATCAGCCACCTCACGTCTCTCATGCTCTCTGATATCTGTTTACATTTCACTAATTTCAGGACTTCTTTACCTTCGTCAGGGTTTAGGTTTTTGTATGTTATAAAACCTCCATATTTGAAATCATTTACCATTTTAAAAATCACTCTATTCTGTAGTCCGATCCAATCAATCCCTAAATGTTGAACTTCAGTTGTGAAATCACCATAAACTAATTTATAATATGGACTATTTCTAGCTCTGCCTCTTCTTTTGTTCCATCCCTTTTTTCCATCCTCGACCCAAGGTGCTTTCCTATTTATAGCAGCCGAGATGTTTTTTACAAAGGTAATTTTTAGTTTAATGTCCAGGTCTATGGCTCCCAGGCCTCCATATTCCCTACTTTTAAATAACAAATTACGTTTAGTAACCTCCCTTGTTGTACCCCACACCAAATTGACACACTGTTTGTTTAGTTGCATAATTATTTGGGCTGATGGGGGAAAGATGTTTGCTAGAAAAAGGATCTTGCTAAGTATGAATGATTTTATTATGTTTATTCTTGATTTATAATTTGTATTTTTATTCTCCCATTGTTTAACTTGTTCTTTGACTTCTCTTAGTTTGTTCTCCCAATTGAGTTCAGCACAGTTGTCGCTACAAATAGTTATTCCAAGTATTTTAATTTCTTTTTTCACTTGAATGTTGATGTCGCGTTTGGTATCGTCGGCGCCGATCCAAACACCTTCAGTTTTGTTGTGGTTTAATTTAGCTCCTGATGCCAATTCATATAGGTTTAGGTGATTTGTTAGAACATCCATTTCTTGTTGGTTTTTTATAATAACAGTGACATCGTCTGCATAGGCGATGGCAGTTATTTTGGGCGCATGGCCAACTGGTGTTCCTGATATTAAACTGTCATTGTTTATTATTTAATTAATGGATTTATGGCTAGCACGTATAGAGCTGCGCTTAGAGGGCACCCCTGCTTAACCCCTCTTTCAACATTAAATGCATTTGTCAACACACCGTTTACATTTACACAGACACAAGACTTAAAATACAGACACTTAATCATGTTTATGAAGGCTTCAGGAAATCCGTAGGACTTCATCACCGACCATAAATAATCTCTGGATAAATAGTCGAAGGCTTTTTTTTGATCAAGTCCAATAATAAAGAAACCTTTTTCTTTTTTTGGTTTATTTATGATTTCTCTTAAAATTGATAAGTTGTCCCACATGAGGCGACCTTTTATAGCACATGTTTGCTCTTTATCTATTATTTTATCTAATATATCTGTTAATCTATTCATTATTATTTTTGCTAGTATCTTATAATCGGTATTCATAATAGTTAAATGTCTGTAATTATCTATATCAGTTTCATCATTTTTTTTATATAGTAGAGACAAGACACCTTCATAAAATGAGTCACCCATACAACCACTGCTGAGACCTTCATTAAACATAGAGGTCAGTAAGTTTAAAACATCATCAGATAATAATTGATAAAACTCAGTGGGCAGACCATCAGGACCGGGGCTCTTACCGACATTCAGCTCTTTCACCGCCTGGATCACCTCGTCTTTTTTAATTTCACCGAGAAGGAAATCAAATTCTTGGATGTTGTACGGAGGGATAGTTCCCAACAGAATTTCAACACAGTCCGTTTCAATGTCTATTTTTTTATATGCTTCAGAACATAAATCTCTTATCACTTCCCGTTTCTGTTTTTCATTATACACAATACAACCTTCTTGATTTTTTATACATTTGATGAATTTACTTTGGATTTTCTTTTGGTTGGTTTTAATGGCTTGAGCCAAGTTGCCTCTTTGATCTATTTCAGATGTATGCATATTATATGATTCCTGGTTTAATTGATCAATTTCAGTTTTTAATTTAGATATATTTTCTTTTACCGTTTTAGTTTTAACTTTCATCTGCTTTAAATGAATGTATTGTTTGATTAATGATTCATATTTAATATTTTTTGCTTTATTGAGTTCCCTACATTTAAATTTGAAAAAACATTTTAAACCTACTTTTTAATGTTTCCCATAATTTGATGTCAGAGTTTGTTAAGCATCTCAATTGTATAATTTTTTGTATTTCCAGTTTTAATTCTGTTGAAACACAAGTATTTTTTAGGCACTGTGTGTTCAGTTTCCAGAAGCCTCTAATGGAAGGGGCTCCGGAGGACAACGACGTTTGGGCCAAAAGATGATCAGAAAAGTCACTAAAAATGGTTCTGTAGTTGGTTACAGAGAAGTGATTCGATACATAAATCCTGTCTATACGGGTTTTAGTCGTTTTGTCATATCTCGTGAAATCCATTCCAAAGGGATTCAGTGAGCGACAGACATCGATTAGGCCTGCATCGCTGCAGATTTCTTTCAGCAGTTTTCCTTCCGCCCTCAGTTTAAAGACAACTGTACTACACCTATCTATATCTTCCGTTATTGTATTAAAATCTCCACATAATATAATTTTATAACCAACTGTTAAAACTTCTCTAAGTTTTCTAAATATGTGTAACTTATTTGTTGCGTCAGGGGCAGTATAAATATTAATAAGACGATATTTTTCATTTTTATAAAAACAATCCACCAAAAGCAGCCTTCCTGGAATTATGTCCCTTCTTCTAATAATAGTTATGTATTTTTCCTTGAAGAAGATGCCAACTCCATCAGCTCTGCTATCTCCGATGGAGATAATACACTCTCCTTTGTGCCACATTTTACACACATCGTCAACATCTCCGGTGGTACTCAGTCTAAGTTCCTGCGCAAAGAGGAAGTCATAATCAGTGTCCAATAAATATTTCATTTTCTTCTCTCGAAAGTTCTTAGACTGAATACCACGTACATTCCAAGTAGCGACGTTTATGAAGCTCATGTTGGATTTATATTGTCTCTAAATTAGCCCGTTTGTCTATTTCGTTCAAGTTTCTACTTGCAGGTCTCTTTTTTTTAGAGACCTCAAACGGGGCTTCCCTCTGAGCCTCACTCGGGGGGTCTAGATAATCCGGAGTAGGTGAAAAAGACCCAGAGTGACTCTCAGGGGGAGAATAGAGGGGCATGTTGACTCGCTGACCAGCTGTAAGGCTGTCAGAGCTAGAGTCAGAACCTGGGCTTTCGCTCACACTCTCATAGTATTTATCATCTCCAATCTCACTGTCAGAGCTGTACTCACTCTCTACATCACTGTCAATGGTTAGTTTGCCTTCACCTGACAGGGGTGTAGAGTCGTCTTCAGGAGATGAAGGGAGAGGGACATCCTTGCTGGCAGGACGACGATCAGGCTGCTGCTGGGCTGAAGGACGAGGACCAGGACCAGGCTGCTGCTGGGCTGAAGGACCGGGACCGGGAGCGGGCTGCTGGGCTGAAGGACGAGGACCAGGACCAGGCTGCTGCTGGGCTGAAGGACCGGGACTGGGACCGGGCTGCTGGGCTGAAGTACGAGGCTGGGCTGCCGGTCGAGGGCCGGGACCGGGCTGCTGGGCTGAAGGACCGGGAACGGGCTCGGGCTGGTGCTGGGCTGCAGGATGAGGACCGGGACCGGGCTGCTGGGCTGAAGGCATCTGGGCATCTCCTCCAAGGCCATGGGCATCATGAACTGCTTCGTGAGCGACATCTTTGAGCGCATCGCCGGTGAGGCCTCTCGTCTGGCTCACTACAACAAGCGCTCCACCATCACCTCCAGGGAGATCCAGACCGCTGTCCGCCTGCTACTCCCCGGAGAGCTGGCTAAACACGCCGTGTCTGAGGGCACCAAGGCCGTGACCAAGTACACCAGCTCCAAGTAAACTGCGCCGCTACTGCTACAAACCAACGGCTCTTTTAAGAGCCACCCACTTCATCTCATCGACCAATCAGAGAAGCGTTAGTCCATTCACTGTGTCAAGTACAATAGACCTCACATTAAATAATCGAATATCAAATACTATGAAATAGATCTATACACATATACAATATAGTGTATTCTTAGAGAAATATTATCAAATAAAGTGTACTTTTCAAAGTGAAGCACACTATAAGATAGTTTGGCACGCTGATGTGACAAAACTAATGTACAATTTGCGGCCATTAAAGTATATCCAATCAAATGTAATTATTAAACATAACATTAATTATCAAAATCAGGAGCTAATCTGATCTCCTCAAGTAAAAGTGCATTAATGTGTAATAATATAAAGTCACAATGATAAAATTAAATAATTTTCGATCCACACATATTAAAATAAAATGTAAAATGATGTACTATGTACATTTATATGAAGTTATATAGGCCTATACAACATATAGGGTTTATACACAATCAAGTGTTTGGGAAAATATGTATTTTGTGAGTGACTTTTGTGAGAGCCTTCTGTGGAGCAGATGTCTACTAAAATAGCAAAATAATAAAATGTGTTGTAAAAACAATGTAAAACGATTGACAGCATTAATGATATAGCATTCAATGTTACAATGTTAATACATGTCGTATTGATTGAAGTCATCTACTAATTAACTAAGTTAACTTATTGCATATGATAATAATAAATAAACACAATGTCTTCTGGTTTTGCGAATAAATATGTAGCAGGTGTAAACAAATGTAATATTAAAACAGGAGAAGTGCTCTTTTGGTGTATGTGGGTGGCTCTTAAAAGAGCCTTTTGTAGAGGAAGTAGATTATCTGTTTACTTCTTCGCTGCTTTCCTGGCTGGTGCCTTCTTCACAGCTTTCTTGGGAGTAGCTGCCTTCTTGGGAGTCGCTGCGTTCTTGGGTGCTGCCTTCTTGGCCACCACCTTCTTCTTCGGGCTCTTTGTTATCTTCTTCACGGGGGTTTTCTTGGCAGCAGTAGCAGGCTTCTTCGCCTTCTTGGGTGTTACTGCCTTCTTTGCTGCTGGCTTCTTAGCGGCGGGTTTCTTCGCTGCTGCTGCTGCTGCTGCTGCCGGCTTCTTGGCTTTGGCTGCGGGCTTCTTCGCTACCTTCTTGGGCTTCTCGGCTGCCTTGAAGGAGCCGGTGGCTCCGATTCCCTTGACCTGCACAAGTGATCCATTCTCGAGTAACCTCTTCACGGCGCGTTTAATGTGAGAGGTGTGTTCGTAGCCCTGAGCGGCCAGCGCCTTCTTCACAGCGATGTAAGAGATCCCTTTACGGTCCTTGGAGGCGGTGACCGCCTTCAAGATGAGCTCAGCGGCTCCGGGACCAACCTTCTTGGCCGGCTTGGCTGCCTTCTTCTTCGGGGACTTGGCTGGTGCCTTTGCTGGTGCCTTTGCTTTTTTTTTTTTTTAATAAAACTTTATTTTAAATTATTTGGCAGTACATGATATACACAAGTTACATTAATAATACATATAAATCGCAATGCATACATATATAAATAACATAAACAGAGAGAACGTCCATATTCCAGAGAGGCTTAGTTCGGTCACAGCTTCAAAATGCCCCATGGCAGAGTCTGGGATTTGTCCAGGGTTTTTCTTCTCCTTAGTTCAGAGATTATTTGTTTCACGATGGTGCCACTGTTTATTATCGTCTGATTTAGTATCATCTTGCACCTTGTCTTCCAGATTTTCATACATGTTATACAAATTACTAACTGAAAAAGTTCCCTGTGTTTTATGACCATACCCTCATCCAGAATACAATACATGATTGAGGCATATTCTACGTCGAACTCCAAACCGATGCCCCGTAGGAGCGACCACACCTCCTCGGCTCTGTGGCAGTCCATGAGGAGGTGCTGTAAGGTCTCATCTTCCTCACAGTTTATCATGGGGCATGTTTTAGTTTTCACATAGCAGCTCCATGAAACCACAGCTCTGACGGCAAGTCTGTTAACCGATATCAGCCACCTCACGTCTCTCATGCTCTCTGATATCTGTTTACATTTCACTAATTTCAGGACTTCTTTACCTTCGTCAGGGTTTAGGTTTTTGTATGTTATAAAACCTCCATATTTGAAATCATTTACCATTTTAAAAATCACTCTATTCTGTAGTCCGATCCAATCAATCCCTAAATGTTGAACTTCAGTTGTGAAATCACCATAAACTAATTTATAATATGGACTATTTCTAGCTCTGCCTCTTCTTTTGTTCCATCCCTTTTTTCCATCCTCGACCCAAGGTGCTTTCCTATTTATAGCAGCCGAGATGTTTTTTACAAAGGTAATTTTTAGTTTAATGTCCAGGTCTATGGCTCCCAGGCCTCCATATTCCCTACTTTTAAATAACAAATTACGTTTAGTAACCTCCCTTGTTGTACCCCACACCAAATTGACACACTGTTTGTTTAGTTGCATAATTATTTGGGCTGATGGGGGAAAGATGTTTGCTAGAAAAAGGATCTTGCTAAGTATGAATGATTTTATTATGTTTATTCTTGATTTATAATTTGTATTTTTATTCTCCCATTGTTTAACTTGTTCTTTGACTTCTCTTAGTTTGTTCTCCCAATTGAGTTCAGCACAGTTGTCGCTACAAATAGTTATTCCAAGTATTTTAATTTCTTTTTTCACTTGAATGTTGATGTCGCGTTTGGTATCGTCGGCGCCGATCCAAACACCTTCAGTTTTGTTGTGGTTTAATTTAGCTCCTGATGCCAATTCATATAGGTTTAGGTGATTTGTTAGAACATCCATTTCTTGTTGGTTTTTTATAATAACAGTGACATCGTCTGCATAGGCGATGGCAGTTATTTTGGGCGCATGGCCAACTGGTGTTCCTGATATTAAACTGTCATTGTTTATTATTTTAATTAATGGATTTATGGCTAGCACGTATAGAGCTGCGCTTAGAGGGCACCCCTGCTTAACCCCTCTTTCAACATTAAATGCATTTGTCAACACACCGTTTACATTTACACAGACACAAGACTTAAAATACAGACACTTAATCATGTTTATGAAGGCTTCAGGAAATCCGTAGGACTTCATCACCGACCATAAATAATCTCTGGATAAATAGTCGAAGGCTTTTTTTTGATCAAGTCCAATAATAAAGAAACCTTTTTCTTTTTTTGGTTTATTTATGATTTCTCTTAAAATTGATAAGTTGTCCCACATGAGGCGACCTTTTATAGCACATGTTTGCTCTTTATCTATTATTTTATCTAATATATCTGTTAATCTATTCATTATTATTTTTGCTAGTATCTTATAATCGGTATTCATAATAGTTAAATGTCTGTAATTATCTATATCAGTTTCATCATTTTTTTTATATAGTAGAGACAAGACACCTTCATAAAATGAGTCACCCATACAACCACTGCTGAGACCTTCATTAAACATAGAGGTCAGTAAGTTTAAAACATCATCAGATAATAATTGATAAAACTCAGTGGGCAGACCATCAGGACCGGGGCTCTTACCGACATTCAGCTCTTTCACCGCCTGGATCACCTCGTCTTTTTTAATTTCACCGAGAAGGAAATCAAATTCTTGGATGTTGTACGGAGGGATAGTTCCCAACAGAATTTCAACACAGTCCGTTTCAATGTCTATTTTTTTATATGCTTCAGAACATAAATCTCTTATCACTTCCCGTTCTGTTTTTCATTATACACAATACAACCTTCTTGATTTTTTATACATTTGATGAATTTACTTTGGATTTTCTTTTGGTTGGTTTTAATGGCTTGAGCCAAGTTGCCTCTTTGATCTATTTCAGATGTATGCATATTATATGATTCCTGGTTTAATTGATCAATTTCAGTTTTTAATTTAGATATATTTTCTTTTACCGTTTTAGTTTTAACTTTCATCTGCTTTAAATGAATGTATTGTTTGATTAATGATTCATATTTAATATTTTTTGCTTTATTGAGTTCCCTACATTTAAATTTGAAAAAACATTTTAACCTACTTTTTAATGTTTCCCATAATTTGATGTCAGAGTTTGTTAAGCATCTCAATTGTATAATTTTTTGTATTTCCAGTTTTAATTCTGTTGAAACACAAGTATTTTTTAGGCACTGTGTGTTCAGTTTCCAGAAGCCTCTAATGGAAGGGGCTCCGGAGGACAACGACGTTTGGGCCAAAAGATGATCAGAAAAGTCACTAAAAATGGTTCTGTAGTTGGTTACAGAGAAGTGATTCGATACATAAATCCTGTCTATACGGGTTTTAGTTGTTTTGTCATATCTCGTGAAATCCATTCCAAAGGGATTCAGTGAGCGACAGACATCGATTAGGCCTGCATCGCTGCAGATTTCTTTCAGCAGTTTTCCTTCCGCCCTCAGTTTAAAGACAACTGTACTACACCTATCTATATCTTCCGTTATTGTATTAAAATCTCCACATAATATAATTTTATAACCAACTGTTAAAACTTCTCTAAGTTTTCTAAATATGTGTAACTTATTTGTTGCGTCAGGGGCAGTATAAATATTAATAAGACGATATTTTTCATTTTTATAAAAACAATCCACCAAAAGCAGCCTTCCTGGAATTATGTCCCTTCTTCTAATAATAGTTATGTATTTTTCCTTGAAGAAGATGCCAACTCCATCAGCTCTGCTATCTCCGATGGAGATAATACACTCTCCTTTGTGCCACATTTTACACACATCGTCAACATCTCCGGTGGTACTCAGTCTAAGTTCCTGCGCAAAGAGGAAGTCATAATCAGTGTCCAATAAATATTTCATTTTCTTCTCTCGAAAGTTCTTAGACTGAATACCACGTACATTCCAAGTAGCGACGTTTATGAAGCTCATGTTGGATTTATATTGTCTCTAAATTAGCCCGTTTGTCTATTTCGTTCAAGTTTCTACTTGCAGGTCTCTTTTTTTTAGAGACCTCAAACGGGGCTTCCCTCTGAGCCTCACTCGGGGGGTCTAGATAATCCGGAGTAGGTGAAAAAGACCCAGAGTGACTCTCAGGGGGAGAATAGAGGGGCATGTTGACTCGCTGACCAGCTGTAAGGCTGTCAGAGCTAGAGTCAGAACCTGGGCTTTCGCTCACACTCTCATAGTATTTATCATCTCCAATCTCACTGTCAGAGCTGTACTCACTCTCTACATCACTGTCGATGGTTAGTTTGCCTTCACCTGACAGGGGTGTAGAGTCGTCTTCAGGAGATGAAGGGAGAGGGACATCCTTGCTGGCAGGACGACGATCAGGCTGCTGCTGGGCTGAAGGACGAGGACCAGGACCAGGCTGCTGCTGGGCTGAAGGACCGGGACCGGGAGCGGGCTGCTGGGCTGAAGGACGAGGACCAGGACCAGGCTGCTGCTGGGCTGAAGGACCGGGACTGGGACCGGGCTGCTGGGCTGAAGTACGAGGCTGGGCTGCCGGTCGAGGGCCGGGACCGGGCTGCTGGGCTGAAGGACCGGGAACGGGCTCGGGCTGGTGCTGGGCTGCAGGATGAGGACCGGGACCGGGCTGCTGGGCTGAAGGCATCTGGGCATCTCCTCCAAGGCCATGGGCATCATGAACTGCTTCGTGAGCGACATCTTTGAGCGCATCGCCGGTGAGGCCTCTCGTCTGGCTCACTACAACAAGCGCTCCACCATCACCTCCAGGGAGATCCAGACCGCTGTCCCGCCTGCTACTCCCCGGAGAGCTGGCTAAACACGCCGTGTCTGAGGGCACCAAGGCCGTGACCAAGTACACCAGCTCCAAGTAAACTGCGCCGCTACTGCTACAAACCAACGGCTCTTTTAAGAGCCACCCACTTCATCTCATCGACCAATCAGAGAAGCGTTAGTCCATTCACTGTGTCAAGTACAATAGACCTCACATTAAATAATCGAATATCAAATACTATGAAATAGATCTATACACATATACAATATAGTGTATTCTTAGAGAAATATTATCAAATAAAGTGTACTTTTCAAAGTGAAGCACACTATAAGATAGTTTGGCACGCTGATGTGACAAAACTAATGTACAATTTGCGGCCATTAAAGTATATCCAATCAAATGTAATTATTAAACATAACATTAATTATCAAAATCAGGAGCTAATCTGATCTCCTCAAGTAAAAGTGCATTAATGTGTAATAATATAAAGTCACAATGATAAAATTAAATAATTTTCGATCCACACATATTAAAATAAAATGTAAAATGATGTACTATGTACATTTATATGAAGTTATATAGGCCTATACAACATATAGGGTTTATACACAATCAAGTGTTTGGGAAAATATGTATTTTGTGAGTGACTTTTGTGAGAGCCTTCTGTGGAGCAGATGTCTACTAAAATAGCAAAATAATAAAATGTGTTGTAAAAACAATGTAAAACGATTGACAGCATTAATGATATAGCATTCAATGTTACAATGTTAATACATGTCGTATTGATTGAAGTCATCTACTAATTAACTAAGTTAACTTATTGCATATGATAATAATAAATAAACACAATGTCTTCTGGTTTTGCGAATAAATATGTAGCAGGTGTAAACAAATGTAATATTAAAACAGGAGAAGTGCTCTTTTGGTGTATGTGGGTGGCTCTTAAAAGAGCCTTTTGTAGAGGAAGTAGATTATCTGTTTACTTCTTCGCTGCTTTCCTGGCTGGTGCCTTCTTCACAGCTTTCTTGGGAGTAGCTGCCTTCTTGGGAGTCGCTGCGTTCTTGGGTGCTGCCTTCTTGGCCACCACCTTCTTCTTCGGGCTCTTTGTTATCTTCTTCACGGGGGTTTTCTTGGCAGCAGTAGCAGGCTTCTTCGCCTTCTTGGGTGTTACTGCCTTCTTTGCTGCTGGCTTCTTAGCGGCGGGTTTCTTCGCTGCTGCTGCTGCTGCTGCTGCCGGCTTCTTGGCTTTGGCTGCGGGCTTCTTCGCTACCTTCTTGGGCTTCTCGGCTGCCTTGAAGGAGCCGGTGGCTCCGATTCCCTTGACCTGCACAAGTGATCCATTCTCGAGTAACCTCTTCACGGCGCGTTTAATGTGAGAGGTGTGTTCGTAGCCCTGAGCGGCCAGCGCCTTCTTCACAGCGATGTAAGAGATCCCTTTACGGTCCTTGGAGGCGGTGACCGCCTTCAAGATGAGCTCAGCGGCTCCGGGACCAACCTTCTTGGCCGGCTTGGCTGCCTTCTTCTTCGGGGACTTGGCTGGTGCCTTTGCTGGTGCCTTTGCCGGGGCGGCGGCGACTTCAGTGGGAGCTTCTTCTGTTGCCATGATGCTATCAGGAGGATTCTCGGGTCTGATGAGACGGATAGAGAAATCCCAGCGAAGAGAGGAACTTAAACACACCATGAGAACCGTAGAGACTCAACTCAGTGTGGCTCACACAGGAGCTGCCGAAAAACTGTGCCACTTTGTGTTTTCTCTTCAGCGAAAACTGTAAAAAATACACATTTAGAGAACGAGTTGAATTTCAAAGGTTAATCGAATTGATAGCAGATGACTTTATCTTCATATAGAAGCCAAATAAAGCTTTAAATATTGTTGTTTTTCCATTGGGAAGGCTTTAAACCTCCTAAAACTGCTGCCGTGAGTGGTACAGATCTGCGACTTTTCTCTGTAATCTCTCTCTTAAAGGATTTAAAATACATTATAATCCCACTAAAACTTGTAATATAGTGAAATGAAATGTTGGATTAAAGACTCAATGTGAAACAAATCCAAATTTGTCAACACCTTTTAGTTAAACAGAGGTAATTCTGCTGTCTGCAAACACACTCAGGACAGGCCCTGGCTGTGTTCTAAATACAGTCTATTACTCAACAGTGAGAGACCTTGATTTAGCACAGCTTTTCTCATGTATCACAATACAACTATATTGATATAGTATGAGTATTATCATATATTTTTACATTCTGAAATGTGTTGGACAGATAGATCTAAACCTGTAAGGTCACAAAGGCTCTCAAACAGACACTAACTCTTGGTAGCAGAACTCCCACTGACTGTCAACATCAGACAAGTATTATCACTTTATTATTTGTAGAAAATCAGAGAAACATACACTTAAGTGAAGGAATTAGAACCATACACCAGCACAAAGGCTTGGAATTAGTTATGAAATAATATTTTTCATTAACACTAGACTGTTAAATCTCAATTTTATCCTAAATGGATTATTAGAATCTCAAATAATTTCCTAAATGTGAGGCAAACTAAATTGAATATAAACATAATGGTGTATACAACTTATCCTGTTTAACAAGTCATTGTTTTAACCACATTTTCAAATAAATAACATGACCTCTTAAGCGTCTCATAATATTAGCTTTATCTCCATCCCTCACAAGGGAAGGTGTTTTACATTACAAATTAAAGGAATAAATATAGGATATTTTAATACAAAAAACAGTAAATCAAACAATCAAATGTCCATAGGATATATCAGGGTTTGTTGTTATATGTGACACAAAATAAAGGAAATAGACCTCATAAATGTAAAGAGACAACACATAGTTTGATCATGGAACTTGTTAATGAATTTCATGTCAATTTTTTCATCTTATTTTGGTCATTAATGTAGGCTTCTGCTCTTCTTACTTTTATTCGTAATGAAATACCTATTATGTAGTAGTTCGGAAAGCTCAAAATAAGGTACCCAAACAGAGAATATCACAAAATTGAAAAATGAAATGGGTAAAAATAACCAAATCATAACGAGAAAAAAGTGCTCTTTATAAAGAGAACCACATTTAACCTTAAGAGGGAGATTATATAATAATAGAGCTTTATATATATAGCACTTTTCATACAGCACGTGCTGCTCAAAGTGTTTTACAAAATGGCAGACATCACAAGTAAAAAATAAACAAGAAATTCCCCTCAGATCAGATGTGAAGACCTTTACAGATACATGCAGCAACATATAACATTTTAACAGGTTAAGAGACACAAGGAGGCAAAAGGTATACAATCATATTAATAAGGTAATACAATCAAGTAAATAATGATTCATCTCGGAAAGATAATAAATAATATAAGATAAAACCCTTTAAGATAAATAAATATATACTTATAAAAGTAGGTGAATAATAAAGACTAAAATACTTTAAAGGGCGGCTGTCGCTAATAAAAAGCCAATCTAAAAAGATGTGTCTTTAGCTGTCGTTTAAACACGTCCACTGAGTCCTCTCTGATATTTCCTGGTGTTCCACAGTTTGGGAGCGTAGTGGATGAAAGCCTCACCCATTTTATTTTGGGGGACTTTAGGATATTTAAAAAGTTGAAGTGGACCTCAGGGCTCGTCCAGGGCAACACATCCCAGGGACATACAACGAGACTCTGTGAGATACGTGGCTGCCAAACCATTAAGAGCTTTAAAAACCACTAAACATTTTTTTAAATAAATTCTAAAAGACACTGGCAGCCGATGTAGTTCAGATAAAACAGGAGTAATGTGCTCTCTTTTTCTGTTTTTTGTTAAAAGCCTGCGGCGGAGTTCTAGATAAGTTGAAGCTTTTCTATTGATTTTTTTTGGAAGACCAGCGAAGAGTGCATTTCAGTAGTCCAACTTACTTGATATGAATGTATGAGCTTTTCAGCCTCTGGTCGGTTTAAAAATGAGCGTACTTTGGCAATATTTCTTAGGTGAAAGAAGGCTGTCTTAGTCACCCTGCTTATATGAGGTATACTATTTAAGTCTGAATCTAATTTCTTTATATACTTGATATACTTTAAATACTTGATAAAGAAGGCATGCATCAGTACTACCATACATTTATTATGGCAGAAGATGACATGGTATTTTACATGCAGAAGGCAAAGAATATGTTGTACTGCATCTGGTTGTATTGTGTAGCATCATTTTTGGGGATTTTCTGTCCCTCAATTCTTTGCATGCATACATTTGAGAAAGAGGGTCAACCCAGTTGCAATTGTGCTTCTCCATATCCATACTACATATGTGCTGTAATAGGAGGAGACCTGAAACTAAAATGTATTCCCACATTGGGATTTAAAGAGAGCAATCTCTGAATTTAGATAAGTAGATACTGTGGAAGCTAAACCCAACAACAAATATATTATTTGTTTAATGTTCAAAATGGGTGTTGCAACATGCACAAATGAAACCTAAAAGGGACAAGGAATCAATCAGATCTTGCCACAGATCACATCAAATATATAAGAATATATGATAAAGTATTGCAAACTGTTTAGATTTAATGTTTAATTAGTGTTAATGTTATCTTTTAGACGCTTCATAACATGTCATTTGAAACAACAATTAGTTATTTTCAGGTTCAACTGAGACATCAAAATACAGTTACCATTTGTGCAAAGAGCTGTAAAGAGTAAATCATGTATGGAAAAGGACCAGTGGGGGTGGTAGATTCAACATGCAAAGGCTTTATTGTCATATGCACAGTACAGTGTAGACATGGCAATGCAAATCTTAAGTCCCAGGCTCCTCCAACATTGCAACATATTTATATAGGACAAAAAACAATAAAACTGATAAAAAAACTAATTAAATTAAAATAGTGCAAAAAGAAACCGTAGAATCGATTAGAATAAAATAGTGCATTTTATGTTGCAAGACAAATGTGAGGTGAAGTAAACTTGATACATAAATAATAATAATAATAATAAAACATAAATAATAATTAAAGGTGGGGTAGGTAAGTTTGAGAAACCGGCTCGAGATACACTTTTTGTTATATTCCATGGAATGCTCTTAACATCCCGATAGCAATGAATATCTTAAGTGCTTTGACAAAAAATCCATAAAAAAATGTCATCTGTGGAAGCTGTAATACTGTAAAAAGCACGACCAATCATCTGAGCCAGCCCGGCTAAAATAACTGGATGGCCTACCTGCCTGTCAGCCTTCCATCTGTGCACAAACTTATCTCGTGCCCTCATTGGTCATGTGCGCGTTCGTGTGTGTTGGAGGAGGGGCTCTGTAAGGAAGTGGCAGATTTTCTCCGGTTGTGTATTTTCAAATTCTAGCGATCTCGAGCCGGTTTCTCAAATGTACCTACCCCACCTTTAATACATTATCTCAATAATGCAGAGATTGTTTTAAGTGACCAAGCTAATGAAAGAGTCTATATAGATGTAAATAGAATAAGATGGACAAAAACAGAATGTACAATTGTTTATTGTAATGATATTTATTTGGACTCAGGCATTAAGCAGAGGCTGTCTGTTTCAAGACCCGAATCACCCAATTACGGGTGTGTTCAAGTTGGTGCATCACAAGATTCATGTAAGAAGTATTTAAAGGCAAAACACAAAAACATACATAGATTAAGTTATTTTAAAAGGTTTTCAGGTTATGCGTCGACTAAATACAGAAAAGTATACATCTTCTTGTCCTGCAATTTATGTTATTTCTAATGTTATTTGGTTAACATTTCTGAATAAAAACAATATAGGCCTATTGTGGTGAAACTGCTGGTCATTCATCGTGACCTTGAGAATATATGTGATAAACAGTCAGAAGATAATGCTTTATTTTAAGAGTATGCAGAATACCAATACATGAGAGAAAGAAACAAGCACCTTTAACCTGTGTTAAATAATAAATAAAGTTAAAATCCTAGTCAGACATGTGTGGAGCCAAAACACCTAAGAAGCCTATTTAAAGTCTCTAATTTTCTGAGTCTAAAGTTTATTAAAGGTGTTTCTTGGAGCAGATTTTGTGAACTATTGTATTGTAATAGTCTTTAATGAGTGTAACAAATAACTCAAGTAATCAAGTTTCTCAAAAACAGCCTCCGATTTAAATGTTCCAACTGTTTGTGTGTTTTTTGTAAATGCGTTTCTGCTGTGTCTTTTAAAGTTAAACATACGAAATTAAAAGACGCAAAATGTATAAATAAAAATCATAAAAGTGATATGATAAAGTATAGAGGAATACACTTTATATGATTGACGTGTTATCGGAAAAAATAGATGTACTGGCATATAGCCTACTGTAAATCACTCCAGCAGGCAAACGGCAGGTTACTTAGTTTTCTGAAGAAGAACAGATAGGCCTACATGTTATCAAAGTGTTACATTAAGTTAAATTATCCTAAATGAGTGAAGTGTAAAAGAAAACATACCGACTCTCTATCAGAACCGGAGTACAATCCCACGACTCTTTTGAGTGTGTTTGCAGAGACAAAACTAACCTCTGTTTAACATTAACATATTTATATTTGTAAACTTTGTTTAGGTTAGGTCTTTAACCAAACATCTTATTTCTATGCCCAACTAGTTTAAGTCGAATTTGAAAGTATTTTAAAGCGTTTAAGAGGGAAATTAGAGAGGAAAGTCACATATTTATGACTCAAACGGCAGCATTTGAGGGAGGTCGAAAGGCTTCCCATTAAAATAATAACACAATATTGAGGTCAATTTCACTTTTACATGAAGATAAACTCCTTTGCTATCGTTTAAGGTGAAGTTTACAATATATGGTTCCCTCCAGGTGTGATTTTATTACATTTGTTCGTGAAGAGAAAACACAAAGTGGCACAGTATGCCTGCTGCTCCTGTGAGACAGGCTGCGATTGAGTCTCTACGGTTCTCATGGTGTGTTTAAGTTCCGCTCTTTGCTGGGATTTCTCTATCAGTCTCACCAAGACCAGAGAATCTACTTTGAAAGCAACATGGCAGAATCCGCTCCCGCCGCCGCCGCACCGGCCAAGTCCCCGAAGAAGAGAGCCACCAAGCCGAAGAAGGCAGGCCCCAGCGCCGCTGATCTCGTGCTGAATGCCGTCACCGCCTCCAAGGAGCGTAAAGGGATTTCCTATGTCGCCCTGAAGAAGGAGCTGGCCGTTAAAGGCATCGACAACGCCAACCAGGTGAAACGCGCCGTGAAGAAGTTGGTTGAGAATGGAGCCCTGGTGCAGGTCAAGGGATCCGGAGCCAGCGGCTCCTTCAAGGCAGCCAAGCCCGCCGAGAAGCCCAAGAAGGTAGCGAAGAAGCCCGCAGTCAAAGCCAAGAAGCCGGCAGCAGCAGCGAAGAAACCCGCCGCTAAGAAGCCAGCCGCCAAGAAGCCATCCGCCAAGAAGGCAGTAACACCCAAGAGGGTGAAGAAGCCTGCTACTCCTGCCAAGAAAACCCCCGTGAAGATCACTAAGAGCCCGAAGAAGAAGGTGGCGGCCAAGAAGGCAGCACCCAAGAAGGCAGCGACCCCCAAGAAGACCGCAACCCCCAAGAAAGCTGTGAAGAAGGTGGTTAAACCAGCTGCCAAACCAGCGAAGAAGGCACCAGCCAGGAAAGCAGCGAAGAAGTAAACAGATCATCTACTTCATCTACAAAAGGCTCTTTTAAGAGCCACCCACATACACCAAAAGAGCACTTCTCCTGTTTTAATATGACATGTTTATATTTTGCAACACCAGAGTACCTTATGTTTTACAAGAAGTTAATTAACTGATATAAAGATGACTTGTATGAAACATGACTAACATGTTACCTGATATACTACATTCATCTATTTCCTCTTAGTACAATACATTTTTATTATATTGTTATAAAGACATCTACTTACATATTCTCTCTAAAACATTATCCCTTACATGTATATCATCAGCCTATCATAACAACCTAGTGAGGCTGTCCAACAACATAATCTCTGACCCAAACCATGTTCTGAACAGTGAATATGAACTGCTACCATCTAATTGGAGATACAGGGTCCCACGATTCAATAAAGTCAGACTGAAGCACTCCTTTGTGCATCAGTCAATCCTCACAGTAAATACAGAGCTACATCCCAGATCAAATGCACGTTGAAGGCTCTTTGAGCAGCTTTTCTCTCACTGATTGTGCTGTTATGTTAAATGTTTGTTGTTTGTGTTTCATGTATTTTTGTCTGGATATTTGTCTGTTGATGTTGGACATGGAGCTGCTGTGACGCAAGTCAAATTTCAGTCTTGATCTGACAAATAAAGTAATATCGTATCGTATCGCATTGTACATAAGAGAAATTAAAAGACTAGAAATAAAACATCCAGAGAACAAGGAGATGTAACAGCTAAACAAGGAGATGTAACAGCTAAACGGACAAAATTAGACCGTTTTTTTGGTCATACATCGTCCTCGAAATCGAGCGCTAACGTTAGCAATAGGCGCGTTCACACCGGAGTACTTTTCACCGTACTTTTCGCGTTTAGTTCCGTTAGTACCCCTTATGTTGCGTTCACACCAAAAAGAGCACTTAATCCCGGGAACTTTTACCCCCATTTTTAGTGCCTGCTGAGAGATGGTACTTTCCTGGGGGAAAAAAGTGCCCCAGTTCTGATTGGCTGGGCGAATTGCAAACCACGCCCCGTAAAACTCTGAAATGTTTTGTAGAGCCGCCATTTTATTATCCTCGCATTGGCATTATTAGCATTAGCATTCGCCCAGCGCACAAACGCAGAGAGACTAACTTATGGCAACACAAAATAAAACATGGGAGCGGTGGAGATGAGGAGGTGTCGGCGTTCTGGTGATTTACTCGGAAGGCTTCAGTAGAAACTGCTGGGAGTCCCAGCAGCTTCTACTGAAGCCAGTCCCCAACTCCGGGGACTTCCGGCCGGGGACTCCGGGTGGCAGTATACGCCGTGAAGTTGTTTGCGGCCTGCCGGTAAACCCAAAGCAGAAGAAGACGAAGTGACGTCAGGGGCTCATTTGCGTAATCTTCCCCCAGGGAATTTATTCCGGTGTGAACGCGGGGTAATAAGTGCCGGGGCACTGAGTGCCGGCACTGAGTACGGCAAAGTACTTGGTGTGAACGCGGCTTTTGTTGACGTGCAGCGGCAGCCGGAGCCGGAGGCTATTGATAGCTCACCTGCCTCACCACCATCATTGCCATCTAGCTCCACAAGTGTAGCTGTATCCGTGCCGTGGCCGTGGCTGTGCAACCTTCTTCTCCAGCCAGCCAGGAGGAGAGGCTGGATTTGGCTGTGCCCAGCGGTGGTCCAACAGTTCCCCCAAGGGCCCCAACCGATAGGGGACTCTATGGCGCTATTGAGACCCCCGACGCCAAGATCAAAAGCTATATTATAGCAACCGGTCTATGTAGGCCTACAGGCCCATTCCCCAGAGACAAACATCAAGGAAACAGGTTTAATCCTCTTCTTAGTTCGCTGTGCCGTTGTCAGGCTGTGGTGGTCTGAGTTAGCCTATACATGTGGCGCTTCTGAGTGGTTGTGTATAGAGAGGCGAAGTCCCTCCCTTTCCGGGGGAGCTCCATGGGACCTTATTTCGGAAAAAGTATGTATTGAAGTCAATGGGGAGAGAAAGATTATCTTTCGATCCCGTTTGACTTCAATACATATTTTTTCCGAAATAAGGTCCCATGGGTCGGAAGTAGATGGGCGGGACTTCGCCTCTCTATGTCCGTGCGTGTGTGAGCGCATCAGTGTGCGCTTATGTTTGGGGCGATGGGGGGATGGGGCCCCAAAACAATATTTGCACCGGGGCCAATCACAACCTTGTTACGCCACTGATAAGGCACCTCTTGTTGCTAGAGAACTATTATTTTGTGCGAACCTAAACTGAAAATGTCTGGAAGAGGCAAGACCGGAGGAAAAGCCTGAGCAAAGGCCAAGGCTGAAGTCGAATAGTCCATTTAGCTTAGGAACCTTCCTAACGGAGTGAAATGACCCGGAAGTCCCTCAGTGGCAGCCATGATAAGTGCCGTTCGAATTCTCTAGATGAAAGGAAAGGAGGTTTCAAACTTCCTTTATAACCTCCTTTAGCTTAGGAACCACTGGACCTCCCTCACCGAAAGGAGAGGAGAAAATGCTGCCCCACAATGCCTTGCAGCCGCAGCATTTGCCGTCACACAACAGTCGGCCGTTCACGGAAACAACCGATTATGACCGAGAAATTATATCATGAAAGTTACGGTGCTTATTAAGCTTTTTAAAACGTATGTGGTAACTTGCCAAAGTGCTTTGTTTTGAACGTTCATCAGTATTATAATCTTTTTATAATATTACTGAAATGATCAAATAAAGTCAACATTTCACAGTCTTTACTGAGCTGTGTGGGGTTTGTTCATCTTTTAAAAGATGTTTGAATGGTGATATACACAGTGATAGATGTTAAAGACTAACGTTTATAATAAATACATTTGCATTGATTTTAAGATATTTTCATAGTTCATACAATCATACGTATTGGGATCATTTGTATTAATGTGGACCGGAGGGAGAGGGTGACGAGCATAAGTTTCACTTTCCTTTTTTATTTCAATTCCAACTTTGGTCATGAAGAATATGTTTCTCTGTTGTCCACGTTCATAAAGCATAAAACAACAGCATCAGAGACACTGCTGCACTTGCAGTGTGTCATTTCATGATAAGACACTTGAATCTAACTGGGGGCTGTCTATAACATACAGTTTAGTTTAAACAATATTCTTCAAGATGTTAATATTTACATGCTTATCTCATCTTGAAATAGTGCTGTAATAGTTTGTGCCATGTATGTTTTAGAGCTACTAAACTAACTCCTAACGGTATAATATACAATGGTCACATTAAAGAACTGCTAATTGGCTAAAAGATAATAACTTCATTAATATATGTACCTAGATGTACCTAATTTCTTAAAATGCTAATACAAAATAAATAAAGAACTGTTAGAAAGACCAAATGTGTTAATATGTAATCCACTACAATAGAGCCACTATTTTCGTTCTGCTCCAAACATTTGTTGGTGAACACTGACATCTGGTGGATAAAGGCTGGAACGAAATATAACCTGTTGTATTCATTTCAAAGTGCGTGTGGGCAAAAGATACAATTGAGTGCTTAAATGTTACGGTACGCTATTGATCGGTGAACTGCAGACACCTGCCAATAAGTAATACTGATATAGTGTAGTGTAAACTGAGTTAAACACTAATGATGGGTCCAACAAACGTTGTGGCTTTATTTATGTGGAATGACAGAATTGTATTAATAATATTGTAGAATAAATTGTAAATAAGCCATCTGTATGTCAAATATGTCTTATATGTCTTAAATGATATGATGAATTGGAAATGGGGGACCCTGATGTAAACAAGACGAAAGTCTTTCTCTGGTCTGCATCCCCTTAACAATTGTATGTTTTGAGCTGTACTGTACTGTACCCAATATACAAGCTGTTAATAAACTTTTCAATCAATCAATCAATCACAGATGTAGAAACCATACCGCTATTCATTTGAGAATGTGGTGATTAACCTGCTGGATGTACGAAGGAAATTGTGAAAAGGAGTTTGCTTTCGTTGAAATTAGGCTTTACTTTAGAGGCTACAACCCAACAAATACAATTATATCATTAATAGTAATTTAGGGTTATGTTTCAAGTTTATATTGCTCTATAATGTGGGTGTTTTTAGTCGAGTGACTTGGTGTAATATACGAAATGTTGTATATGTTGTACACCTCAATACATATCGGGCGAGATCACTGTTCTGGGCCATTAAGCATTTCTGTAGTGAAGGGGGGAATATTCTTTAGTTGAAGTGGGTGGCTCTTAAAAGAGCCTTTGTTGTTTGTTGAAGCGGGATCAGGGTGTTTACTTCTTGGCGGGTTTCTCGGTCTTCTTGGGCAGCAGCACAGCCTGGATGTTGGGCAGCACGCCTCCCTGAGCGATGGTCACTCCTCCCAGCAGCTTGTTTAGCTCCTCGTCGTTGCGGACAGGGAGCTGCAGGTGGCGGGGGATGATGCGGCTCTTCTTGTTGTCCCGGGCGGCGTTTCCAGCCAGCTCCAGGATCTCAGCGGTCAGGTACTCCAGCACAGCGGCCAGGTACACCGGGGCTCCTGCACCGACACGATGAGCATAGTTACCCTTCCTCAGATGCCTGTGGACACGGCCGACGGGGAACTGGAGCCCGGCCCGGGAGGAGCGAGTCTTGGCCTTCGCCCTAACCTTTCCTGCACCTTTTCTTTTTCTTTTTTTTTCTTTAGAAAACTTTATTTTAAATTATTAGGGCAGTACATTATATACAAGTTACATCAATAATACACACATCACACTAAGTATAAATATATAAATAACATAAGGAGAGCACGTTTTACTTATGAGGCTCAGTTAGGTCACAGACTCAAGATGCCCCATGGCAGAGTCTGGGATTTGTCCAGGGTCTTTTTTCTCCTTAGTTCAGTAAGTATCTGTTTCACTATGGTGTTACTGCCGATTACTGTCTGGTTCAGTATCATTTTACACCTTGTTTTCTACATTTTCATACATGCGATACAAATTATCATCTGAAAAAGTTCCCTCTGCTTTATGCCCATCCCCTCATCTAGAATACAAAACATAATTGAGGCATATCTTACATTGAATACTAAACCGATGCCCCGCAGGAGCGACCACACCTCCTCGGCTCTGTAGCAGTCCATGAGGAGGTGCTCTTTAGGTCTCGTCTTCCTCACAGTTAATCATGGGGCATGTTTTAGTTTTGACATAACAGCTCCATGAGACCACAGCTCTGACCGCAAGTCTGTTGACAGATATCAGCCACCTCACGTCTCTCATGCTCTCCGACAATTGTTTACATTTTATTAATTTTAAAACTTCGTTGCCTTCGACAGGTGTGAGGTTTTTATACATTACATTACCTCCATATTTAAAATCGTTTACTATTTTAAAAATTACTCTATTCGGGAGTCCGATCCAATCAATCGCTAAATGTTGAACTTCAGTTGTGAAATCACCATAAACTAATTTATAATATGGTCCATTTCTAGCTCTGCCTCTTCTTTTGTTCCATCCCATTTTTCCATCCTCAACCCAAGGTGCTTTCCTATTTATTGCAGCCGAGATGTTTTTTACAAAGGTAATCTGTAGTTTAATGCCCAGGTCTACGGCTCCCAGGCCTCCATATTCCCTACTTTTAAACAATAAATTCCGTTTTGCAACCTCCCTGGTTGTACCCCACTTCAAATTGACGCACTGTTTGTTTAATTGCATAATTATTTGGGTAGGTGGGGGGAAAATGTTTGCCAGAAAAAGGATCTTGCTAAGAATGAAAGATTTGATTATATTTATTCTTGATTTATAATTTGTATTATGTATTGTAATCTCTGGATAAATAGTCGAAGGCTTTTTTTTTGATCAAGTCCAATAATAAAAAAAACTTTTTCTTCTTTTGGTTTATTTATGATTTCTCTTAAAATTGATAAGTTGTCCCACATAAGGCGACCTTTTATAGCACATGTTTGCTCTTTATCTATTATTTTATCTAATATATCTGTTAATCTATTCATTATTATTTTTGCTAGTATCTTATAATCAGTATTCATAATAGTTAAATGTCTGTAATTATCTATATCAGTTTCATCGTTTTTTTTATATAGTAGACCTAGAGACAAGACACCTTCATAAAATGAGTCACCCATACAACCACTGCTGAGACCTTCATTAAACATAGAGGTCAGTAAGTTTAAAACATCATCAGATAATAATTGATAAAACTCAGTGGGCAGGCCATCAGGACCGGGGCTCTTACCGACATTCAGCTCTTTCACCGCCTGGATCACCTCGTCTTTTCTAATTTCACCAAGAAGGAAATCAAATTATTGGATGTTGTGCGGAGGGATTATTCCCAACAGAATTTCAACACAGTCCGTTTCAATGTCTATTTTTTGATATGCTTCAGAACATAAATCTCTTATCACTTCCCGTTTCTGTTTTTCATTATACACAATACAACCTTCTTGATTTTTTATACATTTGATGAATTTACTTTGGATTTTCTTTTGGTTGGTTTTAATGGCTTGAGCCAAGTTGCCTCTTTGATCTATTTCAGATGTATGTATATTATATGATTCCTGGTTTAATTGATCAATTTCAGTTTTTAATTTAGATATATTTTCTTTTACCGTTTTAGTTTTAACTTTCATCTGCTTTAAATGAATGTATTGTTTGATTAATGATTCATATTTAATATTTTTTGCTTTATTGAGTTCCCTACATTTAAATTTGAAAAAACATTTTAACCTACTTTTTAATGTTTCCCATAATTTGATGTCAGAGTTTGTTAAGCATCTCAATTGTATAATTTTTTGTATTTCCAGTTTTAATTCTGTTGAAACACAAGTATTTTTTAGGCACCGTGTGTTCAGTTTCCAGAAGCCTCTAGTGCAGGGGTCTCCAACCTTTCTTCATCTGAGAGCTACTTTCAAAAAATGAAAGTGGCCAAGAGCTACTTGCATCACATCGCTTACATTTATTCACATAGCCCTCATCAGTTGAATTAAGCTATACTTTTGTACACGTGTGAAATTGCAATACCTAAAGCTTATCAAAAATAAGGTCCAAGAAAACGAAGATTTCTCACATATTATTATGGCCCACATAATAAGTACATCACTGAACACACATTCACATAAGTGTCCTTAATCACCACCTTACAAGCATTTCACTCTTTTGTTAGTGAGATTAATGGCACTGCATACAGTCCACCATAGAGGTGTATGCTGGACCCACTTAGGTTCACTTAATAGAGTCATTTAAATGTTCATCAGTCGGTCTTGTTCTGTATTTAGATTTCATTCATGTCAGAAAAAGCTGCTTCACAAAGGTATGTAGAACAGAACCAAATAAAGCAGAAATTTTCAGTGCTGCTTGGTGAATGTTCTTATAGTTTTCTGGGTCTACAAGGCTCCAGAAATGTTGTGAGTTTTGCTGAGACTTAAGCTGAACATTATTTTGGAGATCTCCACAGGATTGACACTGAACAGTTGTTCAGCCATCTTTTTCTTCTTCTTCTTCGTCTTGACATTAAATTATAAACCATAATAAATCAATTGTATAGGTCTAGCCTCCCTATATCTGTGTGTGAAAATGGTTCCATCCTCAAAAACAAAAAACTAATACTTCTGCAGTCTAGCTGCAGCTTCTAGCTAGGTCTTCTGTTAAAAAAAAGACACACATGACTTGAGTCTGAAAACAGCAGGAGTATTTACAATAGCATTATAAAAACAAAAATAGTGCATGTGGGTGCACACTTACATTCTCTGTCTAACGGGCCGTCTCCACGGCAGCGTTAAAAAAATCTTGGAGGTGGGCGTATCTGAGGCTTGGGGATTTTTTTGCGATCAACCAATCACATGAATCTCCCGCCCGCGACATATGAAGCCAAAAAGCCCGAAGTAAACTGGATATAAACTCCCCAAAACAGGCGAAAACATACCACTGTCTCTGCCAGCTCCCTCCATGCCTGGCTCCTCCGGTTTATATCCCGGTAGGTCTGGTCATAAAGCACCGGGTGATTGATTCGCTACCGCTAATTTCTCCTCCATGTTTTGGAATATGAGGAAATGACCTGCGGTCTGTCTCTCCCAGCATACACGCCGTTTGATTGGCTAGAGCTTGAACTGTCAGATTTGCGTACACGGGATTTGATTGGCTGACGCTTCCTCCTCAGCTTCAAAAGTTGAACATTGTTCAACTTTGGATCTTGAAAATCCTGAGAATCTCCGCTCGCCTGCCCACAATGCATTTCGGCGAAAGCGAAAAAAAGTGACGTCACCCCATTCAAAGTGAATGGGCAGAAGCGTTTCAAGATTTTTTAACGCTGCCGTGGAGACGGCCCGTTACTGTTACATAAATCCCATGAATGTATGAGATTAAGTTAGCTTCATCATATCTCAATCAGTGATTAAGTGAATAATAAAGTTTCTATCGGGTCACTATCAGCCTGTCACTCATTATTTTCAGGGAGGGGGCGGGGTTTGGAGGAACGGAGAGGAGACGGTGATCGCGGAAGCTTTCCTCCTGCCTTCACAAACTTTACACAAGTATTTATCAACTGAAAATAGCAAGAGGACATTCATACTCTGCAATCCAAGACTTGATTAAATCCACCAAAAACCTGACATGACGATAACGAGTGTTTTTCAAAAAACACAAATCCCTCCCTGTGTGTCTCTGAGGCGCAGCGACAGGGCCTGATTCAGAGCGGGTCATTCTGCTGTTAGTTCTGGACTCGTGCTGGTGGAGAAAGCAGACTGCTCCGTGTGTGTTGTCGCTGTGCTGCTGTCACGTCTGTTCCTTGATCTCTGCGTCACCGACCATTTGATATTCGTGTGACAGAAAAAAATCTAAAATAAAAAAACGTTATTGTCCAGCCGCGGCCGAAAAATCAATAAGCAACCTTACTACGCTATAATCGATAATCGAGCGGCGAGCTACTGAAAAGCTGCCCGCGAGCTACCGGTAGCTCGCGATCGACGTGTTGGAGAGCCCTGCTCTAGTGGAAGGGGCTCCGGAGGACAACGACGTTTGGACCAAAAGATGATCCGAAAAGTCACTAAAAATGGTTTTATAGGTTGTAACAGAGAAGTGATTAGATACATACATCCTGTCTATACGGGTTTTTGTCGTTTTATCGTATCTCGTAAAATCTATTCCTGCGGGGTTAAGTGAGCGACAGACATCGATGAGGCCTGCATCGCTGCAGATTTCTTTTAGCAGTTTTCCTTCCGCCCTCAGTTTAAAAACAGCTGTACTACACCTATCTATATCTTCCGTTACTGTATTAAAATCTCCACCTAATATAATTTTATAACCCACTGTTAAAATTTCTTTAAGTTTTCTAAATATTTGTAACTTATTTGTTGCGTCAGGGGCAGTATAAATATTAATAAGTCGATATTTTCATTTTTATAAAAACAATCCACCATAAGCAGCCTTCCTGGAATTATGTCCCTTCTTCTAATAATAGTAATGTCCCTTTCCTTGAAGAAAATGCCAACTCCATCAGCTCTGCTATCTCCGATGGAGATAATACATTCTCCTTTGTGCCACATTTTACATACATCGTCAACATCCCCGGTGGTATTCAGTCTAAGTTCCTGCGTAAAGAGGAAGTCATAGTTAGTGTCCAATAAATATTTCATGTTCCTCTCTCGAAAGTTCTTAGACTGAATACCACGTACATTCCAAGTAGCGACGTTTATGAAGCTCATGTTGGTTTTATATTGTCTCTAAATTTAGCCCGTTTTTCTATTTCGTTCAAGTTTCTGCTTGCAGGTCTCTTTTTTTTATGCCGCAGTTCCACTACAGCGCGGAGCTCGCTTTAAGCGTGCCGTGTCGTGCCGTACCCGTTTTTGGTTGCGCTTCCACTAGGCCTAGTCACGGCCCGGCCCGGCCCGGGGCCACTTTTTCACCTCTTTTCTGGCCCGACAAAATTGTGGTTCTATCGGGGCCAACAAACAGGGCTGAGTCGGGCTGAGTATGCTAAACTAGAGAGAGGAGCGCTGGCAACAGGGCTAGAACTACAAGATGGACATATTTGACCGTGATTTAATTGTAATACACGTTTCAAAATGATGCCGAAGTAACAACATACTGATACCGGTTAGTAAAAACCATGAATTAATGCTTTGTCAAGTCTGCAGACAGATGGCAGGCGAAAAACCTTTTAAAATGCGTGTTTTTCTAGATGGAGATTGGCTAAGCTAACGCAGTATATGCTCTGACCGTCCACACTCACAACAACGGCCTATACAGACATAAATAAAGCAGCGACTGTATTCACCATGACACAGGCAGTCTCTGGTGTGTACTTGTTTAACTTTTGTCGAGTTTCTGAACATATATGGGGCATTCTACCGAATTTGTGCAAAGTGCAGTCCCACAACAAGAAAAACTATTTAACAAAACAATTAAGTATTCAGACATAGATATTTACTAAGAATATGTTATGTTCTATTAAACACAAGGCATTAAATTAGATAGTGATAAGCTTAATATATACAAAAACATCATTTATAGGGTACTTTCTATTGGGAAGTAGCTGTCCCCAACCCTGACATCTAAATTTCATGTTCTGTAAATAACACTTAAAACATTTTTTTTAATTTTGTTCGATGGTGTATTTAGAAGATCTTTATGATTACATTCAAACAGAAGTCGGAATATTTAGATTTATTGTGGGTTTAATTTTTTAATAAAAAAACTATACTCAAAAAATCATGTCCCCAGTTTTCATGTCACTACCGAAACACAAGGGGTTTTAGTCCAATGGCTGAGCCTGGTTTTTAGCCACACCCCTGCATTTTTGACAAGGCAGTGACACTGCATCCCTGTCCCTCATGGCTGAATGGTAAGTAGCTCGATCCCATACTTTTGATATAAATCTGTTCCAAAATCTGAAAATCGGCGTGTAACCTTAAGAATTGTCACTACCAAACACATATTCTCTTCTATTAAGTAAACTTTTTGGGGGTTTTATGCAAAGTATTAGGTTTTTATGTGTGTAAACCTCTTCAAAAACGTGTATGCTAGCCATGTAGTTGCTAGCATTCTTTAGTTATGCTCAAATTTAGCTAGAATCGTCACTACCGAAACAGTCACTACCGAAACATATGGTTACGTTTCGGTAGTGACATGATTATTTCGGTAGTGACAAAAATGAATGGTAAGCAGGTTATTTTGAAATAAATGTTTTAAAGTTCTCCTATTATAGTATTTTTAAGCATATATTATAGGTCTTGGATATATAAAAAACAAGTCTATGAAGTGTTTTGCTCAAAATACTAAGCAGATTACCCATTCTAGCCTCATCCCCCTCTATTTCAGTCCTGTTACTAAAGTGCTAGCTAGGGCTACATACCTAAATAGTGTGACCACAGTTTAGTCTATGTCTTCTGATGTAAGTAACTATGTAGGCTAACATTAGCTAGGCTATGTTTTGTGGACTAAAGTTTAAACATGTAGATAATGCTAATTTCTGTCTGAAATTGTTCAGGGAGAGAGAATCATAAGACACCAACATACCAAAAGGAATTAGAAAAAGTGGATCAGAGAGGCTGAGAGAATACAGACAAAGAGTGAGGGATGACCCACTGAAACACGAAGAATATGTAAGAAAGGATAGAGAAAGAAATAAAAACCGAAAGGAAGAAGGAAAATTGAAATGTATCAGCGATTTATCGAACAGGGAACAAAGGAAGGTCAGAAAATCATGGAGGAAAAGACAGCAAAAGCACAGGGTGTCTGTGAAACGACAGAGCGAGATAGAGACATTTTGCAGGGCTTCCACACCACCTAGCACTTCTAGTGAGGCTGATCAGACACCAGAGCATAGGCCTGCAGACCAGAAAAGGACGAGAAGTGCAACTAGCACTTCTAGCGAGGCTGATCAGACACCAGAACATAGACCTGCAGACAAGAAAAGGAGAAAGGAAAAAATGTGTAGCTCCAGAAAATTACAGAAGCTAGAGCAGAAGGTCCAAGACATGCAGCGGAGGGAAGCAAAATATAAAAAAAGGTGTCAGAGGTTAAGGTTGAAGTTGACATCAGATGGGTCAAATTGTTCCCCAAGAACAAAAACATGGAACAATGTACAGAAGCACAGAGTTCCTGCTAATATCAGAAAGACCCTTCTTTTTCACAATACACTTCAACACCAAATTAAGAAAAAATACAAGTCTGTCAGCTACAAAGAGAAAAATGCATTAAGAAGAGCTGTCTCAGACAGATTGCTCAGAAAATACAAACTTGTTAATTTGCTAAAAAAAACTGTAGGTATCGGCCACAGAGAGTTAAACAAGACTTTAGACAAGCCACAATCGAGGTTCACCTATCAGAGAAGTAGTAATAAAAAGACCATGGAGATAGTCAAAATGTTCTTAAGTCGAGATGACAATAGTCTGGAGCGGTGGAGTGATGAGGATGTGTCGGCGCTTCTGGCGATTTACTCGGAGGACGCGAAGCGCCGCATTCAGAAGCTTCTACTGAATGCAGTTTCCGTGGCTCAGCAAAGTTAGCAGACCTGGCAAAGTCATGTCGGGACGACTACGAAGGTAAAATAAAATACATGCACTGCACTGTTTTAATCTGCACAATACTGGTCTTAGATGTACTTTTATTTGCTCAGTAGATCGAGCTAGCCATGCTAGAACTTGCTATCATAGGTCCAAGCTGGCTAACAACATCTAGCTAGCTAGCTATTCTCAGCCATCTCCGCTATGAACACGTTTTGACTTGTGAATAAGTGTGCAATGTTCTGTAACTTGCTTCACTAACTCATGGCACTAATCGTGTGTTTCAGGCGAGGTGTTTCTCTCTGGATTAGAAACTAGTTTTCCCCTCCGGGATAAAACAATAATATAACGTTAGCAATTAGCATGCTAGCTGGACATAATGCTACCTCTAACAATACATTGTAGTTGCTATAATGTCAAGTCATTTGCAACATTCATTCTACATGTTAATGGTAAAAGCTTAAACAGTTGATTACCTGCATGCCACTAAGACTGATGTTCTAATATTTTTGCACATTTAAGTAGAAATGTAATTGAAATTCTATTTATTTTTCCTTTTTTTTATTGATTGTTATAATTGTACTCAATCCACTTACACTGTAACTACTCTGGCCTTGAAAGAAGGTTACACATCTAACTGATGTCCACTAATCCCTATAAAACAAAGTTTAAGCATACATTAAGCACAAAACAATAAATAAGGGCACTTTGATATTTATTTTTTATTTGATATTATTTGATCCTATCTTATCTTCTACTTTACACCTGCATTTTGTACACTGTCCCTGCCTGCACCATGTCCAATGTTGTCTCTGTTGACAACCTACTAGGCGATTAAACTGATCTTGTATCTTGCTTATTTCTCCTTAGGAAAGCGGGCACGGGATGACAGCTTCCTTGACACCATCATGGCGATGGACTGCCGTGCCATGATCAGCAAGGAGAATGAGGACCTGCGTGCCAAGGAGATGCACGACGAACGGCTGCTGCATTCACACAAGGCCCAGGAATCGGACGACCAGCTGCTCATGGTGATGCAGCGCCATGCTGACTCGGCGGCGCGCCAGGTGGAGGTGTCGGCGCGCCAGGTGGAGCAACAAAATACCTTTCAGGCTGGGCTTCTGGCAGTGCTAAGCGAGCTGATTAAATCCAACAGGCCTTCAATTAAAAAATTAAGAAAAACTTGTCGTCGTTGATAAACTGTACAATGACTTGTTGGGAGGCGTGTGGTGCAGTAGTCTGGTGCGTTGGTGTTCGGATCAGGGGAGCACAGGTTCAAACCCCACTGCAGTCAGTATGTCGTTGTGTCCCTGGGCAAGACACTTCACCCCAAATTGCCTACACCTGGGACAGTTAATTTTGTATTATTGTGATTATAAATATATATGCCACTGTTAATAATACTGACACTTCACTTTGCACTAAGGTGTGTCTGCTGCTGAGCCTATCTATTGTTATTATATATATATATATATATATGTTTTGATACTACTGACACTTTATTTGATATTGGTTAGCGTTCAGAAGCCTGACAGCAACAGCATAATATCAATTATGTCAATGTTTTCTTCTGAACCCACCTGGGTAATTATTTTCTGTGTACTTTAAATGTACTTTTATGGATGAACAATTGTTATGTCTTCAAAAATAAAATGATTCTATTGACCCCAAAACATTTGTGTTTGTAATATTTCCAACATAAGGCATGTAATGAGTTAAGAT
Source organism: Trematomus bernacchii (assembly GCF_902827165.1). Taxonomy (NCBI): domain Eukaryota; kingdom Metazoa; phylum Chordata; class Actinopteri; order Perciformes; family Nototheniidae; genus Trematomus; species Trematomus bernacchii. Next base: position 6,672,597 of record NW_022987839.1, on the reverse strand, counting down.
TAAGCAATAAGGTTGAGGGAATATGATACAACCTTGAGAACAAAATACTGTGGTCACTACCGAAACAGTGCAGTCACTACCGAAACAGTGCAGTCACTACCGAAACACTGGATGTTTTTGTAAAAAATAAAGTATATTGAGTTATCAACTAAAATGATATGATACTGATTGGTTTAATGTATGTTCAATTTCAACAATCATCAACTCTGGAATCAATATGATCAGTATTATGCATTTTACAAAGAAAGATTGCATTAAGATTTTTATGAATTGTATAAATTGAACTTTGAAATTTGATTAAAAATTCACTTTTATTGATTTAATTGTTAAATATTTGTTAAAATACTATTTAGAGAAGGGAAGGTAAAACAATTTTAACAGGTTAATATAATACCTTTTTACTACAGTGTATGTATTATGTTTCGGTAGTGACCATTTTTGGGAGAGGAAGATCATTCCAATACAGTCTGAAAATACGATATAAACATGTACGGTTCTTTTACTAGATATGTGTAATTTAGATATGGGACAAAATATATATGGACAAAGTTTTGGGGAAAAAACTTGAAAATGCACCTTGAAAATGCACCTTGAAAAGTGCTTGAATTTGACTTTGGAAAAGGTGTAAGAACCCTGTACATTTTCCCTTCATTATGTAATAACACCTCCTTTTGTAATAATTTGCCCATTATGTAGTAAACAAGTTCAATGCAAATATGTAATACATGTTGCCACATTTTGAAATATATTATTACATATTGCTGTGGTTATTACAAAATGAGTTGCAAACAATAACATTACAACTGTTTATTTATTTATTCAACCATGAATCATCCTTAATCATAATTTAAAAATATTTCAGTAGAATATCTTTCATTGGTCAAAACTAGATCAAGTGTTACCATATTCATTAGCCAACATGTATATCAACATCAATTTTGGGATATATTTACAGTTTGGTTATGGTTACATAATGAATATTACAGTTTTTTAAAAGGGCAACTCACGCATTTTGTAATAACCATTGCAAAATGTAATAATTTATTACAAAATGCAGGGAAATTTATTTTATATTGCGTTCAGGCTGTTACAGAATGCAGCAGATTATTACAAAATGTGGGTTTTATTACATAATTACATGAAAATGTTCTTGAGTCATTACATAATGTGTTGTTTATAGGCCTTTTCTTTTATTCTTTCCTTGTCCTTCTTTTAATGAGTATTTTGATAACTGTTACACATTGATAGAAAAAAACAGATTAAGCTTCTCATTATTCAGACTCAGCTCTCAGCGCATAAGCTTCTTTTAAATGTTGATAAAACCAAGGTAATGCTCTTTTCAAAAACTAAAAAGACACCAGAGCCTGTTTTAGATATTGTAACTACGCAAGGGATAAAACTTGAAGTGGTTACCTGTTACAAATACCTTGGTATCTGGCTTGATGATTGTCTCACTTTTAAACTTCATGTCAATAACCTGCTTAAAAAACTGAGGGTTAGGCTAGGTTTCTTCTACAGGAACAAGTCCTGTTTCTCACTTGAGGCCAGAAAAAGGCTAGTCACTGTGACCTTTTTACCTGTACTGGACTATGGTGATCTGATCTATATGAATGCACCTGCCCATTACCTGATCAAGTTAGATGCCGCCTATCACAGTGCACTGAGATTTGTGACAAACTGTAAAGCATTAACCCATCACTGTACCCTGTATGCAAGGGCAGGTTTGCCTTCACTAACTGTACGGAAGCTCAGTCACTGGTACATTTTTATATACAAAGCCATGTTAGGGAAACTTCCATCCTACATCTGCTCCCTGATCTCACGGCGAATTGTAAGTGGCTACTGCCTGAGATCGAATGCTGTGGTTTTATTAAATGTGCCAACTGCTTGGACTGTCTTAGGGAAAATAGCTTTTAGATGCGCAGCTCCGCTAACTTGGAACAGTCTGCAAAAGGAATGGAAGCTGAGCAATTTGGTTCCACTAAATGTTTTTAAAGCAAGGATAGATGCTATCCAATCGGAAACTGTTGGAACCTGTAAATGTTACTAGCTATGTAAACTGTAGTCACTGTAAATATGCTGTATGATGTCCTTTTTTGTTTTTCTGTTATGTTTATATGTATTCATGTGGAACCTACTTGTAGCAGGTCACCCTTGAAAAAGAGATCAATGATCTCAATGGGATTCACCTGCATAAATAAAGGTTTGAAATGAAATGAAAGATTTTTTTTTATCAGAACATGCATTTCTCCTCATTGTGAACATATATTGCACTCATGTTCAGAATATATGGTACGTACATGGTCTTTTATAAATCTGAATATATATAGTGCATACATGTCCCCATATAATTGTGAATATATAGCGCATACATGTCCCCATATAATTGTGAATATATATAGTACATGTCCCCATATAATTGTGAATATATTCTACATACATGTCCCCATATAAATCTGAATATATAGTGCATACATGTCCCCATATATTTGTGAATATATATAGTACATGTGCCCATATAATTGTGAATATATTCTACATACATGTCCCCATATAAATCTGAATATATAGTACATACATGTCCCCATATATTTGTGAATATATATAGTACATGTCCCCATATAAATGTTAATATATAGTAAATGTATGTTCACATATATACACAACCAATATATTATATATATTTACATATATTACTCAATATATGGAAAGCGGCAATTACTGATGTATTATCACATATATTACAATATATTATCACAATATATTATTCAATATATATATATATATTGTAATATATTAACACAATATATTATTCTATATATCTTCAATATATTTTCAATATATTTTGTAGATATGAATAAATATGTTTTTCATGTTGATTATTAATCAGTATCACTTGGTGTAGCCAACAGCAAGATTTCCTTTATTAAATCTTTTCAATTAACCAGTAAATCAGAAAACAAAATAATGCAATATATTGACAGTTAATATATGGGGAAATATATTTTCTTTGCGTAAGGGCAGCGGCGCTGGGGCCTGCCTTCTTCGGCTTGGTGGCTCTCTTCTTCGGGGACTTGGCCGGTGCGGCGGCAGCGGGAGCGGATTCTGCCATGTTGCTTTCAAAGTAGATTCTCTGGTCTTGGTGAGACTGATAGAGAAATCCCAGCAAAGAGCGGAACTTAAACACACCATGAGAACCGTAGAGACTCAATCTCAGCCTTTCTCACAGGAGCAGCAGGCATACTGTGCCACTTTGTGTTTTCTCTTCACGAACAAATGTAATAAAATCACACCTGGAGGGAACCATATATTGTAAACTTCACCTTAAACGATAGCAAAGGAGTTTATCTTCATGTAAAAGTGAAATTGACCTCAATATTGTGTTATTATTTTAATGGGAAGCCTTTCGACCTCCCTCAAATGCTGCCGTGTGAGTCATAAATATGTGACTTTCCTCTCTAATTTCCCTCTTAAACGCTTTAAAATACTTTCAAATTCGACTTAAACTAGTTGGGCATAGAAATAAGATGTTTGGTTAAAGACCTAACCTAAACAAAGTTTACAAATATAAATATTTTAATGTTAAACAGAGGTTAGTTTTGTCTCTGCAAACACACTCAAAAGAGTCGTGGGATTGTACTCGGTTCTGATAGAGAGTCGGTATGTTTTCTTTTACACTTCACTCATTTAGGATAATTTAACTTAATGTAACACTTTGATAACATGTAGGCCTATCTGTTCTTCTTCAGAAAACTAAGTAACCTGCCGTTTGCCTGTTGGAGTGATTTACAGTATGCCAGTACATTTATTTTTTCCGATAACACGTCAATCATATAAAGTGTATTCCTCTATAGCAGGGGTAGGCAAGTAAGTTTGGCCGTGGGCCAATTTTTTGCTGAGCCACAAGATGGCGGGCCAGAACATAATCAAAGCCTAATTCAAGGAATTGATTTTGGTAAGAGGGCGCAGCACCCCTGTTCCCCGGTTCAGAAAAAACTCTGATATCGCTGATAACCCTCCCCATCAACACTCTGATGCCCAGTCAGATCCGCTGATTGGTTCACTGATGATATAGGCGCCCAATCCAGAGCCTCTGGATAGACCCGCCCAAAGGGAGGATCGTCGTCTCTAGCCCCATTTCAGTCCCATGTTAAAAGTCAGGGCTATTATCTGTATTTTAACAGACTTATCTTTTAAATTGAGGTGCATTTATTGTTCTCTTCAAAGTAAAAAAATGTCTGAAATTTTAGGGAGGATGGTCCTCCCTTTCTTCACTGAGTGAGTTATTAACTAGGTAGCAGTGTTATTTAACATACTTTTATTCTGATAAGTATTGTCAAGTTCTCTGGGTTTTTGGCATTTATTTGAGTGTTTGCCCACATTTGAGAGGCTTGAGGGGTAACAGAGGACGCATGGACAACTGGAATCCTTTTTCCTTTTCTTTATTTCAACTTTTCAAGGACACATTAGGATTCTTTCAGGTTGAAAACCTTTAAAAAATACAAAATAAATAAATTACAGCATGTTTTGCTTTGCAATTTATTTAATATATTATAACCTAAATTAATCAGTAACCAAGTATTTTACTCAACTCAATGTATTTAATAGTTAAAGGGGACCTATCATGCAAAATGCACTTTAGTACGTCTTGTATACATGAATATGTGTCCCCGGTGTTCCAGGGAACTCACCAAGTGTCAGAAAACACAACCCTCTCTATTTTCCTCCATACCCAAATCTCTAAAAAAGGGGCTGCAACGGATCTGATAAAAACTGATCCAGATCTGAACACTGTCCTGGCGTCAGGACGGTGGCGCTACGGCTATTGGGCCAACTCTCCACCTATCAGGGGAATGTGGGGTTGGGCCACGGCCGGCCATTGCCGTTCGAAAGCGCTGGAGACGCTGTAGTACATATGCCAGGCCTGTAAGTGGCGCTGTAGTCTGCCACAAAAGCAGCGAAGAAGACTTCCCGCGCATGGTTGCCATGGTTACCCTTCTGTTTATTCTCCGCTGTGGCTTTTGTTCTCCCTCCCCGAGGCAAGCGTTTGCTCCCGCTGCTTTAATTCAATGCAATCCCTCCCAGTCGAGGCAAGCACTGTAATTCTCTCCGGTTAGCAGATGACAAACACCCACCTCTCCGCCTCTTCCAAGGAACGAGGGGACCGTGCGGCAGAGTTTCAGTTAGGTTTTCTTTCGCCGGTCAAGATGTCCGTTAAAGTTGAAATCTTCCGGACAAAATTAGAAAAGTGCCGGTCAAAGGTCTTCTTTGTTATTTATTGAGCTTTAAAACAAATGAATAACGACTCTATATAATAATATAAGAATAAAACACGGAGGACGGAGATCTCTTTTTCTCCCCCTCTTCTGACTTGATCAGAGCACGCTCCCCTCTCCTGCAGGGGGGCGTGGTCAGCTGCAGCTCACAGAATCAGCCCCCTGCAAAAACAGGGCTGGAGAACAGCAAATAGAGTGAAATGAGGCATGGCTAAAATGCATGATCTGTTTGGTATTTTGAAAACAGAAACGTATAAATACACCTTATATAGGTATGGCCCTACAATATATCATTTAAATATAGCATGATAGGTGTCCTTTAAATAAGTACTTTAATTGACGTCAGTGCACCCCACTGCCTGATTGTGCCTGTGCTGTATGTCATTCATTCTCAACATAGATAAAAGTACAATAAGCATTCTTCAGGTGTAGGTAGATTCTCTATTCGTACATTATAGCCTATATGTGCAACTGTCAGTCCGATGTTGTAAAAAAAAAAAAAAAAATCTCAAAATATTTTTTTATTCTCAAAATGACGGGCCAAATATTATTGCTGGCAGGCCAACAATGGCCCGCGGGCCGCCTGTTGCCGACCCATGCTCTATAGTATACTTTATCATATCACTTTTATGATTTTTATTTATACATTTTGCGTCTTTTAATTTCGTATGTTTAACTTTAAAAGACACAGCAGAAACGCATTTACAAAAAACACACAAACAGTTGGAACATTTAAATCGGGGGCTGTTTTTGAGAAACTTGATTACTTGTTATTTGTTACACTCATTAAAGACTATTACAATACAATCACAAAATCTGCTCCAAGAAACACCTTTAATAAACTTTAGAGACTTTAAATAGGCTTCTTAGGTGTTTTGGCTCCACACATGTCTGACTAGGATTTTAACTTAATTTATTATTTAACACAGGTTAAAGGTGCTTGTTTCTTTCTCTCATGTATTGGTATTCTGCATACTCTTAAAATAAAGCATAATCTTCTGACTGTTTATCACATATCCCTGCTGAAAAAACCAGCTAAGACCAACAAGGCTGGTCAATATTAGGCTGGATTAGTTTGCTGGTTAAGAGGGGTTTTGGACACTAGCTGGTCAGGATAGCTGGTTTGGTCACAGTGGTCTAGCTGGTCACCATTAGCTGGTCGGGATAGCTGGTTTAGCTGGTAAAAGCTGGTGGTCACAGTGGTCTAGCTGGTCAGGATAGCTGGTTTGGTCACAGTGGTCTAGCTGGTCACCATTAGCTGGTCGGGATAGCTGGTTTAGCTGGTAAAAGCTGGTGGTCACAGTGGTCTAGCTCAGTGGTTCCCAAACTTTTTGGGCCCAAGGCACACCAAAGGACAAAAAAAAATCTCAAGGCACACCTATTTTGCAAAATAGCCCGTATAACACGTGTTATCACTCATATCATGTAAAATATCTGTAAATGTGCATAATTATTTACTAATGCCAAATAAAATGTGACAAAGACAACTATATTACTCATGAAATATTTATTAACGAAATATTTCAATTAATTTGAAACTTTATGAAATTAGGCTTCATCAAAGCAGCAACACACTCATTTAAACCAGACAGGTCACACAATAAAAAATGAGGCAAAGACTCAGCAGAAATTCAGCACACAGAACTGTCAATGCAAGGAAGCTGCACTGTCCATGGTCCTGAACTACAAATTATAAATATAACATTTCAGCAATCAGCATAGAAACATGTGCTATTGTAAATATTTTTGCCGACTTACAAATTATTGAGATACATGTGCCTGTCGGGGCGCGCAGATTTTTTTAATCCTTGGTGGCACTGAGGAGAGGGCCACTCGCAAGTCCTGTTCAACAGAGAGCCGTGACCTCCTGTTGTTCTTCATGTAAACCAGAGTAGAGAACGCCAACTCACACAGGTAGGTCGTGGGAAAAAGAAGAAGTTGCTCAATCGCGTGGTGGGAGATGCTTGGGTACTCCGATGCAGAAGCCAACCAAAACTGATCCAGTGGGAGCTCACTAAATTTGAGTTTCAGTGTGCGGTCCACACGGAGCTCTGCGCACTCCTCTCTCTCTTTCATAGTGAGCTTTTCTGATGAGAGTTCCGGGTGGAATGGGTCTTGGATCCAGTCATAGTCCTCGATGTCAGCCACATGTGGAAAATAGCGGTCAAACCTCTCTTTTAAGGTCTGAAGGTGTTCGGCATATACAGCGCGCTCCCTTGCTGCCTGCGGCGCAGCTGATGCCAGCGGGAACATGTCCATGGAGCCCTGTTCCAAAGCCTCGCGCCACAGGATAAGTTTGCCCATAAACCCCCGAATCTTGTCTGTGGATGTTAAAATGTTTTCATTCCTGCCCTGAAGCTTGGCGTTTAACTCGTTGAGATGCCCAAATATGTCAGTGAGGTAAGCCAGCCTGGCGCACCACCTCTCATCCGCGAGCTTGTCTTTATGTGGGACAGCGTGTTCACGTGAAAAATCCAAAAGCTCTTCCCGAAGCTCATAAAGACGGGATAGGACTTTCCCCCGTGACAGCCAACGTACCTCTGTGTGGAGGATCAGGTTTTGGTGGTCGGCTCCCATCTCGGCGCATAGCTGGGAGAAGAGGCAAGATTTCAGGGGCCTTGATTTTATGTAATTCACCACCTGCACAGCCTGATTCAGCACCTCAGTCAACTCCAGGGGCATGGTTTTGGCAACTAATGCCTCTCTATGCAAAATGCAGTGGTTTGTGACGATATGTGGGTTTTGTGCTCTCACCTTAGCAATAAATCCTTTCACTCTCCCCGTCATGCTTGCTGCACCATCTGTGCAAATACTGACGCACATATTCCAGGTCAGACTGTTCTCTTTTAAATAGTTATGAGTTACCCTGAATATTTCTTCTCCCGTAGTATGGCTTTCCATTTCTTTGCAGAAGAAAAACATCTCTTTGATAGAGTCAGCATCAACATATCTGACGTTTGCCAGAAGTTGGGCAGCCCCACTTATGTCTGTCGATTCGTCTATTTGTAGGGAAAATCTGCCGCTCGCCTGCAGTTTCTCTGTCAATTGTTGCTCAATGTCCTCTGACATGTCGTCGATTCTTCTTTTGATGGTATTATCAGACGACGGCACTTTGGATAGCTCATTTGCGGCATCTGGACCCAGCATGATACCTACAATTTTTTTGCAAGCGGGGAGGATGAGTGTCTCCGCTATTGTGTGAGGTTTCTTCTGCTTTGCAATGAGCTCCGCTAGCATGTAACTAGCCTCCATTGCCTTTTCAGACACTTTCACACAATCCAACAAACGGTCTTGCTGCCTCTGGTTCAGATCCCGCGCTCTTATGAAGTAGGCCAAGTTTCTCTGAACATGGAAGGGATGTTTGGTTTCCAAGTGCCTCTTCAGCTTGCTTGGAACCATGTTCGCATTAGCTAACTTCTCCCGACAGACGACGCACTCGGGTTGAGGATTGTTGCCATCCCCGGTCCAACTGAAGCCATAAGACAAGTAACTGTCATGATACTGTCTGCTGACAGTTTTTTTCCTCTTTTCTTTCGGTGGTGGGTTTTCGGCAATCTCTGCACTGGTGGTTGGTGGTTTGCTCCGCACAAGAAAGCGCTCCATTTTCCCTCTTGCGTGTTTCTTTGTTTTAATGTTGTCCTTCAGCCTTCGGTGTGTCACGGTCGTATAATTCCCACCTGCAACTGCGTTACCTGCGAAATATGGGGTTCCGTGAGGATTTTTATTAAAATAATTGTTTTTAGGTATAGAGTTTGCCTCTGTATTATGAAATGAGTGCATACAAAGTACTGATATAGTAAATTAAAAAATAATTATTTTTGTGTAGTCGTATATTGCAATAATAACGTATGGTTGTCACAAAATCCCACGGCACACCCGGACTTGCCTCACGGCACACCAGTGTGCCGCGGCACACAGTTTGGGAACCACTGGTCTAGCTGGTCACCAGTAGCTGGTCGGGATAGCTGGCTTAGCTGGTAAAAGCTGGTGGTCACAGTGGTCTAGTAGCTGGTCACCATTAGCTGGTCAGGATAGCTGGTAAAAGCTGGTGGTCACAGTGTTCTAGCTGGTCACCATTAGCTGGTCAGACTTGTATGATCTTGAGTAGAACTTTAGCTGGGATTACTTGATGGTTAAGCTGATCATATATGATGATGAAACTCTCTCCCAATTGCAGTAGCTCAATCTATCATTTCAGATCAGAGCACCTACCTTACCAGAAAGGTACCAGAATGTATAGAATGTATTGTCTGTAAATAAATACTCATACATCAAATGATTAGAAGCAGGAAAATAATTTATAACACACAATGAACATTAACACAAATTTGAAAACATTTTCAAAACACCCATTACTTCATATTTTTAAGCAGTTTCCTTCAACTGTTTCTTTCCGCTTTTCACAAGGTCCTGTAGTTTTTGTGAAATGTAGTAACCGGCCAACTTTTCCCTCTCGGTCTTCTCCACGTTTTGTGAATTCAGCCATCCTCTGAAGCACTCTTGAAAAGAGAAAGGAAAAACAGATTAACTTTTAGCTTTGTGTTATGATTACTTAAAGGGGACCTATCATGCAAAATGCACTTTTGTACGTCTTTTATACATGAATATGTGTCCCCGGTGTTCCAGGGAACTCACCAAGTGTCAGAAACACAACCCTCTCTATTTTCCTCCATACCCAAATCTCTAAAAAAGGGGCTGCAACGGATCTGATTAAAACTGATCCAGATTTGAACACTTTACTGACGTTAGGAAAGTGGCGCTACAGCTATTGGGCTATCAGGGGAATGTGGGGTTGGGCCACGGCCGGCCATTGCCGCTCGAAAGCACTGGAGACGCTGTAGTACATATAACAGGCCTGTAAGTGGCGCTGTAGTCTGCCACAAAAGCAGCGAAGAAGACTTGGTTACCATGGTTACCCTTCTGTTTATTCTCCGCTGTGGCTTTCTTTCTCCCTCCCCGAGGCAAGCGTTTGCTCCTTCTGCTGCTTTAATTCAATGCAATCCCTCCCCGTCGAGGCAAGCACTGTAATTATCTTCGGTTAGTCCACCAGCAGATGACAAACACCCACCTCTCCGCCTCTTCCAGGAACGAGGGGACCGTGCGGCAGAGTTTCAGTTTCAGTTTCTTTCGCCGGTCAAGATGTCCATTAACGTTTAAATCTTCCGGACAAAATTATAAAAGTGCCAGTCAAAGGTCTTCTTTGTTATTTATTGAGCTTTAAAACAAATTAATAACGGCTCTATATAGACGTGGTCAGCTGCAGCTCACAAAATCAGATCCGTAGACAGCAAACAACATAGAGCGAAATGAGGCATGGCTAAAATGCATGATCTGTTTGGTATTTCGAAAACAGAAACGTATAAATATACCTTATATAGGTATGGCCCTACAATATATCATTTAAATATAGCATGATAGGTTTCCTTTAAGTGGATGTGACAAATCTGCTCCCGAGTCCCTCCCCCTCCGCTTCTCCTTTGTGGCTGCAGCCTGGCGTGGCTGCGTAGATTGTTTGGCGTGGCAGCTCGCGCATGCGCATCACACTCTCTACCAGACAGGTAAAGCATCTTGCATTCTGTCATTTATTCATGGGCATTGGGCACAAGCAACACCCGGCTTGACACTAGTATACTCTGTCTTAGCGCAGCTGACGCCCGGTGCTTTTGAGGAGGATTTGCTCCGCCGGAGGCTCCCTGGTCTTGCAGTGTTGCAACTATTGGTGAGTTGCCATTGTCTGCCGTTTTCTCACCTTCAGCTTGGTTCCTCTGGTGTATTGACTGTCATTCATGTCACAGTGGGATTTGGCCGTGGAATTGTTGAGTCTCTCTCTCTCCCTTCCTTGTGGGCTCTGTGGCTGCGACTGGCCGCACTGGCTGGTATGTATGAGTTTCCCCATAGATAACTTTTCATTCAATAAACTTAAGTATTCACAAGTCATTTTAAACCTCTTTCCAGGGGTGCAGTAAACATTCTCCCTTCCTGGTGGGCTCTGTGCCCCCCCCCCGGTGGCGTTGTCAGCAAACCGAGCATTTTAGGCCCAGGCCCCACGGGAACGAAAACGGGTTGTATCCGCATATTTCTCTTGCGTATAGCCCTTTTTGCCACACGACGCCGTAACGGAACGATAGAAACGGACCCTGCAAACGACAACGGGTCCAAAGGTGGATAGATCTGGGAACGGAGTGCTCTGGGGGGTCATACGGCTCCGTGTGGTAGCCTATACGGTCATCATTTTCTGATAATGACGACGCAATAGCCCCGCCTCTCCCCACCTCTGCTGCTCACCCCCGCAAAAGTACACTGCACACTGAATTCAGATTATTTATCTTTATCTCGATATGGACATGGATATAAAAGTAGAAGTACTCAGATCTTGTACTTGAGTAAAAGTAGAAGTACCAGAGTGTAGGAATACTCTGTTACAGTAAAAGTACTGCATTCAAAATGTTCCTCAAGTAAAAGTATAAAAGTATTATCATCAAAATATAGTTAAAGTAGCGACAGTAAAGTAGTCATTGTGCAGATTGGTCCATTTCAGAATAATATATATGATATGTTTTATAATGATTGATCATTGAAGTGTTATCAAAGCTGGTAAAGGTGCAGCTAGTTTGAATGACTTTGTATACTGCAGGGTAGCTTGTGAATTTACTCCAGGTGGAACTAAAGTCTGATTTAACACTTGATTAGATTTCACATCATTCATCCACATCTGTAAAGTTACTAAAGGTATTAATACATGTAGTGGAGTAAAAGTACACCTTTTACCTCTGAACTGTAGAGGAGTAGAAGAACAAAGTAGCAAAACATTGAAATACTTAAGTAAAGTACAAGTATCTCAAAATTGTACCCAAGTATAGTACTTGAGTTTATGAACTTAGTTACTTTACACCACTGGCTATACAGATAGAAAGACTAATGCTGCGTTCACACCGGACGCGATGCGATGTTTGGGGGCGGCGCGATTACATGTAAAGTCAATGCAGAGACGCGGACAGACGCAAATTCGCTCCGACGGCGCGCATGAAGCGGTGGACGCGGCGCGAATCACGCGAATCACGCGATTGAACGGTGCCGCATTAAACGCGAGAGTTCAATTTTTTCAACTCGAGCGTCAAATTCACGTGACGCGTTCTCGCGGAAGCCAATCAGCGGTGAGGATCTCAGCCTGCCGTCACTGACGTTCAACCATACAACATCAGCCGTTAGCTGTTAGCAGTTAGCACACAGAGCTCACAGCTCCTCATATCTGTTCAGAAACTGGACAAAAGTTAAACAAGTACAAACCACAGACTGTCTGTGCCATGGCGAATACAGTCGCTAGTTTATTTATGTCTGTAGGCCATTGTTATGAGTGTGGAATGAGCATATACAACGTTAGCTTAGCCTGGTAGACCCGATCTTCATTCAGAAAACAAGCATTTTAAAAGATTTTTCGCCTGCCGTCTTGTCAAGCATTAATTCATGGTTTTTACTAACCGGTATAGTATGTTGTTACTTCGGCATCATTTAGAAACGTGTATTACAATTTAATCACTGTAAAATATGTTCATTTTGTTGTAGTTGTAGCTCCCGAGCCAGCGCGTCTTGTTTGAATGATGCGAGTTGTTAGAGCATGTATTGGTGGTGGCTGATAGCCCCCCCCCTTCTGCTCTGCGCCGTTCGTTGGATGAGGCTGATCTCTATTTAATAAAGAAAGGAATTGAAAACACCGGAATCAAAAGTTATAACAATTATCTGAGTTTACTCTGGTAGGAAACAAAACACGTATACAAGTTTTACAGAGTACTCCGGACTTCAGGCTTGTGATGCGGTTTACAGGTAGACAGACCAGCCTTCAGAAAACGAGAAGTACGGACTTCAGGTTTGTGATGCGGTTTACACGTCTCTAGACCAGCCTTCAGCAAACCAGAAGCATTTTCATACAAAAACAACAGTATTCATATTCATATTTTGGGGCGGAGATGTGTTGACTTCTCCCTTCCCATTTTACTCCGAAGCGAATTAGAGAGTCCGTGAGGAGGAGCTGTGTGAGCTGCTCACATCCCCCAGGTGTTTTACTGGTTGGATTCACTTCTGGTCGGGTTCAATACAGCGAATCAGAGTTCTGACCAGAACGTGAGATTCTAAGATTCCACAAGGTCAAAGTCAATCTTATCTCTGCCCCGATATCCACTCCCTTACTTTCTCATGGCATCTTTCACATAAACTATTCTTTCTCATACAATTAAACCTTGTACACAGATATAATGATGCCCATAAAGAACCTTGAAAAGAATATGTGTGTGTGTGCTGGTGAAAAGGAGGTGTATGTGTGAAACAGGATCTCTGGGTCAGTGAGTTGTAAGTGAGAATATAATTTCTATATATGTGATTACTTAAAACAGTTCAAACAATACATGTTTACTTCAATACAGTTTAGAATCATATATTTTTACTTCAGAGTAAACACAGCTGGCAGCCGCGGTGAAACTCCAGCGTTTAGAGCGATGCGATAGGAGCGATTAGAGCGATCGCATTGCGTCCGGTGTGAACGCAGCATAAGCCTTAGAGGCATGAAAATACATTTTCAAAATGCTCAACAGTGCTGCCAAAATTATACATGTAAACTGACTGCTACACAATTAAAATAAATGCTTTTATATATTTCTATTAGATGTGACTCTTTGGCGTTTCTGTTATTATTAACTGCTTTAGGCGTTGTGCACACGGGAACGTTTGCGTTTATGCACAGTATGCGTATTCAAAAAAGTCTTCCGTTCACATGCATTCGTTTCATTTAACGTGTCTGTTCAAACGAGACCGCTGGAAACGCTGTAGTACATATGCCGGGACTGTAAGTGGCGCTGTAACTTCCGCCACAAAATACACCAAAAGCGAAGAAGACTCTCGAGCAGCCCCGCAGCAATGTTGCCATGGCTACCCTTCTGTTTATGCCCCGCGGTGGATTTAGCAACATGTAGTTCATGTAATTCTCCATATCCACTTGTTGCTGATGGTTGTGGTAGAGGAGCTGTAGATTTTGCACTAATATCTGTAGCATGGTCAGTAGCAGTAGCACTAGCAGTAGCTACTGACAGGAGGAAGTGTGTGTGGCGATTGCTGGTATTCAGCGGGATATAGTAATTTCCTCAGCATATGGATAAATGCAACGGGGAAGTTAACTGAAAGAAACCGAATCTGTGGATATTGCATCGACCGACCAAGAAGCACGTCTCCGTGGAGAGGACGCGCTCAGAAAGAGAGATATTCTCTACAAACACCGGGTGAGATCGCTCCTCTGGGACACGCCGGTCCTCTGCCTACAAACATTTCTCTTTTTGCCGCCGACGGGCGCAGGAGCAATGAACAATAATGGCCTGGATTAGGCAGTAAAGACAAGTTTGGTGTATCGCAGAGCAGACTGTTTAATTTTGTTTGTGTTGTTTGGCTGGAAAATTGTCAATATAATGGATCAATGCATGAAATCTGACTCTGTTTATTTTGTTTAAGGAGTATATTGGGCGTTAACAATTCTGGTTTGCCTTTTATAATATTATTTCATTCAAGAACCCCTTGTGCGTTTAATTAACACAGCTATTTTTAATAGTTGATCGTTACAGATGGCTAGTGGCCATGCTACAGCAGTGAGCAGGAGAGGTGGGGAGAGGTGGGGCTATCGTTATTTTTTCAGGAAATATTCGTATAGAGGTGATTACACGGACTCGGTTGACCCCCAGAGCGTTTCGTTTGCTAATCTATCCACCTTGGGACCCGTTATCGTTTGTGGGGTCCGTTTCTATCGGCCTTGTGTAAATAATAGGGCTATACGCACGCGAAACTACAGATACAAGCAGTTTTGTCCTCGTGTAAACGGCGCCTTAGTTGTTCTGACTGCTAAAATCCTCTGTTATTCCTCATTTTAAAGCCGATATTCCATGGGGTCGGGGGGCTCGGATCCTTGTCACCTTTTTCATACCTGATGAGTTTGCATCCCTGTAAACAGTTTGCAATACTTTATCATATATTCTTATATATTTGATGTGATCTGTGGCAAGATCTGATTGATTCATTGTCCCTTTTAGGTTTCATTTGTGCATGTTGCAACACCCATTTTGAACATTAAACAAATAATATATTTGTTGTTGGGTTTAGCTTCCACAGTATACTTATCTAAGTTCAGAGATTGCTCTCTTTAAAATAAATTGTCCTTTTTTTCCCGGTGCTCCCAATGTGGGAATACATTTTAGTTTCAGGTCTCCTCCTATTACAGTACATATGTAGTATGGATATGTAGAAGCACAATTGCAACTGGAAGGTTGACCCTCTTTCTCAAATGTATACATGCAAAGAATTGAGGGACAGAAAATCCCCAAAAATGATGCTACACAATACAACCAGATGCAGTACAACATCCTGGTATTCTTTGCCTTCTGCATGTAAAATACCATGTCATCTTCTGCCATAATGTATGATAGTACTGATGCATGCCTTCTTTATCAAGTATTTAAAGTATATCGAGTATATACATTTTTTTTATTCAGACTTAAATTGTATACCTCATATAAGCAGGGTGACTAATGGCGCATTTCCACCACATGGTCGGCCTCGGCCTCGCTCGGTACTGCTAGGCCGCGTTGGGCCTTGTTAGGGCCGGCTCACTTCATGCTGCGCTTCCATTACAGTTTAGGAACTGGGGTAGTTACTATAGTAACGCAGTGTAGGCGGAGCCGTGACGTCATCTTCAATGAGAACCCCAGAAAAACAACACAGCCGTTAGCTGTTAGCACTCAGAGCTCACAGCTCCTTATATATGTTCAGAAACTAGACAAAAGTTAAACAAGTACACACCACAGACTGCCTGTGTCATGGCGAGTACAGTCGCTGCTTTATTTATGTCTGTATAGGCCGTTGTTGTGAGTGTGGACGGTCGGAGCATATATTGAGTTAGCTTAGCCAAACTCCATTCAGAAAACACACATTTTAAAAGGTGTGTTGCCTGCCGTCTGTCTGCAAACTTGCCAAATCATTAATTCATGGTTTTTACTAACCGGTATCAGTATGTTGTTACTTCGGCATCATTTTGAAACGTGTATTACAATTAAATCACGGTCAAATATGTTCATCTTGTTGTAGCCTCCTTGCCAGCGATTCTCTCTCTAGTTTAGCATACTCAGCCCGACTCAGCCCTGTTTGTTGGCCCCGATAGAACCACGATTTTGTCGGGCCAGAAAAGAGGTGAAAAAGTACCCCCGGGCCAGAACTAGGCCTAGTGGAAGCGCAACCAAAAACGGGCCCGGCACGACACGGCACGCTTAAACCGCGCTCCGCGCCATGGTGGAAATGCCCCATAAGACAGCCTTCTTTCACCTAAGAAATATTGCCAAAGTACGCTCATTTTTAAACCGACCAGAGGCTGAAAAGCTCATACATTCATATCAAGTAAGTTGGACTACTGTAATGCACTCTTCGCTGGTCTTCCAAAAAAAATCAATAGAAAAGCTTCAACTTATCCAGAACTCCGCCGCAGGCTTTTAACAAAAAAACAGAAAAAGAGAGCACATTACTCCTGTTTTATCTGAACTACATCGGCTGCCAGTGTCTTTTAGAATTTATTTAAAAAAATATTTAGTGGTTTTTAAAGCTCTTAATGGTTTGGCAGCCACGTATCTCACAGAGTCTCGTTGTATGTCCCTGGACGAGCCCTGAGGTCCACTTCAGCTTTTTAAATATCCCTAAATTCCCCCAAAATAAAATGGGTGAGGCTTTCATCCACTACGCTCCCAAACTGTGGAACACCAGGAAATATCAGAGAGGACTCAGTGGACGTGTTTAAACGACAGCTAAAGACACATCTTTTTAGATTGGCTTTTTATTAGCGACAGCCGCCCTTTAAAGGGCCCATGTCATGGCCATTTCCACTGATCATAATTACATTGTTGAGGTATACTAAAATAGATTTATACTGTGCAATTTTCCAAACTCACATTGGTTTCGCATACAGCATCTCTGTCAAGCATGTGTATTCAGCAGTATTCACTTTCTCCACTAAACGACTCGTTGGAGCTCTTGCCCCCCCCCTCCCTGTGAGCCTAGTGTGCTCCGATTGGTCAGCTCGGCCACTCTGTTCTGATTAGTCAACCACCAGAGAGGCTCCGCCCGCTTTTTTCGGGGAACATCAGTGTAATGGTACAGCTGATATTTTATACTAACTAACCGAACTGAACCTACAACTGTTGTTATAGAAGAGTGTGACGGCCCCAGGGCCTTTGTGCAGGTGTGTTGCAGGGCTTACGGTGGGGTGGAGCTGAAGAGGGTAATCAGCGCGATCACGGACACCTCCGTAGCCGGTGCTATTAATCCCAGCGGCCCGGAGTCTCTCTCCAAAGCGGCTGCAGAAGGACGAACTGAGCGACCCTCTCCCCTCGACCACCTATCTCTGCATTTACCACAATAAATGTGCCGTGGTTTTGTAAACTCGTGTATGTCTCCTTGCCTTTCCGTTGTGGCCTACGAGCCGACATAACAAAGAGTAAGTTATTTTTACCTGTAATAAACTACTACTGTTTGATGAGAAATCAAATCATGGTTTGCTAATATATGAATTCAGGGAAGAAAGGATAGGCCTACTAAGTATTTCCATTAAACTTTATTTTTAGAAATGTACAAAATGAACATAAATATACATATATACACACGGTATATCATCCATTCCTCCTCCTCTTGCCTGCGCACAGCCGGTGCGGTGCGGTGCCTTTTAGCACGAGGCCTCAGTAGTAGTAGAAGTCCCGTCCCCGTCATGGATTGTCCGCCAGGATCTGGCTGGACGAAATCAAATGCAAATCACAAAATATTAGAGAAACTTAGTTGTTTTAGATTCGTTAGTAGTAGTTGTGTAATGAACAGCTTGCCTGCTAATATGCTAACCTAGCTTTGTTTACCTTGGTAGCTAACACGATATGAACGTTAGCTTGGAGGAAAGGCAACTATAATGCAGTGTAATAAAACTACTATGAACAAAAGCTAGTGGTTCATATTAGGCTAGCAATAACGTGTTTATAATTGCAATCGTATACGGGTATTCTGCTACCATACAATGTAACTTGCATGAATACATTGTTTTGCGCTAGCATACAGCTAGCCTCGTTAGCTACATGCAGTATATGTACTGTCACAATGTACGGTAAATCACCCGGACTATACTGTATGAGTATTCCGTGTGTGTGCCTGCAGACATTCTCCTGCCATGACAAACATGTAAGGCCATCTGCTGACATTGTAGTTGATATATTTAAACGCTAGCAACGTAGCATCACACAAATGTTTTTACGACCAAATCTAGCTCTAGCTCCGTGTGTTAGATCGGTTGCATACACGCTACGCCAGCTATAATGTAATTACGTTTTGCGACTGACCGCACGGCAAATCACCCGGGGTATACTGTCAATAGGTATTTTGTGTGTGAATGCAGACATTCTCCTGCTATGAGATACATGTATGCAAGGCCATCTGCTGATATTAGAGTTGATATATGGAAACTCTAGCAACTTAGTTAGCACAGTTAGCACTGTGTCAATGGCTTAGCAGTCCAACACAGTTTACACATTTAAACAGTCTTGTTTGATAAATACACAAATAACAATGCAAACTTACAGGTTGTATACCCGGATCTTCCCCTGCTCCAAACGGTCCAAACAAGCTGTGCATATCCGGCCTCAAACTGGGCAATGTTTTGGAAGCTTTCGTCTGTGAAATGCCGGTTCTTCGAACCTCTGGAGGAGGAACACGCCGCTGCTGGTGTGGCCATAGCTCTTCGGGATTGGTCCATTTCGTTCCGGGTACCGCATGACATCAGGCGGTACCCGGAAGAATCAAATGGGCAGTGACGTATCTCCAACGAGGCGTTTTGGGGAGGTATTTTCTGTGTTAGAGTTTTACTCGCTACAGGGTGTACTTTGAGGGTTTTGACTCTGCACACCGTTTACATGCATAAAAACCTTCATAACACACAAGGGGACGGGTAATAACCGGAAAAGCATGACATGGGAGCTTTAAGGTATTTTAGTCTTTATTATTTACCTACTTTGATATATATATATATATATATTTATTTATCTTAAAAGGTTTTATCTTATATTATTTATTATCTTTCCGAGATAAATCATTATTTACTTGATTGTATTTTATTTGTATTATCATACCTTTTGCCTCCTTGTGTCTCTTAACCTGTTAAAATGTTATATGTTGCTGCATGTATCTGTAAAGGTCTTAACATCTGATCTGAGGGGAATTTCTTGTTGTTTATTTTTTTCTTGTGATGTCTGCCATTTTGTAAAACACTTTGAGCAGCATGTGCTGTATGAAAAGTGCTATATAAATAAAGCTCTATTATTATATAATCTCCCCCTTAAGGTTAAATGTGGTTCTCTTTTTAAGGGAGTAGCTATAAAGAGCACTTCTAATTTAGATATTTTTCTCGTTGTGATTTGGTTATTTTTACCCATTTCATTTTTCAATTTTGTGATATTCTCTGTTTGGATATTATCTGTACCTTATTTTGAGCTTTCCGAACTACTACATAATAGGTATTTCATTACGAATAAAAGTAAGAAGAGCAGAAGCCTACATTAATGACCAAAATAAGATGAAAAAATTGACATGAACATTAACAAGTTCCATGATCAAACTAGTGTTGTCTCTTTACATTTATGAGGTCTATTTCCTTTATTTTGTGTCACATATAACAACAAACCCTGATATATCCTATGGACATTTGATTGTTTGATTTACTGTTTTTTGTATTAAAATATCCTATATTTATTCCTTTAATTTGTAATGTAAAACACCTTCCCTTGTGAGGGATGGAGATAAAGCTAATATTATGAGACGCTTAAGAGGTCATGTTATTTATTTGAAAATGTGGTTAAAACAATGACTTGTTAAACAGGATAAGTTGTATACACCATTATGTTTATATTCAATTTAGTTTGCCTCACATTTAGGAAATTATTTGAGATTCTAATAATCCATTTAGGATAAAATTGAGATTTAACAGTCTAGTGTTAATGAAAAATATTATTTCATAACTAATTCCAAGCCTTTGTGCTGGTGTATGGTTCTAATTCCTTCACTTAAGTGTATGTTTCTCTGATTTTCTACAATTAATAAAGTGATAATACTTGTCTGATGTTGACAGTCAGTGGGAGTTCTGCTACCAAGAGTTAGTGTCTATTTGAGAGCCTTTGTGACCTTACAGGTTTAGATCTATCTGTCCAACACATTTCAGAATGTAAAAATATATGATAATACTCATACTATATAAATATAATTGTATTGTGATACATGAGAAAAGCTGTGCTAAATTAAGGTCTCTCACTGTTGAGTAACAAAGACTGTATTTAGAACACAGCCAGGGCCTGTCCTGAGTGTGTTTGCAGACAGCAGAATTACCTCTGTTTAACAAAAAGGTGGCGACATATTTGGATTTTTTTCACATTGAGTCTTTAATCCAACATTTCATTTCACTATATTACAAGTTTTAGTGGGATATTAATGCATTTTAAATCCTTTAAGAGAGAGATTACAGAGAAAAGTCGCAGATCTGTACCACTCACGGCAGCAGTTTTAGGAGGTTTAAAGCCTTCCCAATGGAAAAACAACAATATTTAAAGCTTTATTTGGCTTCTATATGAAGATAAAGTCATCCGCTATCAATTCGATTAACCTTTGAAATTCAACTCGTTCTCTAAATGTGTATTTTTTACAGTTTTAGCTGAAGAGAAAACACAAAGTGGCACAGTTTTTCGGCAGCTCCTGTGTGAGCCACACTGAGTTGAGTCTCTACGGTTCTCATGGTGTGTTTAAGTTCCTCTCTTCGCTGGGATTTCTCTATTCGTCTCATCAGACCCGAGAATCCTCCTGACAGCATCATGGCAACAGAAGAAGCTCCCATTGAAGTCGCCGCCGCCCCGGCAAAGGCACCAGCCAAGTCCCCGAAGAAAAAGGCAGCCAAGCCGGCCAAGAAGGTTGGTCCCGGAGCCGCTGAGCTCATCTTGAAGGCGGTCACCGCCTCCAAGGACCGTAAAGGGATCTCTTACATCGCTGTGAAGAAGGCGCTGGCCGCTCAGGGCTACGAACACACCTCTCACATTAAACGCGCCGTGAAGAGGTTACTCGAGAATGGATCACTTGTGCAGGTCAAGGGGATCGGAGCCACCGGCTCCTTCAAGGCAGCCGAGAAGCCCAAGAAAGTAGCGAAGAAGCCCGCAGCCAAAGCCAAGAAGCCGGCAGCAGCAGCAGCGAAGAAACCCGTCGCTAAGAAGCCAGCAGCTAAGAAGGCAGCAACACCCAAGAAGGCGAAGAAGCCTGCTACTGCTGCCAAGAAAACCCCCGTGAAGAAGATCACAAAGAGCCCGAAGAAGAAGGTGGTGGCCAAGAAGGCAGCACCCAAGAAGGCAGCTACCCCCAAGAAGGCAGCGACCCCCAAGAAAGCTGTGAAGAAGGCACCAGCCAGGAAAGCAGCGAAGAAGTAAACAGATCATCTACTTCCTCTACAAAAGGCTCTTTTAAGAGCCACCCACATACACCAAAAGAGCACTTCTCCTGTTTTAATATTACATTCGTTTACACCTGCTACATATTTATTCGCAAAACCAGAAGACATTGTGTTTATTTATTATTATCGTATACAATAAGTTAACTTAGTTAATTAGTAGATGACTTCAATCAATACGACATGTATTAACGCTAATAATAATAGTAATAGTAATTGAATGCTATATCATTAATGCTGTCATCGTTTTACATTGTTTTTACAACACATTTTATTATTTTGCTATTTTAGTAGACATCTGCTTCACAGAAGGCTCCTCTTAGAGTCACTCATAAAATACATATTTTCCCAAACACTTGATTGTGTATAAACCCTATATGTTGTATAGGCCTATATAACTTCATATAAATGTACATAGTACATAATTTTATACTTTTCATAATTCATGTATACATTTTAATATGTGTGGATCGAAAATTATTTAATGCTTCATATCATTGTGACTTTATATTATTACACATTAATGCACTTTTACTTGAGGAGATCAGATTAGCTCCTGATTTTGATAATCAATGTTATGTTTAATAATTATATTTGATTGGATATACTTTAATGGCCGCAAATTGTACATTTGTTTTGTCACATCAGCATGCCAAACTATCTTATAGTGTGCTTCACTTTGAGCCTTTAAAGTACACTTTATTTTATAATATTTCTCTAAGAATACACTCTATATTCTATTTCATAGTATTTGATATTCGATGATTTAATGTGAGGTCTATTGTACTTGACACCATATGTATAAACACTAGATGACTCACCCGCGCTGCTGGCCAATGGAGACCGACGTTGCCACATGGCCGCCATCTTGCTACAGGCAGTGCTCTCATTCATAACATTATGGTTTACTATTTAAATAACCATAGCTTGCTCAATTTTCAACCAATTTTCAAACGGTTTGGTTTTTTATAAACATCAAAGATGTAGTTATGATACTGCATACTTATAATCATACACAAGGTATTTATATGAAATATTTGCCGGTGTATTTATTTCCATTTATTTTATTATATTGTTAATATTTAAAATAAATTATCAAATTAGAATATATTTATATTTTATATATAAAAATCGGTCTCATGTTACCACTCTGTAAGCCAAGAGTTGTTCATTTAGCAATGCCTTAGCTTGAAGAACAGGGACACAACTAATGACAATAGCATATGGTGGTATATATTATTTAGATATTCACACCTTTATCAGAAGAACCAAACCAACATAAAATGAGCTCACTGACAGGCCAGTTTATGTCAATTATTTTTGACATGAGATGTTCATATCGTCCTAGTTTAGTATTTAGTTTCTAGATTTGTAAACAAATCCAGAACCTTTGAAATACGTTACCACTTCACAGCACGGTGCGCTGAGTTCTTGTAGTCGAAAAAAGCCCAAGAATAATATAAACTGTACCCTGTGTCCTTTTGTGTCCTTCTGTAGTCCATTTACTGTTTGTCTTGTCTTATCCCGGCTGATATCTCACTAAATCCACTGTTTTAATTGTTCCCTATATGCCCTGTAAGGTGTCCTTGGGTGTTATGAAAGGCGGCCCCCCAAAATAAATGTAGTATTATTATTATTAAGAAGAACAACTTGGTGTGGTGTGGAGGGGATGTAGGAAGCAGGGGCAGGTGGGGAGAGATGGGGCTTCAAGGTTCAAGGTTATGTTGTTTTAAATGTGTCTTGGAGATAAGGACCAGCTGCACACAATAAAATACAGTATAACACAAAACCAATAAGACACACGGCACACCAACAATCAATCATGGTCCAGCCTCAGCTTTGGTATTCTTTCACAACCATTTTATGGGTTTATTAGACAGACTGAGCAAACATAAACATATGTGGGGAACATAGTGCTGCGTATCAGGGCTGCGAAGTGCAGAAAAAGGCAAAGGAGGTAGAGATATACAAAGTTTCATATGTTGAAGCAACAGAAAAGGTTCATTAAAGTAACATTAATGACATATGTTTAGCAGGCATGACATTTGCTATGACAGAAATTATAATTAGGTCCTTCTTTGGGCGATTTTCCTAATGTGGTTAAAGTGCAAAACACAATAAATCATAGACGACAAATGGGTCGAACAGCTGACCAAAGTTTTTAACTACAGGCCTATTTGAAGCTGAGATGCTGCCAAGTCTTTCTTTGGCCGAGCGTGGTAGGCCCAACTGCTTAAGTTATAACACACTTATTTATTGGAGAAGGTTGTAATATATTTGGCTGAATGGCATGGTTTAAACGGGTTATATGAGACAACACCAAACGGACCCTAGAGATACCCGACATTTTAGTCTAAAAAGAAAGGGTCTGGTTTTAGGGTGAGAGACAGAGAGTGTAAGGACAATCGAGGAGCCAGTACCTGTGACTGAAGGTGGTGAGGCCCATCATGGAACATGAAGATTTAATAAATACATTATATACATACAATATATGATACAATACATATACATTATACGACGGCTCTGATGCTGCCCCCCCAGCAGACCGCAGCAAAGAAGAGTGCACTAGCCACAACAGACCGGTAGAAGATCTCCAGCATCTTGCTGCACACGTGGAAGGATCTCAGCCTCCTCAGAAAATAGAGTCTGCTCATCCCCTTCTTGTGCACAGCGTCAGTGTTGATCCTCCAGTTCAGCCCATTGTCTAAATGCACTCCCAGGTATTTGTAGTCCTCCACAACAGCCACATCCTCTCCCAGAATGCACAGGGGTCATAGCTACAAATCATCCAGACGACCTTTTCTTTAAATCTCGGGAATCATTAGATACATAACTGAAATGGCTTCAAAACCACTTTGATTACTGTGGACAATACCCAGTGGCTGACTTGTGACATTGTGGTATTTAGAACAGAATTGATTTGTACATCTTGGATGTCATATAATCAACATTGTTCAATAGGTGACATTTTTAATATCAAGAATCCTAGCAAGAGTTCTGTTGATGGAAGGATTAGGATTTAGGATTGATATAATGTTCATTGACTGAAAACTGTGTGATATTGCCGAAGGAAAGAGTCTTTAAGTAATGTGGGTGGCTCTTAAAAGAGCCGTTGTTTTTTCAGGTATGTCAGGGTGTAGATGTTTAACCTCCGAAGCCGTACAGAGTGCGGCCCTGCCTCTTCAGGGCATACACCACATCCATGGCGGTCACAGTCTTTCTCTTGGCGTGCTCGGTGTAGGTGACGGCATCACGGATCACATTCTCAAGGAAGACCTTCAGCACCCCACGGGTCTCCTCGTAGATCAGACCGGAGATACGCTTCACTCCGCCACGGCGAGCTAGACGGCGAATAGCGGGCTTGGTGATGCCCTGGATGTTATCACGGAGAACTTTACGGTGACGTTTGGCGCCTCCTTTGCCGAGTCCCTTTCCTCCTTTTCCTCTACCACTCATTTTCGGGTATTGATATGTCGGCTCGTACAGAACGAATGGATAGAAGCAGAATGACCGGCAGTATTTAAATATTCACTGCGGACCTAAGAGAAGACGGTGATCGGGAAAGCTGCTAGGCGGGGCCAACGCTGCAGCCTCCACATTATCTTTCAAAACATTTTCTCTTCCTTTAAATATTGCTAATATAAATCAGTCAGGCTTTATACTAAGCGTTTGATGATTAAACGTTTGTTAATATGTAATAAAACCCTCACATGCTTAATAACATTTATAATTGAAATAAGACCCTTTCTGAGATTAACATTACATTTAAAGTTGATCAAAGTATTCAAAAAAGACTCTTTATGAGACATTCATTCTAAACTGTTTCTGATGAGTCAAGACATACATTTGTATAAAACATGTCAACCATTTGACATAAAAGTAAGAATTAGTCCAATAGAAACACCTGAATCTATACACTGTATTTAGGTGTGGTTGTGTGGCCATCATCAAAATGATTAAATAAACAAATCAAGAAATGTACCAAATAGTTAATGGTAAATATAAAATATAAAGTAACAGACAAATAACCTTGGATTTCTTCAACTTATAACATATTTCAGCTCTCACAAAATGTTATAAGTCTGGTCAATTAAAGCTTTAATTTACACATTTAAAAGGTACTTTTGTAGAGAAAATGTACAATTTTACAAGATAATAAAAACAATATAACTACTGTTTAGCTCTGATAATGATATGCTATCGTATCGAGTCTTTAGCAGGGTTTAGATAGAAACAATTGAGAAGGGTCAAACTCTTTTTCTGAGAGTATGATTCCGATTAAAAAAGTATTTATTTATCCAGTTTATACTTCTGACAGAAGCATAAAAACAAAACATATTCATGATTTGTGTCATTTATGAGATTGAAAAATAAGCCAATTTCATTAATCATATAGGGACATTTCTCAATAGGAAATGTTTGTAAGAGGTGTTCAGATGCAGTGGGTGTTGGTATATCATAAGAGGTAGATTCACTTTCAGGTCTACAGTAGAGCCAAATGCAAAGAGGGCGCAGTATTCACCCCCTTGGCCAGAAAGAAGCCATTGCTTCAGGAAAAAAAAACAAGAAAACACGTTTGGAGTTCGCCAAAAGGCATGCGGAAGATTCCCCAAAATGGATCGTGCGTGCACTTATTCAGAGGAACACGTCTATAGATTTAGTGGGTGGCTCTTAAAAGAGCCTTTGTGTTGTTGGTATATCAGCAGCAGAGTTTACTTGGAGCTGGTGTACTTGGTCACGGCCTTGGTGCCTTCGGACACGGCGTGTTTAGCCAGCTCTCCGGGCAGCAGCAGGCGGACAGCGGTCTGGATCTCCCTGGAGGTGATGGTGCGGCGCTTGTTGTAGTGAGCCAGGCGAGAGGCCTCACCGGCGATGCGCTCAAAGATGTCGCTCACGAAGCAGTTCATGATACCCATGGCCTTGGAGGAGATGCCGGTGTCGGGGTGGACCTGCTTCATCACCTTGTAGACGTAGATGGCGTAGCTCTCCTTCCTGGACTTTCTCCTCTTCTTTCCAGTCTTGCTGACGCTCTTAGCGACGGCTTTCTTTGAGCCCTTCTTGGCCGCTTTAACGGGGGGTGCGTCGGCAGGCATGATTAGAGAGTGAGGTTGGTCAGACTCGATGCCTCACAGACACAGCGCGGTCTATTTATATCCCCTCGATGCAAATACTGCTGTGCTGCTGCTCGCACGGGATTGGTTATCGTCTGCGCATGACTGAGCCCTACGATGTACTTTGATCTGCACCCCCCCTCCCCGTTTTATGTCTTATCCCTGTAGTTTGGTAGCCGCTGGAATGAGCATGTTAAACACTCTTGTCTTTGTCTGATTGAATCAAGGGATCTTATTTAGCTGTGATGTAACACAACCAAGGGTCCTTCTATAATTGAATTAATGATATATATATATATAAATATATATATTTAGTAAAATAGCTATTCACATTTATATTCATATGTTTAAATGTTGTTATAAAATCAACAACATATTTATTATGTAGGTATTTTATGTGTTTTTTTCATTTAAATTATTCCAGTGTATTTCCACCTCAAGTAGCACCTCTGCTCAGTGCATTCTTTACATTTTGTAATAGAGCTGAAGTGTCTTTTTTATAATACAAACTTGTTCATCATTTGAATTGAGCACATGTATTTATTCAGACGTGCTTGATTTTTGGACTGAGCTGTGAAAACACTTAGTAAAAATAAGTTTAAATGCCTTTTCAGCGTTTTTGATGCTGAGCACTATTTTTGCTCCAATCAAGTAAAACAAATTATGACTCTTCTCTCCTGACTGTATGATTTACCTTTTTTAAAGATATTTAATTTAAAGACATTTAAATAATAATGCAACGCTGTTGCAGTGCTTTGTGATTAAGTAAAGTGACAAGCTTTTATGGAAATGTCTTCAGTCATTAATTGTCTAATTTTTTGGTAACAATTTTTTATTATTCCCATTTTCATCACTCAGTGTTCATATATTGTCAAAGATAAAACACAAATGAGTGAACTCCAACCCTTTAGCACTGCATTAAATGCATTTATGAAGGTTAATGAATGTTCTTTGGTTCATGTGGTAATATATTGAACAGCGAGAGATTTGAACTATTATATATGTAAGCGCTTTGAGCATCAGGAAAAAGTGCTAGATAAATGACAGGTATTATTATAATATAGCTAATGTATTAAATGTCTATGTGCCAGCAGTGGCTCTACAGACAGTTCAAACATCAGAATAATGTGCATGGTAGCCTACCATATCTGTGTGGGAATTAAATGTGCAGTAGATGTGTTCCTTCAGTTGGCCATCATAAGGTGAATGATGGATAAACAGTGGGATATTTCTAATAATGGAAGGAGAATTCCCCAGGAAACCTTTATAAAAACCATAAATAATAAAAGGAAGGCGATCTTTAGTTAGGGGTGAGTGTGGCTCTTAAAAGAGCCGTTGGTTTGTTTGAGAGGATGGTTCCTGTGGTTTACTTCTTGGCGGCCTTCTCGGTCTTCTTGGGCAGCAGCACAGCCTGGATGTTGGGCAGCACACCGCCCTGAGCGATGGTCACTCCTCCCAGCAGCTTGTTGAGCTCCTCGTCGTTGCGGACAGCCAGCTGCAGGTGACGGGGGATGATACGGGTCTTCTTGTTGTCGCGGGCAGCGTTTCCAGCCAGCTCCAGGATCTCAGCGGTCAGGTACTCCAGCACAGCCGCCAGGTAGACGGGGGCTCCGGCTCCGACGCGATGAGCATAGTTACCCTTCCTCAGATGTCTGTGGACACGGCCGACAGGGAACTGGAGCCCGGCCCGAGAGGAGCGGGTCTTAGCCTTTGCTCTGGCTTTTCCGCCGGTTTTGCCTCTTCCACTCATTTTTAGATGTACTTTCGAATTCGGTACAAAATAAAGTACTAATTCGACCGAAGAAACCCTCCTTTATATGTTCGAGGAGCGCGGGATGGTTCGCAGCAGAGGGCGGCACAATTTGAAAGGATTTTCCTCCAATAAGCGGCGGATTCTGGCAGAGTGTCGCTCCTCTAGGCGGAGCTGAGCTCCAAAACGAGCCTTGACCAATTAGAAGTCGAAGGACTGAAGCTGCGTCACCATTTCACAGCCGGTTCCAAAGCTTAATATAAATAATGAGGCGAAAGTAGCCAGCAAAATAATAGGAGGGTTAAACAAAGCATTTTGGAGCAGTATTGTAAACAATTCACAATACAGAAGCTAATGAGCTGGCTTATGTACAGGGAGGAATGACCACAGGCCATAACACTATTACACACCTAAGCTATGTAAAGAACATCCATAAACATTCATCTGTTTGCATCTTGCAAATTATGTATATATCATATTCCATTTACTTGTATATAGACTCTTCTTGCAATGTTTCTATTTAAAAATAGAAACATTGCAATAAGTTTGTGTTTGTGTGAGTGCCACACTCCTTCAAGAGTGACAAGATTAGAAATATATTAAAAATAAGAGAGAAGACTTACTTTTGGTCTACCCATGGTATATCACATTGCTTGCTGATGTCTTTTCCTTTTTTTTTTTGGAAAACTTTATTTTAAATTATTTGGCAGTACATGATATACAAAAGTTACATTAATAATACACATAACACACAATGCATAAATATATAAATAACATAAAGAGAGCACGTTTATATTCCAATGAGACTCAGTTCGGTCACAGACTCAAAATGCCCCATGGCTGAGTCTGGGGTTTGTCCAGGGTTTTTCTTCTCCTTAGTTCAGTAAGTATTTGTTTCACGATGGTGCCACTGTTTATTATCGTCTGATTTAGTATCATCTTGCACCTTGTTTTCCAGATTTTCATACATGTTATACAAATTACCAGCTGAAAAAGTTCCCTGTGTTTATTGTCCATCCCCTCATCCAGAATACAATACATAATTGAGGCATATTCTACATTGAACTCCAAATCGATGCCCCGTAGGAGCGACCAGACCTCCTCGGCTCTGTAGCAGTCCATGAGGAGGTGCTGTAAAGTTTTGTCTTCCTCGCAGTTAATCATGGGGCATGTTCTAGTTGAAACAGGACTTGTTTCTGAAAAAGAAACCCAGTCTAATCCTCAGCTTTTTAAGCAGATTAATGACTGAAGTTTAAAAGTAAGACAATCATCAAGCCAGATACCTAGGTATTTGTAACAGGTAACCACTTTGAGTACTTGTCCTTGCATAGTAACAATATCCAAAGCAGTCTCTGGAGTCTTTTTTGCTTTTGAAAAAAGCATTACCTTGGTTTTCTCAACATTTAAAAGAAGTTTAAGCTCAGCGAGCTGAGTCTGAATAATGTTAAAAACAGCCTGGGATAGATGTTAAGGACTAACACATTTATAATGAATACATTTGAATTTATGTTAAGATCTTAAAATCATACGTATTGGGATTCATGTGGACTAATACGTGTGGACCAGAGGGTGACACGCATAACTTTCACCTCACTTTTTATTTAAATTCCAACCTTGGTCATGAAAAATATTTGTTTCTCTATTGTCCACGTTATACATAGTTAAAAGGACATTGATCCCAACCGATTTTTTGATTTACTCATATACAACACGTTATAAAACCCCAATAATACAAATACATAATCAATGGGGGGTTCATTTTACATTTTGTCATCCAATCTGTTTTGATTCTAAAACTCGTTAAGCGCATGCTCCGTCCTGCTCAGAAGACAACCAATCCCGTGGGAGCAACAGCACAGTCATATTTGCATTTGGTGAATATAAAGAGACCGCTCTGTGTCAAAGAAACCATCCGACTGTCCAACCTCACTCTCGAATCATGCCTGCCGACGCACCTCCCGTTAAAGCGGCCAAGAAGGGCTCAAAGAAAGCCGTCGCTAAGACCGTCAGCAAGACTGGAAAGAAGAGGAGAAAGTCCAGGAAGGAGAGCTACGCCATCTACGTCTACAAGGTGATGAAGCAGGTCCACCCCGACACCGGCATCTCCTCCAAGGCCATGGGTATCATGAACTGCTTCGTGAGCGACATCTTTGAGCGCATCGCCGGTGAGGCCTCTCGCCTGGCTCACTACAACAAGCGCCGCACCATCACCTCCAGGGAGATCCAGACCGCTGTCCGCCTGCTGCTGCCCGGAGAGCTGGCTAAACACGCCGTGTCTGAGGGCACCAAGGCCGTGACCAAGTACACCAGCTCCAAGTAAACCCAAACCCGACACACTGCAAACAACGGCTCTTTTAAGAGCCACCCAACCAATCCAAAGAGTTCATCCTGTTATACTCTATAACTACTCTACCAGAAATCTAAATAACTTATTACACTTATGTACAAATGTTATTTATACAGAATGCTTGGTAAAGCAAGATAAACCATGATTGTATGTCGTCCATTCTTCTCTTGACTTAAATACCACCTTATTGGTGTTTGTTTTCCAAAATAAAAATAAATACATTTCACAATATGAAGGAAATGTGGTGGTTATTTTACTGCAATCCTGAGAGAAAATGCTAAATGGTAATATTTATCTTAGCAAATCTTTAGAGGGGACAAATGAACACATTTATTATTAAATGTTGTCCCTCTGCCACCACATACTCAAATGTGCTGTAACAACAATCCAAATGATGTTTCTTGCTGACACTTAAAGCCTCCCTTGAATTATTGATACCGGCAATACAAAGTTATGGGGTTTAATAAGAGAAGAGAATAATTTCACCAATCAGTAATGTCAAAAACACAAACGAAAAATGCTTTGCAAATGCTTGTGAAATAAATAATACATATAAACAACATTCATATGGGCACATACATTTAATATGAACAAGTATGCTATATACCTACATCTTTAACACAAATAAACTCAAATACTTTTATAAGGTGATCTCATTTTTACTGCAGAAGATCATGATTCATTTGCTAATAGGTATTCATTTTACGTCTTACACTCACACTAAAAGCTGGTGCCATTTAAAGACTGTTTCTGCACACTAAATTATTAATTCATTCATTCGTTTGGGTTGTAACTGATGTTAATTCTCATATTTAACTTTTGGCAAATGTTTAGTGTTGTTGACTAAATTATTCCTTTATTTCAGGGCGAGTTTTTCACTACAAATTAGATCATAGTTATACATTAGTAAATGACAGGGTTAGGGTTATATTATATTTAATCATATTTAATTATCCCTAAACTAAACAAACGTTCATTTTGAGGAGCCCCCGGATCATCCCCTGTGGAGGAGTGGTTTACATTGTCCAATAGTAAAGCAGCTACAGCGCACGTGTCTCCCGGCCTGCACCAATCAGCGCTGTCCTGCTCCAGCAGCTCCTTTATAAAGCCGCTGCTCACAGATACACAGCACTACTTCTCTCGCTGTGAACACTGAGAAACTACAATGGCCAGAACCAAGCAGACCGCCCGTAAATCCACCGGAGGAAAGGCTCCCAGGAAGCAGCTGGCCACCAAGGCTGCTCGTAAGAGTGCCCCGGCCACCGGAGGAGTGAAGAAACCTCACCGTTACAGGCCCGGTACCGTGGCTCTGAGGGAGATCCGCCGCTACCAGAAGTCCACCGAGCTGCTGATCCGCAAGCTGCCCTTCCAGCGCCTGGTGAGGGAGATCGCTCAGGACTTCAAGACCGACCTGCGCTTCCAGAGCTCCGCCGTCATGGCTCTTCAGGAGTCTAGCGAGGCTTACCTAGTCGGCCTGTTCGAGG
Source organism: Trematomus bernacchii (assembly GCF_902827165.1). Lineage (NCBI taxonomy): Eukaryota > Metazoa > Chordata > Actinopteri > Perciformes > Nototheniidae > Trematomus > Trematomus bernacchii. Next base: position 6,640,098 of record NW_022987839.1, on the reverse strand, counting down.
ACACCAACCTGTGCGCCATCCACGCCAAGAGGGTTACCATCATGCCCAAAGACATCCAGCTGGCCCGCCGCATCCGCGGTGAGAGGGCTTAAACTGACCTGAGACCAGAACACAAACACAACGGCTCTTTTAAGAGCCACCTACACTTTCAAAGAGTTACAATCCTACTCATGATGACACTGGTTCATATTATTGTTGGTTTACTGTACCGTGATGAATGAAACTAGTTGTTTACTGAAGTTACAAAGACGTTAATATGTGAGTAACGGGTCAGTGGAAACACGCTTATGTCAATTATTATAGAAAAATATGGAATAACGTTCTTCAAGAGCCACAAGGAATACGTATATTCCTTAATAATTTTGGGGGAAGGTTGTTTTTAATTTTACTAAAATCTATCGTTACAACTGTTTCACTTAAAAAAACGATGAGAACAGGTGAGTAATAATAATAATAATAAGATGTATTTTGTAAGCGCTTTTACAGGAGCTCAAAGTCGCTTTACAGAGATAGTGACAAGAAAAGAACAAATACATATGGTTTAAGTCAAATTTAAAATCAAGCAATATAACAACAGCCAGATTGAAGAGGTGAGTTCTTTGAAGGTGGTGAGGTCAGTATTGAGTTTTTTATTCTGTCAGTAAATTATCCAAATGAAATGTTTTTCATAATTTTAGTCAACCCTAAACTAATTAATTTTAGTTGAATTGATCTACCACCAAGATGTTTGATGCATCAGTAAAATAAGAAAGCACGTTTTAGATTCATTTCACAACAGATTTCCCTAAAGAATATAACATAAATCTCATAATTGAACAATTGTTATGATGAAGAATATGCTTAAGACTTGATAATAAAAAATGTACAAAACACATGTAAGTATTATTGGTGATTTCTATCATATTGTATTACCTTGAAACAGAACTTGTTCACATATATGATAAGTTTGTATTAAAACTGTGGCTATAAAGTGGTGTATTTTGTTATTATTAATATAAACTTTAGACTATTTCAATTACACCATGTTCGATTTAGTTTTTTTGTTTGTAATTTAAATAATGAGTGTCTCTTATGCTTTCCTATAAAACAGATAAAGCTTAATATTTGGTATCTAGTGATCATCTGTCACATCATAATTCGTTTATTTGTCCCAGACAGGAAAGTTAGAGAATTGTTACAGAAAATGATAGACAAAATACAGCACCATGATAAGTGAGTAGCAGCGGCAGTATTTAAGTAATTAATTAGTGTAACATTTGACAATCTGGAGAAAGCTGGACTGTATCATGGAGAACCCCCCCCCCCCCCCCATGCAGAGATAGTGAAGATGAGGAGTTCAGCTTCAGACTCATCAGGCTGCACACCCAAGGGCTAACCATCTAACCCGTTAACAGTAACCCGTACTCTACAAAATAATGTATAAAATCTGCTCTGTGTGTACAAAGACCTGCACTCACATCTGCACACTAACATGTAAATATATCTAACAATCTGAACCAAATATTTATATATCTTAACAGTTGTTATATTCTTTTATTTTGAATTTTTTTATTGTTTTGTATAATTGTCTTGTGTGAATCTGTTCTGTCCTGTTTTTCACTCTCACTGTGTTTCTGCTTTACCTCCTGATTTCCCCCACAGGGATAAATAAAGGTCCATATTATCTTTTCTTATTTATGAAATAAGTGTAACATGTAGAAGGAAGTGTGGTTGATAACAAGTTAAATGACATATTTCACTTAATTAGATACAGATCCATGTTACAGCAAAAATGGAATAACTAAGAAGCAGGCAGTATTGGTAATAATCTTAAAAAGGAATGTATTGCACAACAATGTGGAAAGAGATTTAAAAAAGGCTAAATATGAAAGTAAACAATAATTAATCAGAAGTAAACACATTCATAACATCCTGCTCTTACATGGATTACAAGTAGTACTAATAAGTGAAATTAGATATAATTATATAACACTCAGTCTGTGACATCCTTATCCACCTTTTCATGATAATGTGAACACTTGAAGGAACATGTTTACTGCACAGCTTTTACTTCTAGTTTATTACTTCATACAGTGTGGTATTAATATATTTCAATCAGGAGACGGTTTTGATGTAATAATACATATTTATTGCGCAGATGCACAAATGAATGCAATGGTAATTTTGGCGATTAGGCCCCGTTGTGCAGGAAGTATCATTCGGGAGGGTAGAACCGATCCGATGAAACCCCCCTGGGGTCTAGACACTGGTGGTGGTGAATGGATAGTTGGGTCGGTCTGAAGAGGAGTGGTTTAGCTTGACCCTGGATTCAGAGGGACAGGAGGTGATAAGGGGGTTTTTAATATCAAGAAACCTAGCAAGAGTTCTGTTGATGGAATTTAGGTTTGATATAATGTTCATTGACAGAAAAATGTGTGATATTGCCGAAGGAAAGAGTCTTTAAGTAATGTGGGTGGCTCTTAAAAGAGCCGTTGTTTTTTCAGGTATGTCAGGGTGTAGATGTTTAACCTCCGAAGCCGTACAGAGTGCGGCCCTGCCTCTTCAGGGCATACACCACATCCATGGCGGTCACGGTCTTTCTCTTAGCGTGCTCTGTGTAGGTGACGGCATCACGGATCACATTCTCAAGGAAGACCTTCAGCACACCACGGGTCTCCTCGTAGATCAGACCGGAGATACGCTTCACTCCGCCACGGCGAGCCAGACGGCGAATAGCGGGCTTGGTGATGCCCTGGATGTTATCACGGAGAACTTTACGGTGACGCTTGGCGCCTCCTTTGCCGAGTCCTTTTCCTCCTTTACCTCTACCACTCATTTTCGGGTATTGATATGTCGGCTCGTACAGAACGAATGGATAGAAGCAGAATGACCGGCAGTATTTAAATATTCACTGCGGACCTAAGAGAAGACGGTGAGCGGGAAAGCTGCTAGGCGGGGCCAACGCTGCAGCCTCCACATAGAGTGGCGAAGTCACGCCCACTTACTTCCGGTCCATGGGACCTTATTTCGGAAAAATTATGCATTGAAGTCAATGGGGAGAGAAAACTTATCTTTCGATCCCGTTTGAATTGTGCCAGGAATTACACATATGATGTTTGTCAATCTTAAAAAATAATTTCCATGTAAAAAAAGTCACAGTTTGTCGTAAAACTGTTGAAATATAAGACTATGAAAAATACGTAACTAGAAAGACTACAAATCCCAGAGTCGCGTAAGTGATGTCACAATTGTTTTCCTCCACCATTCAGATACCTAAGATCAGCGCAATATAGATATAATCTATATATATGGCGCTGGCTAAGATAAGATAACTTTAACAAGATGCCTGTGTGCTTAGTACCAGGTTGTTATTATACCAGCAATGGGTCTTGCTCGTTCTTTTGCTTCCCGTCTGATGAAAGGACCAGGAGTGGCTTGATCAAGTTAGCTACCTAGCTAGTAGCTAGCACGTTAGTTAGCATTACAGCCTTGTCATTTTTATTAGCCTTAACATGAAGTAACATTAAGTAACCCAAAATGTTAAACAGTAAGAGTAGTAGTCATATTTCGTGAACCCTTTGAATAGTACTGTCACCGGTGTGATCATTCTATAATACACCATTTAAGCCCGGGGGAGAAATGCTAACGCTAACGTTAGCATCGGCAATCTTCTCTACTTCATGCTATCTGCACAAATGGTTGACATTAAACATTAAAACGACCAGGCAGTTCAGAGAGAATCAAAGGAAGGCAGGCAGGCAGCTTTGCATGACATTCTTCAGGACGTGTTTCATTGTGGTGATAGTGAGGGTAGTCAATCGTTTTGTTGACAAGACAGTAGTGACGGCCATCTTGGTGACGTGTGTTGTTGACCAGAGATGTAGTTCATTGAGCGTTTCACACAAACAAATGTGTTACTTCACAGTTTTACGACACTTTTTTTTTTTTTTTGACTTGCAAAATTATCTTTTAAATTGACAAACAACATATGTGTAATTCGTGGCACAATTCAAACGGGATCGAAATATAATCTTTCTCTCTCCATTGACTTCAATACATAATTTTTCCGAAATAAGGTCCCATGGAGGTCCACCGGAAGGTCTGTCGCTCACTGAATCCCTTTAGAATGGATTTCACGAGATATGACAAAACAACTAAAACCCGTATAGACAGGATTTATGTATCGAATCACTTCTCTGTAACCAACTACAGAACCATTTTTAGTGACTTTTCGGATCATCTTTTGGCCCAAACGTCGTTGTCCTCCGGAGCCCCTTCCACTAGAGGCTTCTGGAAACTGAACACACAGTGCCTAAAAAATACTTGTGTTTCAACAGAATTAAAACTGGAAATACAAAAAATTATACAATTGAGATGCTTAACAAACTCTGACATCAAATTATGGGAAACATTAAAAAATAGGTTAAAATGTTTTTTCAAATTTAAATGTAGGGAACTCAATAAAGCAAAAAATATTAAATATGAATCATTAATCAAACAATACATTCATTTTAAAGCAGATGAAAGTTAAAACTAAAATGGTAAAAGAAAATATATCTAAATTAAAAACTGAAATTGATCAATTAAACCAGGAATCATATAATATACATACATCTGAAATAGATCAAAGAGGCAACTTGGCTCAAGCCATTAAAACCAACCAAAAGAAAATCCAAAGTAAATTCATCAAATGTATAAAAAATCAAGAAGGTTGTATTGTGTATAATGAAAAACAGAAACGGGAAGCGATAAGAGATTTATGTTCTGAAGCATATAAAAAAATAGACATTGAAACGGACTGTGTTGAAATTCTGTTGGGAATAATCCCTCCGTACAACATCCAAGAATTTGATTTCCTTCTCGGTGAAATTAGAAAAGACGAGGTGATCCAGGCGGTGAAAGAGCTGAATGTCTGTAAGAGCCCCGGTCCTGATGGCCTGCCCACTGAGTTTTATCAATTATTATCTGATGATGTTTTAAACTTACTGACCTCTATGTTTAATGAAGGTCTCAGCAGTGGTTGTATGGGTGACTCATTTTATGAAGGTGTCTTGTCTCTACTATATAAAAAAAACGATGAAACTGATATAGATAATTACAGACATTTAACTATTATGAATACTGATTATAAGATACTAGCAAAAATAATAATAAATAGATTAACAGATATATTAGATAAAATAATAGATAAAGAGCAAACATGTGCTATAAAAGGTCGCCTTATGTGGGACAACTTATCAATTTTAAGAGAAATCATAAATAAACCAAAAGAAGAAAAAGGTTTTTTTATTATTGGACTTGATCAAAAAAAAGCCTTCGACTATTTATCCAGAGATTACTTATGGTCGGTGATGAAGGCCTACGGATTTCCTGAAGCCTTCATAAACATGATTAAGTGTCTGTATTTTAAGTCTTGTGTCTGTGTAAATGTAAACGGTGTGTTAACAAATGCATTTAATGTTGAAAGAAGGGTTAAGCAGGGGTGCCCTCTAAGCGCAGCTCTATACGTGCTAGCCATAAGTCCATTAATTAAAATAATAAACAATGACAGGTTAATATCAGGAACACCAGTTGGCCATGCGCCCAAAATAACTGCCATCGCCTATGCAGACGATGTCACTGTTATTATAAAAAACCAACAAGAAATGGATGTTCTAACAAATCACCTAAACTTATATGAATTGGCATCAGGAGCTAAATTAAACCACAACAAAACTGAAGGTGTTTGGATCGGCACCGACGATGCCAAATGCGACATCAACATTCAAGTGAAAAAATTAATTAAAATACTTGGAATAACTATTTGTAGCGACAACTGTGCTGAACTCAATTGGGAGAACAAACTAAGTGAAGTCAAAGAACAAGTTAAACAATGGGAGAATAAAAATACAAATTATAAATCAAGAATAAACATAATAAAATCATTCATACTTAGCAAGATCCTTTTTCTAGCAAACATTTTCCCCCCACCAGCCCAAATAATTATGCAATTAAACAAACAGTGCGTCAATTTGGTGTGGGGTACAACAAGGGAGGTTACTAAACGTAATTTGTTATTTAAAAGTAGGGAATATGGAGGCCTGGGAGCCATAGACCTGGTCATTAAACTAAAAATTACCTTTGTAAAAAACATCTCGGCTGCAATAAATAGGAAAGCACCTTGGGTCGAGGATGGAAAAATGGGATGGAACAAAAGAAGAGGCAGAGCTAGAAATGGTCCATATTATAAATTAGTTTATGGTGATTTCACAACTGAAGTTCAACATTTAGGGATTGATTGGATCGGACTACAGAATAGAGTGATTTTTAAAATGGTAAATGATTTCAAATATGGAGGTTTTATATACAAAAACCTAAACCCTGACGAAGGTAACGAAGTCCTGAAATTAGTGAAATGTAAACAGATTTCAGAGAGCATGAGAGACGTGAGGTGGCTGATATCTGTCAACAGACTTGCGGTCAGAGCTGTGGTCTCATGGAGCTGCTATGTCAAGACTAAAACATGCCCCATGATTAACTGTGGGGAGGACGAGACCTTGCAGCACCTCCTCATGGACTGCTACAGAGCCGAGGAGGTGTGGTCGCTCCTACGGGGCATCGGTTTGGAGTTCAATGTAGAATATGCCTCAGTCATGTATTGTATTCTGGATGAGGGGATGTTCATAAAACACAGGGAACTTTTTCAGCTGGTAATTTGTATAACATGTATGAAAATCTGGAAAACAAGGTGCAAGATGATACTAAATCAGACGATAATAAACAGTGGCACCATCGTGAAACAAATAATTACTGAACTAAGGAGAAGAAAAACCATGGACAAATCCCAGACTCTGCCATGGGGCATTCTGAGGCTGTGACCGAACTGAGTCTCATTGGAATATAAACGTGCTCTCTTTATGTTATTTATATATTTATCCATTGTGTGTATTGTTAATGTGACTTTTGTATATCATGTACTGCCGAATAATTTAAAATAAAGTTTTCTAAAAAAAAAAAAAAAAGATAAGGGGGTGGAGGAGGGTTGCGCCGATTCACCTGGAATGAGAGCTGTCAGAGGGGAGAGCAGATTTAAAAAGTTTGACGGAGCGCTATGATAGGCTCTTGGGAATAGAGCGAAGTGATTGGTTAAGCTGAAGAGTGACGCCCCCGGTCACTTATTGAGAGGAGAGAGAGTAATAACATGGGAATAGAAATACATGAATGAGTAGAGACGGTCTTCCTGGTTGAACTTGCGCTGAGCTTCATTTCTTCCATCATTTATTCTGATTATCTCCATCATTCACTGACTCATGTTTGGATTTTAGTTGGAGAAGACTCCTGAATGTGTTTGAGATTCAAGTTTCAAGGCTTTATCATCATGTGCAAGTCACAGGCTCCTCCAACAGAGCAACATGAATATATAGGACATAAAACAGAATAAATAGTGCAAGAGAATGTTTTGATATGTGCAATGTACAAAATGAAATAAAAATAGTTCCAGAAGAGTCTATAAACAAGTAAAAGGAATATGATGTATAAATAATAGTGGCATTTATTAATTGACATATAAAAGGCAAGCAACAATTCTGAATGAAAAATACACCATGATTTCAATCAGGAGAGACTTCATTTTGTTTAAATAACATTTATTGAAACATGCCATATGATAAATGTTAAGTCTTTGGCGATAAGACCCCGATCCTGAAATCGTATATCTAAAGGGGGAAATGCAGCCGTGAGCATATAGGGAACCCCCAAAAAGGAAGAAAGTGGATGGGAGATTAAGATCGGACCACTAGACGAAGGATCTTACCTTACCAGGTGGCATGGATTCTGTTGAGACATGATTGAGAATTAGACAGAGAATAGAAGACGGTGCGAACAAGTGAATAATACATGCGTCCAAGTGAGGCCGAGAAAGTAGTCGCATAGAGCTCGATACGGAGAAGCTGAGAGCTTGACCGGTGTCTGAAAGTAATTGTTTAGACAGTACTAAAGCTCCGGCCCGCCGATCCTTCAGCTCTCTCCTCCGGAGTATTAACTTTTCTTAATATTTTAAGGAGGAGATGGATAAGAAAGGTGAACCCCTTTGAAATAGTAAATGTTGATAATATGATGATACGAGAAAATACATTATTAGAGCTGAGCGAGTTGCTTTACCGGGAGTGGAACAAGCCTTCTAAAATGAACGTAGGACCTACGTGATGGCAAAGAAATATGATGAAAGAATTAATCGAGAGTTAGACAGAGACTTATGCAGTGAGAGGCAAAAAGGATATACATAATATAGATAAGGAGCCTGAACTGCGGCCGGGTATGAAGGTAGCTGCTGGACATTAGCTGAGGAAGAAGTTCCCAACTTCTATAATTATTCATGTTTGTGTGAAGTGTAGGCTACTCCTGTTCGCTTGTGTTGTCTGACGACGGCTGACATGGGAGACATTTGTGAATGAGAGTGTAAGAGACGTACTTCCTGAAGAGCTTGCGCTGATTTCATTAATCAGCGAACTTAAAAACGTACAGTAGAAAAGATAAAGATCGATAGAGTATCCAAGGAATACACAATAGAATATATAAAGAATAAAGGAAAAACCTACAAAAGCATTTTTAGCTACCTAGCGTCACCTGTTTTGATGCAGTAATCTGTTAGCATTTTTCGCTCGTTGCTAATTCAGAGGCTCAGTGTTAGCATTGTGTTTTTTTTTTTTTTAAATAAATTAAAATGATCAGTTTGATGAGTTTCTTCCCGTTACATGGATATAAAACATTCATAGTTTATTAAATGAACATGCCCTCAGACACTGTTTCCTGCAAGATGTTGCGGCAGTGCCCCGGTACCGGGGTCTCTCGGGCTTAACAGGTTAAAGACTGGACTTTTTAATTCAGTCAAGAGAAGAGAAAAGAGAATAAAGGAAAGAAAATTGTTATAAGGGGTGATGCAAACAGATAATGCCTTTATCTAGAGAGCCAATGACACCCATGAAGAATTGCAAATCTTTTCATCTGCTGTATTAATAAAATTGCCATTTGTTTTCAAATTGAAAATAAGGCACTATCAGCCCAGAACATTATATAAAATATATATATATTTTAAAAGGTCTATAATGTTATATATAGATCTTTATATGATATCAATATTATAATAAACTTCAACCAAAGTCAATTTCAGGAGTGGTGTTTTACATAGTTTACGTTCAATTTCAACTATTTTAGTCTTATATTGACTCAACCTTTTTAAATAATTTACTTTAATTTAGAAAAGGTTTTTCTGAGAAAAATGTACTAAAAAATTGAAAAATATAAGTTTAATAGGACGATGTGGATCTATTTCTCTCACCTTGTAATTACACAATCAAAGAATCTATAATACGGCTTTGGACTACACTCACCAAAAAACATTTGTTTTAATGTTTTGCATTTGTACTATTTTGTTGAAGGATATCTAATTTCTCTAAATGCACACGGGATATATCCAGTCTCTGATTGTGTTACGTTATCATACTTGTTTGATTCTGAAATTGTACATATCTATATAAATATACGTTATTATGAGAGTGCTCTCATACTTGTTTGATTCTGAAATTGTATATATTTATATAAATATATGTGTGTGTATATGTCCGCATCTGTAGCCTGTTATTGTCTAATTATACCGCACTGTGAATGAATTAAAAGTAAATATATAATTCGTCATGAACACATCTGTCCATCAGACAGAGTGCTGCTGTGCCTCCTGTCATCATTAACAGACGTCTCTTTAAAATGACCCCTCAGAGGAGAGGATTTCTCATTTCTCTAAACGCCTGCTGCTTCCACTCCTCTCTCCTCGGTTCCCCTCCTCGGTTCCCCTCCTCGACTCCTCCGCTCGCATCTCCTGTGGGCGGGACTAAGACACGAGGATAGGAGTCGAGGAGGGGAAATTAGATAATTGAGAAGCCTTCAATGAGTGGTGTACTTGTTTTAACAGTAAGAACAGAAAAACTAAAAAACGACCCGTTTCTGTTTTTTTGGTTTTTTAAACAAGAACTAAAAAACGGTTAAAACGTACCTTCGTCGTTCTTCAACCGTTTTATATGTTATCTTAATCTGAACAAACAATATACTGTAATGTATCAAGTCTTTTTTGGTTCATTTCATTATTTAGATTTCAATTAAGAAAAATGTTTCTCTTCTATTCTCAAAAACTATGCTCAAAGGGTGATTTGTTTAGCGCATGCTCAGTACCCAATCAATTCCGTGAGAGCAACAGCACAGTGTCATTTGCATTGGATGAATATAAATAGACCACGCTGTGACTCGGTAATATTATTCTACTTTGTCAACCCTCAACCGTTGATCATGCCTGAAGCAGCCAGCGTCAAAGCGCCCAAGAAGGGCTCAAAGAAAGCCGTCTCCAAGACCGCCACCAAGACCGGAAAGAAGAGGAGGAAGTCCAGGAAGGAAAGCTACGCCATCTATGTTTACAAGGTGATGAAGCAGGTCCACCCCGACACCGGCATCTCCTCCAAGGCCATGGGCATCATGAACTGCTTCGTGAGCGACATCTTTGAGCGCATCGCCGGTGAGGCCTCTCGCCTGGCTCACTACAACAAGCGCTCCACCATCACCTCCAGGGAGATCCAGACCGCTGTCCGCCTGCTGCTGCCCGGAGAGCTGGCTAAACACGCAGTGTCTGAGGGCACCAAGGCCGTGACCAAGTACACCAGCTCCAAGTAAACTGCTGCCGCTACTGCTACAAACCAACGGCTCTTTTAAGAGCCACCCACTTCATCTACTGCTGCTTTCCTCTTACAAAGTGTCTATACGTCAACATAATTGCCATTTTAATACAACTAAAATAATACATTGTGCAAGTGAAGACCCTTCTTTTTTTTTTTAAAAAGCTGGTTTTTAAATTATTTATTGGTGGTAATGACATTAAACTGCCATGCTCACTTGGATCATCTTCCTGTGATCTGGCTTTTACTATTTACATTTTGTTTGACTTATTTGGCAGTATTTTTACATATTTTTGTTTGTGTTGTACATCACTTCTACCTGGAGGTTTTAAAATGCTTTACAAATAAAGCTATATTAAGTGCTGCAAATATAATAATGTATGTAGAGTGATGCGAATGAGAATAGGTTTTATTACCAAGTAGGTTAACACAAAAAGGTATTTGCTTTGGTATATTTGGTGCATACAAAGACACATAATGAATAATACATAGCAAAACAATTAAAATCAAAATATGAAATAAGAGATGTCCTCAAAATATTAAAGATAAAAAAAATAGACATTACACAAATTACAATCTACACAAATAAGTTACAACTGATGATCATTTTTTCCCTTTAAATATTTAGCCCAAACGTTACATGTACATGCATGTATTTAGATGGGTGTGCAATTTGAGTTATAATACGAAATATATTATTTAATAAGTAAATTACACACTGTAAATAATCATTAAGTATGACAGCTTTTTGAATGTCTTAATGTTATCTGCACATTGAGACTTTCGCTTCTTACATTACAGGAGTTTATATTCATCTGTGAACGGGTGAAAACAATTTCAGAAAATTCAGTCTCATTCTGAAAAGAATTCAGGCGGCAGACCGACCTGTTTTCTGATTGGACGATCACAGTTACGGATCAATCTGACCAATGAGCGTACAGCTGCGCTCCTATATAAACTGGTGAGAACTGTGATCGAGTTACTTTCTTCTTAACGTCGAAGAATAATCACATAGAAAATGTCAGGCCGAGGCAAAGGTGCAGGAAAGGTTAGGGCGAAGGCCAAGACTCGCTCATCCCGTGCCGGGCTCCAGTTCCCCGTCGGCCGTGTCCACAGGCATCTGAGGAAGGGTAACTACGCCCATCGTGTCGGTGCCGGAGCCCCTGTGTACCTGGCCGCTGTGCTGGAGTACCTGACCGCTGAGATCCTGGAGCTGGCTGGAAACGCCGCCCGGGACAACAAGAAGAGCCGTATCATCCCCCGTCACCTGCAGCTCGCCGTCCGCAACGACGAGGAGCTCAACAAGCTGCTGGGAGGAGTGACCATCGCTCAGGGAGGTGTGCTGCCCAACATCCAGGCTGTGCTGCTGCCCAAGAAGACCGAGAAGGCTGCCAAGAAGTGAACACCCTGATCCCGCTTCAACAAACAACAAAGGCTCTTTTAAGAGCCACCCACTTCTAACTAAAGCACATTCCCCTCTTCACTACACAACTACTTAATGGCCCAGAACAGTAATCTCCCCCCTTGCCCTATATGTATTGAGGTGTACAACATACACAACATGTCGTATATTACACCAAGTCACTCGACTAAAAACACCCACATTATAGAGCAATATAAATTTGAAACAACCCCAAATTACTACTAATGATATCATCTGCATTTCAGGTTGTAGCCTCTATACAGTAAAGTCTAATTTCAACTAAAGCAAACTCCTTTTAACACTTTCCTTCGTACATCCAGCAGGTTCATCACATTCTCAAATGAATAGCGGTGTGGTTTCTACATCCGTCTGTCCACATGCATAAAGCCACAACGTTTGTTGGACCCATCATTAATGTTTAATGTTTTATGTAGTTTACACTACACTATATCAGTATTACTTATTGGCAGGTGTCTGCAGAATAGCGTACCGTAACATTTAAGCACTCGATTGTATCTTTTGCCCACACGCACATTGAAATGAATACAACTGGTTATATTTAGTTCCAGCCTCTATCCACCAGATGTCAGTGTTCACCAACAAATGTTTGGAGCAGAACGAAAACAGTGGCTCTATTGTAGTGGAATAAATATGAACACATTTGTCTTTCTAACAGTTCTTTATTTATTTTGTATTAGCATTTTAAGAAATAAGGTACATCTAGGTACATATATTAATGATGTTATTATCTCTTAGCCAATTAGCAGTTCTTTAATGTGACCATTGTATATTATACCGTTAGGAGTTAGTTTAGTAGCTCTAAAACATACATGGCACAAACTATTATACAGCACTATTTCAAGATTAGATAAGCATGTAAATAGTAACATCTTGAAGAACATTGTTTAAACTAAACTGTATTTTAGACATCCCACAGTTAGATGCAAGTGTCTTATGAAATGACACACTGAAAGTGTCCACTCGAGGTATACACCATTATCGACTATAATGTTCAAACACGAATACGACAGTGTACACCTGATATGTTGCTTTACATACATATACCCATAAATGGGTACATTTCAAGACTTGTTCATATATCTCAGAACTAATAATTATAAACAAGTTTAAAGACCAAAATTATATATTAAATTAGTTGTTTGTATGGGCTTTATCTCAACAAACCACTAGATCTAGCTATAAATGAGAGCGTGCATTACAACCCAGTGGTAGTAGCAATATGGATCAACATTGTAGGCGTTTATCATAATGTGTTACTTTGGACCATGCTTTAAAGGGGACAATCAGTTTATTAAGTATATCCACACATGTATTTCGGACGTTCTGCTCTGTAAGTGTGTGTTTGTGTGGCTCTTAAAAGAGCCGTTGTGTTTCGGTGTTCTGGTCACAGGTCAGTTTAAGCCCTCTCTCCGCGGATGCGGCGGGCCAGCTGGATGTCTTTGGGCATGATGGTGACCCTCTTGGCGTGGATGGCGCACAGGTTGGTGTCCTCGAACAGGCCGACCAGGTAGGCCTCGCTGGACTCCTGCAGAGCCATGACGGCGGAGCTCTGGAAGCGCAGGTCGGTCTTGAAGTCCTGAGCGATCTCCCTCACCAGGCGCTGGAAGGGCAGCTTGCGGATCAGCAGCTCGGTGGACTTCTGGTAGCGGCGGATCTCTCTCAGAGCCACGGTACCGGGCCTGTAACGGTGAGGTTTCTTCACGCCGCCGGTGGCCGGGGCGCTCTTACGGGCAGCCTTGGTGGCCAGCTGCTTCCTGGGAGCCTTTCCGCCGGTGGATTTACGAGCGGTCTGCTTGGTTCTTGCCATGGTTAGCAAGTAAACTCCTCGGAAAGAAAAGTCGAGATGATGTCGACTGGTCTCCGTCGCCTTTATATAGTGAGAGCTGGGGCGGCAACAACACTGATTGGTTCACTGATTATCACGTGATACAGCAGCGCGCCAAGAAAAACTCAAAGTACAAGCGTCAAATAATTTAAGTCATATAACAATAAACAAGGAGTTTTCTTTGCATTAAATAAAAACGATATAATTAGGATTAAACACTCGATTAGTATATTATGAATAACATCAGTCATCATATATCAATTATATTTTTTAAATACTGTTTATGGCTTTACTATTTTCTGCTTGACTAAATGATTGTTATAAATATACACATCCATTATCTATTATTGGTTGACTTTATTTTAATAAAAATACATTTGTATTAAAAAGATAATATTGAATGTATTATTTATTAATTTTATTAAATGAATCCCTACAATAACACATTGACATTGGTCCTGCTTTTCTACTGGCCATACTCACATTTATAATATTTTAAAATGACCATATTTTGTAGCTACAGTGATTGTGAGGAATACATTACTTAGAACTAGTAATCCAGTATAATAACCCATGTATATGTAAATGTCTAATGTATAATAATTATTATAATATATTTTCTATAAAACACGTTAGTATTGTATGCTAAGCAAACTTTTATCAAGGTAGGGTACTTTAGATATGTTTCAGTTATGTGATTATTATTTTTGATATAACTGATATATGGGTACGAATTTAGCTGTTGCGGGTGTGGCATGAGATCATAATATTAAAATATATGATCATGGAACGTGTTCAATAACACATTGGAGCAGTATGTTGTTTCATTCAATCATGTGAAGTTCGAAATACCAAATATGTGAGAAATGTTTCCTTCATATAGTTGCATTTGTACAAAAATACAATATTACAACAGGAGAAGTGCTCTTTTGGTGTATGTGGGTGGCTCTTAAAAGAGCCTTTTGTAGATGAAGTAGATGATCTGTTTACTTCTTCGCTGCTTTCCTGGCTGGTGCCTTCTTCGCTGCTTTGGCAGCTGGTTTAACCACCTTCTTCACAGCTTTCTTGGGGGTCGCTGCCTTCTTGGGGGTCGCTGCCTTCTTGGGTGCTGCCTTCTTGGCCACCTTCTTCGGGCTCTTTGTGATCTTCTTAACGGGGGTTTTCTTGGCAGGAGTAGCAGGCTTCTTCGCCTTCTTGGCTGTTACTGCCTTCTTGGGTGATACTGCCTTCTTAGCGGCTGGCTTCTTAGCGGCGGGTTTCTTCGCTGCTGCTGCTGCCGGCTTCTTGGCTTTGACTGCGGGCTTCTTAGCTACCTTCTTGGGCTTCTCGGCGGGCTTGGCTGCCTTGAAGGAGCCGCTGGCTCCGGATCCCTTGACCTGCACCAGGGCTCCATTCTCCACCAACTTCTTCACGGCGCGTTTCACCTGGTTGGCGTTGTCGATGCCTTTAACGGCCAGCTCCTTCTTCAGGGCGACATAGGAAATCCCTTTACGCTCCTTGGAGGCGGTGACGGCATTCAGCACGAGATCAGCGGCGCTGGGGCCCGCCTTCTTCGGCTTTGTGGCTCTCTTCTTCGGGGACTTGGCGGGTGCGGCGGCGACGGGAGCGGATTCTGCCATGTTGCTTTCAAAGTGGATTCTCTGGTCTTGGTGAGACTGATAGAGAAATCCCAGCAAAGAGCGGAACTTAAACACACCATGAGAACCGTAGAGACTCAATCTCAGCCTGTCTCACAGGAGCAGCAGGCATACTGTGCCACTTTGTGTTTTCTCTTCACGAACAAATGTAATAAAATCACACCTGGAAGGAACCATATATTGTAAACTTCACCTTAAACGATAGCAAAGGAGTTTATGTTCTTGTAAATGGGAAATAAACCATTATATATTTGTATATTATTACTGGGAAGACCTGAACCTTCCCAAACGACTGCCGTGTGAGTCGCTAATCTGTGACTTTCCTCTCTAAATGTCTTCCTAAATACTTTAAAATACTTTGTAATCTCATTCAACCTAGATATATGTTGAGAGTATATGTTTGTTTATAGATTTAAGGTAAAAAACATTAATAGTTTTGATTGAATCTGTATGAAACAGAGGTTCATTTGTACTCTGCAAACACACTCAAAAGAGGCTTAGGTATGTCCTCCTGCTCTGATGGAGAGTCTGTGCGTTTTGTTTATTTCTGCTTTAGAAATCTCGAAATGTAAGATTGTATACAAGTATTTCTTACACATTCAAGTGAATGCACATACAACTCATGTTTATTTATACAACTTATTCTTTACTTTGAAAAGACCTTGAACTTTTCTTATGCAGTAAACCATGTAAGCCTGTTGCATTGTTTTTTAAATATATATTGTGTCTTATACATCATTGATTGTTTATCGCTTTAATAATCCTCACACTTGTATAATCACAATATTATAATTATGTAATATGGTAGCATTTATTACTGTTTGCTGTCATGTTTAAATTGTATTATAATTGGAGCTGGCTCTGAAAAAGTGGTTAATCAATGCTTTAATCTTTAGATTTTCACCACGATGATACTAAAATATTATTATTTAATCACTTAATTTGCTCACAGTTAAAACATCTGAAAAATGTTTAAACACTCTTGCCAATCACATGTATGTATTGGATTTAAATAATACTGTAATTGTGCTTTTAGTAAATTACTTTTGTTTTTATTTACACTGAACAAAAAAATAAACACAACATTTTAATTTTTGCTCCCATTTTTCATGATCTGAAATGAAAGGCAAGGCAAGTTTATTTATATAGCACCTTTCAACACAAAACAATTCAAAGTGCTTTACAAAAATGAAAGGCAGTAAGAGCATTAAGAAATAGTGCAGCAGAAACAAATTATAAAATGACATTTTAAAACACTAATTTAAAAGCAAAGATAATAAAACACGAATAACAAAGGTACATGAATAAAAGTTACAGTGCAGTGTGAGATATGAATATATCAATTGAAAGCAGGGGCACAAATAAAAGTCTTCAGTCTGGATTTAAAAGAAGTAAGAGGACCTGCATGTTTCTGGTAGTTTGTTCCAGATATTTGGAGCATAATTAAAGATCTTTTTCAGTCTGACTTTTTCTATGAACACAAAAGGCATATTTATCTCAAATATTGTTTACAAATGTGTCTAAATCTGTGTTAGTGAGCACTCCTTACCAATATATTCCATCCACCTCACAGGTGGCACATCAACATGATGTCAGTGTCAGCCTTTGAAAAGGAGTGGACCAACATTCCACAATCCACAACCTGTTCAACTCTATATGCAAAGGAGATGTGTTGCACTGCGTGAGGCAAATGGTGGTCTCACCAGAAACTGACTGGTTTTCTGACACCCTACAGTAATACATGTCTCTTTTCAAGATAAAACTGCACATTTTAACCTGTTAAGCCCTGAGCCTGTTTTTCAGGTCTCAGGCTCGAAAATGACATTCCCAGAACAAATGACCATATCTTCCCTTCTAAAAGGGTTAAATTAATAATCTTTTTTCTCAAAGTAATGATAAACCTGTGAGTTGGATGTAGAAAAGTCAGAATCAATATAGATGTTTTTTATTTTAAAGAAAATTCAGATTGAACATAGTAAAAAACTGTAAATTATAATGTCCGTCCAAAAAATATTTGTTACTTATAGTGAAAACTACACTTGGATGATGGTAAGGTAGACTAAAAGCTTTAGGAATCCATAGTACAACATATAATACGTACCCTGTATCAAGATTGATGCAAAACAAGTGACATTTGACCTTTTTAGAGAGGTTTAGCAAAAGAAACCCACTTCTGGGGTCATTTGGGTGGATTTTCCATATCTCTGGCCCCCCTCCGTCGATTTTGCTGATTGACATCTCTTTCTAACCGTCAGAGCCCACTCAAAGAAATGAAATGTTAGATTTACTTAATCTAGTTATGTCAACCGGCTTCACGTAACAAGGCTAAGTAAATAGGAAACAGACTAGTAAACTAATATTTACTTCTTGCATTTAAGTCAATCTTACCTAAGCATCTTAATTAAATGATACATCATACAGTTATGTTGTATTTGCTTAACACAGTTATGTTGAATTTACTTAAATTGTTGTTTTTACTAAACACAATTATGTTGTATTTACTTAACGTTTGCACTCATTTCATTTCATTTCAAACCTTTATTTATCCAGGTGTATCCCATTGAGATCATTGATCTCTTTTTCAAGGGAGACCTGCTCAAGTAGGTTCCACATGAAACATAAAAACATAAACAGAACAACAAAAAGGACATCATACAGCATCATTACAGGGATTACAATTTACATAACTATCCACATGAACAGGTACCAACAGCTTCCGATTGAGTAGCATCCAACCGAGCTTTAAAAACATTTAGTGGCACCAGATTGCTCAGTTTCCATTTCAATTGCAGACTATTCCAAGACAGTGGAGCTGCGCATCTAAATGCTATCTTCCCTAAGACAGTCCTAGCAGTTGGCACATTTAATAAAACCACAGCATGCGATCTCAGGCAGTAGCCACTTACAATTTGCCGTGAGATCAGGGAGCAGATGTAGGATGGAAGTTTCCCTAACATGGCTTTGTATATAAAAATGTACCAGTGACTGAGCCTCCGTACAGTTAGTGAAGGCAGACCAGCCCTTGCATACAGGGTACAGTGATGAGTTAATGCTTTACAGTTTGTCACAAATCTCAGTGCACTGTGATACGCAGCATCTAACTTGACCAGGCAATTGGCAGGTGCATTCATATAAATCAAATCACCATAGTCCAGCACAGGTAAAAAGGTCACAGTGACTAGCCTTTTCCTGGCCTCAAGCGAGAAACAGAACTTGTTCCTGTAGAAGAAACCTAGCCTAACCCTCAGTTTTTTAAGCAGGTTATTTACATGACGTTTAAAAGTGAGGCAATCATCAAGCCAGATACCAAGGTATTTGTAACATGTAACCACTTGAAGTTTTATTCCTTGCGTAGTTACAATATCTAAAACAGGCTCTGGTGTCTTTTTAGCTTTTGAAAAGAGCATTACCTTGGTTTTTATCAACATTTAAAAGAAGCTTTAGTTCAGAGAGCTGAGTCTGAATAATGTTAAAAACAGCTTGCAATTCAACAACAGCCTCCTTAATGGAGAGACCTGCACAGTACATAACGGTATCGTCCGCATCAAAATGTAAGGTTGCTCCATCGACATTTTCACCTAAACTATTGATGTAGATGGAGAATAAAAGTGGACCTAAAACAGAACCTTGAGGAACACCATTAGTAATGTTTAACCACTCAGAAGACAGCCCATCAAAATGAACACATTGGGACCTTTCAGAGAGGTAGTTCACAAACCACCCCACTGCATGACTGGATATGCCAATACTGACCAGCCTCGGCTTCAAAATGCGATGATCGACGGTATCAAACGCTTGCACTGATTTTCCTAACACAGTTAGGTTGTAATTACTTAACACAAATTAGTTCCATTTATGTTGTAGGATTGTGTTATTTGCACTTAACATAATTTAATCCAAATTGCTCTATCAATATAAGTAATTCAAATGACTACAACTCAGTAATTTGTATTCCCCTCACTTTATTTAAAAATGTTCATTTTAGACAAAGTGCAGTAGTGTACACTTATAACATTGCATTTTGCAAACAACCATCTGAATTGCCACAACAATTCAACAACAAAAAAACACTTAACTCCGAGAGCCCATTGGTGTTAGGTGCACATATTAGAATTTTAAAGCTCTCTGCGTAAAAAACCCACAGCTTCTGAATT
Organism: Trematomus bernacchii; assembly: GCF_902827165.1. Lineage (NCBI taxonomy): Eukaryota > Metazoa > Chordata > Actinopteri > Perciformes > Nototheniidae > Trematomus > Trematomus bernacchii. The sequence goes on along the minus strand of NW_022987839.1, from coordinate 6,620,362 downwards.
TGACAGTGATGAGAAACACGAGTGACTCAAGAAGTTAACATGTGGGCTGAAAGGCTACAACAATGACTTATTATATGAACATTTTATAAAATGCAACTTTACTATGAAGTATGGTGTTTTTATGTCTTTCCAAAGGATGAAACGCATCACATAATATTGCTCAAGCACATCATGTGTTACAGTAGATCTTTGCCTCTGTTATACACATGCAGGGTTGGGAGGGTTACTTTGTAAATGTAATCAGTTACTGATTACTGAATACATGGCTCTGAAAGTAATCCGAATACAGTTACAGTTACGTGTCTTAAAAAAGTAATCAGATTACTTTTAGATTACTTTTGGATTACTTTCTTTTTCCATCACAGATGGGTATGTTTTGGTGCACAGGAGACACAAAAAGCAAAAGGAAACTGAATGTGTTTTTACTGTTTTAATGGCTTATCAAGAGCACAACTGAAACATAACATCTGAAACTATGTAACAACATAATACACTTTTTGGGGATGCAGCTTGGGATGTGAGGTGATCAACTAGTCATGGCTTGTTTTTATACAACACTGGATTTAACAAAAGACTTCTGGCAGATTCCCCTGTCTCACAGCCCGAGGGAAAAAACTGCCTTCCTAGCTCTATATGGTTTTACCAATTTGTCACACTTCCTTTTGGGTTGTTTGGATTCCCATCTACTTTCCAGGAGCTCATGGACCTGCGTGCCCACTCTGCATATGCAGCTACTTATTTCGACAGGCAGGGGCGATGCTCAAGTCACTGAGGCTGGCCGGGCTCACAGCCAACACGAAGAGCTGTAGAGTTGGGCTTTTTTTTTAATAGTCTAATAAATATAAAATCATTGCCAGTGTGATCAGTAGCAAGTGTGTATTTGAACAAAACGAAACAGCTCTATAATGGCAGGCAAAACAACGTTACTTTACTTCTTTTCTAAAAACAATATCATTCACGAGAAGAAAGACAACCTGTACAACCTGTACCTGTACGGCCAACACACTCTCACTCCCTAAGCGTCCAGGAGTGACGCTTGGTCAGGGTCCCGTGGCGTGCAGTTGTGACGCGCCGAGGCTCCTTCAGCTTCATAAACGGACGCAAAGAGCTTTCAACTGGATCTAAGCCGTACAGTGTGCGGCCCTGCCTCTTCAGGGCGTACACCACATCCATGGCGGTCACAGTCTTCCTCTTGGCGTGCTCGGTGTAGGTGACGGCATCACGGATCACGTTCTCAAGGAACACCTTCAGCACACCGCGGGTCTCCTCGTAGATCAAACCGGAGATACGCTTCACTCCGCCACGGCGAGCCAGACGGCGGATAGCGGGCTTGGTGATGCCCTGGATGTTATCACGGAGAACTTTACGGTGACGCTTGGCGCCTCCTTTGCCGAGTCCTTTTCCTCCTTTTCCTCTTCCACTCATTTTCGAGTCTTGGTAGATCGGGTCGTTCTAAACGAATGAGTAGAAACAGTATGACCGGCAGTATTTAAATAATAACTGCGGACCTAAGAGAAGACGGAGAGCGGGAAAGCTGCTAGGCGGGGCCAATGCTGCAGCCTCCACATTATCTTTCAAAACATTTTGTCTTCTTTTAAATATTGTTTATATAATTCGCGGCTTTATAGTAAGCGTTTGATGATTAAACGTTCGTTAATATGTAATAAAACCCCCGATTAACATTTATAATTGAAAAAATACAAGAAGACAGAACATATATAATTGTTAAATGCTGTATAGCCTATACAGTTAATGTAAATAGTTTATAATGGATCAGGAAACTGAATTTTGTATGCATTTAACATGTCAATAGTTATTGACACGGTATACACAGACCCTGAGTTAAGTTGCGCTGCCATCGCAACAATGATTACATTAATAATCAAGAAATGTACCACATATTTAATGATACATTTAATATGCTAAGTAACAGACAAATAAGCATAACACTTGTTGTAAGGTCATACAAATATATATTGCATGTTAGTTCACCAGTCCACTAGGTGGCACTGCGACATAGAAGTTGTTGCCGTTCAATAAGCATAGAAGAATAACTGTGGGCTATGTTACGTTATGCTAAACTAAGTATGTGGTGAACCTGAGTCACAGTTCTGTTCTGCCAGAAACTAATAAACTCCTCCATGCTCACAAGAAGCCTCCCGTGAGTTACTACACACTGCTTCGATTCATATATTAATACTGTATATATTTGAGCTCTTGACGTTGGTCCATTAATTACAATTTTGTTTCAGTAATGGAAACATTCTTCTTTTGTTGATAGTGATTTTTGACACATTGTATTTTATTTAGAGCATAAATAATAGATATACGGTATATTTATTCTGTAGCTCAGAAAGTCAGATCCACCGGAAACTGTATAAAAAATATATAATTTGTCTCACATAAGACAGTTAATTACTTAACTAGGGGGATCTAAATCAAACTAGACAATTATTAGTTAAAGTGGACCTATCATGCTATATTTAAATGATATATTGTAGGGCCATACCTATATAAGGTATATTTATACGTTTCTGTTTTCAAAATACCAAACAGATCATGCATTTTAGCCATGCCTCATTTCGCTCTATGTGCTGTTTGTTGTCTACGGGTCTGATTCTGCTGACCACGCCCCCCTGCAGGAGAGGGGAGACGTGCTCTGATCAGCTGCTGGGCTGTCAGAAGAGGGGGAGAAAAAGAGATCTCCGTCCTCCGTGTTTTATTATATAGAGTCGTTATTCATTTGTTTTAAAGCTCAATAAATAACAAAGAAGACCTTTGACCGGCACTTTTCTAATTTTGTCCGGAAGATTTAAACTTTAACGGACATCTTGACCGGCGAAAGAAACTGAAACTGAAACTCTGCCGCACGGTCCCCTCGTTCCTTGGAAGAGGCGGAGAGGTGGGTGTTTGTCATCTGCTGGTGGACTAACCGGAGAGAATTACAGTGCTTGCCTCGACGGGGAGGGATTGCATTGAATTAAAGCAGCGGGAGCAAACGCTTGCCTCGGGGAGGGAGAAAAAACGACACAGCGGAGAATAAACAGAAGGGTAACCATGGTAACTATGGGCGGGAAGTCTTCTTCGCTGCTTTTGTGGCAGACTACAGCGCCACTTACAGGCCTGGCATATGTACTACAGCGTCTCCAGCGCTTTCAAGCGGCAATGGCCGGCCGTGGCCCAACCCCACATTCCCCTGATAGGTGGAGAGTATGGAGGAAAATAGAAGTGACATAACAGATTAAGCAACCTGGTTGGTAGTAATGAATTTAAAACCAAGTAGATGTAGAAATATTTTTAAGAAATGTAGTGATATTTACAATTTAAATTCTTTAGCCCCTTTATAGACGGTCTGTTGAGTGATGGGTTATAATAGTCACTTATATCAGAGAGAAGAGTTAACTGATAATTTGTTGCCAGCATCTAGGAAAGGTCTCTCACTTAGACTCCGCAGTAATGCGAGGGAACCTCCTCGCTGGTATATTACAGAACATTTAGAAAATTATTTTGACATTAGTCTTAGGGAGCTGGAGGAAAGGTCTACCTCTCCTCCTCCGGATAAGAAGTCTAGGACTTCTGTGCCTCCAAACTGATCTTTTGCAGCAGCTGACCAGACGGGCCACCATGAGAGAGGGCCCCAGGAATGCTGAGGACCTGACCTGCCTACATTGCACCGTTAAAAGTGCAGAGTATCTTGATTTATTTTGAACATCATTCTTTAGATATTTAAAGAAATGTTAAAATCCTTTTATTTTGCTTTTTGACTACTTATGCTCATGCTGTTGAGCCATTGGCTTTGTGTTGTGAAAACCCACTTATATACACAGTGGTGCATATCCATGTTAAGAAGAAAAAGAATGAATAAAATGTGGTTTCTGATATACAGGATAGTTATTCATTATATTCTTTTAATTTTTGGTTGACGGTATGATAATATTCATTTATTTTGAGATAAGTTTGTTTTTGCTTTTGTTTCTTACTTTTAAAATAAGATTTTATAGCTTGTGTGTATTACCCTGAAGTAAAATGTTAATTGCTTTTGTCTTCTGCTTGACTGTTTCAGGTAAGCGTTTTCAAGGAGTCAAACACCATGCTGAGCCTAACACATAGTGAAAAACGTTTTTGTAGGAGGTGCAGATGGTAAAGGTAAAGAAGTAGTGTGTCACCCTCCCCAGTGATGGTAGCAGAGAGGGGGCCGCCAGCCTGAGGGGCCAGGCGGTGGACGGAGGATTTTGACTGCCCTATAAGGGTACCTGATAGTTCAAAGTTCCTGGCACTAATAAATGTGTATTGTCCTTAACCCTAATCAGCGCCATCCAAACCTGGTCAGTATGCCACGGCCAAGAGAGGGTGTTGACAGTTCTGCTGTGTAAGTGGCCGTGTCATACCTGACCTTTACCTCACCTACCTCTATTAAGCTTACCATTGATAAAAAGATGCTAAATTGGCTGTGAATGGAAAGGATGTATGTTTCCTTCTTTGTTGTTTCAGGCATATGAAACCAGGCATGTGAAGCGAGACAGAACATCCTGAACTTTTGACCTATACACACACACATTCTAGATCAGGGGTGGGCAATTATTTTTTACAAGGGGCCACTTCAGAAACTCGAGCTGTGTTGGGGGGCCGAATCAAAAATAAGTTGAACTTAATTCTGCTCAATATACCAATACTGAAAAGGTGTTTTACAGTATGTTAAAGATAAGAAATGAATCAGCTTTATACAAAAAGAAATTAGTGCTTTTGATTTTTGTTTTTCAGTTAATTTTACTTGTTCAGTGAGAAAAATCCAGTCTGTCTTGGGCTTGAACAAGTGCACGGAAATCTGGTTCAATGTCTGAGGTGGATATGCGAAGGACAGCTGAGAGGTGATCATCAGTGATAGAGGATCTGTATCTGGATTTGTTGAACTTCATCACTAAGAATGTCTGTTCACATATGTAGGTAGATCCAAAGAGGACCATCATCTTCTGAGCACGTCTCCTGATGTGTGGAAAGTTCTCCTCTTTCAGGGAAGAGTAAAACTCAGGCAGTGAGACTGACCTAAAGTGCTCTGACAGAAGTGTGTCAGACTGCAGGTTAATGAGTTCAAGCTGAACATCACTGGGTGCATCATCCACATGGCATGTAAATGGGGAAAAGATCATGTTCATTTCATTCTCAACTGTTTTGAAGTCTTTAAATCGCCTTGAAAACTCACCATGCAGTGCTTCTAACATGGATGAGTACCTCTGGAGGTGATCAGCTGATGGTGTGGCTTCCTTCAGTGTTGGCAAGTGCGTGAGAATGTTGTCCTCCATCTGGCTTGAGAGAAGCTGCAGCTTTCTCATGAAAGCCTTCACTGCACTGTACATGTCATGCACAAAAAGGCCCTTGCCTTGCAGTTTGACATTTAGTTCACTCATTAGTGCAGTCACATCTACAGCAAAACCAAGGTCTGCCATCCAGTCTGCATCTGAAAGCTGTGGGATGTCGTTTCCTTTCTTCACACAGAAGTCTTGAATCTCTTCTCTCAGGTCCCATACTCTTTTCAGCACTTTGCCCAGGCTGAGCCACCTGACAGCTGCATGGTAGGGTATGTCACGATGTTCAGTCTCACTTTCCTCCAAAAGTGCAACAAACTGTCTGTGATTCAATGCTCTTGCCCTGATGAAGTTAACTATTTTAGTTACAACATCAACAACATGGTTAATTTTTAACACTGACTTACACAACACTTCCTGATGTATAATACAATGCAAAAATACCTATTTCTGCTCAGGGTTAATTTCTGTCACTTTATCCTGCATTCTCTTCAATAGTCCAACATTTTTCCCTGTCAGATTTGGACAACCATCCGTTGTCACGCCTGCCAGCTTGTCCCATTTCAGTCCCAACTTTTCCACACATGCATTTACCTCCGTGAACAAATCACTCCCTGTTGTTGTACCTTTCATTGACTGCATGGCTGCCAGCTCCTCCGTGATTTTGAAGTCTGTAGTTATCCCACGTAGGAAGATGAGTAGCTGGGCAGTGTCACGTACATCGCAGCTCTCATCCAAAGCCAAGGAAAAAAAGTCAAAGTTGACCGCTCTGTTCTGCAGCTGAAGCTCCAGATTTCCCGCGATGTCCTCAATTCTCCTCGTAACAGTGCGTCGGGAGAGCGGCACTTTCTCAAATGCCTCCTTTTTCTCCGGGCATATTAGTGTCCAACAAACACTCCTTAATGAACTCTCCGTCCGAAAACGGTTTACTTTTAAGACATAACTCGTCTTGACAGCTGCATCTCTGGATGTGGAATGTTTTGTGAAAATGTGTTGTTGGCTTTGCAGCTTAGCTAGCAAAGCATCCGACCCCTTTGCCCACTCTTCCTCAGACAGGTTCTTGTATTTATCTGCGTGTTTGGTAGCATAGTGGCGACTCAAATTGTACTCCTTGAACACAGCGACCTGCGCACCACAAACTAAACACACAGCTTTACCTTTCACTTCTGTAAATAAATACTTAGCGGTCCATGTCTTGTTGAAAACGCGGCATTCAGTATCGATCTTTCTTTTTTTGCCCTTAGCGGACATTTCGAGGACTAGCCGGCCAGCATCACTCGTAGCTGTTACGGCATGCGCGTTTACGTAAATAAATTAAAAAAACAGCAACCTTTTCAAAATAAAAGCAACACAGTTAGAAAAGTATTTACGCCATGCAAGCAATACAGCTGTGTTGCTTTTATTTTGAAAAGGTTGCTGGCCAACGGGCCGGATGTGGCCCGCGGGCCGTAAAATGCCCACCCCTGTTCTAGATGGTGCAATAAAAGCGTAGAAGTTCCAGCTACCATTCAGAGAAGGCGCTTGTGGTTTTTGACACCTTGAGAGCGGTTACAGCGGGTATGAAGACAATGAGGCACAGGATGCAGGCAACCTACGCAGATTCGAATCAACTTCCTGGGTCAGTGAATCGTAGAGACAAGCTGCCCATATTTGTCTGTTAATAAATAAAGTCTCTGTTAATGAATTCAAGTATAAAGTTTGCATATTTTAAATTGAAATGTTTAAAGAAAATAATTTGATTCTAAAGACATGACATTGACAATGTGTTCTGCTTTCATGAAAAATGTTCATATTCCCTCTCTTTAAAATTACATATCAGTACTATACGTTTGTATTTGTTTAATTTTTAAACCTTACATTTTTTAATGTTCAAAAATTAAAAGTTGAACAGTTGTGACCTCCTTCTGACTGAAAGAGAGAAAGGGGGAGACCACCTGATGCAGAGAGGGAGGAGTAAGAAGACTATAAAGAAGGATGGAGAAGAAGGAACAAGGCTTTTTTGGAAGCCCTGGGCCTGGGCTTGGGCTCTTTTGGACGGCTTGAGGATATTTGACTTGTGAACCTGTTGCTATTGTATTTTGACTTGTTGTCTTTATTATTTTTTAAGGATTCTTTTTAATCCTCAATTTTTGTTAAAACCTTAATAAATCCTGTTTGTACTTTGTACACTTCGACCCAAACTCCTGGTCTCTCTCTCGTGGTATCTGAAGGTATCTGCTTGGTCTTAGAGTGAGGTAAGAATACCCTTCCTTGGAAAAGGCTGACATTAGTTGATAATTTGGATTTAAATTGTTTAAGGGGAATATAAACTCTGCTAAGGTTAAACTATAGTTTCACATTGGTTACTGTGGTTGAGGTGGTTGACATATGCTCTACTGATGTGGTAATATCACTGCTGTGATATTGAATATTTGACTCTGGCTGGTGATGTCACTGCTGTGACATTGATGTTTGACTTTGGCTGTGTTTGATATTACATTTGCATTGTTTTGATTGATATATTTGGGGATCAAGAGAGGGTGGGGTTAGGGACTGTGGGTTCTGAAGCTGCCCTAATTACCAGGGAGTCTCCCATTAACCGAGGGATTCTCCTCCAGGGGCAGTTTTGATACTGCTCTGGGGTTCTACCAGCCCACCAACACCTACTACACCATACACACTGTTTTGCTATCCTAGCGGTCGGACATCCGTGGCTGGAGTGCCAGAAATAGGGATACGACGGGCAGCGTGGTGTTAGAGGCCATGTTGTAAACTCCCCCCTAAGCAGATTACGTTGATCTTGCGTGTAGATTTTGGGGGGTTTTGAAGTCCTAAAAAGATTGGACGGCCGTTCACCGGAGCCTTATCAGCACCGGAGTTCGTATCGGAGACGGCCTAGGTATTAACATTTGTTTGTTGTATCGAAGTTAGATTCCTTTTCACTATTATCATTATTATAAGCAAGACAATAAATGGCAATGGACGAGCTCTGCCTCTCGTAAGCCCACAGTAACTTCCTGGAGCACGGGCACTAATTTAGCGTGGACACTTATTTTGTGAGCGCGCTCAAGCCAGTTACTGTGGGGTGAGGTGAGGCACAGATGAGCTCTGCCTCACCTCAGAATGTGTCACCCCACAGAAACTGACTGGAAAGCGGGCCCTAAGCGCATGCCTGTTACCATCTCACTGTAGGTCACCAATGTAATGTTTGTAGATCCCTTTATTACATTTATCCTCGCCATCCATAGTCTCTAAATAACTTATTTCACGTATATATGATATTTAGGCTCGCTGGTCTCATCATACAACGGCAATGAAAAAATCACCAGGGGAGGCAGCCATAACCTCTGCCGCACTGAAGGGGGCGCACATGAGCCCACAGGTTCTTGTTGCTACTGTAATTCTACGGAGAGACGGTAGACGCAAACAACAAACTAGACTTTTGAAACTACAGGAAGATAAGGAGGACTTTTACAAAAAAGTAATAGAGATTGTTGTCCAGAAGGATAGCATGGACTTCATATTCAAGTCAAGGTAAGACCACATTTGTAATGAAAATGGGATCTTACTAAGAAAGAACAATCCAATATTTAGATTTTGGGTATCCTTTTGTTGAACGGTCTGTTTAAAATGAATCGAAGCATCAGACTAAAAAAGCTTTTGACAATAACCGAATATTTCGATTAAAGGTGGGGTAGGTAAGTTTGAGAAACCGGCTCGAGATCGCTAGAATTTGAAAATACACAACCGGAGAAAATCTGCCACTTCCTTATAGAGCCCCTCCTCCAACACACACGAACGCGCACATGACCAATGAGGGCACGAGATAAGTTTGTGCACAGATGGAAGGCTGACAGGCAGGTAGGCCATCCAGTTATTTTTGCCGGGCCGGCTAAAATGATTGGTAGTACTTTTTACAGTACTACGGCTTCCACAGATGACATTTTTTTATGGATTTTTTGTCAAAGCACTTAAGATATTCATTGCTATCGGGATGTTAAGAGCATTCCATGGAATATAACAAAAAGTGTATCTCGAGCCGGTTTCTCAAACTTACCTACCCCACCTTTAAGGTCAAAATATATGTTAACATCTTGGTTCTTGACGATCAGTCACCCTGTTAGTATTTGATTGCAACTCACCACTGAAATAACTGATATTACTATAAATCACATCAAACAGCAACATCTAAAAGGTGAGATTTCGCCTTTTAGTATTTATTGGGCTTTTATTTTGAAAAAAAACAGGTTTCAATCAAATAAAATAAAAAGTTGCGTGTTTTTGCAGATATGTCGGTCTATTGAGAGTCACTGTGTAGACATTTATAGTTTTTTGTGAAGATAAATGAAAAACACTTTTATTAAGATGTGAATAATACTGTGATTTCTAATAAGTTAAGGTTATTGACACTCCTGGTCTGTTTGACACCAAGGTTGATGACAAGAAGACCAGAAAATATGTTGTTAAGAGCAATTATTATGCTGCTCCCGGGCCCCATGTCTTCCTGGTCGTCATCAGACTCGGCAGATTCACAAAAGCAGAAGATTCAGGAAATCTTTGGAGAGGATGCCGACAGATACAGCATGGTTCTCTTTACCCACGGTGATCCGCTCAAAGGAATACCTATCGAAGAGTTCTTGAAGGAAAGCGAAGAGCTGCAGGAACTTGTGGCCAGATGTAACGGGCAGCACCACGTCTTCAATAATAAGGAGAAGGATCGTTTTCAGGTCAGAGAGCTGCTCGACAAGATCAGAAATATAACAGAGAAGAACGTAGGAAGCCATTACACCACTGAAATGTTCCAGGAGGTAGAGAGGGTGTTAGCGATGCCATGATCTTAGGGCAGGAATACCGTGAACATAGTTTAACGTGACAGAGGAATAAATACACACATACACCATCAGCTGTACTTCAATCGGAAGTGACACGTTTTATTGCGCATGTCCCTTTTATCACGGGAATACAGGAAGTGATTAGTATAAGAGTATTAAATAAACAGAATTCATATATTACATTTCATAATTCAACACCCCCACTTACTCTTATACTGCACAATTTCTCAACATGAATTCAAAATGTAAACACCTTATACACCTGCACAATAACACAGTGTTTGAAACTTCTGGGGTTATTTACATTCCAAACAAATACTTTACAAATTTCTCACTTTTTACCTTTGTTGCAGGCTTAGTGAAAATATCAGCAACCATATCAGCTGTAGGGCAATAGTCAATGGTTATCATGTTATCACTCAGTACAGTTCGAACAAAATGATACTTGACATCCACATGTTTACATCGTTGACGACATACTGGGTTCTTGGATAGAGCAATTGCACCCTGGTTATCTTCAAAGATTTTCACAGGAGTATATTGACCCTCACTATCCATGCTCTCTATTAGCTGCACAAGATACAAACTCTCTTGTGCTGTGGCAGCCAGTGCCATGTACTCTGCCTCACATGTCGACAAAGCTACTGTTTGCTGTTTCTTTGATCTCCAAGAAATAACAGGCCCATTGCTAGTTAGACTAAAACAGTACCCTGTTATACTCCGTCTGTCATTTTGGTCTGTTGCCCAATCCGCATCACAGTATGCAACAAGTTTCAGTTTTTCATCTTGTTGTTTAAAACATAGCTCCTGATTAATTGTGCCCTTTAAGTACCTCAATACATGTTTAGCAGTTAACCAGTGTTGTTCTTTTGGCTCTGAAAAATACTGTGACAGTTTACTGACTATCCAACTTAGATCAGGCCGTGTAGATGTCATTAAATATATTAAGCTGCCTACCACTTCACGATATTGTGTTGCATCAACAGCTTCACCATCATCATCAAAATTGTGTTTCTGTTCACATGGGGTGGACCTTGGCTTACAGTCATTCATACCAAACTTTTCCAGTATTTTTGTAATGAATTTCTTTTGACCCATCTTTATTACTCCTTTTTCCTGAGTAAAGTCAATGCCTAGGAAATGTTTAAGTTTCCCAAGATCCTTCATTTTGAATTTTGTGCTCAACATTTCTTTCACAGTATTAATTGTGTGAATATCATTAGCTGCGATAACCAAGTCATCCACCCAAATAATCAGAATGATCCTCTCATTTTCTATTCCTTTACTGTAGACACAGTGATCAGCTGGGTTTTGTGCAAAACCGTTCTCACAGAGATGATCATGCAACATTTTATTCCAGTTTCTTCCAGATTGTTTTAACCCATACAGTGATTTATTCAGCTTGCAGACTAGCTTTTCATCTGTGTCTGACTTGACCTCAAAACCTTCAGGTTGCTGTACATAGAGCTCACAATCAATTGGAGCGTGTAAATATGCAGTTTTAACATCCATCTGATGTAGGTGTAAGTCATGTTGAGCTGCCAGTTGCATCAAGCTTCGTAGTGATGTCATGTTTGCAGTCGGGGAAAATGTCTCCTTATAGTCTATTCCTGCCACTTGACTATATCCCTTTGCAACATATCTGGCTTTATATATCTCAGTCTTTTCTGTGTTGTCTTTGATTGTATAGACCCATCTACCCCCCACTGCATTTTTGCCCTCTGGTAGTGTGGTCAATGTGAATGTGTCATTTTCCTTAAGAGAATTCATTTCCTCCTGCATAGCATCAGTCCAGAGTTTTGACTCTGCTGAATTCATGGCCTCTTTAAAGGTGTTTGGTACATTACACATTACTCTGTAGCAGTAGTCAATATTTACATACTTCTGGTCGTCACACTGTACTTTACATTCATAGTCCTCTAAATACTGAGGTCTCCTCCTTTCTCTTTGGGGATAGCTTCTATTTTGACCTTCTGCTCCCTTTCCTGTCTGAGTGTTTGTGTCATCTGTCTCAGTTCGAGCCTCCTGTGTCTCTTTTGGACACGAGTCAGTCCCCTGGGTTTCTGGCTTGGTGGATACAAACCTTTTCTCATAAAAATCATCATCACTTGCCTCAAAATCAGTCTGTGTATGTCGCTCGACTATACTTTTTGTGACAAACTTCACTTGCCTGTGTTTTCGAACACTACCAGTGTCTGGGTTGTAGACTAGGTATGCTGGGCTGTTTTTATCATACCCTACAAAAATACCCTTCTCACACCTCGAGTCTAACTTTTTCTTTTCCTGCTTGTATGCATAGCATACAGATCCAAATATATTCATTTTCGAGAGGTTCGGCTTACGTCCTGTCAGCATATAATAAGGTGTCTGTCCTACACGTCTGTTGTAACATCTGTTACGTATTACAGCTGCAGTCATGACGGCATATGTCCATAGCTTCTTTGGTAAATTGCTCTCAAGAAGCATGCATCTTGCCATTTCAAAAAGTGTTCTCCAGTTTCTCTCAGCTGTCCCATTTTGATGGGGTGAGTAAGGTGCTGAAGTTTCATGTCGTATTGCATGTTGTCTAAGGAGCGATTGAAAGTTTGTCCCGGTGAATTCTGTACCGTTATCAGACCTTATACATTTGATTTTACCATAAGGTGCGACATCAGCAATGAATTTCTCTGTGGCTTTGAAAGTATCACTTTTAGCTTTTAGGAAATACACAAATACTGCCCCTGAAAAGTCATCTGTAAAAGCCAATGTGTATCTGAATCCCTCCTTAGCCTCTGGCTCAATGGGACCTGCTAAATCAGTGTGCACAAGATTGAGCGCTGCTTTAGCTCTTGCATCTGGTTGTCTGTTCCTACTGTGAGCAAATTTACCTCGAGTACACACTTCACAGTTAAGGTTAGATTTATCAATCCCACCCTTAATTTTCATCCCCTCAGTGACTTTTTCCAGTTGTGACACATCATCATAGTTACAGTGACCAAGTATTTCATGCCATGTTTGAATGTCATAACATCCATAACATGCATCGTCCTCAGCTTCACAGTCCACAGTGTTTAAAAAATAAAGTCTATCATATTCCTTGATGTCAAATATTTTACCTCTCTGGTGAATCAGCTGGTTACAACCCTGACGAAAGTTCACTGATGCTCCGTTGGCTGTCGCTGCTTTAACAGAGAAAATGTCTTGTGGATAGGACGGTATATAGAGCGCGTCCTTCAGCATCGCTGTCACTCGTCGTCCCTCCGTGTCTTGCAGGCAGACCTCCGCCTCAAAGCGACACCACTTGTTCTTGTCCCGTCAGCCAATTCAACAAAGTGGTCTTTCGGTTGAAAAGTCTTATCGAACCTTTTAAACTTGTCGATGTTCGTTATTATGTGTGACGTTGCTCCGGTGTCGACCATCAGCCCTTTATGTGTAACTCCGGTTACTGGACTGTCACGTACTTTAAAAACAAATGAGTGGTCCTCAACGTCAGTTGCTTGTTTAGCATTGTCTCTCTCTTTGCGTCTGCAGTTTGCATCGATATGTGTGGAATTTTTGCAAAAACTGCACCACTGTCTCTGGTCTTTGCTGTTGCTGCTACTCGCACTTCGACACTCACGAGCCCGGTGTCCTTTCTGACCGCAGTTGTAGCAGGTGATATTGGGGCCATCTCTCCACTTCACCCATCCACTCGCTTTCATAATATTATCAGATTCCTCACTCAAGTTGGCATTGTATTTTTCTGTGCTTTCATAGCTCCTCAACTTTGTTTTGAACTCACCAAAAGTTAGCTTCTCATCCCCTTGTGTAATGTGGATGGCAAACGGCCTAAAACAGATTGGCAGTCCCTTTAAAATCATGGCTATCAGCAGCCCGTCGCTAAGAGTCTCTTCAGCATTTCTCAGTGCTGTAATTGCCGTTTCGGCACGAATAATATAGTCAGTGACGCTCTCATTAGCGGCTTTCTGCAGCGACGTTAGTTCAGTGTAGACTAGAGGCTGATCACCCGTGGTTTCCCTTTCCCAGCGTAGTGGTCCCTCAATATTTGTAATGCTTTTCTTCCGTTGTCCGCTGCTTCTCTCATGATCAGTGAAAGGCTTTTATCGTCCAGTACCTGGATCAATTCCGCATAGGCTTCTTCGTTTTTCTGATCATCAGCCTCATCCTCTACACCTGGCTCCTCTAGGATGGCAGCCTTCAATCCTAGCAGTCGCAGGTGACCCAAAAACTTTGTCTCCCATAACTCGTAGTTCTTCTCATCTCCGTCGAAACACAAACGGTTCCACCGGCTTCCATGGTCCCTCCTGGGCCCATAACCTGTTAGCGATGCCATGATCTTAGGGCAGGAATACCGTGAACATAGTTTAACGTGACAGAGGAATAAATACACACATACACCATCAGCTGTGCTTCAATCGGAAGTGACACGTTTTATTGCGCATGTCCCTTTTATCACGGGAATACAGGAAGTGATTAGTATAAGAGTATTAAATAAACAGAATTCATATATTACATTTCATAATTCAACAGAGAGAGCTAGAAGAGGAAAAACAGAGAATCCTTAAAGAGAGAGAAGAGGAAATACGCAAACAGGAAGAGGAAATGGAGAAGAGATTAGATAAAAAGTATGAGGAACAATTAAAAAGAAATCAAAGAGGATGGTGAGAGGTTAGCAAGGCAGATAGAAGCTCATGAAATACAAATGGAGGAGGAGAGGAGGAGAATAAGAGAAGAGAAAAAAGGCTAAAAGCAGCTAGCAAAAGAGAAATGGAGGAGAATAAGAGAAGAGGAGGGAAGGTGGGCCAGAGAGGAAGCCGAGAAAAGAAATCTAAATGTACAATTTCATAGATTCCTTTTTTAGATAATACCTAACAACTGAGATGTTTTGCATGAGAGAGTCTGACCTTCTGATGCTGGACAGCAGCAGATTTACCAAACCTCCTTGTTAATCTTCAATGTCCCCTTTTTGATTTATTTGTTTGGTGTTATTTATAGTTTTATCAGTTATTTCAATTATTATTTGTTGTGACCAAATACTAAACAAAATTGTCTTGAACCAAGATCTCTGATTTGCTCTTTGATTGCTATTGCTTTTACAAAAAAAAGAAATATATATATATATAAAAATATATATCATGATTAATATGATGAAAATGTGACACTCTGTTATTTAAAGGACCCCAAAGCAGAGACTGATTCAGGTAAAGTTGTCAAGGTGTTTAAGGAAAATGCAAACAAAAAGGCAGGCAGTGATAGCTAGGAAGCTAGCTGGGTAGCAGAGAGCAAAAAGCACTGGAGTTCGCACAAGACAGTGTTGTAGTCAAGTCACCAATTCACAAGTCCAAGTCACTCTCGAGTCACCACTCTTCGAGTCCAAGTCCAAGTCCGAGTCACCAAGGGAGAGTCGTAGTCGAGTCCGAGTCCAAGTCCGAGTCACCCAAGGAGTGTCCGAGTCGAGTCCGAGTCCGAGTCATCATTACCTGTGTTCGAGTCCGAGTCCAAGTCCAAGTCACCAAGGAGTGTCCGAGTCGAGTCCGAGTCCGAGTCATCATTACCTGTGTTCGAGTCCAAGTCCAAGTCCGAGTCACCTAAGAAGAGTCCAAGTCAAGTCCGAGTCAAAAGTCTTCATGTATTAATCTTCGTGGATATATGTGTTGAAATGTAGCTGCTCCTCTACATTGCTTTTATCCTGTCATGTTATACTAATCTGTCTATTGAACTGCTGTGAAGCCAGTTTGGCTACAATTCTTGTAATAGGTGCTATACAAATATAAAGCTTATTACTAATATTAATATTATTATTATTATTATTATTATATATAAATAAACTATGTTTAAAATGAGTTACCTTTTAGAGAAGTGATTATATTTGTATGCCAATATTTTCCTATGGTAAAGTTTTCGTTTTGCACTTTTATTTTGATAGTAATAAGATCGGGACTCTTATTTTGAAGGAACTTTTACCGGTTAAATCGGTTTACTGATGAAGATTAAGCCCCAGAAAGCACATGGCTACTTAACATGCAAAATGACGTCATTCTGCATGTTAAGTAGCCATATGCTTTCGTGTTATCGGCTGAATCTTTATTTATTGATTAGATCACGTTACTCTGATGATAGTGTTCAAGACAGCCTATATGTCTGAACTGATGTTTAGAGTAATGTGTTACGGAGCCTTCTCTTCAATATTGTTTCCACATAGAGCATTTTGCGCTGCTCTTTTCCAATGTGGAAGCAGAAGTCCGAGTCCGAGTCCAAGTCGGAGCGTCAATGTACAAGTCCGAGTCATCGTGGGGGAAAAAATTCACGAGTCCGAGTCCGAGTCAGCGTATGCGATAATTCACGAGTCCGAGTCCGAGTCCAAGTCATCGTGCGCGAGAATTCACGAGTCCAAGTCCGAGTCGCGTCAATCAGTGCGCGAGTCCGAGTCGAGTCACGAGTCCCGAAAATCGGCACTCGAGTCCGAGTCCAGGACTCGAGTACTCCATCTCTGGCACAAGAACACTGGATATCTGGAAATCATGGATCTAGGCTGCAGATAGTCATGCTGGTTCATCTAACTACATGGAATTATCTGGCAGACAAGTGGAGTGAGGACTGGGCTTTTATGGAGCAGGTTGGTTGGGTGATTGGGAAGAGGTGTGCCTCCTCTGCAGCCAGGAGAATGCCACATACAAGTCCTGCAGATAAGGAGAAGAGAGAAGGGAGGGGGGAGAGAGAGCATGCACCAAAGAACCAAAAACAATTTAACATAACAGAAAATATGCTTTTAAATTGTTATACGGATAAAGAGCTCTTGATTAAGCTTTCTTTGGCTTTCCACAATTACTGAAGGCGTCATGGCCATGTTGGCTTTTGTAAAATAAAAGGTTAAAATCTATATATGTAATGAATATTGTAATTAAATATGAAAAGGTTGGAACACAAATTAATGTGTAAAGACAAACATCGAGTGATCAATAATGTCCCATAATAAAAGACTGTTGAGTTCACATTGAGTGTGTAATGTGCTTATGTTGTTTAATAAAGGATCTAAAAGAGAGTTTTGAGTGTCTATCTTAATAGAAATTTCATTCGGTTTCTTTATCATGCCTTGTACATTTAAATACATTGATTTCATAATGAAGACACACAGAAATATATAATGTAACCTCTTGAATGATTCATTTAATGCCTTGTATTAGCATAATATGACTATTGACATGTTTGTTTATCAGTGCCTAAGAGGACTTTGTAGTGGCTGCAGTTCATTTCTAGCTCACATGTGATAGCTGTATACGAAAAAGAAATGTGCAAAACTCTGAATAAGAGTTCAGGCAGGTTCACGCTTCATTATCTAAAATACCTTTTAAAATATTTAGTAAACTGATCAAAATATTAGTGTTTTTCATTTATCTTCAAGTTGTATCACGGTGGCTTCCATGCATTTAACTAAAAGTGAAAACATCTTTAAACTTAGTTCAAAGACATACCAGAACCAAAATGCATTAACAAAATGTACTTTTATGTAATTAAACTCAAGAATGTCAATAAAATGTTGCAACTCAATCTGTGGCTTCATTTATTTAAAGGTCCCATGACATGCTTTTCTGGTTATTACCCGTCCCCTTGTGAGTTATGTAGCTTTTTCTGCATGTAAACGGTCTGCAGAGTCACAAACCCTCAAAGTACACTCTGTAGCGAGTAAAACTCTAACACAGAAAATACCTGTCTATGCTGCCTCAGAACGCCTCGTTGGAAATTTTTCATTTTCCATTTTTGTCTTCTTGGGTAAAGTGACGTAACTTCCTCACACACACACACACACACACACACACACACTCATCCAGCCTTATCTTTTCTCAGCTGCAGCTCCGCGGATTTCTGAGCCTGAACTCAGCCTGAGACAGTGAGACACAGCGAAACTCAGCCTAAACTCAGTCTGAGCACACAAAACAAACTCACAGGCAGGCTACGAGTGTGTGTGTGTGTGTGTGCTCAGGCTGAGATCAGGCTGAGTTTCGCTGTGTCTCGCAGACCCCACGCAGCAACCAGGAAACGACACCAGTAAGCCAGCTCACACTGTCCGCTCCAGCAGCGAGCCCCGCAACGTCCCGCCAACACGGCAACCAGACCCAACGCAGCATTCTCATCTGTTTGTCATTACTGGTGTCATTTTCTGGTTGCTAACGCCATTGTAACACATAATCACTGATGTTCCGCTGTAACAGTGGTTGACTCATCAGAACAGAGTGGGCGGGCTGACCAATCAGAGCACAGTGGGCTCATAGGGAGGGGGGGGGGCAGGAGCTCCAACAAGCCGTTTAGGACAGAGATTGAATACACATACTATACAGAGAAGCTGTATGAGAAACCAATGTGAGTTTGGAAAATTGAACAATGTAAATCTATTCTAGTAGACCTCAACAATGGAATTATGATCAGTAGAAATGGCCATGACATGGGAACTTTAAACTCAGTTTGTGTACCTGTATTAGGGATGTTGTGGGTCCCATTAGTATTGCGGGGACTTGCCTTAGTTTGGGGGCAAAATTAAAAATGTTACAATGAAAATCCTTGGCAGCATTACAATGCTACTTATACTACTAGCATACAATAACAACTAAAAAAACATAATATACCACTCACACATGCCCCTTTCACACCAAAGCGGTTCCAGGGCCGGTTCGGAGCTAGAGCCTAATAAGCACCGTTTTTTCCTGTTCACACCGCAGCGGAGCCGGCTCTTTTCCCCGAAAACCGGTTCTTACCAAGCACCAAAAAAATGTCGGTATAGAAGCAAGAACCGCATACGTCACGCTTACGTCGGAAGGGGGCGAGATCAAGCTGAGCTAACAGTTTATGGCGAGAACGGCAAATAAAAGTTGTAACAAGCAGTAGCGCTGAGCAAAGTGACTAGAACGCAACCACACACTTTCTAAAAAAACACTCTATAAAGTCAGGCAACACTAACCACTGCCAGGCTTAGTGTGATTCTGTTTATTTGTACCTTACTTTGACCATCCGTACGCTGTTATTGATCATTGTGGAGCGCAGGCAGACGTTTTGTTTTGTATTATAGCAGCTATCGGACGGAAGTAGAATCACAATGAAAAATACGCCAGTAAAATGTGCCTGTAGAAAACGGCTTATGCCACGATAGGATAGCAACAAGTGGTCAAGATAGTCAGTTTAGCTTCGGTTGCTATGCTAACATCACCCATTTTATACCAGATAAACTTTCATAACAGCGTTGTGATGCCAAACAGCAGGCAGCACTGCAGCGGTCGGTAAATGCCGCTGAAACACATTAATAAATAATGAACCACGGCACTCTGGAGAAAAGTATAAGGGTTGAGAAGTAGTTATTTTATTTAATCTGGCTTTGTATGATTAAAAGCAACACGACCATCGACCCGATGCAGTGCCCCATTGTTGTTATTGTGAGCGCCGTAAGGGAGAAAATCAGCGACGTGAACGGTGACGTCATGACGCAGCTCCAGTCGGGCTCTGGGAGGTGTGAACAAAACGGGGGCTGAAAAGAAAAAACTGTTCCGAACCAGAAGAGCGCAAGCACGGAGCTAGAACGGGAACCGCGTTGGTGTGAAAAGGGCAACAGGGTCATAATGTCACCTAATGGGCGTTTTTGGTACTTCTAGTACATTTAGCTGATAATGCTACTGTAATATTTTCTTGAATAAAAATGATAAATGTAGGCCTTACAGTATTATTTTCCCTTTTTTCTTGAACCATTGGTTGCCAGCCACATGAGGGTGCTGTATCTCAAGGTTTTAAGGCGAGACACCCCAGGTGAATAGGGTAATTTTTTTAACTTAAAGATATCAGCTAAATATTTCTCCAGTTAATTACTTACAATAAGGCAATTGTTTTTTGTATTACAAGTTTTCTGAAATAGCATGTTTAAATATGCAAATTAACCATTATCTCATGAAATATGCGCATATTTTAACACATTTCAGGAACCGAAATCTGAACTTTGGATAAAGCCAGGATCAAAATTATTGTTTCATTTTGTAGTCATATTAGTATCTAAGGCTTTTACAGAAGGGATTTTGGATATCTCTTGGTATCACTCCATAAATCAGAAAATACTGTCAACAGCCCTAAAATATCAATTTTCACCATATTTTTAGGTATAAAATGTTATATAATTCAGGCTATGAATTATATATGACCAAACCCTTCTGTAAAAGCCTTCATAATATTGATAGGAATATAACTGGAAGGTTTGGTGTATGTAACTGCTACTGAAGTGGAAATCTCGAACTCAGAGTAGGAGAAAAAACTCATTTTGAGAAAACGACCTTTAAAGATTGCAGTGTGACGCTAGCTAAACCTTCCTGTTATCTGGATGATAGCTTGCGCATCGACGCACTCCGTGAAGGTATTTCATGTTCGGGGTCATTTGTTTTTTTTATAACCTTGCTTTGTGCAAGTGACAATTGTTGTCGTCTTCTCTGTGAACGTTTTTTTCTCCGTTATTTTGCCATTTTCAGATTTAAATTTCTAGCGGAAAGCTAACCAGGAAGTGCTTTAGCACACCACGTGACGCATCTGAACGAATCACGTTGTCAGAAATTGACACCAGCCAATGAGATTTCGTTTCTTGGTTTAAGACCCCTTTGCACTTTCACGATTGGTTGCTGATACAAAGGAAATGACCATATTTGGATCCGATGAGATTGTGCAGGAGAGACGGAGCTTTCCAACGATACCTCTGAAGACATGGTGCAAACAGCGGTCGCGGTACTTTATGTTACGTTAGAATGCTAACTTTTGGTGAATGTAGGAGAAATCTACAGATGCAAATAGACAAACTATAGTAAAATAAACACTTAAATGTGTATTTTGTACGTTTTCCTTCCAAAAGCCTGAAAGAAAACATGTTATGGAATCAAAATAGCACAAAATCTCAAAATTGACCAGTGCAGGAAAAACGATGTTTTTGCCTGCCGTGTCTCGCCTTAAATCAAAGTTGACCTTTCTTATCAGTGCAGCCTTCTTACAGTGCAGACGCTTTTCTGCTTGCTCTTGCCTCTGCTTACTTTTTTAAGCTGTTTTTCTATTTTTCTTTTCTGAAAACTTCGAGCAGCGGCTCCTGGACATTAACTTATCACTGGGACAGTTATTCTTCGTAAATAGACGGAGGGTTTCAGCCATATTTCAATATTTTTACGACGACCTCAGTCTTACAGTAGCGTGGCCTAGCAACAGCTAAAGCCTGGTACAGCATGCTATTTAGCTTCAGCTAGTTAGCAGCAAAATGCCTCCGTTCTCTACAGATGACTTTCATAAACTTCTACAGAAGATGGCCGTGTTGGAAATGAAAATGCAACGGTTGGAAGTTAACGTGGAAGTGAATGGACTAGGTTGGAATGACACCACTTTACCAGTGTTGCAAAAGAATGGACAAAGGCATGCTAACTCAAAGCTAGTTAGCAGCTACAAGAATTCCAAGGAACAGGAGGGCTGTGTACTGGGTAATACATCTACAAGTGGTAGTCCTCCCTCAAACTCTCTGGGTGCAAGGCCGAAGAGTAAATCATTTCCATGGGATTTGGGAGGACGAACAACAGGCAGAGCACAGCGCTCTGAAATCTGGGTTGGCACCAATTCCTTCCTGGAGTTCAACGACCAAACTAAGGCGATACGCAGGGTTGGCAGCATGTCCTTTACCCCCGCTCCTCAGCGACACCCACCACACTCACCGAAGCAGAGACGCGCACCATCTCCCCCGTCTTCATCACCGTGCCTACGTCAACCACCTCCCCCCCTGGCAGCATGTCCTTTACCCCCGCCCTTGAACGACGCCCACCAAAATCACCGAAGCAGAGACGCGCACCATCTACCTCGTCTTCATCACCGTGCCTACGTCAACCACCTCCCCCCCTCCAAGAAAGCATCTGCGGTCTCTGAAGCCTGATAAGGATGTGTGTGTACAAAACGCAACAAACTCTAACTGATATGTGTTGGGTCCAGGCTCAAGGGCATATGGCACTCTCAACTCTTTCCAGGACATGCCGGGGCCCTGCCTGCCTGTAGTTTTGCTGATATCTGTGTTGATAGGTAATAGATTAAGAGCGGTGAATCAGCTTAGAAACAGGAAGTGCTCAAACGTTTGTGTGAGTTTATCAAATTTAGCAGTGATTCCATGTCAGCCACAGCTTGTCACAAAAAATCTTACTGATAGTGTATTTAACAAACTTAAACTAGCTTTATTAAATGTCAGGTCTTTGGCAGGAAAAACATTTTTAATCAATGATTTTATCACTGAGCACAATCTCGATTTTATGTTTTTAACGGATACTTGGATTGAACAAAATAACAGTGCAGCTGTTCTTATCGAATCAACCCCTCCCAACTTTAGTTTTATGAGTCAGGAAAGAATGCATAAGAAAGGGGGTGGAGTTGCTATTTTGTTCAATGATTCCATTCAATGCAGGAAGACATCTTATGGGAACTTTGCTTCTTTTGAATATGTGGCCCTTCAGCTGAAATGCTCCTCTCGAGCTCTGTTCCTAAATATCTATAGACAGGGCTGCACATAACTCGTGCGCAGGTGCGCATACGCACCCCCCGCCAAAAAAAGAGCACCGGATCATTTGAAAAAAGGGGCATTTGCGCACCAACATTGAGAGAGAAAAGAGAGAAGAGAGAGAAGAGAGAGAGAGAGATATTTGCGAGTTGCATAAGAACTGGTAAGATAGCAGGGTTTCCCACACATAGACTTTACTTGGGCACACTTGCCCCTGCTAACATCTCAGTAAATGAGCTAGTAGATCATTTTAATTCAAAAATGTAAAATGTTATAGATGCCATTGCTCCAACTAAGGTAAAGGAAGTGATTGGCAAGAAAATATCTCCATGGAGAAAGGCCATGACCGTGAAAACAGAAAAAAGAGAGTGTCGAAAAGCTGAACGTAGGTGGCGAAAAACAAATCTCCAGGTTCATTTTGAAATCTATAAAGAGAGACTTGGCCTTTATAATTTGGAATTGAAAAACGCACGACAGTCTTTCTTCTCTGACATCATTACCAAAAACAAAAACAACGCACGTGCCTTGTTTGCTACTGTCGACAGACTAAAACAGACAAACCCCCCAGTGTCAGTAGCCTCTGAATTTCTATCCACCAGGGCCTGCCATGATTTTGCCTCCTTCTTCACTGACACAATTCAGAAAATCAGACAAGCAGTCAGTGCCTCTGCATCAGGTACAGCAAATGTGTTGTCCCTGTGTCCACCTAATATCAATTCAAACACCATGACACAATTCCATCAGATTAATGATAAAAACCTAGAGGAAATTATTCAACTTCTGAAATCCTCCTCCTGCTGCCTTGATATTATTCCAACAGTCTTTTTCAAAGATGTTTTTCCTTGCATGGCCTCAGATCTACTTCATATAGTAAACAAATCTCTTCACTCAGGTATTTTTCCACAGGCCCTGAAAACTGCAGTCATTAAACCGCTCTTAAAAAAGAATAATCTTGATGCTTCAGTAATGAACAATTACAGGCCAATATCAGACCTGCCATTTCTAGGTAAAATCATTGAAAAAGTTGTTTTTTAACAGTTGAGTAATTTCTTGCATTTAAATAACTGTTTCGATGTGTTCCAGTCAGGCTTTCGTCCAAACCACAGCACTGAGACTGCTCTTGTAAAGGTCTTCAATGACATCCACTTAAACACAGACAGTGGCAGAACTTCATTGTTAGTATTATTAGATCTCAGTGCTGCGTTTGACACTGTTGACCATAACATATTACTAGACCGACTAGAAAACTGGGTGGGACTTTCGGCAACAGTTCTAAATTGGTTTGAATCCTACTTAAAGGACAGAAAAAACGTTGTTTCTATAGGTAAATACACATCTGAGTTGACAAATATGACATGTGGGGTACCTCAAGGCTCCATCTTGGGGCCTCTTCTCTTTAACATCTACATGCTACCACTGGCTCAGATAATGAAAAACAACAAAATAAGTTACCATAGCTATGCGGATGACACACAAATTTACATAACAATTTCACCAGGAGACTATGCTCCAATTCAAACACTGAGTAAGTGCATTGAACAAATCAATGACTGGATGTGTCAGAACTTTCTCCAATTAAACAAAGATAAAACTGAGGTAGTGGTTTTTGGAGCCAAGGCAGAACGTATAAAAGTTAGCGCTGAGCTTCAGTCTGCAATGTTCAAAACAACAGATAAAGCCAGAAATCTAGGTGTAGTCATGGACTCTGACCTGAGTTTCAACAGTCACATTAAAACAATTACTAAATCAGCCTACTATCACCTAAAGAACATATCTAGGATTAAAAGACTAATGTCACAGCAGGATTTGGAAAAACTTGTCAATGCTTTTATCTTCAGTAGACTGGACTACTGTAATGGTGTCTTCACAGGCCTCACTAAAACATCTATTAGAAAGCAGCAGCTGATTCAGAACGCTGCTGCTCGAGTCCTCACTAACACTAAGAAAGTGGATCACATCACTCCTGTTCTGAAGTCTTTACACTGGCTTCCTGTGTGTCAAAGAATTGATTTCAAAATATTGTTGCTGGTTTATAAAGCTTTGAATGGTTTAGGCCCAAAATACATTTCTGACCTCCTGCTAAGTTATGAACCATCCAGATCTCTCAGGTCTTCAGGGACTGGTCAGCTTTCTGTCCCCAGAGTCAGAACTAAACATGGTAAAGCAGCGTTTAGTTATTATGCTCCAAATATCTGGAACAAACTCCCGGAAACCTGCAGGTCCGCTGCAACTCTGACTACTTTTAAATCCAGGCTAAAGACTTTTCTTTTTGTCGCTGCTTTTAATTGAACTATTCACATCTTAAACTGCACTGTAACTTTTATCCATGTATTTTTTCTTTTAATGTTTATTTTATTATCTTTGCTTTTTAATGACTGATTTTAAATGCCATTTTCATAATGTCTTTCATTTTGTGTAAAGCACTTTGAATTGCCTTGTGTTGAAAGGTGCTATATAAATAAACTTGCCTTGCCTTGCCTGCCTTTCTCTGCTTCACAGCATCTGAGCTTAACTGCCACATCCTGTCATGAACAGAAACTGAGAGCTACAGTTCAAAGTGCTAACCACAGTCTGCAGGTTTTTGTGGCATTTAGAAGAACAAGGTGCATTTCTTGTAAATGCTGAAGGGAGGGGGAGCAGGGTTTACTGATGGCAGTTATCTAAAAGTGAAAGGAAAATACATTCTAATGACAAATGTAAGGATGTCAATCATTTTAGTCCCTGAATAAGAAGTTGAATAGAATCATATCACATGAACGTGAAAGCCTAGAGGGGAAAGAAATGGCAGTAAATAAAGGAAGATGGTCAGTTTAATCACTATTATGTTCTATGCTGAATCAGCCTGTCAATGGTTCTTTTGAAAACACTTTGACAAAGTTCAGGCTGCTGTAACAGTGTGGATCAGTCCCACACAACAGCTGCTGAAGGAGCTGGAGTCAAACTCTAAATTGTCAATTAAAAGTTCCATCTAAAATCGCATTCATCTGGACTGTGTGTCAGTGTCCGAAAATAAATCCTGTTTGTGCATTGACATTTTCCAACGCATTGAACTTTTGGAAATTGTTTATTTTGTTCAGCCTTCTTCTCAGATATCAAATACAATGATGAGGTGCTCAGGGTTGTGATGGAGGGGAAGACTGAGGCTGGGAAGAGCTCCCCAGGGAACAGCATTATGGGAATGAGAACTTAAAATAAATCCCTTGCACCGTACACTACAATCTTGAATACAGCAAAACAACTTTGAGTGGAAGTTTATATGATTCAACAGTGTGAGTTTAATTCCTAAGGAATTGAAGAATAATGTGTTTATATCAAAGCCCTGCTGAAGGTTTTGAAAGTTTACAAGCTTATGAGTGCAGCATAATATGACATCCTGTCATGAACAGAGACTGAGAGCTACAGTTCAAAGTGCTAACCACAGTCTGCAGGTTTTTGTGGCATTTAGAAGAACAAGGTGCATTTCTTGTAAATGCTGAAGGGAGGGGGAGCAGGGTTTACTGATGGCAGTTATCTAAAAGTGAAAGGAAAATACATTCTAATGACAAATGTAAGGATGTCAATCATTTTAGTCCCTGAATAAGAAGTTGAATAGAATCATATCACATGAACGTGAAAGCCTACACTGTAAAAACAGTTCTGATGGTGAAGTCAACAAAACTCAATTTTTTAATGGAATTTACTTGCCCTAAATTAGTTTTTTTTCAATGTGCGTTTAAATAAGTAACACTTAAGCAACAATGAGAACATGTTTTAAGAACTCATTA
This sequence comes from Trematomus bernacchii, assembly GCF_902827165.1. Lineage (NCBI taxonomy): Eukaryota > Metazoa > Chordata > Actinopteri > Perciformes > Nototheniidae > Trematomus > Trematomus bernacchii. The sequence continues at coordinate 6,593,970 of NW_022987839.1, read as the reverse complement.
ATTTGTAAATTAATATCACATTTTCTGAACTTTCTTTAAAAATACGTTTTGGAAAACGTAATAAAAATGCTTTTGTCAACGCCACGGTCATGCCACGCCCTCAAACGAGAATACCGCGGTGTGAGACTTCCTGTTCCTCTTTGCAGCAGTTCTTCAGCAGTTGGACACGTGTTTGTGTTGGATCCTCCTCAAACCATCGTAAAACAAGTAAGCATGCCACCTGAGTTATTAATTACTGCTTTTTAACTAGCAAGTGTTATTTACTTTTCTTGTATTCACTGTTTTGAACAAAACATCGACATTTTAATGCATGCCAGCGCCATTACTGCTGTTAAAGTTAGACTCAGCCCTGTCGTGCTCATGTAGTCTATTTCTTCGCGCAAAGTTGTTGGGCGTGCTTACCGACGCAATTCTGTTAAAAGTGGTTAAGTTAAGAGTCAAACTAAATTGTCAATTAAAAGTTGCATCTAAAATCGCATTCATCTGGACTGTGTGTCAGTGTCCGAAAATAAATCCTGTTTGTGCATTGACATTTTCCAACGCATTGAACTTTTGGAAATTGTTTATTTTGTTCAGCCTTCTTCAGCCTCAGATATCAAATACAATGATGAGGTGCTCAGGGTTGTGATGGAGGGGAAGACTGAGGCTGGGAAGAGCTCCCCAGGGAACAGCATTATGGGAAAGAGAACTTAAAATAAATCCCTTGCACCGTACACTACAATCTTGAATACAGCAAAACAACTTTGAGTGGAAGTTTATATGATTCAACAGTGAGTTTAATTCCTAAGGAATTGAAGAATAATGTGTTTATATCAAAGCCCTGCTGAAGGTTTTGAAAGTTTACAAGCTTATGAGTGCAGCATAATATGACATCCTGTCATGAACAGAGACTGAGAGCTACAGTTCAAAGTGTTGACTACAGTCTGCAAGTTTCTGTAGGATTTAGAAGAACTGGGGGCATTTCTTGTAAATGCTGAAGGGAGGGGGGAGCAGGATTTTCTGAGGGCAGTTATCTAAAAGTGAAAGGCAAATACATTCTGATAAGAAATGTAAAGGGTATCAATCATTTGAGTCCCTGAATAAGAGGCTGAATACAATCATATCACATGAACATGAAAGCCTAGAGGGGAAAGAAATGGAAGTACATAAATGAAGATGGTCCATTTAATCACTATTATGCTATATCCTCGATCAGCCTGTCAATGTTTCTTTTGAAAACACTTTGACAATGTTCAGGCTGCTGTAACAGTGAGGATCAGTCCCACACAACAGCTGCTGAAGGAGCTAGAGTCAAACTATAAATTGTCAATTAAAAGTTGCTCTCACAGAGGTTTCTTCCTACTTTCCACTGTTAATTGTGGGACTCTGTTTTGGGGAGTTTTTCCTTGAGCGCTGCAAGGGTCTAAGGACAGAGGATGTCGTACCTGTACACACTGTGAAGCCCTCTGAGACTAATTGTAATTTCTGATATTGGGCTATATAAATAAAATGTGATTGATTGATTGACGCACGCAAGGGGCTATAGTGCAAGTTTTAGGCGGCTGGTTTCTCAGAACCTCACAGAGCACACAGAACTGAAGGAACACAGGCTTAACCAAAAATACTATCCACTGTCTTTATTTTTTTTCCTGAGAATAGGTTTGAAAGAGACAGATTTAAATTTACAAAGGGAGTTGAAGCAACATTTGACAGAAATCCCACATAAATTACAAAAGTACACAACTAGCAAGATATATATACTGTATATATATACTGTACACACAAAGTAACTTATATACTAGACTGAAATAACTAAAATGAATGCTTGTTGTGGAGAGGGGCACTATGTCCAGCGTCCATTCCTCGGGGTAGGAGTGTGTGTGTGTGTGTGTGTGTGTGTGTGTGTGTGTGTGTGTGTGTGTGTGTGTGTGTGTGTGTGTGTGTGTGTGTGTGTGTGTGTGTGTGTATAGTTGGGGGGCTTTGGGAGAGTCAAAAAGGATGCAGGTGACCTCTTTGGATGAATCCTTTAAAAGGCAAGTGATGGCATCCTGTCAAAGAGAGGGTGAAGTTCAGGATTTAAGAAAACAGAGCTGGCTAATTACAATGAGAATTTTCTGAATCATTTTATTTACTTAATCTCACCTTATTAAGCTACAAAATCATCTTTCTCAATAAGTCACTCTTCTCAGCAACCCTATCAATGACCACGTCGGAGTCCAATGCCATGAGGATGTCTTTCTCAGTGGCCATCAATAAAAAAGTCTCCAGCTTGTTCTCTGACAGACTGCTTCTGAGTCGGCTCTTTATGAACTTGAGCGTTGAAAATGTTCTTTCACAGGCCACCTGAGTTAGGGAAAGGGTCAGCAGGAACTTATATGCAAGCCCAAGGACATGATAAGCATCTGACAACATGTTGAACCGCCTGAGTATCTCATAGCAGCACAGTGGGCAATTTTTGCAGGAGGAGCAGCTTTTATGCACAATTTCAGTCTCCTCTTCCTTTCCTTCTGATCCATCTTCCACCGTTCTGGTCTTATATTCTTCCACATGTGATGCTTTAAGCCTGTCCCACTGTCCAGCTAAACCTATCAGCTCTGACTGTAGATTCTCCACTGTAGCCCTGCTGTCAAATCTGATAAGACAATTACTGAGGTCTTTGAGTGCAGTATTTGGGAGCGGCGTGGTTCTGTGAAAAACTACCACAAAAAGCTGACTATAAAAAAATGTTTCAGGTCCCAAAAGACCACTGTTGCCCTTATAACCAAATAAGTAAATAAACTAAACAAAACAAGCTGCCAGCTGACAGTAATTGTTCATGAATGATGGTTAACAAAATAATGACATTCTTTCAATGAGACAACGTATCAGAGTCCCATTAAGCTATATTTTAACTTGCCAGGGAAAACCTAAAAAAGACAGCTTACTAGCTTGTAGGCTAACGAATGTTTCTCTTATAATATTTGTCTTATTAGTGCTTCATCAAGGGGATATTAATGGGTTCAAGAACTACAGAGTATCATAACCTTAATAATAATCTTTTCCTAATTTTCTTAGCTTCTGCTTACCGCGAATTCTCCTCCCTCTCCCCACTCGCGCTGATCTCTCTCCCTCTCATCATCTTCCTCACCACCAATATCGGCCACGGGTGCTGAAGATGGACCTGCACCTGTACTAAACATGTCGGTTATTTTGACACAAGCGGCAGCATCAGCACGAAGGGCCTGCTTTTTTCTTGCCCGCAATTTTTCTGCTCCCCCTTTTCGCTTGGCCTTCGTCTTCGCCTTCGCCTTCTCCATTTCTAACTCGAACTTTTTTTTTTTTTCGAAAAAAAAGGCAGTTTGGCTTCAACGGCCGGCTCACCTCCTGGGGGCGTGATTTAATCATGCACACCGAGCGGCCCAAAGGGGGAGGTGATTAAAGATTTTATTGGCCCGGCCCAGTGTCAATTACTAAAAACATTTAAACAGAGGGCGAATCTACCCGTCTTATGGGCCGGGACTTCAGAAAAAAAAAAAATGACGTGTCGGCCCAAAAGGCACGTCGGCCCACCGGGAAAATGCCCGGTATGCCAGATGGCCAGTCCAGCCCTGTCTGGCTCCCATTGTACTTTTAGAGACTCTAGGAACAACCAACAACCCTGCATTCTTGGAACGCAATGCCCTAGTAGGACAGTAGGGTATAATGAGTTATTTAAGGTAAGATGGCGCCTGCCCATTAAGGGCTTTGTAGGCGAGAAGAAGAATTTTAAATTCTATCCTGTGTTCTATAGGGAGCCAGTGTAAGGCAGCCAGAACAGGAGTAATGTGGTCCCTTTTCCGAACTCTGGTTAGTACACGCGCTGCAGCATTTTGAATCAGCTGAAGCGACTTAACTGACTTCTTGGTACACCCTGATAATAAAGAGTTACAATAATCCAGCCTTGAAGTAACAAATGCATGGACTAGTTTCTCCATCGTTTTGAGGCAAGATATGCCTGATTTTTGCAATGTTACGTAGATGGAAGTAGGCGGTCCTTGAAATTGATTTTATGTGGGCGTTAAAAGATAAATCCTGATCAAATATTACACCAAGATTCCTTACAGTCTCACTGGAGGCCAAATGAATGCCATCCATAGTTAGTCTATCTTTAGATAATTTGTTTCGTAGATTCTTTGGGCCGAGTACAATAACTTCAGTTTTGGCCGTGTTTAACATCAAAATGTAAGGTAATCCACGTTTTTAAGTCCTTGAGGAAGTCTTGAATTTTATTTAGATGATTAATTTCATCAGGCTTGATTGATAAATATAGTTGAGTATCATCCGCATAACAATGAAAATGTACAGAATGATTCCTTATAATATTGCCTAACGGAAGCATATATAATGTGAACAAAATAGGTCCAAGCACTGAGCCCTGTGGCACTCCATGGCTAACTTTGGTCTGCATGGAAAATTCATCGTTGACACATACAAACTGAGAGCGTTCAGATAGATAGGACCTAAACCAGCCTAAAGCAGTTCCCTGTATGCCAACTAAGTGCTCTAGTCTTTGAAATAAGATGTCATGGTCGATAGTATCAAATGCAGCACTGAGATCGAGCAAAACAAGAATAGAGACAAGTCCTTTGTCTGAGGCTATTAGAAGGTCATTTGTGACTTTAACCAGAGCTGTCTCTGTGCTATGATGTGTTCTAAAGCCAGACTGAAAATCTTCAAATAAATCATTGTTTTTTAAATAATCACACAACTGTTTTGCGACTGCTTTCTCAAGAATTTGTGAGGGGAACGGAAGATTAGAAATAGGTCTATAGTTGGCTAAAACCTCTGGATCGAGGTTGTGTTTTTTAAGAAGCGGTTTTATCACTGCTACTTTGAATGATTGTGGAACATAGCCTGATAATAAAGACATATTCATAATATTTAATAAAGAAGTGCTAACTAATGGAAAAACGTCCTTTAACAGCTTAGTTGGAATCGGGTCTAAGATACACGTTGATGGTTTAGAAGAGAGAATCATTGAATTTAATTGTTCAAGGTTTATGGCTGAAAAGCATTCTAATTTACTATCTAGTGTAATATTAGAACTTACGTTTCCGGGAGCTGTTGATAACACTATACTGGTCAAAGGCAAGAGGTCATTCATTTTGTTTCTAAGAGTAACAATTTTATCGTTAAAAAAGCACATAAAATCATTACTACTGAGTGCTATGGGAATAGAAGGCTCAATAGAGCTGTGGCTCTCTGTCAGCCTGGCTACAGTGCTGAAAAGAAATATTGCATTATTCTTATTCTCATCTATTAATGAAGAGTAGTAAGCTGCTCTCGCTTTACGCAGTGCTCTCTTATATTCATTGAGAGTAATATGCCAAATTAAACGAGATTCTTCAAGTTTAGTGGAACGCCATATCCTTTCAAGTTGTCTCGACTTTTGCTTTATTTTGCGGGTTTCGGCATTATGCCATGGAGCTAATCTATGTTGTTTTATTTTCTTCTTTTTTATAGGAGCAACAGAGTCTAATTGTATTCGCAGCGCATCTGTAGCACTATCAACAACATGATCAATCGGCCTGTGCCTCGAGCAATATGAGTATTGGTATGGCTGGGTGGAGTGGCCTCATTTATGCTGACATATTCTTCATGTCTCAACCAAGTTTCAGTGAGACAGCATATATCAATATTATAATCTGATATTAAATCATTTACCAACATTGCTTTAGATGCTAGAGATCTTATGTTTAAGAGACCACATTTAATCTTCCTGTTTTGTTGCACTGTAGTAGTTGTTACATTTACTTTTATTAGGTTATTATGTATGACACCTCTATTAGAGACAAACAACAATGTTTCCCCATTGTTGTTTGTTTGTTGCAACAACTAAATAATAATGATTAATCTCAACTATTTCTGTGTTTGTGTTTTATTGATTCCTCTCTGTTTCATTCTTTCCTGTTGTGAGTGCTGAATCTCCACAACAACCCCGCTTCACTCAGTATTCACATCAAATTTGAGGTGGTCATAGAAAATGGTGCCCAAGTATTTATATGATGTGAAAATGTCAACCTTGTCATTGTGTATGATCAGGGTTGGGTTGTAACGGAATACATGTAACTGCGTTACGTAATCAGAATACAAGTAACTGTATTCAGCTCGCGTTACATTTGAAAAACGAGTAATCTGATTACAGTGACTTTCGTAAACCTGAAGTGAATACATTTTGGAATACTTATTGGAATTATTGGTGGAAAAGTTTCCTCACAAAATGTAATATTCATTACCGGCAGAACTGTGTGCACAGCGCTGCAGCATGTCTGTGAGCGAGAGAGAGATGTAGCCAGTGTGTCTTTGAGGCCCCGACCCGGCACGCAGATGAGAGAGAGAGATCTCTTTTTAAATATATTGAAAGTTAGAAACGGAGATGGTTCGATAAAATGTGCAAGAAAACGTTTATGTAGCTTTTCTTTAGTGTTGAAATGATGACATTTCATAACGGGATAAAATCAAAGTGAATGCTGCTGCTGAATGCATGGGGCAAGTGACTGGAAAACGTTTTAAAAGTTATTACATCGTTTCAGATAATAATAATAATAATAATAATAATAATAATAATAATGAATAATAATGATAATTCATTCTATTTAGGGGCGCCTTTCAAAGCACCCAAGGACACCTTACAATTCATAACATATTCTAAGGAAAGGTTTAAGACAGTACAAAGAATGCAGTCCGTGAGATGTTTTTTATGTGGGCGCAGATGAGAGGGAGCTGTCCAGAATGACGCCAAGATGTCGTGTTTGAGTTGTGCTCTTGATAAGCCATTAAAACAGTAAAATACGTGTCTCCTGTTCACCAAAACATACCCATCTGTTATGGAAAAAGAAAGTATTCTAAAAGTAATCTGAATACGTTTTTAAGACACGTAACTGTAACTGTATTTGGATTACTTTCAGAGCCATGTATTCAGTATTCAGTAACTAATTACATTTACAAAGTAACCCTCCCAACCCTGTGATGCACTCCTTAGGAACATCCTTGTGACGTCTAAAGTCAATGATCAATTCCTGGGTTTTAGAGACATTTAAATTCATAATACGTCTAGATGTGTTGAGGGCTGCATCATTATCAAACATGTTACGTTTTGGGCCATTTGGAGCATGTTAACTGCCACATCCTGTCATGAACAGAGACTGAGAGCTCAAAGTGTTGACTACAGTCTACAGGTTTTTTTGGCATTTAGAAGAACAGAAGGCATTTCTAGTAAATGCTGAAGGGAGGGGGGAGCAGGGTTTACTGAGGGCAGTTATCTAAAAGTGAAAGGAAAATACATTCTAATGGGTAATGTAAGGGTGTCAATCATTTGAGTCCCTGAATAAGAGGTTGAATATAAATCATATCACATGAACATGAAAACCTAGCTGGGAAAGAAATGGCAGTAAAATAATGAAGATGGTCAGTTTAATTATTATGCTATATCCTGAATCAGCCAATCAATGTTTCTTTTGAAAACACTTTGACAAAGTTCAGGCTGCTGTAACAGTGTGGATCAGTCCCACACAACAGCTGCTGAAGGAGCTAGAGTCAAACTATAAATTGTCAATAAAAGTAGCATCTAAAATTGCATTCATCTGGACTGCGTGTCAGTGTCTGAAAATAAATCCCATTTGTGCATTGACATTTCTGATATCAAATACAATGATGAGGTGCTCAGGATTGTGATGGAGGGGAAGACTGAAGCTGGGAAGAGCTCCACTTGAAACACCATTCTGGGAATCAGAACTTAAAATGAATCCCTTGCACCGTACACTACAATCTTCAATACAAGCAAAACCACTTTGAGTTTAAGTTTATATGAGGATTCAACAGTATGAGTTTAAAGGTAGGGTATGTCAATTTGAGAAACCGACTCGAGATCGCTAGAATTTGAAAATACACGACCGGAGAAAATCTGCCACTTCCTTATAGAGCCCCTCCTCCAACACACACGAACGTGCACATGACCAATGAGGGCACGAGATAAGTTTGTGCACAGATGGAAGGCTGACAGGCAGGTAGGCCATCCAGTTATTTTAGCTGGGCCGGCTAAAATGATTGGTCGTGCTTTTTACAGTACTACGGCTTCCACAGATGACATTTTTGTATGGATTTTTTGTCAGAGCACTTAAGATATTCATTGCTATCGGGATGTTAAGAGCATTCCATGGAATATAACAAAAAGTGTATCTCGAGCCGGTTTCGGAGAGCAACAGTTCAAAGTGTTGATCACAGTCTGCATGTGTGTGTGGCATTTAGAAGAACAGAGAGCATTTCTTGTAAATGCTGAAGGGAGAGGGGAGCAGGGTTTACTGAGGGCAGTCATCTAAAAGTGAAAGGAAAATACATTATAATGGGAAATGTAAGGGTATCAATCATTCAGTCCCTGAATAAGAGGTTGAATAAAATCATATCACATGAATGTGAAAACCTAGCGGGGAAATAAATGGCAGTTTAAACACATCCATGCCCCTTTCCACCAAACCTAGCTCCATGCTTTTCTGGTTCTGAACTGGTTCTCCTTTTTAGTCCCAGTTGTGTTCCCAGCCACTCACAACCACAACAATGGCGGACTGCGTCGGGTTGATGCTCATGTTTCTTTTAATAATATGAAGCCAGATTAGATTAAATCACTATTATGCAAAAGGCTGTAGCCAACTGTCCATGTTTCTTTTAAAACGCTTTGAGAGCTGCAGACTGCTGAAGGTGCAGTCAAACTGTAAATAACATGTCCATGTGATCTTGGGCAAGATACCTACTTAACCACAAATTGGTTTGGACAACGTGTGTGAGTGTGTGTGAATGTTAGTCTCCCTGAGCACCTTGCATGGCAGCCTCTGCCTCTGTATGAATGTGTGTGAATGGGTGAATGTTGATATGTAAAGAGCATTGAGGATTTATATATCTAAAATATGTAGTCTGTTCAATTAAAATAAACACACAAGGCTATATTTCCCCTTGTTCTTATTTATTAAGAGAAGGATTTTATACTTTTAAACTAAGAATCATCCCACTGTAGCTGAACTTCAGACTTTGATGTCAGCAGTGTGTGTGGGTGTGGTTTGCTGCATGAAGTCTGCATTTAAGGAGGTGTTGCTGTAGACTAACTTCCCTTCCTCAACTCAGCAGCAGACCAGCTCCTCCATCCATCACCAACTATGGCCAGCAAACGTGCCCAAAATGGTAAGTGAATAAACTGTATTGTTAATGATGATTGCAACTTATCTAAATACATATTTATAGATGGATATGTAGCGTGACATATTTCCTAATAATGAACAGATCAAAACAGTTCATACAAAATTAATATTTATTAAATTCCAAGCATTTTAAGAGCTTGAGTGATTTTGCGAATGTGACACTGCTTTTACTTGCTTGTATTACATTCTTCACAAGACTACAGGAAACTTACTAAGAATAATAACAATATTTAGGGGTAGCCAGTCAGAAGTTTCTTTGGGCTCCTGATTATAACTAAAGGCAACTTATACCCTTAAAAAAAATGTAAGGCACAAAATGGGGTAATTTGTAGAAGTATGAAAGATAGAAACTAAACATGTTTGTAAGGACTATTTGTCAAAAATGTTTTCTCATTAAAATAAATGTACAGCTAGAGGCCACTGCTGCACCATTTCAGTTCAGGTTGAACGCAATTAAGAAGTCAAAAATCCAGGCAAGATTACCATTTAGTGTGATTTTAATTTCCAGTATTTTTGTTCATCATGGTGTCTACAGTAAAAAATTACCAGCTCCTCCATCCATCACCAACTATGGCCAGCAAACGTGCCCAAAATGGTAAGTGAATAAACTGTATTGTTAATGATGATTGCAACTTATCTAAATACATATTTATAGATGGATATGTAGCGTGACATATTTCCTAATAATGAACAGATCAAAACAGTTCATACAAAATTAATATTTATTAAATTCCAAGCATTTTAAGAGCTTGGGTGATTTTGCGAATGCGACACTGCTTTTACTTGCTTGTATTACATTCTTCACAAGACTACAGGAAACTTACTAAGAATAATAACAATATTTAGGGGTAGCCAGTCAGAAGTTTCTTTGGGCTCCTGATTATAACTAAAGGCAACTTATACCCTTAAAAAAAATGTAAGGCACAAAATGGGGTAATTTGTAGAAGTATGAAAGATAGAAACTAAACATGTTGTAAGGACTATTTGTCAAAAATGTTTTCTCATTTAAATAAATGTACAGCTAGAGGCCACTGCTGCACCATTTCAGTTCAGGTTGTACGCAATTAAGAAGTCAAAAATCCAGGCAAGATTACCATTTAGTGTGATTTTAATTTCCAGTATTTTTGTTCATCATGGTGTCTACAGTAAAAAATGACCAGCTCCTCCATCCATCACCAACTATGGCCAGCAAACGTGCCCAAAATGGTAAGTGAATAAACTGTGTTGTTAATGATGATTGCAACTTATCTAAATACATATTTATAGATGGATATGTAGCGTGACATATTTCCTAATAATGAACAGATCAAAACAGTTCATACAAAATTAATATTTATTAAATTCCAAGCATTTTAAGAGCTTGGGTGATTTTGCGAATGCGACACTGCTTTTACTTGCTTGTATTACATTCTTCACAAGACTACAGGAAACTTACTAAGAATAATAACAATATTTAGGGGTAGCCAGTCAGAAGTTTCTTTGGGCTCCTGATTATAACTAAAGGCAACTTATACCCTTAAAAAAAATGTAAGGCACGAAATGGGGTAATTTGTAGAAGTATGAAAGATAGAAACTAAACATGTTGTGAGGACTATTTGTCAAAAATGTTTTCTCATTAAAATAAATGTACAGCTAGAGGCCACTGCTGCACCATTTCAGTTCAGGTTGTACGCAATTAAGAAGTCAAAAATCCAGGCAAGATTACCATTTAGTGTGATTTTAATTTCCAGTATTTTTGTTCATCATGGTGTCTACAGTAAAAAATGACCAGCTCCTCCATCCATCACCAACTATGGCCAGCAAACGTGCCCAAAATGGTAAGTGAATAAACTGTATTGTTAATGATGATTGCAACTTATCTAAATACATATTTATAGATGGATATGTAGCGTGACATATTTCCTAATAATGAACAGATCAAAACAGTTCATACAAAATTAATATTTATTAAATTCCAAGCATTTTAAGAGCTTGAGTGATTTTGCGAATGTGACACTGCTTTTACTTGCTTGTATTACATTCTTCACAAGACTACAGGAAACTTACTAAGAATAATAACAATATTTAGGGGTAGCCAGTCAGAAGTTTCTTTGGGCTCCTGATTATAACTAAAGGCAACTTATACCCTTAAAAAAAATGTAAGGCACAAAATGGGGTAATTTGTAGAAGTATGAAAGATAGAAACTAAACATGTTGTAAGGACTATTTGTCAAAAATGTTTTCTCATTAAAATAAATGTACAGCTAGAGGCCACTGCTGCACCATTTCAGTTCAGGTTGTACGCAATTAAGAAGTCAAAAATCCAGGCAAGATTACCATTTAGTGTGATTTTAATTTCCAGTATTTTGTTCATCATGGTGTCTACAGTAAAAAATTACCAGCTCCTCCATCCATCACCAACTATGGCCAGCAAACGTGCCCAAAATGGTAAGTGAATAAACTGTATTGTTAATGATGATTGCAACTTATCTAAATACATATTTATAGATGGATATGTAGCGTGACATATTTCCTAATAATGAACAGATCAAAACAGTTCATACAAAATTAATATTTATTAAATTCCAAGCATTTTAAGAGCTTGGGTGATTTTGCGAATGCGACACTGCTTTTACTTGCTTGTATTACATTCTTCACAAGACTACAGGAAACTTACTAAGAATAATAACAATATTTAGGGGTAGCCAGTCAGAAGTTTCTTTGGGCTCCTGATTATAACTAAAGGCACCTTATACCCTTAAAAAAAATGTAAGGCACAAAATGGGGTAATTTGTAGAAGTATGAAAGATAGAAACTAAACATGTTGTAAGGACTATTTGTCAAAAATGTTTTCTCATTAAAATAAATGTACAGCTAGAGGCCACTGCTGCACCATTTCAGTTCAGGTTGTACGCAATTAAGAAGTCAAAAAATCCAGGCAAGATTACCATTTAGTGTGATTTTAATTTCCAGTATTTTTGTTCATCATGGTGTCTACAGTAAAAAATTACCAGCTCCTCCATCCATTACCAACTATGGCCAGCAAACGTGCCCAAAATGGTAAGTGAATAAACTGTATTGTTAATGATGATTGCAACTTATCTAAATACATATTTATAGATGGATATGTAGCGTGACATATTTCCTAATAATGAACAGATCAAAACAGTTCATACAAAATTAATATTTATTAAATTCCAAGCATTTTAAGAGCTTGGGTGATTTTGCGAATGCGACACTGCTTTTACTTGCTTGTATTACATTCTTCACAAGACTACAGGAAACTTACTAAGAATAATAACAATATTTAGGGGTAGCCAGTCAGAAGTTTCTTTGGGCTCCTGATTATAACTAAAGGCAACTTATACCCTTAAAAAAAATGTAAGGCACAAAATGGGGTAATTTGTAGAAGTATGAAAGATAGAAACTAAACATGTTGTAAGGACTATTTGTCAAAAATGTTTTCTCATTTAAATAAATGTACAGCTAGAGACCACTGCTGCACCATTTCAGTTCAGGTTGTACGCAATTTAGAAGTCAAAAATCCAGGCAAGATTACCATTTAGTGTGATTTTAATTTCCAGTATTTTTGTTCATCATGGTGTCTACAGTAAAAAATGACCAGCTCCTCCATGCATCACCAACTATGGCCAGCAAACGTGCCCAAAATGGTAAGTGAATAAACTGTATTGTTAATGATGATTGCAACTTATCTAAATACATATTTATAGATGGATATGTAGCGTGACATATTTCCTAATAATGAACAGATCAAAACAGTTCATACAACATTAATATTTATTAAATTCCAAGCATTTTAAGAGCTTGGGTGATTTTGCGAATGCGACACTGCTTTTACTTGCTTGTATTACATTCTTCACAAGACTACAGGAAACTTACTAAGAATAATAACAATATTTAGGGGTAGCCAGTCAGAAGTTTCTTTGGGCTCCTGATTATAACTAAAGGCACCTTATACCCTTAAAAAAAATGTAAGGCACAAAATGGGGTAATTTGTAGAAGTATGAAAGATAGAAACTAAACATGTTGTAAGGACTATTTGTCAAAAATGTTTTCTCATTAAAATAAATGTACAGCTAGAGGCCACTGCTGCACCATTTCAGTTCAGGTTGTACGCAATTAAGAAGTCAAAAATCCAGGCAAGATTACCATTTAGTGTGATTTTAATTTCCAGTATTTTTGTTCATCATGGTGTCTACAGTAAAAAATGACCAGCTCCTCCATCCATCACCAACTATGGCCAGCAAACGTGCCCAAAATGGTAAGTGAATAAACTGTATTGTTAATGATGATTGCAACTTATCTAAATACATATTTATAGATGGATATGTAGCGTGACATATTTCCTAATAATGAACAGATCAAAACAGTTCATACAAAATTAATATTTATTAAATTCCAAGCATTTTAAGAGCTTGGGTGATTTTGCGAATGTGACACTGCTTTTACTTGCTTGTATTACATTCTTCACAAGACTACAGGAAACTTACTAAGAATAATAACAATATTTAGGGGTAGCCAGTCAGAAGTTTCTTTGGGCTCCTGATTATAACTAAAGGCAACTTATACCCTTAAAAAAAATGTAAGGCACAAAATGGGGTAATTTGTAGAAGTATGAAAGATAGAAACTAAACATGTTGTAAGGACTATTTGTCAAAAATGTTTTCTCATTAAAATAAATGTACAGCTAGAGGCCACTGCTGCACCATTTCAGTTCAGGTTGTACGCAATTAAGAAGTCAAAAAATCCAGGCAAGATTACCATTTAGTGTGATTTTAATTTCCAGTATTTTTGTTCATCATGGTGTCTACAGTAAAAAAAGACCAGCTCCTCCATCCATCACCAACTATGGCCAGCAAACGTGCCCAAAATGGTAAGAGAATAAACTGTATTGTTAATAATGATTGCAACTTATCTAAATACATATTTATAGATGGATGTGTAGCGTGACATATTTCCTAATAATGAACAGATCAAAACAGTTCATACAAAATTAATATTTATTAAATTCCAAGCATTTTAAGAGCTTGGGTGATTTTGCGAATGTGACACTGCTTTTACTTGCTTGTATTACATTCTTCACAAGACTACAGGAAACTTACTAAGAATAATAACAATATTTAGGGGTAGCCAGTCAGAAGTTTCTTTGGGCTCCTGATTATAACTAAAGGCAACTTATACCCTTAAAAAAAATGTAAGGCACAAAATGGGGGTAATTTGTAGAAGTATGAAAGATAGAAACTAAACATGTTGTAAGGACTATTTGTCAAAAATGTTTTCTCATTAAAATAAATGTACAGCTAGAGGCCACTGCTGCACCATTTCAGTTCAGGTTGTACGCAATTAAGAAGTCAAAAATCCAGGCAAGATTACCATTTAGTGTGATTTTAATTTCCAGTATTTTTGTTCATCATGGTGTCTACAGTAAAAAATGACCAGCTCCTCCATCCATTACCAACTATGGCCAGCAAACGTGCCCAAAATGGTAAGAGAATAAACTGTATTGTTAATAATGATTGCAACTTATCTAAATACATATTTATAGATGGATATGTAGCGTGACATATTTCCTAATAATGAACAGATCAAAACAGTTCATACAAAATTAATATTTATTAAATTCCAAGCAATTTAAGAGCTTGGGTGATTTTGCAAATGCGACACTGCTTTTACTTGCTTGTATTACATTCTTCACAAGACTACAGGAAACTTACTAAGAATAATAACAATATTTAGGGGTAGCCAGTCAGAAGTTTCTTTGGGCTCCTGATTATAACTAAAGGCAACTTATACCCTTAAAAAAAATGTAAGGCACAAAATGGGGTAATTTGTAGAAGTATGAAAGATAGAAACTAAACATGTTGTAAGGACTATTTGTCAAAAATGTTTTCTCATTAAAATAAATGTACAGCTAGAGGCCACTGCTGCACCATTTCAGTTCAGGTTGTACGCAATTAAGAAGTCAAACATCCAGGCAAGATTACCATTTAGTGTGATTTTAATTTCCAGTATTTTTGTTCATCATGGTGTCTACAGTAAAAAATGACCAGCTCCTCCCTCCATCACCAACTATGGCCAGCAAACGTGCCCAAAATGGTAAGAGAATAAACTGTATTGTTAATAATGATTGCAACTTATCTAAATACATATTTATAGATGGATATGTAGCGTGACATATTTCCTAATAATGAACAGATCAAAACAGTTCATACAAAATTAATATTTATTAAATTCCAAGCATTTTAAGAGCTTGGGTGATTTTGCAAATGCGACACTGCTTTTACTTGCTTGTATTACATTCTTCACAAGACTACAGGAAACTTACTAAGAACAATAACAATATTTAGGGGTAGCCAGTCAGAAGTTTCTTTGGGCTCCTGATTATAACTAAAGGCAACTTATACCCTTAAAAAAAATGTAAGGCACAAAATGGGGTAATTTGTAGAAGTATGAAAGATAGAAACTAAACATGTTGTAAGGACTATTTGTCAAAAATGTTTTCTCATTAAAATAAATGTACAGCTAGAGGCCACTGCTGCACCATTTCAGTTCAGGTTGTACGCAATTAAGAAGTCAAAAATCCAGGCAAGATTACCATTTAGTGTGATTTTAATTTCCAGTATTTTTGTTCATCATGGTGTCTACAGTAAAAAATTACCAGCTCCTCCATCCATCACCAACTATGGCCAGCAAACGTGCCCAAAATGGTAAGTGAATAAACTGTATTGTTAATGATGATTGCAACTTATCTAAATACATATTTATAGATGGATATGTAGCGTGACATATTTCCTAATAATGAACAGATCAAAACAGTTCATACAAAATTAATATTTATTAAATTCCAAGCATTTTAAGAGCTTGGGTGATTTTGCGAATGCGACACTGCTTTTACTTGCTTGTATTACATTCTTCACAAGACTACAGGAAACTTACTAAGAATAATAACAATATTTAGGGGTAGCCAGTCAGAAGTTTCTTTGGGCTCCTGATTATAACTAAAGGCAACTTATACCCTTAAAAAAAATGTAAGGCACAAAATGGGGTAATTTGTAGAAGTATGAAAGATAGAAACTAAACATGTTGTAAGGACTATTTGTCAAAAATGTTTTCTCATTAAAATAAATGTACAGCTAGAGGCCACTGCTGCACCATTTCAGTTCAGGTTGTACGCAATTAAGAAGTCAAAAATCCAGGCAAGATTACCATTTAGTGTGATTTTAATTTCCAGTATTTTTGTTCATCATGGTGTCTACAGTAAAAAATGACCAGCTCCTCCATCCATCACCAACTATGGCCAGCAAACGTGCCCAAAATGGTAAGTGAATAAACTGTATTGTTAATGATGATTGCAACTTATCTAAATACATATTTATAGATGGATATGTAGCGTGACATATTTCCTAATAATGAACAGATCAAAACAGTTCATACAAAATTAATATTTATTAAATTCCAAGCATTTTAAGAGCTTGGGTGATTTTGCGAATGTGACACTGCTTTTACTTGCTTGTATTACATTCTTCACAAGACTACAGGAAACTTACTAAGAATAATAACAATATTTAGGGGTAGCCAGTCAGAAGTTTCTTTGGGCTCCTGATTATAACTAAAGGCAACTTATACCCTTAAAAAAAATGTAAGGCACAAAATGGGGTAATTTGTAGAAGTATGAAAGATAGAAACTAAACATGTTGTAAGGACTATTTGTCAAAAATGTTTTCTCATTAAAATAAATGTACAGCTAGAGGCCACTGCTGCACCATTTCAGTTCAGGTTGTACGCAATTAAGAAGTCAAAAAATCCAGGCAAGATTACCATTTAGTGTGATTTTAATTTCCAGTATTTTTGTTCATCATGGTGTCTACAGTAAAAAAAGACCAGCTCCTCCATCCATCACCAACTATGGCCAGCAAACGTGCCCAAAATGGTAAGAGAATAAACTGTATTGTTAATAATGATTGCAACTTATCTAAATACATATTTATAGATGGATGTGTAGCGTGACATATTTCCTAATAATGAACAGATCAAAACAGTTCATACAAAATTAATATTTATTAAATTCCAAGCATTTTAAGAGCTTGGGTGATTTTGCGAATGTGACACTGCTTTTACTTGCTTGTATTACATTCTTCACAAGACTACAGGAAACTTACTAAGAATAATAACAATATTTAGGGGTAGCCAGTCAGAAGTTTCTTTGGGCTCCTGATTATAACTAAAGGCAACTTATACCCTTAAAAAAATGTAAGGCACAAAATGGGGTAATTTGTAGAAGTATGAAAGATAGAAACTAAACATGTTGTAAGGACTATTTGTCAAAATGTTTTCTCATTAAAATAAATGTACAGCTAGAGGCCACTGCTGCACCATTTCAGTTCAGGTTGTACGCAATTAAGAAGTCAAAAATCCAGGCAAGATTACCATTTAGTGTGATTTTAATTTCCAGTATTTTTGTTCATCATGGTGTCTACAGTAAAAAATGACCAGCTCCTCCATCCATTACCAACTATGGCCAGCAAACGTGCCCAAAATGGTAAGAGAATAAACTGTATTGTTAATAATGATTGCAACTTATCTAAATACATATTTATAGATGGATATGTAGCGTGACATATTTCCTAATAATGAACAGATCAAAACAGTTCATACAAAATTAATATTTATTAAATTCCAAGCAATTTAAGAGCTTGGGTGATTTTGCAAATGCGACACTGCTTTTACTTGCTTGTATTACATTCTTCACAAGACTACAGGAAACTTACTAAGAATAATAACAATATTTAGGGGTAGCCAGTCAGAAGTTTCTTTGGGCTCCTGATTATAACTAAAGGCAACTTATACCCTTAAAAAAAATGTAAGGCACAAAATGGGGTAATTTGTAGAAGTATGAAAGATAGAAACTAAACATGTTGTAAGGACTATTTGTCAAAAATGTTTTCTCATTAAAATAAATGTACAGCTAGAGGCCACTGCTGCACCATTTCAGTTCAGGTTGTACGCAATTAAGAAGTCAAACATCCAGGCAAGATTACCATTTAGTGTGATTTTAATTTCCAGTATTTTTGTTCATCATGGTGTCTACAGTAAAAAATGACCAGCTCCTCCCTCCATCACCAACTATGGCCAGCAAACGTGCCCAAAATGGTAAGAGAATAAACTGTATTGTTAATAATGATTGCAACTTATCTAAATACATATTTATAGATGGATATGTAGCGTGACATATTTCCTAATAATGAACAGATCAAAACAGTTCATACAAAATTAATATTTATTAAATTCCAAGCATTTTAAGAGCTTGGGTGATTTTGCAAATGCGACACTGCTTTTACTTGCTTGTATTACATTCTTCACAAGACTACAGGAAACTTACTAAGAACAATAACAATATTTAGGGGTAGCCAGTCAGAAGTTTCTTTGGGCTCCTGATTATAACTAAAGGCAACTTATACCCTTAAAAAAAATGTAAGGCACAAAATGGGGGTAATTTGTAGAAGTATGAAAGATAGAAACTAAACATGTTGTAAGGACTATTTGTCAAAAATGTTTTCTCATTAAAATAAATGTACAGCTAGAGGCCACTGCTGCACCATTTCAGTTCAGGTTGTACGCAATTAAGAAGTCAAAAATCCAGGCAAGATTACCATTTAGTGTGATTTTAATTTCCAGTATTTTTGTTCATCATGGTGTCTACAGTAAAAAATTACCAGCTCCTCCATCCATCACCAACTATGGCCAGCAAACGTGCCCAAAATGGTAAGTGAATAAACTGTATTGTTAATGATGATTGCAACTTATCTAAATACATATTTATAGATGGATATGTAGCGTGACATATTTCCTAATAATGAACAGATCAAAACAGTTCATACAAAATTAATATTTATTAAATTCCAAGCATTTTAAGAGCTTGAGTGATTTTGCGAATGTGACACTGCTTTTACTTGCTTGTATTACATTCTTCACAAGACTACAGGAAACTTACTAAGAATAATAACAATATTTAGGGGTAGCCAGTCAGAAGTTTCTTTGGGCTCCTGATTATAACTAAAGGCAACTTATACCCTTAAAAAAAATGTAAGGCACAAAATGGGGTAATTTGTAGAAGTATGAAAGATAGAAACTAAACATGTTGTAAGGACTATTTGTCAAAAATGTTTTCTCATTAAAATAAATGTACAGCTAGAGGCCACTGCTGCACCATTTCAGTTCAGGTTGTACGCAATTAAGAAGTCAAAAATCCAGGCAAGATTACCATTTAGTGTGATTTTAATTTCCAGTATTTTTGTTCATCATGGTGTCTACAGTAAAAAATTACCAGCTCCTCCATCCATCACCAACTATGGCCAGCAAACGTGCCCAAAATGGTAAGTGAATAAACTGTATTGTTAATGATGATTGCAACTAACAATATTTAGGGGTAGCCAGTCAGAAGTTTCTTTGGGCTCCTGATTATAACTAAAGGCAACTTATACCCTTAAAAAAAATGTAAGGCACAAAATGGGGTAATTTGTAGAAGTATGAAAGATAGAAACTAAACATGTTGTAAGGACTATTTGTCAAAAATGTTTTCTCATTAAAATAAATGTACAGCTAGAGGCCACTGCTGCACCATTTCAGTTCAGGTTGTACGCAATTAAGAAGTCAAAAATCCAGGCAAGATTACCATTTAGTGTGATTTTAATTTCCAGTATTTTTGTTCATCATGGTGTCTACAGTAAAAAATTACCAGCTCCTCCATCCATCACCAACTATGGCCAGCAAACGTGCCCAAAATGGTAAGTGAATAAACTGTATTGTTAATGATGATTGCAACTTATCTAAATACATATTTATAGATGGATATGTAGCGTGACATATTTCCTAATAATGAACAGATCAAAACAGTTCATACAAAATTAATATTTATTAAATTCCAAGCATTTTAAGAGCTTGGGTGATTTTGCGAATGCGACACTGCTTTTACTTGCTTGTATTACATTCTTCACAAGACTACAGGAAACTTACTAAGAATAATAACAATATTTAGGGGTAGCCAGTCAGAAGTTTCTTTGGGCTCCTGATTATAACTAAAGGCAACTTATACCCTTAAAAAAAATGTAAGGCACAAAATGGGGTAATTTGTAGAAGTATGAAAGATAGAAACTAAACATGTTGTAAGGACTATTTGTCAAAAATGTTTTCTCATTAAAATAAATGTACAGCTAGAGGCCACTGCTGCACCATTTCAGTTCAGGTTGTACGCAATTAAGAAGTCAAGAATCCAGGCAAGATTACCATTTAGTGTGATTTTAATTTCCAGTATTTTTGTTCATCATGGTGTCTACAGGAATAAATGACCAGCTCCTCCCTCCATCACCAACTATGGCCAGCAAACGTGCCCAAAATGGTAAGTGAATAAACTGTATTGTTAATGATGATTGCAACTTATCTAAATACATATTTATAGATGGATATGTAGCGTGACATATTTCCTAATAATGAACAGATCAAAACAGTTCATACAAAATTTATATTTATTAAATTCCAAGCATTTTAAGAGCTTGGGTGATTTTGCGAATGCGACACTGCTTTTACTTGCTTGTATTACATTCTTCACAAGACTACATGAAACTTATTAAGAATAATAACAATATTTAGGGGTAGCCAGTCAGAAGTTTCTTTGGGCTCCTGATTATAACTAAAGGCAACTTATACCCTTAAAAAAAATGTAAGGCACAAAATGGGGTAATTTGTAGAAGTATGAAAGATAGAAACTAAACATGTTGTAAGGACTATTTGTCAAAAATGTTTTCTCATTAAAATAAATGTACAGCTAGAGGCCACTGCTGCACCATTTCAGTTCAGGTTGTACGCAATTAAGAAGTCAAGAATCCAGGCAAGATTACCATTTAGTGTGATTTTAATTTCCAGTATTTTTGTTCATGGTGTCTACAGGAATAAATGACCAGCTCCTCCCTCCATCACCAACTATGGCCATCAAACGTGCCCGATATGGTAAGTGAATAAACTGTATTGTTAATGATGATTGCAACTTATCTAAATACATATTTATAGATGGATAGGTAGCGTGACATATTTCCTAATAATGAACAGATCAAAACAGTTCATACAAAATTAATATTTATTAAATTCCGAGCATTTTAAGAGCTTGGGTGATTTTGCGAATGCGACACTGCTTTTACTTGCTTGTATTACATTCTTCACAAGACTATTTAGGGGTAGCCAGTACGAAGTTTGTTTGGGCTCCTGTCCTGATTATAACTAAAGGCAACTTATACCCTTCAAAGTTTTTTTAGGCCTAAAATGGGGTAATTTGTAGAAGTATGAAAGATATAAACTAAACATGTTTTAGTGAGTATTTGTCCAAAAAAAAATCTTATTAAAATAAACGTACAGCTAGAGGCCGCTGCTGCACCATTTCAGTGCAGGTTGTAGACAGGCAGTTAAGAAGTCAAACATCCAGGTAAGATTACCATTTAGTTTGATTTGAGTTCATCATGGTGCCTCTCTCTTGCTCCGGTAAAGAAAAAACAAGGTCCCTTCAAGGTGCATCACTTGACATTGACAGACCCACTACCTTTATCACCAAACCTGCCATTCACCTAATAAACGCTTTCTATGTTGCGAATAGCGTCTACAGGAATAAATGAAAAACATCAATTGAATCACATAGTTCCTAGACATGTTCTAGATTATTAAACCATCTTGAGCCCACCCCCCTCTCTGTCAACATCATTCATTTGGTAGTTGAACCATTTTATAAATACCTAGATTGCTAAATATTTATTCATTTTTTTCAGACCCTCCATCAAACACATACAATAACGAGTTATTCCGGATTGTGATGGTGGGGAAGACCGGAGTTGGGAAGAGCGCCACAGGAAACAACATTCTGGGAAAAGAGTTCTTTCCATCAAAGTTCTCTGCTAAATCCATGACTGTAGACTGTTCTAATGCCTTTGGTGAAGTTGATGGACAAAAAGTTAAGGTTATTGACACTCCTGGTCTGTTTGACACTAGCATTGATGAAGAGAAGACCAGAAAAGATGTTGGTAAGAGTGTTGCTTTTGCTTCTCCTGGACCTCATATCTTCCTGGTCGTCATCAAACTGTGCAGATTCACAGATGAAGAAAAGCAGACAGTGCAGAAGATTCAGGAAATCTTTGGAGAGGAAGCGAACAAATACAGCATGGTTCTCTTTACCCACGGTGACCTGCTCGAAGACAAAACTATTGAAGAGTTCTTGAAGGAAAGCGAAGCCCTGCAGGAACTTGTGGACAGATGTAACGGCCAGTGCCACGTCTTCAATAATAAGGTGGAGGATCGTTCTCAGGTCAAAGAGCTGCTCAACAAGATCAGAAAGATAACAGAGAAGAACGGAGGAAGCCATTACACCAATGAAATGTTCCAGGAGGCAGAGAGGGAGCTAGAAGAGGAAAAACAGAGAATCCTTGAAGAGAGAGAAGAGGAAATACGCAAACAGGAAGAGGAAATTCAAAAGAGATTAGATAAAAAGAATGAGGAACAATTACAAAAAATCAAAGAGGATAGGGAGAGGTCAGAAAGGCAGATAGAAGCTTGTGAAAGAGAAATGGAGAAGGAGATGAGGAAAAAAAGAGAAAAGCATCAAAAGCAAAAAGCAGCTAGCAAAAAAGAAATGGAGGAGGGGATGAGGAGATTAAGAGAAGAGGAGGAAAGGCTGAGAGAAGCTAGCAAAAGATCAACAGAGGAGGAGAGGAGGAGAATACAAGAAGAGGGGGAAAGGCTGAGAGAAGCTCACAAAAGAGAAATGGAGGAGGAAAAGAGGAGATTAAGAGAAGAGGAGGACAGGAGGGCCAGGAAGGATGCTGAGGAGAACGCTTCATGGATTGACGACTTTTTTTCCGCTGCGAAAATAGGTGTGAACGCTGTGGAACAAGGTGTGAACGCTATGGGAAAAGGTGTGAGGTCTTGGTTTTTTGGGCGTTGATGATACAGTCTGACCCGCTGGAATACCCCCTTGTTAATCTTCACAGCCCCCTTTTAGATTTTGTTGTTTGATGTGATTTATAGTAATATCAGTTATTTCAGTGGTGAGTAAGGTTTTCTTTGGCTTTCCTGTAACTGGCGTAATGTTGGCTTTTGTAAAATGAAAGGTTAAAATCTATATATGCAATGAATTTTGTAATTCAATATGAAAATGTTGGAACAGAAATGATTGTGTAAAGACAAACATAGTGATCAATAATGTGCCATAATAAAAGACTGTTGACTTCACATTGAGTGTGTTATGTGCTTCTGTTGTTTAATAAAGGACATAAAAGACAGTTTTAAGGGTCTATCTTATTAGAAATCACAGTATTATTCACAACTGGATCTAAACAAAAAAATGTCATGTCATCATAAAAAATAAGAAATAATGCCTGAACCCATTAACAGCAAACTGGAAATGAATGTGTGCTGAATCTGAGCATTTTCAATTGTGGTAACTTTAAGGATTTTCCATTATTGACCTTTAAATCCAGAAATACCCAAAACTCATTAATTATCTCAATAATAGCTGAACTTTTTAATTGGTTTGGACAACCAATCACTACAGCTTTGGATAGGTACTTTAAGGAAAATCTGGTAAATACATTTGTTTGTAGCATGACAATTCTTCTGAAAACACAGCCAAGTCGTTTGCATCAACATATCTAAAGGGTTAAGTTATCATGGAACTATTTATCTTTGTTTTAAACATGATAAGGGTTTGAGGAAAAATGTTTTACTCTTTAAAGAAGAGCATTTATCTAAAGGTGAAAAGTCTTTTCAACTTATTTCAGAAACATGTCAGAACCAAAATGTATTAACAAAACTTGATAATTAAACTCAAGAATGTCAATTAAATGTTGTAACTCATTTAGTGGCTTGCTCATGGGCACTTGTGCAGGAAGTGAACCGGTGACCCTTCTGTCCCAATGCCAAGGCACTACAGACTGAGCCACTGCCACCCGTTTAATAAAATGCTGCAGTTTTTAACACTAGACCAGTTGAATGATGATGTTCATCAGTATTATAATCAAAAAGAGAAATATAAATGTTAGTTTTTACTGAAATGATCAAATAAAGTCAACATTACACAGTCTTTACTGAGCTGTGTGGGGTTTGTTCAACTTTTAAAACATGTTTAATGGTGATTTACACAGTGATAGATGTTAAGGACTAACGTTTATAATGAATACATTTGTATTTATTTAAAGATCTTTTCATACAATCATACATATTGGTAATTGGGATCATTTGTATTAATGTGGACCAGAGGGAGAGGGTGACGAGCCTAAGTTTCACTTTCCTTTTTTATTTCAATTCCAACTTTGGTCATGAAGAATATGTTTCTCTGTTGTCCACGTTCATAAAGCATAAAACAACACAATCAGAGCGTGGTGCAAAGTCTCTTGATGTGTTTGCAGTAGTCCGTCGTTCTTATTATACATCCATGTAGTCCGCTGTATAAAAAACGAGTTTCCCCACAGCAGACGCACATTCATGACGTCCGCTGGCGCATCATAAATACTACGTTTAGTGAAAGTGCAGTCGGATTCTCAGGGTGTTTCTCAATCGCGAGTAAAGCTGCTCCAGAGCCACTATTTCAAGCATACTACGTCATCGAGTGCCGCCGAAGTACTATTCCAATCTCCAGTATACTTGGAAATCTACCGAGCCCGGCGTACTCCGTTTGGAGAAATATCGAGGCTGCACATGAGTAGACTCCGCGGTCTTAAAATCCCCACAATGCTTTGCGCACGGACCAATTTCCCCAAATCTGTGGCGGAAGATGTAAGGCGGGGCCTCTCATATGACGCACACCTGCACACTTGCTAGCCTGTTCCACTCTTCGTTTTCCGAATGCCAGGAAGTATTCTTGACTCGCTTCTGAAGCAAGATGCTCGGCAGACATGTGCTACCAAGCAAGCGTACTCGCGATTGAGAAACACCCTCAAAGTACCGCAGTCTCTTCTCCTAAATCCTTTTGAATTCTCCTATCCACTATTCCTTAACCCTGTGACGTTTCACACAGAGGTTAAGGAATAGACGATAGGGGCAGATTTTTTGACTATTTGACTGCAGCCAGCCTTTCCATTTTTCTTTTAAAAACACTTTGACAAAGATCAGGCTGTTGTAAAAGTGTGGATCAGTTCATTAAAAGTAGCTTGTGAAATTGCATTAATCTGGAATGTGTGTCTGAAAATAAATCCTACTTTTGCATTGAAATTTCAAAAATTCGAACTTTTATAAATAGTTTATCTTTTCAACCTTCTCGTCAGATAGCAGATACGTAGAATGATGAAGTGCTCAGGATGTGATGGTGGGGAAGACTGAAGCTAGGAAGAGCTCCACTTGAGCTACAATTCCAAGTGCTGACTACAGTCTGCACGTGTTTGTTCCATTTAGAAGAACAGAGGGCATTTCTTGTAAATGCTGAAGGGTTGACCAGGGTTTACTGAGGGCAGTTATGTAAAAGTGAAAGGAAAATACATTCTAATGGGTAATGTAAGGGTATAAATCATTTGAGTCCCTGAATAAGAGGTTGAATAAAATCATATCACATGAACGTGAAAGCCTAGAGGGGAAATAAACCTGAACCAGCTTTTCTCCCAACTGAAGGAGGTAAGCAGCATTGTGTTGAATTACGTGCCACGTAACATATCTGAAGGGAGACTGGAATACAATAAATATATATATATATATATATCAAAACAAAAAGCTAACATCTCATTTCAATTATACATTTCAAACACAGTATTTCCCCACATATTTAAGTTATATTTATTTGGATTTATGCATTCATGTTGAGAATGTTCCATTCAAAAATGTTATTATTAAAAAGGCTTTTACACCATAAAAGATGACTATTGAGATCTATTGTCAGGAATGTTAGTCTTATATGTATGGCCAGAGGGCAGGACCTATAAACACAATAGCATTGTGAGGCTGAACAAAAGAACCTTTTGACTATGTAAATGTAGTCTTTTAAAAAAACAAAAACATTTACTGACTTTTTTGGATAGCTTAAAGTAATGTTGTACAATTACAACCGGGGGCCTTCCAGGGTTAAGGGCTATTGTTTATTGTTATTTACTTTAAGATGTTTATTCTTAACCAATCATTTAATTTAAAAACTCTTATTTAAATTATGTGTGTGTGTCTCTGTATTCCTGATGATACACTGAGAGAATGAGCTCATAGTGCTGCTGATCACCATAAGCTAAACAGTCTGTATATTGCATTACATTTGTATAATGTAAGCTTCGTTGATACTTTGCCTGTGGGAATAAGAAAAAAATAGTTAGATATACTGAATATTATTTTATCTATTCCACCACTAGCTTAATCCCAAATACTGTAGAGGTGTGTTGTAGGTGCCTTAAATAACCCCTTATTTTATAGTGAGATGTATTTTTATGTTCATATAATAGTGATTTCAATGCCACCCCAAAATGATCACTGGTTCCATCCTGGCCACCCCACTGAAAATGTGCTGGCTCCGCCGCTGAACAGCTGACATATGATCGTCCAATGACAAAGGTGAATGAGTTCAAATACCTAGGACTGTGGTTTGATAGCAAATATGCATGGAAAATACATATTAAACAAGTGGAAACAAAATGCAAAAAAGTATTAAATCTATTGCGAGCTGTAGCTGGATGCAACTGGGGCGCAGACAAACAAGCATTAATAGACATATACAGATCAATTATGAGGTCCACAATAGACTATGGTTGTATAGTGTATGGAGCAGCAGCAAAAACGTTGCTTTTAAAAATGGATAGACTACAATATAAAGCATTGCGGTTGTGTATTGGAGCAATAAAGTCATCCCCTATTAATGCAGTTCTGATAGAAGCAGGAGAGACACCTCTGGAGATCAGAAGAGAGAAACTTGCTCTGTCATACTGGGTCAGGCTATAAGGAAGTGGAGAGGAAAATATCACAAACAGAATACTACAGGATTGCTGGGAATATACAAAGTTCCAGGGGCGTGGGTTTGGCTGGACAAGTAAGGAGAGAACGAGGGCATATGGAGTGGAGACCATAAAGTTTGCCAAAGCAAGCCCATTTAGTAGTGTTCCCCCATGGCTTTTCCCAGAAGCTAATATAGATGTGAGTATCATAGACAGGAAAAAAGAGTGGCAAATAAATGAAGTGAGAATTAAAACGAATATGTATCTGAACGAAAAGTATTACAATTACCTACACATTTACACAGATGGATCTAAGAAGCAAGAATGCGTGGGGATAGGCATGTATATCAGTTTATACAGCAGAAATACTCGCAGCAATTATTGGGCTACAATGATTTGAAGAGGTCGGACCTGATAGGGTGGTGATATGCACAGACTCACTATCTGCTTTGGAAAGTATACAGTCGACAATAACAGTTAGAGAATATTTAATCATTGAACTTAACCACTGCTTACTGAGACTTCAGAGGAGGGGAATATATGTGCAGTTATGCTGGGTGCACATGAGGGGGTTAAAGGGAATGAGCATGCTGATAAGTTAGCAAAAGAGGCGTTACAAAAGGAAATAGCAATACCAGTTTCACTTGGAAAAGGAGAAGGAAAAGCAATAATTAAGAAGGAGGGTATGGAAATATGACAGAAAAGGTGGGAGGAAGATCAGAAAGTGAGGAGATACCACAAGTTACAAAAATCAGTCATAATAAAGATCTATACAGAAAGGAACAGACGGGAGGAGATCATTATCACTAGACTCAGATTGGACCACAGGATTAAACGGCACAATGTTTTTAATGGGAAAAAGCGAAGTTGAAGAATGCAGGGGGTGTGGAGTGAAAGGAAATGTGGAACACATCATATTACACTGCAACATGTACAAAACAGAGAGGGAAAAACTAAGAGACAGGGTCAGAGAGGCAGGAAGGGAGTGGAGCCTGATGGGGATACTGGGAACAGAAGGTGAGGGGGTGAGAGCTACCAGGAAGGCCATTCTTAAGTATTTGAGTGAAACAGGATTGATTGGAAGAATTTAAAACAACGTGAATACAGTGGTATAATTCCACAAGTGGTGATAGGATGATATGGTGATACACACTCTTGTACAGTAGGTGGCGGTATGCACCTTAAAGTTGTTTGCAATCCGCCAAAAACCGAGAGAAGAAGAAGAAGAACCGTATCGAGCATGGTATCGAGGTGGCGTCTCGTCGCTACGGTTCTATCTCTCTGTGTTCCTGAGAAAGTGTGTGTGAGCTCCAGCACTACTGATCCATCATCTGTGTGTTTGGATAAACCTCTGAATGGACTGTGTGCTCTTTTTTCTGGAGCGTTTACCTCGGACTATAGGAACTAGCTTAGCATGCTAGCTGGAAACACGTTAGCAACACTAGTCAGATTGAGAGTTTGATGGAGAGGGAAACGGTGTGTTTAACGGAGTTTGCAGGAAAAGGTGATCTAGTAAACATGAGTAAAGTCCAAATGCTGCTGTCGTTGAAGAAGCAGCGACTCACTGCTGAAGAGATATTTGCTCTGTTTGAAAAAACGATAGCAGAGTACGAGGAGGAGCTGTCTCTTTCCAAAGAGGAGAACAAGAGACTCCAGAAACTACTGGACGCTGTTTTACAGCCTCAGCTTCGGATACACAGAGCAGGTCTGTTCCCTTTACCCTTAATTAACACTTTACACTCTTATTGTTATTAGGGTTGCAAAGGGGCGGAAACTTTCAGGTACATTGCCGGAAAGTTTCCATGGGAAGTTAAGCTGGGGAATTTTGGAAATATTCGATGCAAAATTAAACAAAAAACATGACATTTCAACAGATTTTTATTTTTTTAAGTAGAACAGAACAAGTTTTAATTATTTTATTGAACAATTATTTGTTTCATTGAAGAACGAAAACAGGAATGTTGAGTTAAACCCCACTCATTAAAAAATGAACAAAAATGCACCCCCCCCATCCAAAAATCCCCACAAAGTCCCATTCAAAATGTCTTGTGCTTTGGGCTCAAAAGTGTGATCCAGTCTTCTCGAAATCATCTGTGCATGTGATGGAGGAATGCACAGTGCCTGTAGGGGGTGTGGTCTCAATAGCCATGCAGTAAGCAGTGTGCTATGGCATGGATATTCAAGTGTACTTGAATGGCATCTGTTTGTTTTAGTCAAGATTATGCTAAAATATACTTTCCCCAACTATATTTAAGTTCCCTACGAAGAGCCAACCTTCAATTTTGAAAATTCCCAGTTTATTCCCGTTAATTCCCATGGAAAGTTTCCATCTTTGAAAATTCCCGGAATTTTGCAACCCTAATTGTTATTGATTAATGCAGTGGTTCCCAACCTTTTTCAGTCAGTCTCCCCTTGTGTAATTGGAAATATTTTCGAGCCCCCCCTAATCCGGTTCCCACCGAGATTGGTAAAATTAATTGTTTATAGTTTTACAAACATGTTCTACATGTTCTCTGCTAATAATAACAAGACAAAAAGATCCAACTATAATTTTATATTTTATTATGGATTGAACATGAACAAAAGTGCTTTTGTATTGGTGTATTGGCAGATGATCCTGTGCCACTGTGAAATAATGAGGCCTAATTGAAACAATTACAAGTACTGCTTATCGATCCGGTTCTTTAACAGTATTTTATAGGTTATTTTTGTTCTTTATCAGGGGAAAAACTAAACAAATTAGAAACAGAATTCACATTGATTTATTTTATGTATAGTGTGGATTATGGGCTGCTCGCACACATAAAATACCTGCAGTGGTAGTAACTAAGTAGATTTAGTCAAGTACTGTACTTATTTTTGAGGTACTTAAGTATTTCCACTTTTGCTTCTTTGTAATTCTCTTCCACTACAATTCAGAGGTAAATTGTGTACTTTTACTCCACTATGTAGTTACTTGCAGATCTGGATTAATGATGTGAAATATAATCAACTCTTAAATCAGACTTTAGTTCCACCTGGAGTAAATTCACAAGCTACCCTGCAGTATACTACTTTTACTTAAGTACTTGATCTGGGTACTTCTTCCACCTTACACGTAATTGGAGCAACAGAACTCCGAGTTGAAAACGGTGCATTTCTCCGTATGAATATGATGCCTTTTGGCCAGCTGATGGACAGATTGCTTGTGTTTCCGCGAAAATACTTATGGCAAACGAGGATTGACCACATCAAGCTCTGTAGATTAGATTGTCACTTTTGAACGCTCTGTTCTCCACCGCGGATCTCTGTGTGCTAGAGAGAGAGAGCGTTTCGTTTATTTAATAAAAGAGCACATGTTTAATGTGAAAAGTGACAGTAGATATAGATTAGTTGCAATTTGGTGCTATATATATATTAGTTGCTATTTGGTGCTATATATATATATATATATATATATATATATATATATATATATATATATATATATATATATATTATTATAAAAAAAAAATTAAACACCTTGAATTTCAGGGGGGGCTCCGTTGGCGGGGCGCAGCGCCCCTCCAAGACAATGGTAGGGGAAACACTGAGCTCTAGTCAATCAAACCGCGTGCTTGTGTGGCGGGAGATTCATGTTGTTGGTTGAGTTTTAGACAAGCTCACCGGCAAGCTTCAACGCACGCCGCCATGTGGACGCTGCATGTTAAAGGTCCCATGTCATGCTTTTCCTGTTATTACCCGTCCCCTTGTGTGTTATGTAGCTTTTTCTGTAAACGCTCTGCAGAGTCACAAACCCTCAAAGTACACCCTGTAGCGAGTAAAACTCTAACACAGAAAAGACGTGTCTATTGTTACGACCCGCCCTCTACTCCGTGGTAGTGGCTCGTGGGGAGACCCGCAACATAAAATAATACACGCAAAAACCAGTACTTGATATCGATAATTTATTGAAGTACAGCCGTTTACTCACACAAGCAATCCGGCAAACGAAAAGAGGTCTGGAGGACTGGCCAAAAGAAACAAACAAGGAGGGAACCCGAGCAAGCCACACCACGGGCCGTAGGACCCCGAGTTTCCCTCCCCTAACCAGAAATCAAATAAATACCCTATGGGAAGCAAAATAAAGCAGCAGAAACTGGACTACCAGAGGCCTGTACTACGAAGCCGGATTTTCGCTTAGCCGGCTGACTTCAGGGAAAACTCGGACTTTCCGGTCCTACGACGCTGGTTCTCTTTTTAGCGGGCTAGATCTCCATGGTAACTTATGCTGAGCGGCTAACCTTCTCGGGAGGAGGTTAGTTTGCAAGCTAAGAGATCAACTCAGTGAAAGCACCGCTTGCTGACCAATCAGAGCTCCGTGTGCGGAGTTTAAAGCGATCAAGTCATATTACAGGATAGAGGAAATACAGAAAAACTGCCGTTGCAGGAAAGACGGCCGGCAAAAATCATTCATATCATATCACATCATAATGTATCATATATTTCCTTATCTGAGTCAGCTTCTTGAGCCGTATCTGGCCGTGCAACACTCAGTGTCACATACTGTATGCAGAAGTATCATTTTAAGCAACACATTAAGTTGACGAAACACTTGAGTCAAATTCTCCTAATTAAAGTCAGATCCACTCGTGTCTTAGACGGGGCAGTGATATCATAAACCTGTTAATGTACGCATTCAAACGCTTTTTCTTTTACCAGCTGTATTCACCTTGCAGGTGCAGCTATGTGGCTTTTATCCTGGATAAAGTGTTTAAGTCATGGATGTTTAAAGTTTAACTTCTTCATATTTGACTAATATTAAAGTTCACTTTTCATTCAGGAAGTATGACTCGCTGCGCTGTCAGTACGCTTGTCCATGTTTGTGATTGGTCGAATGCTCCAAATACCACCCCTTTCATGTGAACGCGCACCTAACTAGATAGGACACGGCTGGTTTGAGCGATCCACTTGATAACCAGCGTCGTAGTACAGCTTAGCCAGAGTGCGTATGTTTTGGATTGGGCCAACCGGCTAACTCAAACATATCCAGGTTAGGAAAATCCGGCTTCGTAGTACAGGCCTCTGGTCCTCCAGGCTAAACATAAAAACATCAGCAGATAAATGGTCTACAGCTCAAAAGTAGCAGAGAGATCATTAAAAGCGAGTGTCTCCCGGCGTTAGGATAGGCGAGACCTCCTTCTCCTCCAGTTTCTCCTTATAATACGGCTGAGTGGAATTAGGAACACCTGGGCAGAGGCGGAGCCAGGGGCAGACCAGGTGCAGCAGGGAGACAGAAAAGACAACAAGGAGGGGAGCACGTAACATCTCTGCTGCCCCAGAACGCCTCGTTGGAGATTTTTCTTTTTCCATTTTTTCCTTCCGGGGCATACTGTCGTAACGAAGTCCAAATGGACCAATCCGCGGATCTCCGCACACACACACACTCTCACTCACTCAACCTTATCTTTTCTCAGCCGCGGTGCTGCGCGGAGCTCCGTACACAAACACACTCAGAGCCCAGGCTGAGCTCTGCGGTGTCTTGATGTCTCGCTGACCCCATGCAGCAACCAGGAAACGACACCAGTAATCCAGCTCACACTGTCTGCTCCTCGAGCCTCAAAGGGAGGAGCAGCGAGCCCCGCAACGTCCCGCCAACACGGCACCCAGACCCCACGCAACTTTCTCATCTGTTTGTCATTACTGGTGTCATTTTCTGGTTGCTAACGCCATTGTAACACATAATCACTGATGTTCCGCTGTAACGGTGGTGGACTAATCAAAACAGAGTTGGCGAGCTGACCAATCAGAGCACAGTGGGCTCACAGGGAGGGGGGGGGTGGCAGGAGCTCCAACAAGGCGTGTAGGACAGAGTGAATACACATACTATACAGAGATGCTGTATGAGAAACCAATGTGATTTTGGAACATTGAACAATGTAAATCTATTCTAGTAGACCTCAACAATGGAATTACGATCAGTAGAAATGGCCATGTCATGGGACCTTTAAGATTGTCTGCTCCTTGAGCTCTGTGATCATCTATGTGGGCTCTAATCTGAGGTGCTTTAATTTGCGGTTTCTGAGGCTGGTAACTCTGATGTATTTATCCTCTGCAGCAGAGGTAACTCTTGCTCTTCCTTTCCCGGGGGGGGGGGGGGGGGGGGGTCCTCCATGAGAGCCAGTCTCATCATAGCATTCAATGGTTTTTGCGACTGCACTTGAGGATACATTCAAAGTTCTTGACATTTTCCGGATCGACTGGCCTTCATTTCTTAAAGTGATGATGGATGGTCGTTTCTCTTTACTGGGTTGAGTCGTTTAATATGGATTACAACAGCAGTCAAATAGGGCTTTCCACTGTGCACTAACTCTACCTCTGCAACACAACTGATGGTCTCAAACACATTAAGAAGGCAAGTCATTCCACACATTGACAAGGCACACTAGAGTGCCTTGACACATTGACAAGGCACACTTGTTAATTGAAAACCATTCCAGGTGTCTACCTCATGAAGCTGACTGAGAGAAGCCAAGAGTGTGCAAAGCTGTCATCAAGGCAGAAGGGGGCTACTTTGAAGAATCTAAAATAAGAATCATATTCTTGATTTTTTTAACACTTTTTTGTTAACTAGATAATTCCATATGTGTTCTTTCAAATTGTTGGTGTCTTCAGTATTAATCTACAAAATAGAAACAAGTAAAAAAAACATTGAATGAGTAGGTGTCCAAACCTTTGACTGGTACTGTATATAAAACACACACATTTTAATATTTAGCAGGTTCCCTCATCTATAATCATTTATACAAGCGCAACTTTGAACATGTACAGCAGTAAAATGCAACATACGAAATAATCAAGAAACATCATAAATTGAACACTGACAGGGAACATTTTACTGCACCATCATTACTTTTACATAAGGAGGTGCCGTAAAATGTTCTGTTAATACTTGCATACTTTTACTTAAATAAGCTTTGAATGCCGGATTTTAATTTGTAACAGAGTATTTTAATTCTATACTGTAGTGTATCTGTGAACGATCCCAAATAAAAGTCATTGTTTACATTGCAGCTAGTGCTACGCCAGAAGAAAAAAACCTTTTTCATTTTGAACTGGAAGTGGAAAGGGGCTGGGCTACATAAGGTGAATTGAGCCAACACAAATACACAATAGGTGGGACTAAGAAAGATAATGTGAAAATATAAAAACAAAGGCATTAATTAGGGCTGCAAAATGTCTCCCATTTTAATGGTGATTAGATTTGTAAATGCTAACACTTGACAGTTTGTTCTGACTGAGTGTTTCCTGTTTCCTGCAGATGTCCAGCTGCTGGTGGTGGTTAAAGAAGAGGTTCTCCTTGACCAGCAGGAGTGGAGCACCAGTCTGGACCAGGAGGACCCAGAGCCCCCCCCACACATTAAGCAGGAACAGGAGGAACTCAGGATCAGTCAGGAGGGAGAGCAGCTTCAGGAGCTGGAGGAGGCTGATATCACCATGTCCACTTTCACTCCTGACCCTGTGAAGAGTGAAGATGATGAAGAGAAACCTCAGTCCTCACAGCCTCATCAAAGACAAACTGAACACATGGAAACAGAAGCTGATGGAGATGACTGTCGAGGACCAGAACCAGCCAGGAACTCGGTTCCAGAGAGCAGTTTACAACCAAAGACTGAGGAAGACACAGGAGACTCTTCTGAACCTGAAACTGAAGACAGTGCTGATTGGAAAGAGACCAGAGAACCTGCATCAGGCTCAAACTCATTGAAAAATAGACATGAATCTGTCAGTGATCCACGACGTAGTGCTGAAAATAAACCATTCAGCTGCTCAGTCTGTAAGAAAGCTTTTTCACACAGTGGACATTTAAAGGCACACATGAGAATCCACACAGGAGAGAAACCCTTTAGCTGCTCAGTTTGTACCAAATCTTTTGAATTTAGTGGAAGTTTCAAGTCACACATGAGAGTCCACACAGGAGAGAAACCATTCACCTGTACAGTCTGTAAGAAAGCTTTTGCACAGAGTGGAAGTTTAAACAAACACATGAGAATCCACACAGGAGAGAAACCCTTTAGCTGCTCAGTCTGTAAAAAACCTTTTTCACGGAGTGATAGTTTAAAGGTACACATGAGAGTCCACACAGGAGAGGAAAAATAGAGCTGCAATGTTTGTGACAAAAGATTTAAATGGCATAATCGTTTCAAAAGACACAAGTGTGTTGGTCGTCTGCTTCTGTAACTGTAAGGGAATACATTTGTCTATTTTGTATCCTGATGACCTAATGCCTAACGATTTCTTGTTTAATAATCGTTACATCTCCTCAGGACCAAGTTCCCGTGTCCTGCCTTTCACCTGCTGATCACCCACTGCTCATTTAAGGTGGACCCACCTTTACAAGGGACCAGCTAGTCTTAGTGTCTTAATGCAAACGTTTTGTAAAGTGATGCTAGACCAAAAACGTGCTGTTGTGTTCTCTGCAGGACGGTGCCTGTACTCAAAGATTGTTTATGAAATGAGAGCTTCATTCTGTTTTAGTTGTCTAAACAACGCCAACAGAGCGATACGTCTTCTTTCCAGCAGATGGCATACATGTTACATCATCCAGTTCAACTGTCATCCACATATTAATGATTCAAAACAGCATTGTGTGAGATATGGCTAGTAATTGACTATTTCAACAGAATGTGAAGAGGTTACAGTCTTGAGGCCATGTCCAATATGTTTATGTTTTGTTTGATTAAATCTACTGAAATGAGCATTCAATGACTAAATGATTCTTAATTACTGTCCTTACATCATGGGTTTGCATTGCAATATTAGAACGCATAAAAACAAACTTTATTTCTTCCAAGTTGCGGGTGTTCATTGTTTAGAAGTCCGCTGTGTTTCATCCAAGCTTCCACTTTGTGCTCCAATAATGCTGAAAGTATCTGTTGTATGCTTTACCTGCTCCAGTAACACAAGTGTAATTCACTGGACAGAGACAAGAGATAGTGGATGGATCCAGAGGAGAACCAGAAGATAGTCCGTATAGAGCCTTCAGGTTCTGAAAATTATCAGGGATAGAGCTAGAAAGAAACTCTAAAACCTGAATAGAGCTAGAAGATAGCCAGTACAAAGCCAAGAAAGACCCAGTAGAACGACAGGAAGGAGCCAAAAGAGTTTGTATTTTTTAATATTCAAGCTCTTCTCTTAAGATATTAGAACTTCAAATCTCAACATGTATTCTTTTATTCCAATTAAAAAAAATTATTGAGATTGTTTCACAGCTTTATCTTAAATATTTAAACTTTTTTTCTTTACATATAGATTACATAGGATGAACAGCACGATCCACTCTGATGGATTCTGCCCAAATCTGCTCAAAATGCATGCAAACATCTCGCTTTATCCATACTCCTGCAGTTGTATTGTTCTGGATTCATAGTGAAGTGTATTAGATGTTCTGCACTATTATTGTTATGTATTTAATATAAAGTGAAATACCCATAAAGTCAGAAAAGAAAAGAGACTCACTTAAAGGTGGGGTAGGTAAGTTGGAGAAACCAGCTCGAGTGCGCTAGAATTTGAAAATACACAACCGGAGAAAATCTGCCACTTCCTTACAGAGCGCACATGACCAATGAGGGCACGAGATAAGTTTGTGCACCGATGGAAGGCTGACAGGCAGGTAGGCCATCCAGTTATTTTAGCCGGGCCGGCTAAAATGATTGGTCGTACTTTTTACAGTATTACGGCTTCCACAGATGACATTTTTTTATGGATTTTTTGTCAAAGCACTTAAGATATTCATTGCTATCGGGATGTTAAGAGCATTCCATGGAATATAACAAAAAGTGTATCTCGAGCCGGTTTCTCAAATTTACCTACCCTACCTTTAAGGAAAAAGGTTCTGAACCAGTGAGAGTTCTTCATTTGCACATAAACATGGTCAAATATTTAAAGTTGTGACCAGAGGCCTGGGGCCTATACTACGAATCTAGTTCAACATATCCTGGATATGTTTTGAGTTATCCGGTTGACTTAATCCAAAACAAACCCGCTCTCGCTAAACTGTCCTACGACACTAGCTATCAACTTGATCGCTCAAGCCAGCCGTGTCCTATCTAGTTAGGTGCGCGTTCACATAAAAGGGGTGGTATTTGGAGTGATCGACCAATCACAAACATGGACAAGCCGTGTACTGACAGCGCAGCGCGTCATAATTTCCTGAATGAAAAGTAAACTAATATTAGACAAATATGAAGACGTTAAAACCTGTTTCACGCCTTCCCCCCGGTACCGGGCGGATAAACGCGTCATTTGCAGGAAACAACGTCTAAGGAATCTTAATATTGAATAAAACTATGAATGTGTTATATCCATGTAACGGGAAGAAACTCAGCTAACTGATCTTTTTAATTTTTTTTTTCAAAAAAAACCCACAATGCTAGCACTCAGCCTCTGAATTAGCCTCGATCGAAAAAACGGGACCGACAAAGGCACATAAACTCACTCAGAACTCCCTTATTACTTATCCTAGATGCACAACCAAACACTATTTTTTGGTGTCCTGGAGACACTGAATCTAACGGTGCCCACCTCAACACTCAGTGATAAACATTCGCGACGCTATCAACGAAAGCGTACATCATCACATGTGGAGCCAAGAAGCTAAACATGTAAATATGGCTCACCTTGGTCAAAAGTGGTCTTCAATGGCATTAAAACGATAAAAAAACGATGCTGCAGTTAATCCATAGGTTCATCCTATGTGTCTGTGCCTTCTTTGAAATTATTTCTGATAATCCATAAGCAATACAACTGCGTTTTAGTTTCCAAACTCCAGAAGGAGACATTCCTCCAGTTTAGTTTCGCTTTCCACACGCGAAGCGGCAACATTTTTTCTTTATAATGTGTGTCTATGTGAGTCTCCTCCTTCGATTCTATTGGCTCTAACGGTCACAAGGGTATGTCAACCAACCAGATCGAGCAAGGGGGGCCAGAGATAGGTCAAATCCACCCAAATGACCCCAGATGGCCCAGTTTTTGGCTAATTCTCTCTAAAAAGGTCAAATTTCACTTGTTTTGCATCAATCTTGATACAGGGTACTTATTATATGTTGTACTTTGGATTCCTAAAGCTTTGAGTCTACTAACCCATCATCCAAGGGTAGTTTTCACTATCTGTAAAAAATAATTTTTGGACGGACACTATAATTTACAGTTTTTTACTATGTAAAATCTGAATTTTCTTTAAAATAAAAAACATTTATATTGATTCTGACACTTCTACATCCAACTCACAGGTTTATCATTACTTTGAGAAAAGATTATTAATTTAACCCTTTTAGAAGGGAAGATATGGTCATTTGTTCTGGGAATGTCATTTTCGAGCCTGAGACCTGAAAAACAGGCTCAGAGTGGAACAGGTTAAACTTTAAACAGTCATGACTTAAACACTTTATCCAGGATAAAAGCCACATAGTTGCAGCTGCAAGGTGAATACTGCTGGTAAAAGAAAAAGTGTTTTAATACGTTCATTAACAGTTTTATGATATCACTGCTAAGACACGAGTGGATCTGACTTTAATTACATTTGACTCGAGTGTTTCGTCAACTTAATGTGTTGCTTAAAATAATACTTCTGCATACAGTAGGCCTATGTGACACTGAGTGTTGCACGCCAGATACGGCTCAAGAAGCTGACTCAGATAAGGAAATATATGATACATTATGATGTGATATCATGAGATATGAATGATAATGGGACACATCGACGTCTGCACTCACAGTGCCGCGGACTGTAGGCTA
This sequence comes from Trematomus bernacchii, assembly GCF_902827165.1. NCBI lineage: Eukaryota > Metazoa > Chordata > Actinopteri > Perciformes > Nototheniidae > Trematomus > Trematomus bernacchii. The sequence continues at coordinate 6,555,098 of NW_022987839.1, read as the reverse complement.
CGTAATGTTACTTTGATCCGGTTACTTATGTTGTGGCAGATAATTAAGTAAGCTTTCTTAACGCTAATGTTATAATAGTCAGATTGCTCTGAAGATGGGAGGTGATATTCTATTCATTTTCACGTTCACACAGTCGGTGATTTTGGATTACTTTATTTTAAGTCAAATCCTAACTATTTTATGTAGTTTGATCATTTGTATTTAGGTGGTCGCTCAGTTTTTCAAATGTACACCATTCGCCAACAGGGGGTGCTGCAGCACCTCCAGCACCCCTACTTCCCGCGGCTATGCCTTAACATGAAGTAACATTAAGTAACCCAAAATGTGATACAGTAAGAGTAGTAGTCATATTTCGTGAACCCTTTGAAGAGTACTGTCACATCGGTGTGATCATTCTATAATACACCGTTTAAGCCCGGGTGCCCCCGGGGAGACATGCTAACACTAACTCTACATTAGCATCGGCAATCTTTTGTACTTCATGCTATCTGCACAAATGGTTAACATTGAACATTAAAAAAAACAGGCAGTTCAGGGAGAATCGAAGGAAGGCATGCAGACAGGCAGCTTTGCATGACATTCTTCTGGACTTGTTTCATTGTGGTGATAGTGAGGGTAGTCAATCCCTTGTTTGGCAAGACAGTAGTGACGGCCATCTTGGTGACGTCTGTTGTTGTGCGAGACCAGAGATTGAGTTCATTGAGCGGTTTCACACAACAAAAGTCTTACTTCACAATTTTACGGCAAAAAAATGTTTTTTTAACTTGCAAAATTATCTTTTAAATTGACAAACATCTATGTGTAATTTGTGGCACAATTCAAATGGGATCGAAAGATAACTTTTCTCTCGCCATTGACTTCAATGCATAATTTTTCCGAAATAAGGTCCCATGAGGTCCACCGGAAAGGGAGGGACTTCGCCTCTCTATGTTTGGCCGAAAAGCAATGCTTTTCGAACTGGGACAAGAAAACAGCGGAGAAGTAACAGGGCAGAAACCCTCCTTTTTACACAACGGTCCAGACATAGACATCAAACGGCAAAACATATTCAGTTGCCAGTTATTTTGGCATTAGGGCAGGGATATCTAGATACTTTCCAAGGTTTGACATAATGAATTGTGCTACTCTTAAAGCAAGAAACGATGTTTTCAAATCTGTAATCAAACAGGTCCGCAAAAACACTATCGAAGCAGTTCCTGCCGTTGCCACGTTCAAACAGTAACAACGGACTATTTTTCTTAGTGGATGCATGTCATTTAAAATCAATAATAGCCTACTATTTTTTAAATCAATAAAAACATTTTCTAAATCTATAAAAGCATTTCAATTAATATTGGGAGTCATGTCGTTACTTTGTTGAGAATGTGGCCTTGTAATAAACAGGATAATGTGCAGCGAGGCGGTCATTCTGGGTAAAAGAACACCCGACAGGCTGAATACATATGCTTATTATATTGTAATAGTAGATTACCTGAAGGAATAGATAGGGAGGTGGAACCAGTGTTCATTCTGTTTGGCTTAGCCTATTATCATACTAAAAGGAATGTATGCACAACCCCCTTCCAGGTCTCCCGATGCAACAAGTATCTGAATCCTATTAAGTCACACAATACTACCTGGCTTAGCCTATTATCATAATAAAAGGAATACCTACACCCACACATGCAGGTAAACCAGTTCAACAAGTCACACAATGCTGTCTGGCTAATGATAATAGGCCAATTATCATACTAAAAGGGGTACAACAAAGTGTCCCAAAACATTTCAGAAAGAACTGTTTCTGCAAGAACCAGAGAAGAGTTATATGTATTTTTGTAACTAATTAACTGATGAGATACAAGTAGAGTTTAACATATTGCTACAGATTTAATTTCACATACTGCTATCAGAAATAATGTATTAATTTATTCAATTCTGGTGTTAATTCAACATCTTAACAGAGGACACATTTAGAACTTAGTTATAGTGAATTATCAAAGACATTATATTTATATTTTATTTCCATATTTGAACATTTAAGAAGGTAGCCAGGGCCTGTCATTATAGGAGGCAATCCAGGAAGCCTTCACTCTCTCAGACCTGCTGCTGACTCCAGAGCCTCTTTGTGGTCTCTGATAGATTTGGTCATTATTCTGCCATCTTGTTTTTAGTATTGTTAAATGTGTGTGTGGTGGGAGGGGGAGGATTTGGGTAAGTTTGGGGTTCCCTCTACCTCTCTTCACATAGGTAAACACACTAGGTTAGTAGATTACATAATTAACCTCTCCATAAAACAGGGAAAAGTACCCAAAGACTTCAAAATTGCAAGAGTAACCCCCCTGCACAAAAAGGGCAGCAAATTGGACCCAGGCAACTACCGCCCTGTTTCTATACTTACCTCCATCTCGAAAGTCATGGAAAAAATAGTATATGAACAGGTCGAAAAGTACCTTGCAGAAAAGAAACTAATCTATGAATTTCAATCTGGCTTTAGAACATCCCACTCCACTGACACATGCCTTCTTTATTTGAACGACCACATCAAACAAGAGGTGGACGAGGGTAAATACTGCGGCATGGTGATGCTGGACCTACAAAAGGCTTTCGACACTGTCAATCACCCCATTCTGATTGACAAGCTAAAAGCAATTGGTTTTGATAAACTATCGGTGAGCTGGATGCAATCCTACCTGGAGGGGAGAGAACAGATGGTGGAGGTAAACGGTACTCTGTCCCCCCCCCTCCCAGTGAGCTGTGGTGTTCCACAAGGAAGCATATTAGGTCCGTTACTGTTCCTAATTTATGCAAATGACATGTCATCAGCATGTGACTGCAACTTGTTCCTGTTCGCGGACGACTCAGCCCTGCTGGTCTCTGACAGGAGCAGATTGCAGGTTGAAAAAACCCTCAGCTCCGAGCTCGGCAGAATCTGCACCTGGCTCGCCGATAATAAATTATCATTACACCTGGGTAAAACAGAGTCCATTCTCTTCGGTTCGAAACATAATCTCAGCAAATCCGACGACTTCTCAGTTGCAGTGGGTGACATTATTGTCACAAGTAAGAAGGAAATTACATACCTAGGATCTATTCTTGAGGCAAACCTCTCCTGTGACAAAATGGCATCCAATGTAATAAAAAAAGTCAATCAAAGAACTAGATTCCTATACCGGATCTCCTCTCTGGTAAACAAAAACACCCTGAAAACTCTGGCAGGAGCACTCATTCAAGGGTACTATGACTATGCTTGCACGTCATGGTACCATAGCACCTCCAAGGCGCTAAAAATAAAACTTCAAACATCGCAAAATAAACTGGTCAGACTACTGCTTGACCTTTCATCTAGAACCCACCTCACCTCTGCCCACTTTGACAACCTAGGATGGCTTAGAGTAGACGACAGAGTACAGCTACTTGCAATGGGCCTGGTCTACAAGATCCACTACACCTCTATGGTACCCATGTACATGTCAAAATTCTTCCCAAAGGTCAAGGAATACCATGATCATAACACCAGAGGGAGCTCCACAAATCATGTAAAACCCAGATTTGGCACAAAAAAAGGGGAATACACGTTTCGCAATTATGCCACATCAAGGTGGAACGCTCTTCCCACAACTGTAAAGGAAAGTAAAACTATACTTACCTTCAAAACCTCTCTTAAAGAGCACCTTCGGGGGAAAGCATTGCAAAACTGGCCCCGGTAATGGTACAAATCTCAACCTGTCGTACAATGGACAGCTTCCCCCCCCCATCTATGTATATACTCGCATTTTAGACTCTGTTACTAACTGTATATCTGTAGACTTGGTATGTCTTAAATGTCCGGTTAGGATGTATTAGAACGAAATCTAAAATGAAAATTGTAAATAAGCCATCTGTATGTAAAAAACCACCTGTATGTAAATTGTAAATAAGCCATCTGTATGTCAAATATGTCTTATATGTCTTAAATGATATGATGAATTGGAAATGGGGGACCCTGATGTAAACAAGACGAAAGTCTTTCTCTGGTCTGCATCCCCTTAACAATTGTATGTTTTGAGCTGTACTGTACTGTACCCAATATACAAGCTGTTAATAAACTTTTCAATCAATCAATCAATTGTTGCCACCCTGTAGTTGTTTTGTTTCCTTGTTAGTAGAACAGATAGTGAGGGCTTTTTGTTTGAGTTTTGTTATATTCATTTATTTAATTTGGCATAATCTTCTTTGTCTCCTCACTTAAAGAACATTTGTTGGCATTTATTTTGGTGTAAATAAATAAACTTGTGTTCTCTTTCACCCTGACTGTTATTGGTTGTTGTGTGTTACTGTCTCCATTTCCCCTACACTTTAATAGGGATGTAACAAACACATTAATGTATAAAAAATGAAATAATCCAGTAATTCAATATATATGATTCTAAAATGAGACATTATGCACAGTAAGTAGTAAGTAGTGGTTGATGCCAATACGTCTCAGTTTATGCTGCTTTATACTTCTACTGCACTACATTTTAGAAGACAGTATTGTACTGTTTACTCCACTGCATTCATTTGACAGCTTTTAGTTACTAGTTAGATATAGATTAGTAGATAATTCAAAAATATAAATCAATTATTAAACACACTTTGACAGTTATTTATGGGATAATATAGCCAGCAGCAGGACATACAGTTATTCAAATGAGCTCTACATTTACTAACTGTGATAAAACACATCAATAATCCTTATAGTAACCCAGTAACTCAATATATATATATATATATATATATATACGATTCTGAAAAGGGCCATTATGCATGGAGTACTTTTACTTTTGGTACTTTAAGTATATTTTGATACCAATGCTTTTGTACTTTGACTTGTAACACAGTATTTTTACCCTGTAGTATTTCTACTTTTACTTTAGTAGAATATCTGAGTACTTCTTTCACCACTGCTACCATGAGTGTGGAGCTGTGTGCTACGAAAGCCTGAATTTAAAACAAATATTTTACAGCTGAAGACTGTTTTCAAATGTAGAGCAGGTTGTAAGCGAGGCTCCGTTTGTAAATGAGGAAACAGTTCAGAGTGTCAGCGCTGCTCCTCCTCCTGGAATGAGTCAGAGTTTGATAAGCCCTCCCTCTTCTTCCTGCTCTCAGACACAGCCAGCTCCACTCTGTATTCGACAGTTGTTCCCAGTTGAGCTCCAGCACTACTGATCCATCATCTGTGTTTGGATAAACCTCTGAATGGACTGTGTGCTCTTTTTTCTGGAGCGTTTACCTCGGACTATAGGAGCTAGCTTAGCATGCTAGCTGGAAACACGTTAGCAACGCTAGTCAGATTGAGAGTTTGATGGAGAGAGAAACGGTGTGTTTAACGGAGTTTGCAGGAAAAGGTGAACTAGTAAACATGAGTAAAGTCCAAATGCTGCTGTCGTTGAAGAAGCAGCGACTCACTGCTGCTGCTGAAGATATATTTGCTCTGTTTGAAAAAACGATAGCAGAGTACGAGGAGGAGCTGTCTCTTTCCAAAGAGGAGAACAAGAGACTCCAGAAACTACTGGACGCTGTTTTACAGCCTCAGCTTCGGATACACAGAGCAGGTCTGTTCCCTTTACCCTTAATTAACACTTTACACTCTTCAGTAGCACTTTATTATCACATTAATAACACTTTGGGAATGTAAATGAAAACAGAAATGCATATTAGAGAGAGTTAATATGTTTAAATGATTTTGTTGTGTAATAAAACAACCAGAGAAGCGATCTGGAAGGAAACATAACACACCGTGTCCTCATTGCTCCTGTTTCACCTGCTTAATACAGGTATCATCACTGCTCAGGAAGTGAAACTCAGACACTCGTTGCCACTGAGAGGTGAAATGGCGCAGAAAGGAGTTCAGCTGGACCGGGAAACCTTCTCTTGTTCGATCTGTCTGGATCTACTGAAGGATCCGGTGGTGACTCCCTGTGGACACAGCTACTGCATGAAGTGTATTAAAGGCTTCTGGGATGGAGAGGATGAGAAGAAGATCCACAGCTGCCCTCAGTGTAGGCAGAGCTTCACACCGAGGCCTGTCCTGCTGAAAAACACCATGTTAGCAGCTTTAGTGGAGGAGCTGAAGAAGACTGGACTCCAAGCTGCTCCTGCTGATCTCTGCTATGCTGGAGCTGAAGATGTGGCCTGTGATGTCTGCACTGGGAGAAAACTGAGAGCCTGTAAGTCCTGCCTCGTGTGTCTGGCCTCTTATTGTGACCAACACCTCCAGCCTCATTATGACGTAGCTCCATTAAAAGAACACAAGCTGGTGGAGCCCTCCAAGAAGCTCCAGGAGAACATCTGCTCTCATCACGACGAGGTGATGAAGATGTTCTGCCGCGCTGTTCAGCGGTGTATCTGTCATCTCTGCTCTGTGGACGGACACAAAGGCCACGACACAGTGTCAGCTGCAGCAGAAAGGACTGAGAGGCAGAGAGAGCTGGAGGGGAGTCGACAAAACATCCAGCAGAGCATCCAGGACAGAGAGAAGGAGGTGAAGCTGCTTCAGCAGGAGGTGGAGGCCGTCAATGGCTCTGCTGATAAAGCAGTGGAGGACAGTGAGAAGATGTTGACTGAGCTGATCCGTCTCATGGCGAAAAGAAGCTCTGATGTGAGGCAGCAGGTCAGATCCCATCAGAAGAGTGAAGTGAGTCGAGTCAAAGAGCTTCAGGAGAAGCTGGAGCAGGAGATGGCTGATCTGAAGAGGAGAGACGCTGAATGGACAAACGTCTCACTGACTGAAGTGGATGTTTTACTGTCAGCAGCAGAGCCCACCACCAGAGCTGGGTTCTTAAAATATTCACAGGAGATCACACTGGATCCAAACACAGCAAACACACGGCTGTTATTATCTGAGGGGAGCAGAAAAGCAGCATTCGTGAAACTACAGTTTTATTCTAGTCACCCAGACAGATTCACTAATTATCCTCAGGTCCTGAGTAGAGAAAGTCTGACTGGATGTTGTTACTGGGAGGTGGAGCGGAGAGGGAGAGAAGTCCGTGTAGCAGTCGCATACAAGAATATCAGCAGAGCAGGGTATGAAAGTTTATTTGGATTCAATGACAAATCTTGGACCTTAGATTGTAACCAAAGCAGTTATTTATTTCGTTACAACAGTATCTACACTCCCGTCTCAGGTCCTCGGTCCTCCAGAGTAGGAGTGTACCTGGATCACAGAGCAGGTATTCTGTCCTTCTACAGCATCTCTGAAACCATGACTCTCCTCCACAGAGTCCAGACCACATTCACTCAGCCGCTACATGCTGGAGTTTGGCTTTGTGATTATGGAACCACTGCTGAGTTTTGTAAACTGAAATAGCCTGAAGTCATTTGAGGAACTCTTCTACTTCTTAAACTCATTGTGTGTCCATCATTGTTGCTGAGAGCTGATTGTTCATGTCTTCACTGCACAGAGATCAGCTGTCAATCAAACATTATGGGATGTGCTTTAACATCTTCTCATGAGTTGTTCTGTAGATGTTGGAGTTTCTTTAGGCGGCGCTCCTTCCTGTGTCTGTTTAGCCATGGAGGCTGTCACTGCTCAGGAGGATTTCTGTTAACCTCAACTCATATTTCTCTGCATGGAAATGTAAACTTTGCTCTAAATATTTGTTGAATATTGATATTGATGTATTTGTATGATGTTGTTTCTCTTGTAAAGCATGAGAGAGAGAAAGCACCAGAGCTTCTTTCATTGTAGATATGTTATTCTAAAGGCCTTTTATTTTTGACTAAGTCTCAATGTGTTGAATGCATAAAAGTTTGAAGAAGGAAATAAAACACATTAAAAGAAAAGTTAACAGGTTGAGTTTGTAATAAATTGTGTTTCTATTTTCAAGATGTGAGATGAGTGCCACATTTACTTGTCTGTAAAAAATAAAATGTTTGGAAAATCTCAGTCTTTAGTTTTTTTAATTATAAAAATATCTATTAATTATTTTTCTGAAACAAGATATTTGAATTTTTTTATAAATATTGTATTTATCAGTAGGATTAAGAAAGAAAGAATACATTCAGATTTTCTCATTTATTTTCAGAAAAACATGTGAAAGCCTTTTAGCTGATGCAGCTCTTTTAGTAAACCCTGCTCATGTCTCGTCAGGTTGGTGTAGATTTCTCTTCATTCGCATGTGTTTTGGCACATTGCTGTTAATATGTTTCATCGTTTTTTAAACTGCAGCACGCTACTACACGCTATTGCACCTGCCGGCCACCGTAGTTTGTACATTTTAAACTTAAACATCGAGTTTAAAGTCATAAAAGGTAAAATAAATGTCTTCTTGTTCTTCAGAGAGTGATGTAAACTGCTGCAACACTTTTTAGACCGTAAAACCGGGAGGACATTGAAACCAGAGCTGAAAAAGGTGTAGGCCTATACATGTACAAGATGAAAAAGGCATCTCTTGCTAAGATGTAGCAGGAAATAAATAATGGAGGCTGGTGAGCCGTTTCTCCACCAGCAGCAGTTTGATGTCAGACCGGTGGGTGTGTGTGTGTGGGTGGGTGAATGTTTGTGTGTGTGTGTTTTGGTGTTGTTACGAAGCGCTTATGTTTTCTTACCGATAGGGTTGATTGTATCATTTCATTATGTATTATTTTAGCAGCATCAGCAGCCATTCTGAATTATATTTTAATCCCAGAGGATTACATTATCCCGTTTCTGTTTGTGGGAAGCTGGACTGAAATCATTCATGAGGGAAATGCATGGATTTTCAGTTTTTACTGCATTGTAAATTCACTTTCAAGAGATGTTTACCACTTCAGGTCTGGAAATCATACAATTGCAGGGGTTTTTCTTATTCATTAAAGAGCTAAAAAGACAGTCAAAGTGAAGTTATCATGAACGCAGAAAGCTCGAGAAATTGTCAAATGCAGTCCCACATTTCAAAAAGCAGAGTTTGTGGTGGATGTGGGAAATTGCGAGAACTCTGATATTTCCAGCAACATGGGACATTTGGTTCCTGTGAGGACATTTAGTTTACACAACGTAGGGGAGGGGCAAACATACTAAAGCTTGCAAAGCAGCCTTCTGAACCGTTTCTCTTGGTGCTCTGTGTGGTTTCTCTTATGTCTCTCTCTCACTCGAAAATTACCTTTGAAGAAAAGGTTTTTCTCTCAGCAGAGTTTTGTCACAGCTCTTTGACGGTGAAAGTGACGAAGAAGAGACAGTGTCTGAGACAGAGGATAATGTTGAGGAGGACTCTGATTATGAGGCTTCCTCCTCTGATGACAATGAGACCCCAGTGCAGATGCTCCTGTTGTCTCTCAAACACAAGCAGACACTTTCCAAAACATGTAAAGTTATCATGGTTCCGCTCTCTCTTGAACAACAGAGTAGCTTTAGTGCGTCTAATGTCATGAAAATGGTTCAAGGCCTCACAAGATACGCTGTAAGACATGAAGTCAGCATTGGAGCTCTTCATAATACCATCAATGAGAAGGATATACTTGAGATGATGGATTTAGAGGGGGGGCATAGTGGCACAGTTAGAAGGAGTTGGACCCACTTGCAAGCCCACACTTTGTTGCTCATTTTTGCCGGAGTGTAGGAATCAAAAGGAGAGGCAACAGCAAGCCTTTGGACTGCTGACACTGGAAGGGCAATGTTTCCTTATTGACCCCAAACACAACACATGTTAGAAGAAATGGAGGAATGTAACCCTCTTTATTTGTCACCAGACACTTTCTTTACGCTGCTATGGACAATCTTGCAATAAATCCCAAAGATATTGATATTGAAGTGACTGTTATTTTATATATATTGATTGTTGTGTTTTTTATCTAAATGTGTGCATATGTGTAAATGTGTCTGTTGATTGTGTATATAGGATATATATATTTTATACATATTTGTATACATATCTGTATATTGTATAATTAAGCAATAGCTCACGACAGGCCGTGGTATATGCTCATTATATCACAGCTAAGGGGCGTGGTTCGGCCCGACGCGAAGCGGAGGGTCGACAACCCCCTTAGCTGTGATATAATGAGCATATATCACGGCCTGAAGTGAGCTATTGCTTTTATAAAACGGTTACCAAGTGTGGCAATATGAAAGAAAAATACACACTCTAATTTAAATAGTTTTTATTAGTAAATAATGATGTTCAAAATAAAATAGTCCCTCTGTTGCCTTCTGCACGAAACATAGTGCGAGGTGGTTGCTATGCAACAACACTAACAACAGCTAGCGAACATATTAGACAGAGAGCGTTGATCCATTATTTGGCTATTTATTTACATTAATGTGTATGTTGCCGTTTATTGTGCACCCACTGAAAAACTGTCCAGCATCAGTAGCATGGCTTACGTGGTTACTTGTATAGGCTGAGGTTGTTCTAGGCTGTTGCTTGGCGTGGCGAGAATATTGCTCCACTTTCTCCGGTCCCCGAGATTCGGCTTCCAGTAGCTCTGGAGAGAGCTTTCGCACCTGTGGCCACTAACGGTCATAATTTCTCTGCTTTGTTTCAAGACCCGCATCAGAAAGCTTTTGAATGGTGATACTTTTCCAGTTGGTCTACCTGCTCTTCACGTAGCTCTACATGTCGTCGTTTAGGTGCTTTTTGTTCTGGAGATAGGCACTGCTCAATCCACTCCTCCATAGTAAGACCCCCCCCCGGAGGTCGAAGTTAATCTTAAATGTTTTTGCGGACCTTTTTGATTACAGATTTGAAAACATCGTTGCTTGCTTTAAAAGTAGCACAATTCATTATGTCAAACCTTGGAAAGTATCTAAATATCCCTGCCCTAATGCCAAAGGAACTGCACACTGAATATGTTTTTGCCGTTTGATGTCTATGTCTGGACCGTTGCGTAAAAAGGAGGGTTTCTGCTCCGTTACTTCTCCGCTGCTTTCTTGTTCCAGTTTGACAGCCCAACTGTATACTGTTTATCTCAGACGCGGAGGGATACTGAGTTGTTGTGAAAAGTAACTTACAATTCTACCCGTGGTATACGCTCAGTATACCACGGCTAAGAACCAATCAGATTGCTTGATTTTACTTGTCCGTTTTATAATTGTATTTTTGTATTCGGGATTGTTGGAAACGTCATTTCGATCTCTCTGTCTGTACACACAAACTGAAAGATTGACATTAAAGTTGTTTGTTACACACATGTACATGTACACAGTGACCTTTGACCTCTGCATTTAACCCCTCCTAGCACTAGGAGCAGTTGGCAGCTGCCTTGCTCAAGGGCACCACAGCAGGGCCCAGGAGGTGAGCTGGGACATCTCCAAGTACCAGTCCACACTCCCTAATTTTTTCTGGACTCTAACCGGCCACCCTCTGGTTCCCAAGCCGAGTCCCTACAGACTGAGCTGCTGCTGTCCGTTACTCTCCTTGATAATATACATTGTTTTTATTAAACGCCAAAACTAAGAAATAATATAGATCCTTTAACAACAGCGAAAAGATGTTTCTTTAAAATGTCAATCAGTAAGATTTGATGGTGCTTTATATATCTTTGGATAGTCACATAATAGGGATTCTGGATGTATAATGGGGGGGGGGGGGGGTCATGTTTTATTTAAATAGTTATTTAGGTAGTCAACAAAGAAACATAAAGCACCAGAAACACATCTTTGTAAGAATTTTGAATGTGATCATTTTCTTGAGCTTTAAACGGGGGCGGTCAAAATGACCCCCAAGGATCAAAGGTGTAAAGTAAACTTGAGGATAACAGGAAGACAAAAGTGAAGTCTTTGTTCTTTAATGTGAAAGTGAACGGGGAGCCTGCAGAGGTCTCCCCGTTCCCCCAGCTCAGGAGAGGAGTGCTCCGGACGACATGGCCGGAGTTTTTTCGCGGGTGCAGACGGTCAGGAGTGACCCGATCTGGCCACGCTTTCCCGCCATCAGGAGGTACCAGGAGGGGGCGGCGGCGAACCCGAGGACTCTCAAGGCCCCGGTGTCCACGTTTGTTCCCCTCACCAAGGTGGAGGGTTTTACAGACGTGGGATTCCCAGCCACCCCTTCGCTGGAGCCGGGCCTGATGGCGTTTTTTGGGGTAAGGCAGGCCAACATGATCGCCGGACGGCGCCCTACGTTGGCCTCCCCCAGGGACCAGTATGTTGCCCGCCAGGCCGACCGGGTGCACCAGTGTGCCTTTCAGGCGACGGCGGCGGCAAACAACATCGCGCTGCTGTCCAATTCGGTGGTGACGCTGGTGGAGCGGTCCACCACCTTGGCCGCTGACGAAGCGGAAGAGATCGCCAAGGCTGCCAGCACGGCGCTCACACTGTGTGCGTCTGTTGCTGTCTCCCAGGCCAGAATCGCCGCGTGGGTGATGCAAATCCAGCGCCACCTCTGGCTGCAGCAGGCGTCCATTACGGAAACGGCCAGAAAAGTGCTGCTGGATGCTCCAATCAGCCCGGACGGGCTGTTCGGACCCCAGTTCCACGCCATGGTGGAATCCATGAAGGCGGCTGCGGAACAGGCGGACGACATCCGCCAGCACGTCAGCTGGCTCCAGCCTGCTGGGCGGCACCAACACCCGCAGCAGCCGCAGCGGCCGCAGCAGCCGCAGCGTCCAACCCGGTCACGGCGGCAGGCGGAGAGATACCAACCGCAACCGCGGCGTCAGCGCCCGTCGGCGGCGGCAGGGGCTCCACCCCGCGTCTCCGCTCCCCCGCCACCCCAGAGACGGAGGGGTCTCTCGGCGGTGAGCCAACGGGGAGGGGGGCACTCCCGCTCTGTATCCGCTCCACGTGAGCCTCCAAAAAAACAGAGCCGCCTTTGACGTGTTGGGGGGGATAGTGAGACTAATAAAATGGGTTCATTTTTCAACTTTTTGTCTGAGTCATCAGTATCATCAAGTGTTTCTCACATATCCTCCACTCTGTGTAAACCAGCTGTCTATAACCTATCGGTTAGTAGCCAGCAGGGTTCGTTGCGAAAACCTGCACTTTTTAATCTATCGATTAATAAACTGCAGAGTTCGCCAACTAAGCCAGCTGCCACCAATCTGTTGATTAGTAGGCAGCAGGGCTCGCTGCAGAAACCTGCTGGTTTTAACCTATCGGATAATAAACCGCAGAGTTCGCGGCATTCCTCTGTCCGAGATACGTCTCCTACACACGGTCATAATAAACCCATGAGCGCCGTTATAACGCCTCATGTGGTTAACACTGTCTCCATTCATCCCCTGAGCGTGTACACGCCTCATGATGAGAGCCAGAGTGAAACGCAACGTGTGGAGGCTCCCTCACAGCCCTTTCGCGTCAGGCCCACCTTGGGTTGCCTCACAGGCAGCGGCGGCAAGGGCTCTGACGTGGCTCGTTGCCAAGACGACCACAACACATCTCGACCATGTGCGCCCGCTCTCAGAGAATTTCTCAGAGTGGCAGCGCGTGTGTCTGATGGACAGATGGATGAGCAGGCTGATCAGCAGAGGGTACACCCTGCAGTTCGCCTCCCCCCCCCCACAGTTCAATGGGATACAGGAAACACTCCTGTCATCCCAAGAACAGTGTCTTGCGTTCCAGACAGAGCTGCGGGAACTCCTGTTGAAAGAGGCTATTTCCAGGGTTCCTCAAGGGGAAGAAAATCAGGGGTATTACTCCCGTTATTTTCTTGTCCCGAAAAAGACAGGGGGGATGAGACCCATCCTCGATCTGTCAGTTTTCAACAAGGTCATAATGAAAAGGCCTTTTCACATGCTGACGATCAGACAGGTGCTGGAGTGTGTTCACCAGGGGGACTGGTTCACATCGATAGACCTGAAGGATGCTTACTTCCACGTAGCCATCATCCCAAAACACAGGAAATACCTGCGTTTCTCATTCCAGGGAATACCGTACCAGTACAACCGTCTGCCGTTCGGTTATTCCCTGGCTCCTCGCACTTTTTCGAAGTGTGTAGAGACGGCGCTGCAGCCGCTTCACAGAGGAGGGATGAGAGTGCTGTTTTACCTGGACGACTTGCTATTGCTAGCTCGATCCAGAGAGGAAGTTGCTTTACAGACGGTACAGCTTGTATCACATCTGTCAAAGCTGGGTTTCATCATAAACTGGAAGAAGAGCTGCCCTCTTCCCTCCCAGAGTATTATTTACCTAGGTGTGGAATTGAACTCAGCCCGCACGAGAGCGCGACTCTCACAGCAGAGAGTGGAGGGACTGACAGCTCTTCTCCGACGCGTCACACCCCGCAGCGTGGTGACAGCTCTCTCCGTAATGCAGCTGCTTGGCATGATGGCAGCTGGTCACGTGGTGATTCCCCTCGGTCTCCTTCACATGAGGAGACTCCAGAGGTGGTTTATTCGCCTGCGCATCGACCCCGTGCGACAGAAGAGGCGCATGGTGGCCATCCCTCCTTCCGTGAATTGCTCTCCGTACGGAGAGTAATCCAGTATTTTGCCCCGTTGCTACGGAATCAGCATGTGTTGATTCGCACAGACAACAAAGCCGCGGCAGCCTACATCAATCGCCAGGGCGGAGTACGCTCAGCGCAGCTTTTGAACACAGCCAGGCCGCTGTTGATCTGGGCGCGCGCACACTTGCTCTCCATCAGAGCAATGTATGTTCCCGGCGAGCTGAACAGAGGGGCAGACCTCATGTCCAGAGGAGGTCCTCGCCAGGGGGACTGGAGCCTCCATCCCGAGCTGGTCTCCCAGGTATGGAGCCGGTTCGGGAGAGCAGAGGTGGATCTGTTCGCCGCACGCGGGAACGCGCAATGCGCCCTCTGGTTCTCCCTGAAAGCGCAGGACCACCCCCCCCTGGGGGTGGACGCGTTCGCACATCGACCATGGCCCAGGGGACTGTTGTACGCCTTCCCACCAGTCCCGCTGATCCCTCGGTTCCTGGACCGAGTGCAGGAGGAGCGACTGTCAGTGATCCTAATTGCCCCGGAGCGCACGGGCGCTTCCTGGTTTCCATGCCTACAGCGTACGCTGTCAGGCAGACCGTGGGAAATTCCGTGGCGCGGGGACGCTCTCTCGCAGGTGGAGGGAGCGATCAACAGTCACCCTGTGATAGGCCAGCACTTATGGGCATGGCCCCTGAACGGGAACACTTAGAGGGGCTGGGCCTCTCTCAAGATGTTATCCGGACCATTCAGGGAGCCAGGGCCGCGTCTACCAGAGCGACCTACACAGCCAAGTGGACAGCGTTCCAGCGTTGGTGTGTAGAGAAAAGCCTGGACCCCATTACGTGCCCCCTGCCTCACGTGCTGTCATTCCTCCAGCTGTTGTTGGACAGGAATTTGGCTTTCAACACAATCAAGGTGTATGCTGCTGCCATATCATCTTGTCATGTGGGTTTCGGGGTCGGGACGGTGTTTAGTCACCCCCTGATGAAACGTTTTCTGCGAGGAGTACGGAGACTCAGACCTGTGTCACGCGCACTAGCGCCTCAGTGGGATTTGGCTTTGGTGTTACGCGCACTAAGCAAAGCCCCATTTGAACCTTTAGATCAGGTCCCCCTTAAGATGTTATCAGCCAAAGTAGTACTACTTTTGGCTCTAACATCAGCAAAGAGGGTGAGTGATTTGTCTGCTCTCTCTGTGGCTCCGTCATGCCTCCGGATCCAAGGAGATGGCAGTTCAGCTGTTTTACGCCCTAACCCAGCTTTTATGCCAAAGGTCATCACAAGCTCTTTTAGGTCGAGGGTGATCACCCTGGATGGCTTCTTTCCCCCTCCTCACAGGTCGGAGGAAGAAGCCACGTCTCATCTCCTCTGTCCTGTGCGCGCGCTGTCCTGCTATGTAGCACGCACAGCTGCCTTGCGCCGTTCTCAGCGCCTGTTTGTGCACTACAGAGAGCGCTCGATCGGGCAGCCTCTGTCTGCACAGCGGCTGTCACACTGGCTGTGTGAGGCTGTATCACAGGCATATGTCTCCTCTGGGATGGATCCTCCGGAGAACATTAATGCGCATTCCACCAGAGGAATTTCTTCCTCCACGGCTTTGCACGGAGGAATGTCAGTGGAAGACATTTGCATTGCCGCATCTTGGTCTTCTCCCTGTTCATTTATTCAATTTTATTTGAGGGATGTGTCCCATTCCTCTTTGACACACCCTGTACTGAGTGTCCTGTCAGAGTGAGTGACGTCAGGGATCCAGCTGTGCGCCTCTCTCCTGTCTCCGCACACGGAGAATGGCCTGTTTTTCCCTCTTGCGAGAGGGACGTCCTCCTTTTTTCCCCTGACACATTTCGTACGGAATGTCTTGTCAGAGTGTGTGATGTTGGGGACCCAGCTGTGCGCTCTTCTGCCTGTCTGCACGCAGAGAGCTGCTATTCCCCTCCTTTCTGTCACTGGGCAAAGTGTGATTTTCGTCTCTACTTTCTCACAGCGGACGGGTATGTATTATTCCCAGCCTCCGTCCTCTCGTGGTAAATATTCATGTTATGATATATTCCAGGGACTGTGATGCGCCATTCGCATGGCGCAATAGGCATGGGTTATTATCTGAGCAGGTGTGTTTGTGCTTCTTGTACCGGGGCGACCCAGTGGGGCGCAGACTACATCTTGCTTCGCCCTTAACCCAATAGCGATAGCCTTAGAGGGCGAAGCCATATACGA
Organism: Trematomus bernacchii; assembly: GCF_902827165.1. NCBI lineage: Eukaryota > Metazoa > Chordata > Actinopteri > Perciformes > Nototheniidae > Trematomus > Trematomus bernacchii. Next base: position 6,538,591 of record NW_022987839.1, on the reverse strand, counting down.
AATAGAACTGAAGTTACCTACTGTAACTCCAGCTTCTATGAGTATTGGCGTAGCCCTCTAAGTTCTGGGCCCCACTGGCTCCACGAATAGCTGAAGAAAAGGTTTTTGTGTGGGAGCAGGTTGTCGGGTCCCCTTCCTATTTATACCGGAAGGGAGCCCGAGGGTGGTGCCCACCTTGCGGGCGGGCGTGGACTACAAGTGTTTTCAGTGCTGTGCGGGTGCGCAGGGGGATTACCCAATAGCGATAGCCTTAGAGGGCTACGCCAATACTCATAGAAGCTGGAGTTACAGTAGGTAACTTCAGTTGTGTTGTGTTTCCCTCCTCCTGCTCTTTTCTCTTCTCCCCCTTTTTCTCACTGCAGGTAATCAGCTGATCACTTGATGCTGATTGGATCCCCTCACCCTCAGCCGGCCTATCAGCAGCCAGGGCCTGTCATTAAATGAAGCAATCCAGGAAGCCTTCGCTCTCCTGCTGAGTAGTTTTCAGAGCGGATTTCGTAAAGGGCAGTCCACAATAGATGCGTTAGTAAGAGTGAGTAATGATGTGGAAAAAACACTGAAAAGGAAAGAGATAATGGCAATAGTGTACTTTGACATTGAAAAGACGTATGACTCTATGTGGAGGGATGGATTACGGATCAAATTGAGTAGAATGGGTATTGGAGGGAGAATGTACAATTGGGTAAGGGACTTTTTAACAGACAGGACATTTAGAGTAAAGGTTGGAGCAGATATTTCCAATTATTTTTAAATAGAAAATGGTATTCCCCAAGGGAGTGCAGTCAGTCCAATATTATTTAACATCATGATTAATGACATATTTACATGCTCAGACACATGCATCCAATCGGCTCTATACGCAGATGATGGGTCTATTTGGATGAGGGGAAGACATGTCCCATACGTAATGGAGAATATAGGTAGAGCGATTAAAAAAGTGGAGAGGTGGTCAAATAACTGGGGATTCAAAATGTCAGAAAGCAAGTCATGCAAGTTCAAATACCTAGGACTGTGGTTTGATAGCAAATATACATTGAAAAGGCATATTAAACAAGAGGAAACAAAATGCAAAAAAGTATTAAATCTACTACAAGCTTTAGCTGGATGCAACTGGGGCGCAGACAAACAAGCATTAAAAGACATATACAGATCAATTATGAGGTCCACAATAGACTATGGTTGTATAGTGTATGGAGCAGCAGCAAAAACATAACTTTTAAAAATTGATAGAATATAAAGCATTGCGGTTGTGTATTGGAGCAATAAAATCACCCCCTATTAATGCAGTTCTGATAGAAGCAGGAGAGACACCTCTGGAGACCAGAAGAGAGAAACTTGTCATACTGGGTCAGGCTACAAGGAAGTGGAGAGGAAAATATCACAAACAGAATATTACAGGATTGCTGGGAATATACAAAGTTCCAGGGGCGTGGGTTTGGCTGGACAAGTAAGGAGAGAACGAGGGCATATGGAGTGGAGACCATAAAGTTTGCCAAAGCAAGCCCATTTAGCAGTGTTCCCCCATGGCTTTTCCCAGAAGCTAATATAGATGTGAGTATCGTAGAAAGGAAAAAAAGAGTGGCAAATAAATGAAGTGGGAATTAAAACGAGTATGTATCTGAACAAAAAGTATTACAATTACCTCAAAATGTACACAGATGGATCTAAGAAGCAAGAATGCGTGGGGATAGGCATGTATATCAGTTTATACAGCAGAAATACTCGCAGCAATTATTGGGCTACAATGGGTTGAAGAGGTCGGACCTGACAGGGTGGTGATATGCACAGACTCACTATCTGCTTTGGAAAGTATACAGTCGACAATAACAGTTAGAGAAGATTTAATCATTGAACTTAACCACTGCTTCAGAGGAGGGGAATAGATGTGCAGTTATGCTGGGTGCCTGCACATGAGGGGGTTAAAGGGAATGAGCATGCTGATAAGTTAGCAAAAGAGGCGTTACAAAAGGAAATAGCAATACCAGTTTCACTTGGAAAAGGAGAAGGAAAAGCAATAATTGAGAAGAAGGGTATGGAAATATGACAGAAAAGGTGGGAGGAAGATCAGAAAGTGAGGAGATACCACAAGTTACAAAAATCAGTCATAATAAAGATCTATACAGTAAGGAACAGACGGGAGGAGATCATCACCACTAGACTCAGATTGGACCACAGGATTAAACGGCACAATGTTTTTAATGGGGAAAAGTGAAGTTGAAGAATGCAGGGGGTGTGGTGTGAAATAACATGTGGAACACATCATATTACATTGCAACATGTACAAAACAGAGAGGGACAAACTAAGAGACAGGGTCAGAGAGGCAGGAAGGGAGTGGAGCCTGATGGGGATACTGGGAACAGAAGGTGAGGGGGTGAGAGCTACCAGGAAGGCCATTCTTAAGTATTTGAGTGAAACAGGATTGATTGGAAGAATTTAAAACAACGTAAATACAGTGGTATAATTCCACAAGTGGTGATAGGATGATATGGTGATACACACTCTTGTACAGTAGGTGGCGGTATGCACCTTAAAGTTGTTTGCGATCCGCCAAAAACCGAGAGAAGAAGAAGAAGAAGAACCTGGATCGAGGTGGCGTCTCGTCGCTACGGTTCTCTCTCTCTGTGTTCCTGAGAAAATATGTGTGAGCTCCAGCACTACTGATCCATCATCTGTGTGTTTGGATAAACCTCTGAATGGACTGTGTGCTCTTTTTTCTGGAGCGTTTACCTCGGACTATAGGAGCTAGCTTAGCATGCTAGCTGGAAACACGTTAGCAACACTAGTCAGATTGAGCGTTTGATGGAGAGAGAAACGGTGTGTTTAACGGAGTTTGCAGGAAAAGGTGATCTAGTAAACATGAGTAAAGTCCAAATGCTGCTGTCGTTGAAGAAGCAGCGACTCACTGCTGCTGCTGAAGAGATATTTGCTCTGTTTGAAAAAACGATAGCAAAGTACGAGGAGGAGCTGTCTCTTTCCAAAGAGGAGATCAAGAGACTCCAGAAACTACTGGACGCTGTTTTACAGCCTCAGCTTCGGATACACAGAGCAGGTCTGTTCCCTTTACCCTTAATCAACACTTTACACTCTTCAGTAGCACTTTATTACCACATTAATGTTAGACCCTTTATCAGCACTTGCTGCAGGTAGTAGATCCTGAAGTAAAAGCACAAACACCACACTGTGAAAATACTCCTTTACAAGTTAAAGTACTGCATTCATATCTTATCTAAGTAAAAGTATGTAAGTATTATTAGACACATGTACTTCATTATAATAATTAAAATGTATTACGGAAGAGCAAACCTACCAAAATAAATATATTTATAAAAATACATACATTGAATAATATGCCATTTAATTTACTGATTTAAATATTACCCATACATGTAGGCACTAGTTGGTTAAATGTGACATACATTGATACTTTAGTTTTAATGTGCTTCTTTATTCACCTTTTCTTTTTAGATGTGTAAAAACCAAATAAAAACAAACCCTTTGGATTAATTCAAATTGCGCGAGAATAATTCATAAAGAAATCAATGAATAAATATGTTCAATAATAAATCAAACACATCTAAAATGTTACTTGATAAAGAATAGGGGAACTAGTACAAAGTTCATTAAGTAATTAAATTAATTTAAAATCTCATCAATCAATTATTGCCAACATGTATTTATAATATATTCTATATATATATATATATATATATATTAGCCATGCTGGTTAAGGGTGCCTTGAATTCTGAATAAATCACCAACAGTGACACCACCAAATTTTCCGGATCGACTGGCCTTCATTTCTTAAAGTGATGATGGACGGTCGTTTCTCTTTACTGGGTTGAGTCGTTCTTGCTATAATATGGATTACAACAGCAGTCAAATAGGGCTTTCCACTGTGCACTAACTCTACCTCTGCACAACACAACTGATGGTCTCAAACACATTAAGAAGGCAAGTCATTCCACACATTGACTCTTGAAAAGGCACACGTGTTAATTGAAAACCATTCCAGGTGTCTACCTCATGAAGCTGACTGAGGCCCCGCTCACACGAGGCCGTTTGCGTTTTATGCACAGTATTCGTATTCAAAAAAGTCTTCCGTTCACATGCATTTGTTTCATTTAACGTGTCTGTTCAAACGAGGCCGCTGGAAACTCTGTAGTACATATGCTGGGACTGTAAGTGGCGCTGTACTTCCACACGAGACCGCTCGAAAGCTGTAGTACATATGGCGGGACTGTAAGTGGCGCTGTAACTTCCGCCACAAAATACACCAAAAGCAGCGAGTAAGATCCCCCCCGGATGTGTGTGAGGCACAAACAAAACAAACAAACGAAGATGGCTGTTATTCGCGCAAGAAAGGAGCTATTTTCGTGGTCCGACGACAATGTGGAACTTCTTTTAAGTGTAACACTTGAGTATAAGACGACAAAAATACAGGATAATGTAGACTGGGAGTCCTGCAAGCCTAAATATACGGAGATAGCCGACTTATTTCAGGCGCAATATCCGAGGACCCCGACTGAAAAAGATTTCCCTCACGAGAAGAACACAATTTCACAGGGCCAGCTTACAGCGAAACTAAAACAGGTACAAGGGGACTTGTTCGACATGGAAGAGTCGTCGCCCGGACCAAGTTCATCCCCGAGTTTGGAGCATTCCACGGATTTGCCAGAGTCGAGTAGATCCAACGGAACTCTGCCAACTGCTGCGGTTGTGAGTCATCGCAGGGATCTGCTCCAGGTATGTTCATGATTTCAATCTTAAAGGGCTTGCTATATACTATGATGCAGTACCTTCCACTGAAAAACTGAACCGGTTTAAGCTTGGTAAAATTAGAAAGTATTTAGAGCTGTTTTATTTGTAAAATGTATTGAGAGCTATTTCACAACATGCCTTTTGTGTTCTGTTATCTGGTGGCTATGGTCCTATTGTGTATTAATTCAAACTTTCTCTGGTTTATTATAGGCACGGCTGGACGGCCACAGAAGTGACCGCATGAAGAGGAAGCTTCCAGCTGAACATGCGGTGCAGGAAGAGCTGCGATTAAAAAGCCGGATGTTGGACTTAATGGAGGAAGCAACCAGCCGCAGCGCAGCCAGCATGGATCGTATGAACAACACCATGGACAACATTAATGTGACTGTACAGAATGGCCTTTCCCTGATGAGCCAGTTCATGCAAGTTCATACTAACAACAGTGGATATGGACACTTCCAGGTGCCCTCATACCCACCCCGAAGGCCACACACGGCCACACCAAGATTAAACCCCTCTGTACCACACACCCCACAGCAACAATCTCCTCCATATTCATTCAGGCGGTCACTGGATGAGGAGGAGCAGTAAAGCAGTGAGCTTCTTTTTTTTTCACAGCACTTTTTGGTCAAAGGAAGTCTGTAAACATTTTTATTTTTAACTCCACCAGACTTTGTACAAATGGAGAATCACTTTTTTTTTAAGCCTTTTTTTTTTAGCTAGCAAAGGTATTTTTTTCCCTTTTACTGTGTACACATTTATAAATAATGTTATTAATAAAAAACCTTATTAAAATAAAAGAACAGTCTTGTCTTTCATGTAAGGGTCAATGTACTCCGCAAGCACTCTCCTCACTCTCTTTCCTTCTCCCTCATTACAGTCAGTGAGATATCTATATCAGTGTGTGGGAGGCTGTAAGTCCTTTTCACCTTGTAAACCTAATTTTGACTAAATACACCACATTTATGAAAAGTAACCCCCCCCTAGTGTCAAATATCTGAACTGTGATATGTCACATTGGGCCTTAATGGTAAAGCCCAAACTATTGTTAGGCATATATTATAGTCTCAGATATATAAAAAACATGTCTATGAAGTGTTTTGCTCAAAATACCAAAAAAATTACCCATTATAGCCTCATTCCCTTCTATTTCATCTCTGGAATCAATATGATCAGTATTATGCATTTCACAAAGAAAGTTTGCATTATGATTTTTATGAATTGTATAAATTCAACTTTGATTCAACATTTGCTTATATTACTTTTACTGAAAATCCTCATATTGGTTAAAATACTATTTAGAGAAGGGAAGGTAACACAATCTTAACAGGTTAATATAATAGTTTTTTACTACAGTGTATGTACTATGTTTCGCTAGTGGCCAATACAGTCTGAAAATACCATATCAAAATGTACGGTTCTTTTACTATATGTGTAAATAAATACGGTACAAAATATATATGGACAACCTGACTCGGTAGAATGGGCCATATAACTTCATTCATGAGGATGATGACATTTGTTGCACATTAAGTTCAAAGAAAGTCTGGAAGTGGTTGCAGCCAATTTTATTTTTAGTTTCACACTTTTGACATTGGAGAATCACATAGTTATTTGCTTAGTTTCACACATGTGACATGCATTAAAAAGTACTAAAAACAGTTAGGATATAATACAAAAAATCCTGTAACAGTCCTCAGATTTAGCAGCCAGGTACATATACCTAGCCAGGTATATGAATATTGTACAGCAGCCTGTCGCTGAAGGAGCTGCACAGTGAGGACAGGGAATGTAACAAAGAATGTTTATCACATCTTAATAAACACCTTTAAAAAAAATGTACAGTCTATGTACATACATGGTATGGCCTCCTCTTCGTCCACAATCTGTTTTTTCAGAGCAGGGATCTTTCCAGTTTTTAAGTACATGTTTAGCTTGGAATTAGCAAAGACCCGTGCATCATGCACACTCCCAGGCCACTTTACCACGACATCCATGAATCGGTACCTGTAATCACAGACAGCCTGTACATTAAAGGAATATTTTCCTTTCCTGTTGATGTAACTAGTGGAGTCGTTAGATGGCTGCTTGATTTCGATGTGGGTTCCGTCCACTGCTCCTAAACATTGTGGCATGCCATGTGTACAATGGAACCCCTCAACCAGATCCGCGGTCTCGGGCTCAGTAAAAGGCAGCTTGATGTATTTTGGACCCAGGTGGATGGTGATCGCTCTGCATGTCTCCCTAATAATGAGGGACAAAGACGGGCGGGAAACTCCGAAGGCGTTAGCAGTCTTCCGTAGCCTTCCCTCGTCGCTCAGGTAATAAAGAACCGCAGCGACCCTTTTCAGTGGATCAATTGGCGCCCTCATGTTTGTAGTTTTCTTCTCGATATATGGGCGCAGTTCTTCAGTCAGGGCAACGACAGAGGCTTTGGACATGCGGAAGTTCTCCCTCCATTCATCGTCCACGACAACGCCATTGACAAAATTGTCCCACCAACTGCTAGTTCTGCCCGATCTTACCCAAAACTTTCTCCTGGTCGCCCTTCTGGTTGTTCTCCGCGGTGGATTTAGCCACATGTCGTGTATGTGGTTCTTCATGTCCACTAGTTGCTTGTGGTTGTCGTAGAAGCACCGTAGTTGTAGCACTAACATATTAATCATGGTCAGTAGCGTCTGGAGCACAACAGCAACCCTGTGATCCGCCATTCTTGTTGTTGTTGTTGTAGAAACAAATCAGCAATGAGGCGGGGGAGAGGTGGGAAGAGGTGCGAAGAGGCGGGGCTGTCGTTATTTTTTCAGGCAATATTCGTATAGAGGCGATTAAACGGACTCGGTTGACCTCCCAGAGCGTTTCGTTTGCAAATCTATCCACCTTGGGACCCGTTATCGTTTGTGTGGTCAGTTTCTATCGGCCTCGTCTAAATAATAGGGCTATACGCACGCGAAACTATGCAGATACAAGCCGTTTTCTCCTCGTGTAAACGGCGCCTGAGAGAAGCCAAGAGTGTGCAAAGCTGTCATCAAGGCAAAAGGGGGCTACTTTGAAGAATCTAAAATAAAAATCATATTCTTGATTTGTTCACACTTTTTGTTTAACTAGATAATTCCATATGTGTTCTTTCATAGTTTTGATGTCTTCAGTATTAATCTACAAAGTAGAAACAAATTAAAATAAACAAAAAACATTGAATGAGAAGGTGTCCAAACTTTTGACTGGTACTGTATATAAAACACACACATTTTAATATTTAGCAGGTTGCCTCATCCATAATCATTTTTACAAGCGCAACTTTGAACATGTACAGCAGTAAAATGCAACATACGAAATAATCAAACATCATAAATTGAACACTGACAGGGAACATTTTACTGCACCATCATTACTTTTATATGTAGCTGCCACATTTTTGCCGCTCTTGGACTACGGGGATGTTGTGTACATGAACGCCTCAGCTCACTCCCTTCATCTGCTGGACGCTGTCTACCATGGGGCTCTGAGGTTCATAACCAACTGTAAACCCCTCACACACCATTGCACGCTGTACTCTTTAGTCAACTGGACATCATTATCAATGCGCAGATCACTGCACTGGTACAAACTCATCTATACCGCTATGCTTGGACTGCTGCCCCTCTACATATCCACTTACATATCACACAAACAGTACAGCTATAGCCTACGATCTCAAAATTACATCACTCTGTCCGTCCCCTCAGTACGCACGGTGCTTGGGAAAAAAGCCATATCATACTCTGCCCCCTCGACCTGGAACACACTTCAGCAGGAACTTAAGCTGACCAGTTTGATACCCATCACGGATTTTAAACTAATTTTAAAAAAGCTAGAGAAATCATCTGTGGGTGTTTGCACCTGCTATATCTGACTACTGTATATGGATTTCAATGAGTACTTTTTTTACGATGTTGTATTTTAGTGTTGCCTCTGTGTTTAGTGTCCTGTCTGTCTGTAACTTTGTGTGGTAGTGTTACCACTGACAGGTCTCTCTTGAAAATGAGACCTTGTGTCTCAATGAGATTTTACACCTGTATAAATAAAAAAAAATAAAATATAAGGAGGTGCCGTCAAATGTTCTGTTAATACTTGCATACTTTTACTTAAATAAGGTTTGAATGCAGGATTTTAATTTGTAACAGAGTATTTTAATTCTATACTGTAGGCGTCGTGTATCTGTGAACGATCCCAAATACAATTCCTTGTTTACATTGCAGCTAGTGCTACGCCAGAAGAAAAAACTAATTAGGGCTGCAAAATGTCCCCCATTTTAATGGTGATTAGATTTTTAAATGCTAACACTTAACAGTTTGTTCTGACTGTGTGTTTCCCGTTTCCTGCAGATGTCCAGCTGCTGGTGGTGGTTAAAGAAGAGCTTCTCCCTGACCAGCAGGAGTGGAGCACCAGTCTGGACCAGGAGGACCCAGTGCCCCCCCCACACATTAAGCAGGAACAGGAGGAACTCAGGATCAGTCAGGAGGGAGAGCAGCTTCAGGAGCTGGAGGAGGCTGATATCACCATGTCCACTTTCACTCCTGACCCTGTGAAGAGTGAAGATGATGAAGAGAAACCTCAGTCCTCACAGCCTCATCAAAGACAAACTGAACACATGGAAACAGAAGCTGATGGAGATGACTGTCGAGGACCAGAACCAGCCAGGAACTCAGATCCAGAGAGCAGTTTACAACCAAAGACTGAGGACGACACTGGAGACTCTTCTGAACCTGACACTGGAGACTCTTCTGAACCTGACACTGAAGACAGTGCTGATTGGAAAGAGACCAGAGAACCTGCATCAGGCTCAAACTCACTGAAAAATAGACATGAATCTGTCAGTGATCCACGACATAGTGCTGAAAATAAACCATTCAGCTGCTCAGTCTGTATGAAAGCTTTTTCACAGAGGGGACATTTAAAGGGACACATGAGAGTCCACACAGGAGAGAAACCATTCAGCTGCTCAGTCTGTAAAAAACCTTTTTCACGGAGTGATAGTTTAAAGGTACACATGAAAGTCCACACAGGAGAGAAACCATTCAGCTGCTCAGTCTGTAAAAAACCTTTTTCACGGAGTGATAATTTAAAGGTACACATGAGAGTCCACACAGGAGAGGAAAAATAGAGCTGCAATGTTTGTGACAAAGATTTAAATGGCGTAATCGTTTCAAAAGACACAAGTGTGTTGGTTGTCAGCCGCTTCTGTAACTGTAAGGGAATACATTTGTCTATTTTGTATCCGGATTACCTAATGCCGTTACATGTAATACGTTACTCCCTAAGCCTGATTTCACCCACCTGCAATCGATTCGCGAATAATCACAAATGTTCATTTCTTTGACCCCTTGACTCGACTATTTCTTGTTTAATAATGGTTACATCTCCTCAGGACCAAGTTCCCGTGTCCTGCCCTTCACCTGCTGATCACCCACTGCTCATTTAAGGTGGACTCACCTTTACAAGGGACCAGCTAGTCTTAGTGTCTTAATGCAAACGTTTTGTAAAGTGATGCTAGACCAAAAACGTGCTGTTGGGTTGTGTGCTCTCTGCAGGACGGTGTCTGTACTCAAAGATTGTTTATGAAATGAGAGCTTCACTCTGTTTTTGTTGTCTAAACAACGCCAACAGAGTGATACGTCTTCTTTCCAGCAGATGGCATAAATGTTACATCATCCAGTTCAACTGTCATCCACATATTAATGATTCAAAACAGCAATGTGTGAGATATGGCTAGTAATTGACTATTTCAACAGAATGTGAAGCGGTTACAGTCTTGAGGCCATGTCCAATATGTTTATGTTTTGTTTGATTAAATCTACTGAAATGAGCATTCAATTACTAAATGATTCTTAATTACTGTCTTTACATCATGGGTTTGTATTGCAAAATTAGAACGCATAAAACCCAACTTTATTTCTTCCAAGTTGCGGGTGTTCATTGTTTAGAAGTCCGCTGTGTTTCATCCAAGCTTCCACTTCGTGCTCCGATAATGCTGAAAGTATCTGTTGTATGCTTTACCTGCTCCAGTAACACAAGTGTAATTCACTGGAAAGAGACAAGAGATAGTGGATGGATCCAGAGGAGAACCAGAAGATAGTCCGTATAGAGCCTTCAGGTTCTGAAAATTATCAGGGATAGAGCTAGAAAGAAACTCTAAAACCTGAATAGAGCTAGAAGATAGCCAGTATAAAGCCAAGAAATATATAATAATATTCAAGCTCTTCTCTTAAGATATTCGAACTTCCTATCTCAACATGTATCCTTTTATTCCAATTTAAAAAACTCACATTTTTGCTGCCAATTATTGAGATTGTTTCACAGCTTTATCTTAAATATTTAGACTTTTTTTCTTTACATATAGATTACATAGGATGAACAGCACGATCCACTCTGCTGGATTCTGCCCAAATCTGCTCAAAATGCATGCAAACATCGCTTTATCTATACTCCGTTGTATTGTTCTGGATTCATAGTGAAGTGTATTAAATGTTCTGCACTCTTATTGTTATGTATTTAATATAAAGTGAAATACCCATAAAGTCAGAAAAGAAAAGAGCCTCACTTAAGGAATAAGGTTCTGAACCAGTGAGAGTTCTTCATTTGCACATAAACATGGTCAAATATTTAAAGTTGTGACCAGATGGTGTCGCCCTAATCCGTGTATCTACGGTCCATTTGTTTTTCTTTATTACACAAGTAAGCGGAAGAGCTTTTGAGAGGCCTTTTTGTTTTTATTTTTTTACCTTACTAAATGGTCTAATGGTCATTGGAGCGAGGGGCGGGGCGAAACTCGCGGAAGTGATTTCAAAACAAAAGCAATTGGTTGCTTGGAACGGTGATATTATAAACAAGGGGAAACAAGGTGAATTTAGCGATCACAACGAAAACGGCCAAGACACATATTGAGCCCAGAAAATGAATGTTATTAAGGGCTGTAAATATAATAGGCCTATCTTTAAAATGGACAACATTGTTAGGAGATTTAAACTATGCAGCGATTCTGCACTGCGGTCACCTCAGCCGTCTCTCGAGTTTGTTTTTTCATATCAGCTGCTCTTCATTTTTTTCCCTGCTATATTCAATGAGTGATACACAGTGTTTCTGCCAGGGTAGCGTCTTGCCGTAATTTGACGGCCTTATTCAGCTCGGAACGGCCTGAACTCGAGCCAAGGGCGTCCAAAAACAAAATAGTTGTTATTGCTTGAAATGACGAAAAGGAAAAAGGACAAGGACATCCCTCTGTTGAAGGGGGAAAGGAGCCTATTGGGATTTTTTCGGAGTATTGAACCCACGGTGCCTGCCACAGAACAACACGGAACGTGCGCAATTTGGACGCGATGAGCGGTGGAGCACGCGCGTGAACTGTGAGCGCCAGAGCCTCGCAGTGGCGAAACTGAGGGTGTTTCTCAATCGCGAGTAAAGCTGCTTCAGAGCCACTATTTCAAGCATACTACGTCATCGAGTGCCGCCGAAGTACTGTTCCAATCTCCAGCATACTTGGAAATCTACCGAGCCCGGCGTACTCCGTTTGGAGAAATATCGAGGCTGCACATGAGTAGACTCCGCGGTCTTAAAATCCCCACAATGCTTTGCGCACGGACCAATTTCCCCAAATCTGTGGCGGAAGATGTAAGGCGGGGCCTATCATATGACGCACACCTGCACACTTGCTAGCCTGTTCCTGTACGAGCTGCGGCTCGCCTCGAAAGTAGACGAGAATAGCCGATCGCAGCCGGGGGAGGTCTCAAAAAGCTCGTCTGAAGTCGGACAGCTCGGAGTCGGCTTCTTCCTCTTCTTCTTCTTCTCTCGGTTTTTTGGCGGATTGCAAACAACTTTAAGGTGCATACCGCCACCTCCGGAGTCGGCTTGACTCGGTTTGCATTTATAAAGAATGCACAAATGTGTTTAATCGTTAATGTCAGATATGTACTAAGTAAATACATTTGTTCCTGCTCAAGATTAGATTCAACTTTATTGTTATTGCACAGATTACAGGTACTGAGACAACGAAATGCAGTTTAGCTTCTAACCAGGAGTGCATAAAGCAGTAAAGTGAAAAGTAATGTACACAATCTACAGAATAAAATATAGAATGAATTGAATGATGAAAAAACAGTGAGGGGTATGAATACACTAGATATACACAGTAGCCTAGCCTAGTATGAACAGTGTGTTGTATGAATATGCTAAGATATATAAAGTATGACAACGGTAAGCAGTGCAAGTATAGTATAAAATATATAGATATTAATTTAATGATGATAAACATTGTAGAACAATGATGAAAAATGTGAATGGAAGTGGAGACGTAAAACTGACACAGAACAACAACACACTTTTGCCGAGCCAATGGAGAGTTTCATCCCCAGCACGGGGTAAAAACCACCAATGAGCGCTCAGCTCGAGATATCAGCGAGTCGTTTCCCATCAAGCATTTCGCTTCCGCAGCCCGTGGAGAGAAACTGCGCCGCCTCGCCGCGCCTCGCTCTCAAGTCTGCGGGCGTCTTAGTCCCGCGAGATTTCAACGTCTCATGTAGGTGAGCCTCCTAAGCAAGTCGGACAAAATGACTAACCATCATACTATAAGGGACGGTTCAATTCAAAATTAAAGTCACGTGACACGTGTGACACAACGTGTCAACGTGTGACACAACGTGTGACGTCACACCCCCTCATGTTGCCATTAGTTCTTCGTGAGATTGATCCTGTTGGACTCAGTACTAGTGAAACTACCCCCACAAGTACTATGAAGTACTTACTGTGTACTTTTCCAGTAATCCTCTGTCAATGTCCCCTCCTGAGTACAAGAATGCATGTTTTTCTTTTAATAAGCGTTAAAAACCTTTTTTCCTGAGACTGATATTGTTGGACAGAGTATTTTAAGAGGATGCTAGACATGATATCAGCACTACTTCCAGTCAGTACTCCAGCAGCAGCATTTTTACACCTTGGAAAGTCTTTAGAGTCTGGCCTGGATAGCTGGTCCCAACTATCCTTCAGCAAAGTGACACACTCTGTCACATGGTTGCCCTCTTATGATGCTGCTGTCTGTTAATATAATTATTCCTCTGCCGCTAGTTCGTTCGTTAGTCAAAATGACCCCCAAGGATCAAAGGTGTAAAGTAAACTTGAGGATAACAGCAACACAAAAGTAAAGTCTTTGTTCTTTAATGTGAAAGTGAAGCGTCTCTGGCTGTCCGTCACTTTGGATTTGAGTCATTGTGGTACTTGTACTTTACTCGAGTATTTCCATTATATGCTACTTTAGCATAACGTTAGCATAAAGCTAGCATTAAAATAGAGCTAACTAGCAGCTATACCATGAGTGGTAAGAACCAGAGAAGACAACATAAAACGAATATTATTGAAAATGATAATAACCGTTCCAACATCAGTAGCTATCTTTACCTTAGTCCAGTGGTTCTCAAACTTTTTCTGTCAGGCCCCCCCTTTGGAGAAAAAAAAAAGTCGGGCCCCCCCAACACAAAAAGGCTCAGTGGCGGCGCCAGAGATTTTTTTTGGGGGTGCTGTGGGGTAGCTTGACGTTTCATAGAGGGTGCTCAAACATTTAGGGTTTCCCATTAATGTACCGGTCGCTACAGTCAAATTTTCTACTGCAACAATCCCCACGCATATATACAATGTACCCGCGACTGTTACAATGAAGGCTCGATAATCAGCTCATATAGCTTATAGGTGTAAGCAGGGGTAAAGTGCTATTTTTATAAGTGGGGAGTGGACCTAACATAGGGGGGTCCGGGGGCAAGTTCCCCCGGGAAGATTTTTTTTTAAATATTGAAGTTAAATGCATCAATCTGGTGCACTTTGAGAGCAAAATGAAGAGATCTTTGGATACCTCGCTCAACACCCATATGAAACAGAACTGTAAACAGATTTATTTTCTTTATGGATATTTTACAAATCACCCTTTTAAACGTTATTCTTTTTTTACTGTCATGTAATATTTCATACCTGTTTTTCATTTATTCTCTTATTTTTTTAGAACTATAATGATCATATAAACGTGTGCCTCGGAAATAATTGTTTACATTAATGGTGACCAAAACGTTTGAGACCCACTGAGATAACCAACCCGGTATCACGGCAAGACGTGAACATGTGACGATCTACCATGCTGGGAGACGTGAATATGTCACGGTTTCGTCCCTTCAAACGTGACAGTTACACGGTATTGTTAACATGGCCCAACCATGGAGAAATACCCGGAAGTGCCAAGCAAATGGTCTACCGCGCTTATTGGTCGGTTTTTATTGTCATAATGAGATGTTTTTAATTTATTTTTTAATCGTCACACTTGATTTCGCCGATTTTCTTGTTGCCCTAGCTGGTCGACACCTCTTTTAGCAGAAACAAAGGCTACATTAATGTATTAAATCGATGTTAATCCATGTGTGTGGATCATAGACTGGTGTGGATGTGGAATTAACGGACGTGACGAGGTGCGATTGCGTTGCCAGGCAACGCAATTTACAAACTCTTCAACTACAACCCTAATTATATTTAAAAACATTTTAGAAGGCCTCACGAAATACTTTAATGTAAATTCAAATGTAAATGTGAAGGGATGTGTGTAATGTGGTGATTGACATTATTCACCCACGGATCTATGGGTTGGGGGTATTGTTCCGCACGGACATTTTAGTTAACCGGATTTACTGTTGATGTGAAATCCGAAAACATTTTTTAAAAATAAAATAATACTTTATTCCAAGTTTGCTTGCTTTTCTCTTTGGAGGTCATCACATAACGGCATTGTAATACACGGTTCGGCTGCATTAAATATTACATATCTGCCGTAGTTCTGTATTTATAGAGCCCTGATGAGAAGACTTCTGGACAAACAGGAAGCACTGCCGCCAAAACTGAAAACGTGACGTGGATCATAAATATATCAGCAATTAAACAACATCTTACATTTCTTTTCACACAATACGTCTCCTTGCAGTATCAATACTAATTCGGCTGACTTTTATATTTGATCCAATTGGTAGATAGGCTGTATTTACACCATAACGGTGCACAGCTGATAGAAAGGCACATCTAGTGGTTAAAGCACGTTATTGAATTTTATTATTTTATTATTTTTCACAAAAATGAAACCATCAATAGCAAAAACAGAATTAACTGTCATTAGTAAACCACTCAAATAAAAAGATCATAAGTGGTTTTGTTTTACATATATTTTAAGGATAATAATAATAGCAATGTAACACTGTCTATGACACTTACTGTATAACACTGATTTGAAAAACATACAGAAAAAACGAATTCACTGCCCTTAAAGTATTTAAATATACATTTCAGGTGTGCTGTTTTGTTTAGATCATTAACATCTGGAGCTCTTTTAATGTCTTTTTTGATTATTGTTACACCAGGTCTTGTCAAAACCTTTATTCCATATTCAATATCCATTACTAAACAAAACAGCAATTCTACTCCACTACAATTCAGAGGTTAACCTGGTATTTTTAATCCACTACATTTATTTTAGTTACTTTGCAGATTCTGATTAATGATGTGAAATATAAACAACCCTTAAATCAGGCTTTAGTTACACCTGAGTAAAATTCAGGGAAAGGTGATTGTCAAGTGCCAACAATCAGGAGAGATATTTGATAGTTGCTGCTTGAGAAGACTAAACATTTATCTGCAGATCCCTATAAAGTATATTCATTACTCGTTATTCTCTACTAATAGTTAATGAAAGACTGTATATAATGGCTATTTTGCATATCCCTTTCAAGATTTCAAGATTTTCTAAGGTTCATTGACATATCATATACACAACTAATTCAATAACGTGCTTTAACCACTAGGCGGTGCACACAAGGTACACACAGCCATAATAACTTTGTATTATTAGTGTAGGACACTTGTGTATGTATAACATCTGAAGATGTGTAGTTTTATTCATGTTTTCACATAATTGTACAGGATATTGCTATATTATTTCACATGTTTTAGTTCTAATATCTGATTTGTAAAACATCACAGACAGAAAGGTATATCCGTCATTTAACAGTAAGCTATTGCAATTCTGAATCCATAGATGTGTCTCCCATCACCCAAATCCCCTGACTATTCTCTCAACTCAGTATTTACATTCTTATATTCAAAGAAAATCAGTAATATCTTTAAAAACGACAAGTCCTTTTATATCAGCTGTGCACCGTTATGGTGTAAATATAACCTATCTACCAATTGGATCAAATATAAAAGTCAGCCGAATTAGTATTGATACTGCAAGGAGACATATTGTGTGAAAAGAAATGTAAGATGTTGTTTAATTGCTGATATATTTATGATCCACGTCACGTTTTCAGTTTTGGCGGCAGTGCTTCCTGTTTGTCAGACTTGTTATACAGTCTATGATCCACACACATGGATTAACATCGATTTAATACATTAATGTAGCCTTTGTTTCTGCTAAAAGAGGTGTCGACCAGCTAGGGCAACAAGAAAATCGGCGAAATCGAGTGTGACGATTAAAAAATAAATTAAAAACATCTAATTTTGACAATAAAAACCGACCAATAGGCCTGGTAGACCATTTGCTTGGCACTTCCGGGTATTTCTCCACTGGGTGGGCCATGTTAACAATACCGTGTAACTGTCACGTTTCAAGGGACGAAACCGTGACATATTCACGTCTCCCAGCATGGTAGATCGTCACATGTTCACGTCTTGCCGTGATACCGGGTTGGATAGAGGTGTTATGATTCTATCTTGTTATGCACAATGTTGATTATTCTCTCTGAACTAGCTAGATACATGGGTCTGGGGTAGAGTTCTTCAGAATTGTTTGCGGCATCTCAACCGTGTGGTCAACTCGTGGCCAGTGATATGTCTTGTGAATTCTCTGGCCGAAGCTCCACATAAACCGTCAGTGTTTGCCATCAAAGCTTAGAAGTTTCCCCCACAAATGTATTTTTAGTAGTAGGCTAACTAATACAAAGTCAAACAGTATCAATTTCATTAAGAACTAATGGTAAAATTGTATTTTTATCACTCATCAAAGACAGCAGAAAACATGCGTTGTGTACTATGGAGGGGACTCTGACAGAGGATTACTCACAAAGTACACCGTAAAAGTACTTCATTTCATTTCTGGTAGCAGTCAAACTAGTACCGAGTCCAACAGTGTCAGTTGTATTAAGAACTTGTGGTAAAACACATTTCTATCACTCATTGAATATAGCAGGGAAAAAAATGAAGAGCAGCTGATTTGAAAAAACAAACTCGAGAGACGGCTGAGGTGACCGCAGTGCAGAATCGCTGTATAGTTTAAATCTCCTAACAATGTTGTCAATTTTAGGCCTATTATATTTACAGCCCGTAATAACATTCATTTTCTGGGCTCAATATGTGTCTTGGCCGTTTTCGTTGTGATCGCTAAATTCACCTCGTTTCCCCTTGTTTATAATATTATCACCGTTCCAAGCAAACAAGGGCTTTTGTTTTGAAATCACTTCCGCGAGTTTCGTCCCGCCCCTCGCTCCAATGACCATTAGACCATTTAGTCCACTTCTTCTTCTTCTGCTTTGGGTTTACTGGCAGCCCACAAACCACTTCACGGCGAGTACAGTAGGTGGCGGTATGCACCTTAAAGTTGTTTGCAATCCGCTACAAAAACAAGAGAAGAAGAAGAAGAAAAACTTCCCGCGTATACTGCGACGCCCACTCACTCGCTGTACATTAGGCGTCTGTTGTTTACCTTCCGACCTCAGACATGATGGAGATGGAGTCGACTGAAGTTGTGCTGTTTGTGCTCATGTTATACAGCTTTGTAACTGAGTTAATGCAGCCTGAGCAACTTGCGTACAATAACAAAACAAGCCGAGCACGAGTGGTGGTGGAGAACGCTTTTGGCAGACTGAAGGGCAGGTGGCGGTGCTTGATGAAAAGAAACGACTGCAAGATGGACAAGATCAAAATCCAGGTGGCAGCATGTTGCATATTACATAACCTTTGTGAAAGTAATGATGATGAGTACAGGGACGAATGGACTGCCTTACCGGCGACCCAGCTTGATGGGCCAGCGCCAGCCATTGCCGAGGCTGGGGGGCAAGACACACGCACAGCCCTTATGAGGCATCTGAACAGAGTGTAAATTGTACATTGTAAACATTTTGACAATAAAGCTGATCTTTTGTACAGTGCTTTTGTTTCTCTCTTTTATTTTCCAGTCAAGACAGGCAACATTACAATAGTGTACAGTGTGGCAATATAATAACAATAGTTATAGCCAGGTGTGTTGTATGCACAGTAAATAGGCTCAGCAGCAAACCCACCTTTATTATTTATTATATATATATCTTCCTGAGACCCACTGCATCCGTCTGCCATAAACACTATGGAAACCTACATGTTAGTTTTGGCCCATAGTGGACTCCATTTTGTGTTGTGTAAAATGGGGGGGGGGAATTAAAAGTTTGCAAATCCCCATGTCCTCCTCAGAGGATAATCATAAAAACAATTAAATTATCATATTTGTGCCCCTGCCATTCCCCCACAAGGTTGCAACATTGATGATAAATAAATGACAAATAAAGCTTCGCCAGTTTATAACCGATGAAACATGATGGTATCAGAATAATCACTTACATGTGATGTATAGGTCACTAAAGATAAAGTGTCAGGAGAAATAAGCAAGATACAGGATCTGTTTAATCGCCATGTAGGTTCTCTTTATTGCACTCTCAAGACATAACAGTAAATAGAAGTTCACATTTTTTATGTAAATAAAATAGAAGTTGTACATGTAAGTTAAGATTATCAATATAAAATAAAGTGTCAGTTGTATCAAGACTATATAATAACAGTAATAACAATAATATAAAATAAACTGTCCCAGGTGTAAGGATAGGCTCAGCAGCATACACACCTTAGTGCAAAATTGTGTGTCAGTATTAATAAAAACAATACAAAATGAACTGTCCCAGGTGTAGGGATAGGCTCAGCAGCAGACATTGTTAACAGTGGCAACTATAGGCAGGAAGACCTGTTGGCTTTCACTAGCTGGGAAAGCACTTCCAGAAACCCATTCTGAAAAGTGGTTTGTCGCTCCTCCTGCACCGACACTTCATCCTGGTGCTCCTGGCGCTCCATCTGCCGCTTCAACACTTCAGCCTGGCGCTCCATCATCGTGAGCATCTTGTCCTCCGTTTCCTGGGCCTTGGTGAACAGCACCATCTGATCCCCGTGCATCGACTCTTTCACCACGGCACGCCGGTCCTCCAACGCCTCGACGGTGTCAAAGAAATTCACATCCCGTGCCCGTTTTCCTAAGAGGGAAAATAAGCAAGATACAAGATCTGTTTAGTCGCCATGTAGTTTTACAACATACTAGGAATGTGTTTACTAGTCAACATTGGACAGGGTGCAGGCCGGGACAAGACAGTGTACACAATGCAGGTGTATAGTAGAAGATAATATAGAATCAAATAGCATAAAATATATATATATATATACACACACACACTGAGTGTGTGTGTGTGTGTGTAGCTGCCGCTCAAAGTGCCCTTATTTATTGTTTTGTATTTTTGTGCTTCATGTATGCTTGAACTTTGTTTAATGTTGTTGAGGCAAGTTTTCTTACCGGAAGTCATGTGACCTCTAGCCCGGATGTTTACAATGTTTGTGAGAGAGTAAAAACGGCGCGAAAATTCGTAAACGTCGGTCTAGGCCAGGGGTGGGCAATTATTTTTTACAAGGGGCCACTTCAGAAACTCGAGCTGTGTTGGGGGGCCGAATCAAAAATAAGTTGAACTTAATTCTGCTCAATATACCAATACTGAAAAGGTGTTTTACAGTATGTTAAAGATAAGAAATGAATCAGCTTTATACAAAAAGAAATTAGTGCTTTTGATTTTTGTTTTTCAGTTAATTTTACTTGTTCAGTGAGAAAAATCCAGTCTGTCTTGGGCTTGAACAAGTGCACGGAAATCTGGTTCAATGTCTGAGGTGGATATGCGAAGGACAGCTGAGAGGTGATCATCAGTGATAGAGGATCTGTATCTGGATTTGTTGAACTTCATCACTAAGAATGTCTGTTCACATATGTAGGTAGATCCAAAGAGGACCATCATCTTCTGAGCACGTCTCCTGATGTGTGGAAAGTTCTCCTCTTTCAGGGAAGAGTAAAACTCAGGCAGTGAGACTGACCTAAAGTGCTCTGACAGAAGTGTGTCAGACTGCAGGTTAATGAGTTCAAGCTGAACATCACTGGGTGCATCATCCACATGGCATGTAAATGGGGAAAAGATCATGTTCATTTCATTCTCAACTGTTTTGAAGTCTTTAAATCGCCTTGAAAACTCACCATGCAGTGCTTCTAACATGGATGAGTACCTCTGGAGGTGATCAGCTGATGGTGTGGCTTCCTTCAGTGTTGGCAAGTGCGTGAGAATGTTGTCCTCCATCTGGCTTGAGAGAAGCTGCAGCTTTCTCATGAAAGCCTTCACTGCACTGTACATGTCATGCACAAAAAGGCCCTTGCCTTGCAGTTTGACATTTAGTTCACTCATTAGTGCAGTCACATCTACAGCAAAACCAAGGTCTGCCATCCAGTCTGCATCTGAAAGCTGTGGGATGTCGTTTCCTTTCTTCACACAGAAGTCTTGAATCTCTTCTCTCAGGTCCCATACTCTTTTCAGCACTTTGCCCAGGCTGAGCCACCTGACAGCTGCATGGTAGGTTATGTCACGATGTTCAGTCTCACTTTCCTCCAAAAGTGCAACAAACTGTCTGTGATTCAATGCTCTTGCCCTGATGAAGTTAACTATTTTAGTTACAACATCAACAACATGGTTAATTTTTAACACTGACTTACACAACACTTCCTGATGTATAATACAATGCAAAAATACCTATTTCTGCTCAGGGTTAATTTCTGTCACTTTATCCTGCATTCTCTTCAATAGTCCAACATTTTTCCCTGTCAGATTTGGACAACCATCCGTTGTCACGCCTGCCAGCTTGTCCCATTTCAGTCCCAACTTTTCCACACATGCATTTACCTCCGTGAACAAATCACTCCCTGTTGTTGTACCTTTCATTGACTGCATGGCTGCCAGCTCCTCCGTGATTTTGAAGTCTGTAGTTATCCCACGTAGGAAGATGAGTAGCTGGGCAGTGTCACGTACATCGCAGCTCTCATCCAAAGCCAAGGAAAAAAAGTCAAAGTTGACCGCTCTGTTCTGCAGCTGAAGCTCCAGATTTCCCGCGATGTCCTCAATTCTCCTCGTAACAGTGCGTCGGGAGAGCGGCACTTTCTCAAATGCCTCCTTTTTCTCCGGGCATATTAGTGTCCAACAAACACTCCTTAATGAACTCTCCGTCCGAAAACGGTTTACTTTTAAGACATAACTCGTCTTGACAGCTGCATCTCTGGATGTGGAATGTTTTGTGAAAATGTGTTGTTGGCTTTGCAGCTTAGCTAGCAAAGCATCCGACCCCTTTGCCCACTCTTCCTCAGACAGGTTCTTGTATTTATCTGCGTGTTTGGTAGCATAGTGGCGACTCAAATTGTACTCCTTGAACACAGCGACCTGCGCACCACAAACTAAACACACAGCTTTACCTTTCACTTCTGTAAATAAATACTTAGCGGTCCATGTCTTGTTGAAAACGCGGCATTCAGTATCGATCTTTCTTTTTTTGCCCTTAGCGGACATTTCGAGGACTAGCCGGCCAGCATCACTCGTAGCTGTTACGGCATGCGCGTTTACGTAAATAAATTAAAAAAACAGCAGCTTCCTTTTCAAAATAAAAGCAACACAGTTAGAAAAGTATTTACGCCATGCAAGCAATACAGCTGTGTTGCCAACGGGCCGGATGTGGCCCGCGGGCCGTAAAATGCCCACCCCTGCTCTAGGCGAATACGTTTTCACGCTGTTTCATAATTGTACCAAGAAGGAAATAAACGTGATTGTGAACATCAGTTCGATGCGTAACGTTCTTTCAAGACCAAGTTACAGTGTGTGTACCTTTGCGTTTGGTTGCTGGTAAGGGGGACGAGCAAGCGCTGTGATCTGGAAGGGAAAGCTCGCTTGTTTCCAATCCTGAGAGTTGTCCAGCCTCGCCTGAAACACACGATTAGTGCCATGAGTTAGTGAAGCAAATTACAGAAACACTGCACAGTTATTCACAAGTCAAAACGTTTTCATAGCGGCCGAGAATATCTAGCTAGCTAGATGTTCTTAGCCAGCTCGGGGCGGTTCAGCCTAGCATGGCTAGCTCGATCTACTGAGCAAATAAAAGTACATCTGAGACCATTCTTGTGCAGATTAAAACCCCAGTGCATGTAGTTGATTTCACCTTCGTCGTGGTCGTCATCGTTGGCCACTGAATCCGCCGTTTGAGCGGCCTCCCACACCATCGTGCCCGAATCGAAGGTCGATGCTGTCCCGGAGAAAAGGTCTGTGGCCTAGCAGAGCATCCAAGCGCTTGTACCATTCACTGGTCTTCCGGTCGTTACCACTCGTTATAATAGTCTTTAATTTGTTTGTAGTCCTGCCTGAGTTTCTTTATTTTTAGCCGGTATGCCGTGGCGCTGTGCACGATTCCCAGGTCGAGTAACTTTTTCGAACAACACTCGAACATTTTGGAGTTGGGTACTGGCTTCAGTAGCATTCCCTGGGTCGCGTCCTCGGCGTAGATTTCCAGAAGCGCCGACACCTCCTCATCACTCCACCGCTTCGATTATTTATTGATGCTTGCCATAACTGCTTTCAAAACAAACTACGAGCAAATAAAATGGCGGCTCAACAAAACATTTCAGTTTTACGGGGCGCGGTTTGCAATACGCCCAGCCAATCAGAACTGGGGCACTTTTTTCCCCAAGGAAAGTACGATCTCTCAGCAGGCACTAAAAATGGGGGTAAAAGTTCCCGAGATTAAGTACTCTTTTTGGTGTGAACGCGACATAAGGGGTACTAACAGAACTAAACGCGAAAAGTACGGTGAAAAGTACTCCGGTGTGAACGCGGCTAATGAAGAACTCTCACTGGTTCAGAACCTTATTCCTTAAGTGAGTCTCTTTTCTTTTCTGACTTTATGGGTATTTCCCTTTATATTAAATACATAACAATAATAGTGCAGAACATCTAATACACTTCACTATGAATCCAGAACAATACAACTGCAGGAGTATGGATGAAGCGAGATGTTTGCATGCATTTTGAGCAGACTTGGGCAGAATCCAGCAGAGTGGATCGTGCTGTTCATCCTATGTAATCTATATGTAAAGAAAAAAGTCTAAATATTTAAGATAAAGCTGTGAAACAATCTCAATAATTGGCAGCAAAAATGTAAGTTTTTTTTAATTGGCATAAAAGGATACATGTTGAGATAGGAAGTTCGAATATCTTAAGAGAAGAGCTTGAATATTAAAAAATACAAACTCTTTTGGCTCCTTCCTGTCTTTCTACTGGGTCTTTCTTGGCTTTGTACTGGCTATCTTCTAGCTCTATTCAGGTTTTAGAGTTTTTTTCTAGCTCTATCCCTGATAATTTTCAGAACCTGAAGGCTCTATACGGACTATCTTCTGGTTCTCCTCTGGATCCATCCACTATCTCTTGTCTCTGTCCAGTGAATTACACTTGTGTTACTGGAGCAGGTAAAGCATACAACAGATACTTTCAGCATTATTGGAGCACAAAGTGGAAGCTTGGATGAAACACAGCGGACTTCTAAACAATGAACACCCGCAACTTGGAAGAAATAAAGTTGGGTTTTATGCGTTCTGATATTGCAATGCAAACCCATGATGTAATGACAGTAATTAAGAATAATTTAGTAATTGAATGCTCATTTCAGTAGATTTAATCAAACAAAACATAAACATATTGGACATGGCCTCAAGACTGTAACCGCTTCACATTCTGTTGAAATAGTCAATTACTTGCCATATCTTACACATTGCTGTTTTGAATCATTAATATGTGGATGACAGTTGAACTGGATGATGTAACATTTATGCCATCTGCTGGAAAGAAGATATATTGCTCTGTTGGCATTGTTTAGACAACAAAAACAGAGTGAAGCTCTCATTTCATAAACAATCTTTGAGTACAGACACCGTCCTGCAGAGAGCACACAACCCAACAGCACGTTTTTGGTCCAGCATCACTTTACAAAACATTTGCATTAAGACACTAAGACTAGCTGGTCCCTTGTAAAGGTGAGTCCACCTTAAATGAGCAGTAGGTGATCAGCAGGTGAAAGGCAGGACACAGGAACTTGGTCCTGAGGAGATGTAACGATTATTAAACAAGAAATAGTCGAGTCAAGGGGTCAAAGAAATGAACATTTGTGATTATTCGCGAATTGGTTGCAGGTGGGTGAAATCTGGCTTAG
Source organism: Trematomus bernacchii (assembly GCF_902827165.1). Lineage (NCBI taxonomy): Eukaryota > Metazoa > Chordata > Actinopteri > Perciformes > Nototheniidae > Trematomus > Trematomus bernacchii. Next base: position 6,513,438 of record NW_022987839.1, on the reverse strand, counting down.
GGAGTAACGTATTACATGTAACGGCATTACGTCATCAGGATACAAAATAGACAAATGTATTCCCTTACAGTTACAGAAGCAGCTGACGACCAACACACTTGTGTCTTTTGAAACGATTATGCCATTTAAATCTTTTGTCACAAACATTGCAGCTCTATTTTTCCTCTCCTGTGTGGACTCTCATGTGTACCTTTAAATGATCACTCCGTGAAAATGTTTTTTTACAGACTGAGCAGCTAAAGGGTTTCTCTACTGTGTGGACTATCATGTGTTCCTTTAAATGTCCACTCTGTGAAAAAGCTTTCATACAGACTGTACAGGTGAATGGTTTCTCTCCTGTGTGGATTCTCATGTGTGCCTTTAAATGTCCACTCTGTGAAAAAGCTTTCATACAGACTGTACAGGTGAATGGTTTCTCTACTGTGTGGACTCTCATGTGTCGTTTTACATTTCTTTTCATTGCAAAATATTTCTCACAGACTGAGCAGCTGAATGGTTTCTCTCCTGTGTGGACTATCATGTGATCCTTTAAATGTCCACTCTGTGCAAAAGATTTGGTACAAACTGAGCAGCTAAAGGGTTTCTCTCCTGTGTGGATTCTCATGTGTGCCTTTAAATGTCCACTCCGTGAAAAAGCTTTCTCACAGACTGAGCAGCTGAATGGTTTATTTTCAGCACTATGTCGTGGATCACTGACAGATTCATGTCTATTTTTCAGTGAATTTGAGCCTGATGCAGGTTCTCTGGTCTCTTTCCAATCAGCACTGTCTTCAGTGTCAGGTTCAGAAAAGTCTTCAGTGTGGTCCTCAGTCTTTGGTTGTAAACTGCTCTCTGGAACCGAGTTCCTGGCTGGTTCTGGTCCTCGACAGTCATCTCCATCAGCTTCTGTTTCCATGTGTTCAGTTTGTCTTTGATGAGGCTGCGAGGACTGAGGTTTCTCTTCATCATCTTCACTCTTCACAGGGTCAGGAGTGAAAGTGGACATGGTGATATCAGCCTCCTCCAGCTCCTGAAGCTGCTCTCCCTCCTGACTGATCCTGAGTTCCTCCTGTTCCTGCTTAATGTGTGGGGGGGGCACTGGGTCCTCCTGGTCCAGACTGGTGCTCCACTCCTGCTGGTCAGGGAGAAGCTCTTCTTTAACCACCACCAGCAGCTGGACATCTGCAGGAAACAGCAAACACACAGTCAGAACAAACTGTTAAGTGTTAGCATTTAAAAATCTAATCACCATTAAAATGGGAGACATTTTGCAGCCCTAATTAATGCCTTTGTTTTTATATTTTCACATTATCTTTCTTAGTCCCACCTATTGTGTATTTTTGTTGGCTCAATTCACCTTATGTAGCCCAGCCCCTTTCCACTTCCAGTTAAAAAGGGTTTTTTCTTCTGGCGTAGCACTAGCTGCAATGTAAACAAGGAATTGTATTTGGGATCGTTCACAGATACACTACCCCTACAGTATAGAATTAAAATACTCTGTTACAAATTAAAATCCTGCATTCAAACCTTATTTAAGTAAAAGTATGCAAGTATTAACAGAACATTTTACGGCACCTCCTTATGTAAAAGTAATGATGGTGCAGTAAAATGTTCCCTGTCAGTGTTCAATTTATGATGTTTCTTGATTATTTTGTATGTTGCATTTTACTGCTGTACATGTTCAAAGTTGCGCTTGTATAAATGATTATAGATGAGGGAACCTACTAAATATTAAAATGTGTGTTTTTTTATATACAGTACCAGTCAAAGGTTTGGACACCTTCTCATTCAATGTGTTTTGTCTATTTTAATTTGTTTCTACTTTGTAGATTAATACTGAAGACATCAAAACTATGAAAGAACACATATGGAATTATCTAGTTAACAAAAAAGTGTTAAAAAAATCAAGAATATGATTCTTATTTTAGATTCTCCAAAGTAGCCCCCTTCTGCCTTGATGACAGCTTTGCTCACTCTTGGCTTCTCTCAGTCAGCTTCATGAGGTCGTCACCTGGAATGGTTTTCAATTAACAAGTGTGCCTTGTCAAGAGTCAATGTGTGGAATTACTTGCCTTCTTAATGTGTTTGAGACCATCAGTTGTGTTGTGCAGAGGTAGAGTTAGTGCACAGTGGAAAGCCCTATTTGACTGCTGTTGTAATCCATATTAAACGACTAAACCCAGTAAAGAGAAACGACCGTCCATCATCACTTTAAGAAATGAAGGCCAGTCGATCCGGAAAATGTCAAGAACTTTGAATGTATCCTCAAGTGCAGTCAAAAAAACCATCGAATGCTATGATGAGACTGGCTCTCATGAGGACCCCCCCGGGAAAGGAAGAGCAACAGTTACCTCTGCTGCAGAGGATAAATACATCGAAGTTACCAGCCTCAGAAACCGCAAATTAAAGCACCTCAGATTAGAGCCCACATAGATGATCACAGAGCTCAAGGAGCAGACAATCTTAAAGGTCCCATGACATGGCCATTTCTACTGATCATAATTCCATTGTTGAGGTCTACTAGAATAGATTTACATTGTTCAATGTTCCAAAATCACATTGGTTTTCTCATACAGCATCTCTGTATAGTATGTGTATTCACTTTCTGTCCTACACGCCTTGTTGGAGCTCCTGCCACCCCCCCCCTCCCTGTGAGCCCACTGTGCTCTGATTGGTCAGCTCGCCCACTCTGTTTTGATTAGTCCACCACCGTTACAGCTGAACATCAGTGTTTATGTTTTACAATGGCATTTGTTAGCAACCAGAAAATGACACCAGTAATAACAAACAGATGAGAATGCTGCGTGGGGTCTGGATGCCGTGTTGGCGGGAAGTTGCGGGGCTCGCTGCTCCTCCCTTTGAGGCTCGAGGAGCAGACCGTGTGAGCTGGATTACTGGTGTCGTTTCCTGGTTGCTACGTGGGGTCTGCGAGACACCGCAGAGCTCAGCCTAGGGCTGTGCAATTAATCGTATTTTAATCGCAATTACGATTTTGGCCTGCCACAATTACGAAAACAACATAATCGAAAAAAACAATTATTTTGCTTTGCTAGGTTGTGACAGTGCACTGCAACATATTTGATCTAATTTATTTTGGTCTCATTTATTTGTATTTATCATATTTATATATGTTTAGTAGCTTGTGGAAGTGCGCTCCAAAATATTTGTTGATCTTGTTTATTGGGATTTATTGTTTTGATATTATTTATTTAAATGTATCATTTATTTTTGTATTGGTTTTTCAGTTGAATTATACGTTCAGGGTAATCAACAGTTAAAAAGATACTGTTCAAATTATTATTTGTATTTGTTTTAAAGTTCAATAAATGGATTTTTTCAAAAAGTCAATGAATAATCGTATTTAATAATCGTGATATCAATTATTGACACAAATAATCGTGATTATGATTTTTGCCATAATCGCACAGCCCTAGCTCAGCCTGAGTGTGTTTGTGTACGGAGCTCCGCGCAGCACCACGGCTGAGAAAAGATAAGGTTGAGTGTGTGTGTGTGTGCGGAGCTCCGCGGATTGGTCCATTTGGACTTCGTTACGACAGTATGCCCCAGAAGGAAAATATGGAAAAAGAAAAATCTCCAACGAGGCGTTCTGGGGCAGCATAGATGTTACGTGCTCCCCTCCTTGTTGTCTTTTCTGTCTCCCTGCTGCACCTGGTCTGCCCATGGCTCCGCCTCTGCCCAGGTGTTCCTAATTCCACTCAGCCGTATTATAAGGAGAAACTGGAGGAGAAGGAGGTCTCGCCTATCCTAACGCCGGGAGACACTCGCCTTTAATGATCTCTCTGCTACTTTTGAGCTGTAGACCATATCTGCTGATGTTTTTATGTTTAGCCTGGAGGACCTGGTAGACCAGTTTTCGCGGCTTTATTTTGATTCCCATAGGGTATTTATTTGATTTCTGGTTAGGGGAGGGAAACTCGGGGGCCTAGGGCCCGTGGTGTGGCTGGCTCGGGTTCCCTCCTTCTGTTTGTTTCTTTTGGCCAGTCCTCCGGGCCTCTTTTCATTTGCCGGATTGCTTGTGTGAGTAAACGGCTGTACTTCAATAAATGATCGATATCAAGTACTGGTTTTTGCGTGTATTTTTTTATTTTGCGGGTCTCCCCACGAGCCACTACCACGGAGTAGAGGGCGGGTCGTAACACCGGGTTACGTATTGTAACCCTTGTTATATTAACACAGGCGGAGCCCTCTATTGGACTCTATGGGTACTACCTTATCATGCAAGCATTCACCTACTGAGATTTCTATAGACATAGCCGGCCCCGGGGCGGGCCTACCTGAATGCGTGCGCATCTCACTTCCGTATAAAAGGAGGCCCCGCCTCCTGACCATCATCCTACACCACTCTTCAGCGAGCGGTATAGGACAGACAGTGCCCCAGGGTAGAGGGCTTTGCCTGTGTTAATATAACAAAGGTCATAATACGTAACCCGGCGTTATATCACTCACAGGCTCCCGATGTATGCACACACTGTCGTCCAACACACCGTTCCACCTCACCGTCCCTGACCGGCTTTAGCAGCCGCTGCGCCTCACTCACCTCTCCCTCGGTTGTAACCGTGGAGAAGTCCGGGCTGCGGCCGATAGAGCACACCCTGACGCGCTTGCCACGCAAAAAAGTGTGCTCAAAAATAGTGCTGAGTGCTCCCCTGCGTCCACCTATAGGCAGACGGGGAAAGTCCGCAGCCCTGTATGGGTTCACTATGCACTCTCTCTCCTGAGTTTCTAAAGAGCACGGGGAGAACGCAAGTGCCCCCTATGTCCCCACACTCAGACACTGACCCCGTGCAGAGTGTGTATGGACTATAGTATGGAGGGTTCTCTCCCTCCTGCCCCCAGGCAGGCGAGGGGAGCCCTTCAGCCCTGTAAGGGCCCAGAGCACATTACATCACCCCGCGACCCTCCAGGGGTCCGGAGAAATGTAAGCGCATTTACGCCCGGGGAGGGGGTCAGATGCCCACTGACCCCCCCCTCCTCACCAGTCCTGTGTTGCCCCAGCAAGCACAGACGCTGAGAAAGAGCCAGACAAATCCAAGAGATACAACTTTATGAAGGGACCTGGCGTTGACCAAGACGCCGCCGTGCGTATATCCTCCACACTCACCCCGTTGAATAAAGCTGTTGATGCAGCCACAGCTCGTGTGGAGTGCGCACGGACCCCCGTGGGACAGGCTCTCCCTGCCTGCTCGCAGGCGTGTGCAATGCCTCCACAAAACCAGCCTGCCAGGCATTTCTTGGACAGAGCTTTTCCAGTCTCCCCGCCCCCGAAGCACACAAACAGCTGTTCAGTGCGTCTCAGGGTAGCTGTGAGCTCTACATAACATGCTAACGCGCGCACCGGGCAGAGGAGGTGTAATTTAGCTTCCCTGGCCCCACCATGGGGTGGAAGACTAAAACCCCTCAACTGAATAGCCCTCGACCTGAACGCACTCCTTAGGCTCTTGGGCACAAAGGAGGGGTTCGGTCTGAGTGTCGCCCCGCTTCGGTCACCCTGAATCAGCTCGGGTGCACCGACAGAGCGGTTAACTCGGACACTCTTTTGGCTGACGTTAAGGCAAGTAGCAATGCTGTCCTCCACGACAATGCTATCAGGGAGGAGAGCTCCAGAGGCTCAAACGGTTCTGTGACCAGAGCCTCGAGCACCAGCGGCAGGTCCCACTGCGGGGCAGAGGCGCGCACTACTGGGCGCAGCCTCCTGACCCCCTGTAAAAACCGCAACATCAGTGGATGAGAAAAAGGCTGACCTGCCGTCAAATCCCTCATGGCAGGACGAGATGGCTGCTGCATACACTTTCACTGTGGAATGAGCAAGCCCTCTGTCCACCGGTAACTGTAAGAAGGATCAAATAGAACCCAACTCACAAGATAGGGGCTCTATTCTCCGCTCCTCACACCATCGCTGGAATCCCAGCCACTTCGGCCTGTAACAGGCTGTGGTGGATCCTGCTCTAGCTGCTTGGATAGACTGAATAACGCTGTCAGACAATCCACCCTGTCTCAGCCTGTCCCTCTCAGGAGCCAAGCCTGAAGAGGACGGCCCAGAGTGGGTAACGCCCCGATTGCACCTGCCTCCTGAGACATCGCCCCCCAGAACTGGGGTACTGCCCAGGGCTGGCCCACCTTGATCTGTGTCATCTCTGAGTACCACGGAGCCCCAACGCGATCTGTTGCTACTAGGATGACTACCAGACGTTCTCGCCTCACTCTCCCCAGGCGAGGGAGAATGAGACGCAGCGGTGGAAAGGCGTATAGCAGCTTCCTTGGCCATGGCTTGTGTGCAAACGCGTCCACCCCCAAGGGCGGGTCGCCGCTCAGGGCCATGGAGAACCACAGGGCACAGTGGTTGTTGCGCCGGCTGGCGAACAGATCCACTTCCGCTCTCCCGAACTGGGCCCAGATCTGCTTCACCACCTCCCGGTGAAGCGTCCATTCGCCTGGCAGGGGGCCGCCCCTCGACATCAGGTCGGCCCCCCTGTTCTCCAGTCCCGGGATATGGAGGGCTCTCAGAGATAACACCACCTCTGAAGCCCATAACCACAGCCTCTCCTCTGTGGCCAACAAGGCGGCGGTGCGGACTCCGCCCTGCCTGTTGATATAAGCAGGGGTGCACACAACTTTCTCAGTGAGGTACTCAGATGAGTACCTGGAGTCAGTGTTTGGTACTCCAACTTATGGCTCCCCTCAAAGTTCCCATGAAGCCCTCTGTATCGCGAATGTCAACGGGGGGGGGGGTAGTGGAGTACAGAGCTTCATGACCACAGAGCGTGTGAACGTTGTGATCAGCGGTTTTAGCGCAGTGCTGCTGTACAGACCGACGTTAACAGCAGCCCTGTCTGTGCACACCGGTGATCTAACCGCCTTCTGGAAAAGCTTCACAAGTACGTCGGTACGCAAATGCGCTTTGTGACACAAGTGACGGTACACATTTCAGATTGTTGCCGCACATGCGTACCAGTTATGTGCACCCCTGGATATAAGCCACTGTGGTGTTGTTGTCGCTCCTGACCATTACATGTCTCCCTTGAATTAGGGGCATGAAATGCTGAAGGACTAACACTACCGCCCGTAGCTCTAGGAGGTTGCTGTGTCGTGTCTCTGTTAGAGACCAGCGCCCACCTATAGCCCTCTTCAGGCAGGTCCCTCCCCATCCTGTTCTGGATGCGTCCGTGAACACTGTGATGTAGGAGGTTACCCGTCCCAGTGGAGACCCCAGAACCGGAGGTTGCCCTCCACTGAGGGGGGGATGGTCACCAGCCACCGTTTGTGCCTCTTGGGATCCAAACGCAGGCTGGAGAACCACCTCTGCAGGCGGCGCATATGCAGTAACCCCAGCGGGACCACAACGTGAGCAGCCGCCATGAGACCCAAAGTCTGCATGAAAGTTAAAGCTGTCACTGTCGCCCCCTGTCGCAGCCTGTGAACCGCCCGGAGAAGGGACGCACTTCTGCTCTCTGACAGGGTGGCGCGTAGCGCGCCTGCATCGAGCACCACTCCCAAATACAACGCCTGTTGGTGAGGTATGGGGGTGCTCTTTTTTTCAATTGATCGCAAAGCCTAATTTGGTTAGGTGTGTGATCAATTGTGCTGTGCAAAGCATTGCCTGTTCCCTGGACCCGGCCATGACTATGAGGTCGTCTAGGTAAAAGAAAACTCATGCCGTGGGCGCGCAGCGGTTGAAGCGCAGTGGCCACACATTCTGAACGTGCGTAGGGAGTAGACGAACGGTAATCTGTTGTACTCGTAGGCTATCCCCTGGAAGGCAAAACGCAGATACTTTCTGTGCTCCGGAGCAATTTCCACATGAAAGTATGCATCTTACAGGTCGATGGTGGTCAACCAATCGCCCGGTTTGCACTAGCCCCATTAACTGTTTTATAGTTAACATGCGGAATTTTCTGCAGGCAATGTAGCGATTCAGGCTGCGGAGATGTAGAATAGATCTGAATTCCCCTGTCTTCTAGAAACCAGGAAGTACATGGAATAAAGACCCTACTCTCTGTGCTGAGGGTGCAAAAACAGGCTGTGTCTGAGAGGAAACTCATCTCCTCCTGGGATGACAGATTTACCTCTCGCATGCCTTTGAATGGAGGTGGGATGCTGCAAAACTGGAGTAAATAGCCCCGTTTCAGCGTCCTGTCCATCCACTTTGTTAGTACACAGCTGAGTTTCCATTCCCCATAACATTGTGTTAATGGACAAACCCTCAGCTGTGGGCCCGCAGCTATGAAGTTGTGATACTCTCTGGTGACCCGTTCCGCCGCAAAACTCCACGTGAAGGGAACATTTTCCCATAGAGGGTTGACACAGAAAGGGCCGATTATTTACTGAGGTCCCTGAACACTGCCGCGCGCTCTTGTGCGAGCGCGCGCGCCACCATAATGCTGTTTTCACCACTACGGTAAACAGCATTAATCGGAGTCTTTATAGGCGTAGTGTGATCTCTGACAGCAATACGCTGGCCATAATGCCCCTGTAACCGCATAGCGCTTTCCTTTAGATAGCACTCCCTGCGGTTCATCCCTCTCATCTGCGCATGCCCACTAGTCACCTCCTTTACAGGAGCTACAGCTGGGGCAGCGAATGGGGAATTTGTACGGTTAACATTGTGTGTAAGTGTAGCATTTGTGGAAACAAAAGACACCTAGATTTGGATACAGATCAACCTCATTTTATTTGGAAAACGTAGTGATCTGTGCATTGTACAGGGAGGAGGCGGGATTCGCCCTCTCGTCCCGGGCGGAGAGATTTTCTCCCCCCGCTAGACAGCTCCGTGAAGACGGAGCACCCCACCCGACCGCTCTCTGCTGCTGCGGAGCCTGCCGGGGCTGGGCAGCCCGTCCCCGTGAGTGCCGACACACCGGTTCCACGGGGTGGGCCGAAGAGGTGGAGGGCGCCGCGGGCACGGGATCTCCGTGCCGTCACCTCTCCCTTCATCTCACCGTCGCGCTGCGCTCTCTCGTCTGCAGGAAAGCCTGTGGAGGAGAGCGCGCTGCGGTGACTCTTCTCTCTACTGAGGTCTTTGAACGCACCACGGCGGGGCCGCGCGCGCCGTCACAATGCCCTCTCTTTGAAACGGTCATTATGGGGAAAAGTGGAATTGTGGAGAGAGATGACTCTGGGATAAATGCAATCGTTTTTACTGAATGCATTTTCCCACACACACACACCACTCCAGAACTAGAGTTTACAAATGTAAACCACCGTTCTCCTGCGGAGGTCCCTGAACGCACCGCGGCCACTCTTACGAGGGCCGCGCGCCCACGTATTAACTAGGGATGCCAGCGATTATTCGATTTTTCGAATATTCGTTACAGTCTCCATAATCGAAAATTTGTTTTAAAATTCGATTTTATTTATATATTTTTTTATTATTATTTATGTATATGGGGGCGGGGAATAATCGATTAATATTCGCCAGGGCTGTCCGATTTTCGAATTTGATCATGGTCAGTTTCTGGCATCCCTAGTATTAACGCTGTATTTCCCATTCAACGGCGAAATGCATTAATCGGAGCTATTATACCAGGCAAGGTGTGTTTTCTGACAACAGCACGCCGGCAATAGCGTCTCTTGAACCCGCACAGTGCTTTGACAGCACTCGGTTTATCCCACTCACGTGCACACACCCACCTGCTGGCTCCCTTTACTGGGGTTTACAGCAGGGGCGGGGAGTGTAGGACAGTGTTTCTTCCTCTGGGGATGGGCAAGAAGCAGCCACGCTGCGATTACTCCTTATCCCGTGAGCAAGGAGATCGATCCAAAAAGCCCTTCCGTAAACACGGGGGCTCCCAGGAGATCAACGCGGTCCTCTTTGGAAAGTGCCATGCGGCGTGATATCCCAGGGACATCACACGGCAGGCAGCGGCGGCAGCCTGTGATGAAGTAGGGTCGACCCTATATCATGTGAAGCCACCGAGCAGCGGTCCCCAAGGGAACCGGGACTGGGGCAAGGCCCGTGGACCAAGCTACTTATTCGGCCTTTCGGCCCGATAATCGCTCTGACCTTGTGAGGCGGGGGCATCTCTAGCAATGAGCGAGTAGCCCACACACCCGCCGCCATGATCATCATCCAGGGAGAGTACAGCCCTGGGCGGTGGACTTCCATGGACGCCAGACCCGGAAGGAATGGCGAACGTGAATTGCACCGCCTCGGCCATATCCTGGTCCCCCAAACACGCGAAGCAGAGGTGGTGGGGATCGACGCCCGCTATTTAAGCCAGGGCACGATTAAAAAAAAATACTCGTTTTCTTTCTTCCTTTCTTTCAAATAATACGTCTCGGACTCAGTGCTAGGCTATCACCTCCGCTCGCTGAAGAGTAAAGGATGATGGTCAGGAGGCGGGGCCTTCTTTTATACGGAAGTGAGATGCGCACGCATTCAGATAGGCCCGCCCCGTGGCCGGCTACGTCTATAGAAATCTCAGTAGGTGAATGCTTGCATGATAAGGTAGTACCCATCGAGTCCAGTAGAGGGCGGAGCCTGCGAGTGATATAACAATAGACACGTCTTTTCTGTGTTAGAGTTTTACTCGCTGTGTACTTTGAGGGTTTGTGACTCTGCAGACCGTTTGCAGAAAAAGCTACATAACACACAAGGGGACGGGTAATAAGAGAAAAGCATGACATGGGACCTTTAACATGCACTGTTCAGAGGAGAAAGCGTGAATTAGGCCTTCATGGTCCAATTGCTGCAAAGATCCACTACTGAGGATGAACAACAAGAAGAAGAGAATTGTTTGGGCCAAGAATCACAAGGATTGGATATTAGACCAGTGGAAATCTGTACTTTGGTCTGATCGGTCCAAATTAGAGATTTGTGGTTCCAACCTCTGTGTCTTTGTGAGACGCAGAGAAGGTGAGCGGATGGTTTCTGCATGAGTGGTTCCCACTGTGAAGCATGGTGGAGGAGGTGAGGTGGGGGGGGGGGGCTTTGCTGGTGTCACTGTTGGTGATTTATTCAGAATTCAAGGCACCCTTAACCTGTTAAGCTCTGAGCCTGTTTTTCAGGTCTCAGGCTCGAAAATGCCATTCCCAGAACAAATGACCATATCTTCCCTTCTAAAAGGGTTAAATTAATAATCTTTTTTCTCAAAGTAATGATAAACCTGTCAGTTGGATGTAGAAAAGTCAGAATCAATATAGATGTTTTTTATTTTAAAAAGAAAATTCAGATTTTACATAGTAAAAAACTGTAAATTATAGTGTCCGTCCAAAAATTCTTTTTTACTTATAGTGAAAACTACCCTTGGATGATGGGTTAGTAGACTAAAAGCTTTAGGAATCCAAAGTAGAACATATAATAAGTACCCTGTATCAAGATTGATGCAAAACAAGTGACATTTGACCTTTTTAGAGAGGTTTAGCCAAAACCACTCCACCTCTGAGGTGATTTGGGTGAAAATAGTTTTTTTTTTCATATCTCTGGCCCCCCTTGGTCGATTTTGATGGATGACACCTCTTTCTGACCGTTAGAGCCAATAGAATCGAAGGGGGAGGCCCCCACACACACTCGTTGTGAAAACAAACGGTGGGGGCTTTCCGCATGCAGGTTTGCACCAGAGTGAAGCGATCTCTCGCTCTGACATTTGGAAACGAAAAAGCTGTTTTATTGCTTATGGATTATCAGAAATCATTTCAAAGAGGACACAGACACATTGGATTAACCTATGGATTAACTGCAGCATCGTTTTTTTATCGTTTTAATGCCATTGAAGACCAGTTTTGACCAAGGTAAGCCATGTTAGCGTTTGTAGCTACCTAGCGCCACATGTTTTGATGTACGTTTTCATTTAAAGCGTCGCAAATGTTTATCACTGAGTGTTGAGGTTTTTTACACAGATTCTGTGTCTCCAGGAGATGCTAATCGAGGGGTTGGCTGTGCATCTAGGATAAGTAATAAGGGAGTTATGAGTGAGTTTAGGTGCAGTGATAGGTTACATTTTTTCGCTCGTGGCTAATTCAGAGGCTGAGTGTTAGCATTGTGGGGTTTTTTTGGAAAAAAAAATAAAAAAGATCAGTTAGCTGAGTTTCTTCCCGTTACATGGATATAAAACATTCATAGTTTATTAAATATTAAGATTCCTTAGACGTTGTTTCCTGCAAATGACGCGTTTATCCGCCAGGTACCGGGGGGGCGGTGCGTAACAGGTTAACCAGCATGACTACCACAGCATTCTGCAGTAGCCAGCAGAATGCAATATGATAAATCATATTCTGGATTTTTTAACACTTTTTTGTTTACTAGATAATTCCATATGTGTTCTTTTATAGTTTTGATGTCTTCAGTATACATCTACAAAGTAGAACCAATTTAAATTAAAAAAAATCTACGAATGAGAAGATGTGTCCAAACTTTTGGCTGTGTCTAATACTAGTGTATATGTCTCTCTCTATATATATATATATATATATATATATATATATATATATATATATATATAGGGGGGTGTGTGTGTGCGTGTGTGGCGACTCGCACGAGCGAAGCACACCTTACGTGTTGTTGTTGTTAGCATCCGGTGCTAGCTAGCTGCGCTAACGGATATAAGGAGCTGTTTCAATGACATTTCGCCGACAACTGCGCCGAGCACTTTACTTTATGCAGGTAGGCAGACAGTGGGACATTGTACGAAAAGTCAGCACACTCAGCACGGATACTACGCGCAACATGATTGCAGCTCCCGTTCGAGCATATATGCCTTGAGCTGCACATAGCGCCAACGATCCACACACACACACACACACACACACACACACACACACACACACACACACACACACACACACACACACACACACACACACACACACACACACACACACACACACACACACCACACACACCCACACACACACACACACACACACACACACACACACACACACACACACACACACACACACCACACACACACACACACACACACACACACACACACACACCCACACACACACACACACAACACACACACACACACACACACACACACACACACACACACACACACACACACACACACACACACACACACCACACACACACACACACACACACACACACACACACACACACACACACACACACACATTATTGTATGAGAGGTTCCAGGTTGAATTGAGGCGAATATTTGTAATGTTCAGAGGTTGTTGTGTTTAATATTCATGAGAATATTTGTCATTGTTCAAATGATAATAAACAAACATATAAAGCATATTTGTCCACTCATATGTTGATATGAGTATTAAAAACTTGAAAAATATCCCTCTAAGGTACATTTAGAACAGATAAAAAATGTGCGATTAATTTGCGATTAATCGCGATTAACTATGGACAATCATGCGATTAATCGCGATTAAATATTTTAATCGACTGACAGCCCTAATATATATATATATATATATATATATATATACAGAATATATTATAAATACAGAATATATTATAAATACATGTTGGCAATAATTGATTGATGAGATTTTACATTAATTTATATTAAAGGTAGGGTAGGTAAGTTTGAGAAACCGGCTCGAGATCGCTAGAATTTGAAAATACACAACCGGAGAAAATCTGCCACTTCCTTATAGAGCCCCTCCTCCAACACACACGAACGCGCACATGACCAATGAGGGCACGAGATAAGTTTGTGCACAGATGGACGGCTGACAGGCAGGTAGGCCATCCAAAATGATTGGTCGTGCTTTTTACAGTACTACGGTCGGCTTCCACAGATTACATTTTTTAATGGATTTTTTGTCAAAGCACTTAAGATATTCATTGCTATCGGGATGTTAAGAGCATTCCATGGAATATAACAAAAAGTGTATCTCGAGCCGGTTTCTCAAACTGAACTACCCTACCTTTAATGTTTTAATTACTTAATGACCTTTGTACTAGTTCCCCTATTCTTTATCAAGTAACATTTTAGATGTGTTTAATTTATTATTGAATATGTATTCATTGATTTCTTTATGAATTATTCTCGGGCAATTTGAATTAATCCAAAGTATTTGTTTTATTTGCTTTTACACATTTAAAAAAAAAAAGGTGAATAAAGAAGCACATTAAAACTAAAGTATCAATGTATGTCACATTTAACCAACTAGTATGGGTAATATTTAAATCAGTAAATTAAATGGCATATTATTCAATGTATGTATTTTTATAAATATATTTATTTTGGTAGGTTTGCTCTTCCGTAATACATTTTAATTATTATAATAAAGTACATGTGTCTAATAATACTTACATACTTTTACTTAAATAAGATACGAATGCAGTATTTTCAGTGTGGTGTTTGTACTTTTACTTCAGGATCTACTACCTGCAGCAAGAGCTGATAAAGGGTCTAAAAGTGTTATTAATGTGATAATAAAGTGCTACTGAAGAGTGTAAAGTGTTAATTAAGGGTAAAGGGAACATACCTGCTCTGTGTATCTGAAGCTGAGGCTGTAAAACAGCGTCCAGTAGTTTCTGGAGTCTCTTGATCTCCTCTTTGGAAAGAGACAGCTCCTCCTCGTACTCTGCTCTCGTTTTTTCAAACAGAGCACATATATCTTCAGCAGCAGCAGTGAGTCGCTGCTTCTTCAACGACAGCAGCATTTGGACTTTACTCATGTTTACGAGATCACCTTTTCCTGCAAACTCCGTTAAACACACCGTTTCTCTCTCAATCAAACGCTCAATCTGACAATTGTTGCTAACGTGTTTCCAGCTAGCATGCTAAGCTAGCTCCTATAGTCCGAGCTAAACGCTCCAGAAAAAAATAGCACACAGTCCATTCAGAGGTTTATCCAAACACACAGATGATGGATCAGTAGTGCTGGAGCTCACACACACTTTCTCAGGAACACAGAGAGATAGAACCGTAGCGACGAGACGCCACCTCGATTATGGCAGGTTATTACAGGTTATTCTTCTTCTTCTTCTTCTTCTCTCGGTTTTTGGCGGATCGCAAACAACTTTAAGGTGCATACCGCCACCTACTGTACAAGACTGTGTATCACCATATCATCCTATCACCACTTGTGGAATTATACCACTGTATTTACGTTGTTTTAAATTCTTCCAATCAATCCTGTTTCACTCAAATACTTAAGAATGGCCTTCCTGGTAGCTCTTACCCCCTCACCTTCTGTTCCCAGTATCCCCATCAGGCTCCACTCCTTTCCTGCCTTTGACCCTGTCTCTTAGTTTTTCCCTCTCTGTTTTGTACATGTTGCAGTGTAATATGATGTGTTCCACACTTTCTATCACTCCGCACCCCCTGCATTCTTCAACTTCGCTTTTTTCCATTTAAAAACATTGTGCCGTTTAATCCTGTATGATCCAGTCTGAGTCTAGTGGTGATGATCTCCTCCCGTCTGTTCCTTTCTGTATAGATCTTTATTATGACTGATTTTTGTAACTTGTGGTATCTCCTCCATTTCTGATCTTCCTCCCACCTTTTCTGTCATATTTCCATACCCTTCTTCTTAATTATTGCTTTTCCTTCTCCTTTTCCAAGTGAAACTGGTATTGCTATTTCCTTTTGTAACGCCTCTTTTGCTAACTTATCAGCATGCTCATTCCCTTTAACCCCCTCATGTGCAGGCACCCAGCATAACTGCACATCTATTCCCCTCCTCTGAAGTCTCAGTAAGCAGTGGTTAAGTTCAATGATTACATCTTCTCTAACTGTTATTGTCGACTGTATACTTTCCAAAGCAGATAGTGAGTCTGTGCATATCCCCACCCTGTCAGGTCTGACCTCTTCAACCCATTGTAGCCCAATAATTGCTGCGAGTATTTCTGCTGTATAAACTGGTTATTTGACACTCGTTTTGCGATTGATATTTTGAATTCTGGGATATACACGCCTATCTCCACGCATTCTTGCTTCTTAGATCCATCTGTGTACATTTTGAGGTAATTGTAATACTTTTCGTTCAGATACATACTCGTTTTAATTTCCACTTCATTTATTTGCCACTCTTTTTTTCCTTTCTATGATACTCACATCTATATTAGCTTCTGGGAAAAGCCATGGGGGAACACTGCTAAATGGGCTTGCTTTGGCAAACGTTATGGTCTCCACTCCATATGCCCTCGTTCTCTCCTTACTTGTCCAGCCAAACCCACGCCCCTGGAACTTTGTCTATTCCCAGCAATCCTGTAGTATTCTGTTTGTGATATTTCCCTCTCCACTTCCTTGTAGCCTGACCCAGTATGACAGAGCAAGTTTCTCTCTTCTGATCTCCAGAGGTGTCTCTCCTGCTTCTATCAGAACTGCATTAATAGGGGATGACTTTATCACTCCAATACACAACCACAATGCTTTATATTGTAGTTTATCCATTTTTAAAAGCGATGTTTTTGCTGCTGCTCCACACACTATACAACCATAGTCTATTCTGGACCTCATAATTGATCTGTAAATGTCTATTGATGCTTGTTTGTCTGCGCCCCAGTTGCATCCAGCTGCAGCTCGCAATAAATGTAATACTTTTTTGCATTTTGTTTCCACTTGTTTAATATGCATTTTCAATGTATATTTGCTATCAAACCACAGTCCTAGGTATTTGAACTCATTCACCTTTGTCATTGGACGATCATATAGTGTTAGCTGTTGGCCATCAATCTTGCGTTTATTTGTAAATATCATGTAGCATGACTTGCTTTCTGACATTTTGAATCCCCAGTTATATGACCACCTCTCCACTTTTTTTAATCGCTCTACTTATATTTTCAATTTCTTCCCCTCATCGAAATAGCCCCATCATCTGCGTATAGAGCCGATTGGATGCATGTGTCTAAGCATGTAAATATGTCATTAACCATGATGTTAAACAATAGTGGACTGACTGCACTCCCTTGGGGAATACCGTTTTCTATTTCAAAATAATTGGAAATATCTGCTCCAACCTTTACTCTAAATGTCCTGTCTGTTAAAAAGGCCCTTACCCAATTGTACATTCTCCCTCCAATACCCATTCTACTCAATTTGATCCGTAATCCATCTCTCCACATAGAGTCATACGTCTTTTCAATGTCAAAGTACACTATTGCCCTTATCTCTTTCATTTTCAGTGTTTTTTCCACATCATTACTCACTCTTACTAACGCATCTATTGTGGACCGCCCTTTACGAAATCCGCTCTGAAAACTACTCAGCAGGAGAGCGTAGGCTTCCTGGATTGCCTCATTTAATGACAGGCCCTGGCTGCTGATAGGCCGGCTGAGGGTGAGGGGATCCAATCAGCCGTCAGTCTGAGCTGCACAGGCAGGAAGTGATCAGCTGATTACCTGCAGTGAGAAAAAGGGGGAGAAGAGAAAAGAGCAGGAGGAGGGAAACACAACACAACCAGCAAAGCCCGTCTGGCACGTACCAGAGTTCATCAGCTGTTAAAGGTGGAGCAACTTCTACCTGGTATCTCAACCTATAATTATATATCATTGTTTAGTCATATTCTCTTTTAGCTAATAATCTGAATTTGTAACTAGTACCTACTTTTGTCAAATCATTGTAGTGCAGTAAAAAGTACAATACTGGTTTCCAAATTGTAGTGGAGTTGAAGTATAAAGTAGCATATAATGGAAATACTCAAGTAAAGTACAAGTACCACAATATTGCACAATACTTGAGTAAATGTACTTCACTACATTACACCACTGCATGGTAGTAAAGAGCAGTAATGAAATCATTCATGAGTAGAGTTAATGATTATACTGGGCCAGAATCAGACTAACAGCGGAGCCACAATGACAACTCACAACTTTTGTCTTCCTGTTATCCTCAAGTTTACTTTACACCTTTGATCCTTGGGGGTCAAGAAAATGATCACATTCAAAATTCTTACAAAGATGTGTTTCTGGTGCTTTATGTTTCTTTGTTGACTACCTAAATAACTATTTAAATAAAACATTACCCCCACCCCCCCCCATAATACATCCAGAATCCCTATTATGTGACTATCCAAAGATATATAAATCACCATCAAATTTACATCCACTGAGAGATGTCCGCTAGACAAGCAGAGATGCGTGCGATGACCTGGGTCTCTGAGCGGGGAAAGGACAGAATTAATTGGGTGTCGTCAGCCGTTCATGGTATGAAAAACCATGCGGGCTAATGACAGATCTGAGCAAGTTTGTGTACAGGGAGAAGAGAACAGAGCCCTGAGGGACCCCTGTAGTTAATTGACAAGGGTCGGACTTGGACCCTCTCCAAGTTACCCTGTAGGTATGGTTTTTGAGGTATGAGGTGAGGAGGGAAAGTGCAGAGCCTGAAACTCCAAGTTCTTGGAGAGTGCGAAGGAGGATCTGATGATTCACCATGTCGAATGCAGCAGACAGGTCCAAAAGGATGATGACAGAGGAGAGGGAGGATGCTTTAGCAGTGTGCAGTTCCTCAGAGACAGCGAGGAGGGCAGTTTCTGTTGAGTGACCTGCCTTGAAACCAGACTGGTGCGGATCCAGAAGGTTGTTCTGATGGAGATAACAGGAGAGTTGTTTAAAGACAGCGTGTTCAAGTGTTTTAGAAAGGAACGGGAGGAGAGAGACAGGCCTGTAGTTTATAACATCGGACGGGTTGAGAGTAGGTTTCTTTAGGAGAGGGTTTACTCTTGCCTCCTTGAGAGTGTTTGGAAAGTGACCAGAAGTTAGAGAAGTGTTGATGAAATGGGTGAGAAACGGTAGAATATCAGGAGCGATAGTCTGAAGGAGGTTTGAGGGGATAGGGTCCAGAGGACAAGTGGTAGGACGGGAAGAGGTAATGAGGGTAAGAACCTCACTTGGAGAGAGAGGGGAAAAAGAGGTTAGAGTGTGGGTGAAGGGTCAACACACTCTCACTCCATAAACGTCCAGCAGCGACGCTTGGTCAGGGTCCCGAGGCGTGCAGTTGGGACGCTCCTAGGCTCCTTCAGCTTCATAAATGTATTCCCATCTGCGGCGGGATTTGACGCTCATGGAAGCACGGCATTCGTTTGTGTCGGCGGCTGTTAAAGGCAATGTGAGCGTCCATTCCCATTGGATAGCGGAGAATTGTACACCCGGAAGTAAGTATTCCGCTTACTGTCAATTGATTTGACAGTGATATCTCCACTACTCATCAACTCAAAAACACCAGATTATCCTTGTTAATTAAACGACATTGATAGGTTTTAGTGTACAATGCTTTTGTCACGTTTTCCCCTTCAATTCTGAGAAACAAGTAGTTTTCTATGAGTTGCACATCCTCCTATTAATATCTAATAATACAATTATAAAATGCAATAACGTGCTTTAACCAGTAGGTGTCCCTTTCTATCAGCTGTGCACCGTTATGGCGTAAATACAGCCTATCTACCAATTGGATCAAATATAAAAGTCAGCCGAATTAGTGTTGATACTGCAAGGAGACGTATTGTGTGAAAAGAAATGTAAGATGTTGTTTAATTGCTTATATATTTAAGATCCACGTCAAGTTTTCAGTTTTGGCGGCAGTTGTTCCTGTTTGTCTAGAAGTCTTCTCATCAGGGCTCTATAAATAGACAACTACGGCAAATATGTAATATTTAAAGTGGACCTATCATGCTATATTTAAATGATATATTGTAGGGCCATACCTATATAAGGTATATTTATACGTTTCTGTTTTCAAAATACCAAACAGATCATGCATTTTAGCCATGCCTCATTTCGCTCTATGTGCTGTTTGCTGTCTACGGGGCTGATCTCTGTGAGCTGCAGCTGACGCCCCCCCTGCAGGAGAGGGAAGCCGTTTTATTTATATATACAGTCTATGGTTTTATTATATTATTATTATAGGCCTATAGAGTCGTTATTCATTTGTTTTAAAGCTCAATAAATAACAAAGAAGACCTTTGACCGGCACTTTTCTAATTTTGTCCGGAAGATTTCAACTTTAACGGACATCTTGACCGGCGAAAGAAACTGAAACTGAAACTCTGCCGCACGGTCCCCTCGTTCCTTGGAAGAGGCGGAGAGGTGGGTGTTTGTCATCTGCTGGTGGACTAACCGGAGAGAATTACAGTGCTTGCCTCGACGGGGAGGGATTGCATTGAATTAAAGCAGCAGGAGCAAACGCTTGCCTCGGGGAGGGAGAAAAAAAGCCACAGCGGAGAATAAACAGAAGGGTAACCATGGTAACTATGGGCGGGAAGTCTTCTTCGCTGCTTTTGTGGCAGACTACAGCGCCACTTACAGGCCTGGCATATGTACTACAGCGTCTCCAGCGCTTTCGAGCGGCAATGGCCGACCGTGGCCCAACCCCACATTCTCCTGATAGGTGGAGAGTTGGCCCAATAGCCGTAGCGCCACTTCTGTGACGACATAGAAGTGTTCAAATCTGGATCAGTCTGTATCAGATCCGTTGCAGCCCCTTTTTTAGAGATTTGGGTATGGAGGAAAATAGAGAGGGTTGTGTTTTCTGGCACTTGGTGAGTTCCCTGGAACACCGGGGACACATATTCATGTATAAAAGACGTACAAAAGTGCATTTTGCATGATAGGTCCCCTGTAATGCAGCCAAAACGTGTATTACAATGCCGTTATGTGATGACTTTCAAAGAGAAAAGCAAGCACACTCGGAATAATGTATATTTTAATTTTTAAAACCCACAGTTAATATACACACATTCCTTCACATTTAAATTAAAATGTACATTAAAGTATTTTGTGAGGCCTTCTAACATGTTTTTAAATAGAACTACGGTTGTAGTTGAAGAGTTTGTAAATTAACATGAACCGAAGCTGTTGCCTGTTGCAATATACAGTCTATGGTTGCTACAGAGGATTGTGGGTAATGTAATGTCTTCGGCCATCCAAAACTCATAGAAAACTACTTGTTTCTCAGAATTGAAGGGGAAAACGTGACAAAAGCATTGTACACTAAAACCTATCAATGTCGTTTAATTAACAAGGATAATCTGGTGTTGATGAGTAGTGGAGATATCACTGTCAAATCAATCGACAGTAAGGGGAATACTTACTTCCGGGTGTACAATTCTCCGTTATCCAATGGGAATGGACGCTCACATTGCCTTTAACAGCCGCCTCTCTGACCATTCCTGTGTTTTCTTTGAGAGCTCTATTTCTGTTCACAAAAATGTTAAAAAAAAAGAGGTAACCACAAAGCGATATTTAACTGAAAATACTAGGGAAATGTTTACTCAGAATGTTTCTTCCACACTTGCCCCTGCTAACATCTCAGTAAATGAGCTAGTAGATCATTTTAATTCAAAAATAAAAAATGTTATAGATGCCATTGCTCCAACAAAGGTAAAGGAAGTGTCTGGCAAAAAGATATCTCCATGGAGAAAGGCCATGACCGTGAAAACAGAAAAAAGAGAATGTCGAAAAGCTGAACGCAGGTGGCGAAAAACAAATCTCCAGGTTCACTTTGAAATCTATAAAGAGAGACTTGGCCTTTATAATTTGGAATTGAAAAACGCACGACATTCTTTCTTCTCTGACATCATTACCAAAAACAAAAACAACGCACGTGCCTTGTTTGCTACTGTCGACAGACTAACTAACCCCCCAGTGTCAGTAGCCTCTGAAAAAAAAAGTTGTTTTTCAACAGTTGAGTAACTTCTTGCATTTAAATAACTGTTTCGATGTGTTCCAGTCAGGCTTTCGTCCAAACCACAGCACTGAGACTGCTCTTGTACATCCGAGTTGACAAATATGACATGTGGGGTACCTCAAGGCTCCATCTTGGGGCCTCTTCTCTTTAACATCTACATGCTACCACTGGCTCAGATATTGAAGAACAACAAAATAAGTTACCATAGCTATGCGGATGACACACATATTTACGTAACAATTTCACCAGGAGACTATGCTCCAATTCAAACGTAAGTGCATTGAGCAAATCAATGACTGGATGTGTCAGAACTTTCTCCAATTAAACAAAGATAAAACTGAGGTAATGGTTTTTGGAGCCAAGGCAGAACGTATAAAAGTTAGCGCTGAGCTTCAGTCTGCAATGTTCAAAACAACAGATAAAGCCAGAAATCTAGGTGTAGTCATGGACTCTGACTTGAGTTTCAACAGTCACATTAAAACAGTTACTAAATCTGCCTACTATCAACTAAAGAACATATCTAGGATTAAAAGACTAATGTCACAGCAGGATTTGTCCATGCTTTTATCTTCAGTAGACTCGACTACTGCAATAGTGTCTTCACAGGTCTCACTAAAAAATATATTAGAAAGCTTCAGCTGATTCAGAACGCTGCTGCTCGAGTCCTCACTAACACTAAGAAAGTGGATCACATCACTCCTGTTCTGAAGTCTTTACACTGGCTTCCTGTGTGTCAAATAATTGATTTCAAAATACTGCTGCTGGTTTATAAAGCTTTGAATGGTTTAGGCCCAAAATACATGTCTGACCTACTGCTAAATTATGAACCATCCAGATCTCTCAGGTCTTCAGGGACTGGTCAGCTTTCTGTCCCCAGAGTCAGAACTAAACATGGAGAAGCAGCGTTCAGTTATTATGCTCCAAATATCTGGAACAAACTCCCAGAAACCTGCAGGTCCGCTGCAACTCTTACTACTTTTAAATCCAGGCTGAAGACTTTTCTTTTTGTCACCGCTTTTAATTGAACTATTCACATCTTAAACTGCACTGTAACTTTTATCCATGTATTTTTTCTTTTAATATTTATTTTATTATCTTTTGTTTTTAATGACTGATTTTAAATGCCATTTTCTTAATGTCTTTCATTTTTTTGTAAAGCACTTTGAATTGCCTTGTGTTGAAAGGTGCTATATAAATAAACTTGCCTTGCCTTGCCGACACAAACGAATGCCGTGCTTCCATGAGCGTCAAATCCCACCGCAGATGGGAATACATTGCAATCAGTTGAAAGCTATTTGCGTCTGTTTATGAAGCTGAAGGAGCCTAGGAGCGTCCCAACTGCACGCCTCGGGACCCTGACCAAGCGTCGCTCCTGGACGTTTATGGAGTGAGAGTGTGTTGGAAGGGTGGGTCTGGTGACCCAGCGGTGAGTAAAGGTGAGTCAGAAAAATAAGAGCGAATATCATCAACCTTTTTTTCAAAGTAGTTAACAAAGTCGCTTGACAGAAGGGAGGAGGGGGAAGGGGCTTTGGGGGGTTCTAAGAGGGTGGAAAAGATGGAAAATAGTTTTTTGGGATTGGAATAGGAAGATTGGATCTTATCTTGAAAGAAAGTGCTTTTTGCCTGAAAGATCGAAGCAGAGAAAGAGGAGAGGAGAGCCTGATAGGTTAGGAGGTCATCATGGTGTTTGGATTTCCACCGTTTCCGCTCAGCTGACCTAAGGATGGTTCTGTTAGCACGCAGTGCGTCATTTAGCCAGGGAGCAGGAGGGGACTGACGAGGCTGCCGAGATGTAAGAGGACAGAGAGAGTCCAGAGAGGATGAAAGAGTCGAGAGGAAGGGCAGTAGCATTTGGAGGCAGGAGTTGGAACGAGTCAGAGGAAGGGAGGGCTGAGAGCACCGATGAGGCAAAGGTAGAGGGGGAGAGGGAACGAATGTTACGGCGGACAGGAGCAGAATGAGAAGAGATTAGTTTGTTATGTTTGGAAAGGGGTAGAGAGAATGAAATGAAGAAGTGATCGGATGTGTGAAGAGGAGATTATCTATATCCTCCAAGAAGTCCCCCAAGGCGCCTGGTGGACGGTAGAGATCAACAATGGTTAATTGTATAGGATGGGTTATTGTGACGGCATGGAATTCAAAGGTGGAAGGAGTGAAGTTAGGTAGTTTGAAGAGGGAAAAGCTCCATTTGGGAGAGAGCAGGAGACCAGTGCCACCTCCTCTGCCAGTGGGTCTGGGTGTATGGGAGAAGGAATATGCTGTGGAGAGAGCTGCTGGGGTGGATGTGTTGGATGGTGTAATCCAGGTCTCAGTGAGAGCAAGGAAATCCAGAGACTGCAGGGAAGCGTAGCCAGAGATGAAGTCAGCATTAGGAACAGCTGACTGGCAGTTCCACAGGCCACCTGAAACTAGATGTTGGATCTCAGTGGAGCATGTGGGATAGACGAGAGCTGGCCAGTTATATCGAGTAGGAGATACACGGGGCCAGTGATAATTGCGAGAAGACAAATGAACAGTAATGGAGAAAATACACATGATTATAGCATGAGGGGCTAAAAAAAAAAATAAAATAAAACACCAGCGATACTTAGCTCAATCAAAGTAGGATTTGCCTCCCTCGTGACTCCAATGTCTTCGTCTGTCTGACGCTCCAGAAAAGTGCTACCTAAAATGGACACCTGATTGCTGAGTTCTCACAGCTGTGGGGCCACGCCCCTTTAATTAGTTAACTCTCAGCAGCTGGTGGCCCTCAAAAGGAAATCGAGACTGGCTCACTCCTGATTTGTTATTGTATCTTTTCAGTGGCACAATAGTTTTACAATTACATTAAACCCTAAGTTATGAGTTTAACTCTTAATACAGTTACACCTACTCAATAAAGCTCTTAGTATTCTACAAATGTTTAAATCAAAGTTAACCCTAGCGGTTTCTGTCAAATTAGTTGTCCCAAGTTTCTGCCTGACAGATATTGTAGCGGTTTTGAGATTTAAAATCACAATTTCAATCAGATCAACTACAGAGCATTTATACAGAGTACACACACTGAAACAGAGAAGTCTAAAAACAGAATGTTACTCACACAATTCTAGAAGTCATCAGTTGTTATCCTGTCAAAATCAAGTTGCACACCAATCTTACTGATTGACATTTTAAAGAAACATCTTTTCGCTGTTGTTAAAGGATCTATATTATTTCTTAGTTTTGGCATTTAATAAAAACAATGTATATTATCAAGGAGAGTAACGGACAGCAGCAGCTCAGTCTGTAGGGACTCGGCTTGGGAACCAGAGGGTGGCCGGTTAGAGTCCAGAACAAATTAGGGAGTGTGGACTGGTACTTGGAGATGTCCCAGCTCACCTCCTGGGCCCTGCTGTGGTGCCCTTGAGCAAGGCAGCTGCCAACCGCTCCTAGTGCTAGGAGGGGTTAAATGCAGAGATCAAAGGTCACTGTGTACATGTACATGTGTGACAAATAAAGTCAAAGTCAACTTTAATGTCAATCTTTCAGTTTGTGTGTACAGATATAGATCGAAATGACGAATACAAAAATACAATTATACAATATACAGATATGTATACAAATATGTATAAAATAAGTATATCCTATATACACAATCAACAGACACATTTACACATATGCACACATTTAGATAAAAAACACAACAATCAATATATATAAAATAACAGTCACTTCAATATCAATATCTTTGGGAATTAGTGCAAGATTGTCCATAGCGGTTAAAGAAAGTGTCTGGTGACAAATAAAGAGGGTTACATTCCTCCATTTCTTCTAACATATGTTGTGTTTGGGGTCAATAAGGAAACATTGCCCTTCCAGTGTCAGCAGTCCAAAGGCTTGCTGTTGCCTCTCCTTTTGATTCCTACGCTCAAAATGAGCAACAAAGTGTGGGCTTGCAAGTGGGTCCAACTCCTTCTAACTGTGCCACTATGCCCCCCCTCTAAATCCATCATCTCAAGTATATCCTTCTCATTGATGGTATTATGAAGAGCTCCAATGCTGACTTCATGTCTGACAGCGTATCTTGTGAGGCCTTGAACCATTTTCATGACATTAGACGCACTAAAGCTACTCTGTTGTTCAAGAGAGAGCGGAACCATGATAACTTTACATGTTTTGGAAAGTGTCTGCTTGTGTTTGAGAGACAACAGGAGCATCTGCACTGGGGTCTCATTGTCATCAGAGGAGGAAGCCTCATAATCAGAGTCCTCCTCAACATTATCCTCTGTCTCAGACACTGTCTCTTCTTCGTCACTTTCAATGTCAAAGAGCTGAGAGAAAAACCTTTTCTTCAAAGGTAATTTTCGATTGAGAGAGAGACATAAGAGAAACCAAACAGAGCACCAACAGAAATGGTTCAGAAGGCTGCTATGCAAGCTTTAGTATGTTTGCCCCTCCCCTACGTTGTGTAAACGAAATGTCCTCACAGGAACCAAATGTCCCATGTTGCTGGAAATATCAGAGTTCTCGCAATTTCCCACATTCACCACAACCTCTGCTTTTTGAAATGTGGGACTGCATTTGACAATTTCTCGAGCTTTCTGCGTTCATGATAACTTCAGTTTGACTGTGGTCTTTTTAACTCTTTAATGAATAAGAAAAACCCCTGCAATTGTATGTTTTCCAGACCTGAGGTGGTAAACATCTCTTGAAAGTGAATTTACAATGCAGTAAAAACTGAAAATCCATGGATTTTCCTCATGACTTCTTTCAGTCTGGTAACACAGTATCTGGGATGCATTTTCTTCAAACTGTTAACTCTGTATGTAAGGACTCCACGGTGCAGACACATGGAGAGAAATCAAGTGTAGTGATTGTCTCTGGTGCTCCAATGTATAGTAAATGCTCTTCAGCCCCACCCTTGGACCAAACTCCCAGCAGCTTCACATCTGATAATCACCACCGGACAGGTCAGGAATTCTATTCTATTCTATTTTATATGTATTTACTTGCACTATTTTATCAGTTTTATTGTGTTGCGCTGTTGGAGGAGCTTGGGACCTAAGATTTTCATTGACATAACTACACTGTAGCTATGTACAAATGACAATAAAAGCCTTGAATCTTGAATCAGCTCTCGAAGATCAACGTGAGAAAGGCCAGACAACACCAACCCCCGGGGGCTCAAGGTGTGTGACGGACAGATAGCAGGAGCTTCTCAGCACCTCTTCAGTCTCTCTTTGAAGCTTATGAAGGTGCCTGAGATCTGGAAGAGCTCCTGCATTGTCCCGGTGCCCAAAAAGAGATTGAAGTGACCGTTATTTTGTATATATTGATTGTTGTGCTTTTATTTATGTATTAATGTGTGCATACAAACATGTGTATTTGATTGTGTATATTTAAGCAATAGCTCACAACAGGCCGTGGTATATGGTCATTATATCAGAGCTGAGGGCATTGTTCAACCCCCTTAGCTCTGGTTTCAATGTCATCCCGGTTTTACGGTCTAAAAAGTGTTGCAGCAGTTTTCATCACTCTCTGAAGAACAAGAAGAAACTGTATTTTACTTTTATTACAAAAAGGAGTGAGAAGAAGTATAATTTATTTAATCTCACCCCTTTATCCCTAAATTATTTATTTATAATCTATAAATAATGATCATTATTATTAATTATTATTGTTATTATTATTATTAATCTGCTTTACTTGTTGATTGACATATATACATATACACACACATATATACCCATATACATACACACACATACACATGTATATATATACACATACACATACATACACACACATACACATATGTACATATATACACATACATATACATAGATACAGTCAAACACCTTCCCCATCCCTGTACCTCGAGATAATAATTTCTCTGTATTTCCTCTTGAACTGGTTAATGCCTGGACATCGCTTTAGCTCCACATTCACACTGTTCCATAGTCTCACTCCACAGGCTGAGATACAAAATGTTCTTCTGGTTGTACGGACCCTATGAATTTCGAATTTAAATGGTCTCCTTGAACTATATCCCCCCACTCGTTGAGTGAATACTTTTTGGATGTTTCCTGGTAAAACGTTATTGTTTGCCTTAAACATGATTTGTGCCGTTTGTAATTCTACCAGGTCTGTACATTTTAACTATTTTGACTGCAGGAATAATGTGTTAGTGTGATCAAGATATTTGGCATTGTGAATTATTCGTATGGCTTTCTTTTGTAGAATAGATACTGAATGTATTTAACCTTTGTAGTTATTGCCCCAGATTTCAAGCACAGTAAGTCAGATATGGTAAGACTAGTGAACAGTAGAGAATACGAAGTGATTTCTGATCTAGAACTTGTTTTACTTTGTTTAGTAAGGAAATGCTTCTTGACAGCTTTGATTGTATATGTTTTATGCGTAATTTCCAACTTATTGTGTTATCTATTATTACCCCAAGAAATTTAATTTCATGGACCCTTTCAATTTCAACCCCATCTATTTTTATTTGCATTTGTGTTTTTGTTCTATGTTTTACTCAAGTTTAAAGATAGTTTATTTTTGTCAAACCATGTTTTTAATTTGTGCATTTCATTTTCTATGTTCTCCACTAGCTGTTCTAAATTCTCCCCAGAACAGAATATATTTGTATCGTCAGCAAACAAAACTAGCCTCAGTACATTGGATACTCTACAGATGTCATTGATGTACAGTATACACCATTTAGGACCCAACACTGATCCCTGAGGGACACCACAAGCAATGTCCAAACATGAAGAACAGTCATTTCCCAACTTCACTGTCTATTGCTTAAATAGCTTTTAATCCAGTCTAAAACTATACCCCTGATACCATACCTTTCTAATTTATGTAGTAGGACGTCATGGTTGATTGTGTCAAAAGCTTTTTTTATATCTATACAAATCCCTACTGTATATTTGTTGTGTTCAAGGGCATCTGTGATATCTGGGTTACGTACTGTAACCCAGTTTCTATGAGTATAGGTGCAGCCCTCTAACGGCCCGTCCACACGGCGGCGTTCGTTGAAGCTTTAACGCTTCTGCCCATTCACTTTGAATGAGGTGACCTCACGTTTCGCCGAACTGCATTGTGGGAGCGAAGCGTAGCTTCAGAAGCGTAGCTTCAGAAGCGTTGCTCGCTGCAAAAGTTGAGCAATGTTCAACTTTTGAAGCTTCGGCGGAAGCGTCAGCCAATCGAATCATATGCCAGTACAAGCTCTAGCCAATCAAGCCGCGTGCTTGTGTGTCCGGGGCGGGAGATTCATGTGATTGGTTGTTGGTCGAGTTTCAGCCCCCCCCGCCGGCAAGCTTCAACGCCTCACTACTAACTGTATTTCTCAACCCCGTTAATGAAATGAAAACAAACAAATGTACACAAATAAATGCATATAACACTCAATAATAATACATATCACCTTAATGTGGAAACACATCGCAGGGGTGCCACACATATACAAATATACCTGTTGATTGTGTATATATATGTATATAGGTTTCAAGGCTTTTATTGTCATTTGTACATAGCTACACTGTAGATATGTACATGTATAGACATCTAAGTTTTTTTTTTTGTGGAGGGCGGTGGATGAAGGCGGGCTGAGGACGAGCCCAGGTGAGGGGCTACGGGGGACCAAAGAGGTAAGTGTGAGTTCCCCTCAGTCTCTCCCCCAGGGGAGGGGGGGACTGAGTGCCAGGACGGGGATCAGGAAGCGGGCTGATGCTGAGCAGCGACGTGGGACCACACAGGTAGGTCTGTCTCTCCCTGTGTTTCTGGAGGTGAAGCTGGAGGACCAGCAGATGATGAGGCCCGCAGCAGAGAGAGGACCCCCCCTCTCCACCGGCCCTCAGGAGGAGGGGCTTCTCCCAGAGAGCCAGGTTCCTCCCGAGGTCTCTTCCTGTAAAAGGGAGTTTTTCCTCGCCGCCGTCGCCTCTGAATCTTTACCAGGCCCAGTCAGAACTCATCTCCAACTCCTCGGTCTGATTTGGCAGCGGATCAGACAGTTCATATATATACATATATTTTTAAACTTAGATTTTATTTTCAGACAGTTCATATTTTTAACATCTTATTTGGAGATGAGTCGGTCTTTGTTAACTTGGCTTGCTCTCTGAAGGACTGTAAATAATAATAATGTATATTGACTTGAAACTAATAATGTCAATATTAATGATCATAACAGTAAATATATAAATATGTAATAAATAATAAATTCTATATAAGATTTACATTTTATTTGTTTTCAGTTTCATTTTAAGTTGTAAAGGGGACCTATCATGCAAAATGCACTTTTTGATGTCTTTTATACATAAATACTCACAAAGTGTCAGACAAAGTGTCAGACAATACAACCCTCTCTCTTTTCCTCCGTGCGCAAATCTCTTAAAACGGGGGTACAACGGAGCTGTTCCAGATTTGCTGCCGATATGACGTAATATTGGAAATGTGGACTGGCTTTACACCCACGGCCCTATCAGAAACGTCGCTATCAGAAACAATGCCCGACTGTTTTGGACGCAATATGGTCTTTGTTTACATTAGCAAGCATCGCTAATACTCAGAGCTAACCTGTACTGGAGAGAGTACATGTGTAAAGAAGCAGGAAATAAAAAAAGGAACTCACCTTGTGGTATAACCGGCAAGAGAAAAAGCATTTGAGCTCCATACTGTTTCAGAAATAATCCTTGATGTGGTTTTGAACATGATATTTCAACACGGCTGAGTATCTGCTGGTAGAATCTCCCGCATGAGCAGGCATAAGCTCCGCCCCCTCTTTTTGTTTTTAAAGCTTCATACCAAGAATCAGCACTTTAGTAACAGGGTTGAAATAGAGGGGTATGAGGCATGGCTAGAATGGGTGATCTGCCTTTTTACCTTTCTCTCATCATTCCTTTCCTTTTTCTTGTTCTTCCGCCTTTTTGAAAGAGAACAAGTGTCTACAGTGTTTTGACACAAATTCTCACTCCAAGCTGTACTCAAAGGTTGGCAGCCCTGCCTAAATGGATGAATATATATTTGGATTTTGAATTTATTAGTATTTTCTGCAAAGTCATCTGGATTTTAAATCATGTTTTCCGGCTTTACAAAACGATATCTTTGTGTATACTATAAACATAAAAATGGTGTCAGGCACCCTCATATAACGTCAGGTTGCTTCAAAGAATATTAGCTACTTCCTTCAGAGTTTCAATACTTCAGGAGCCATCAGAGAAAATAAAAAATAGGTCAAAACCATACAGTCTATAAGCTTAACAAATATTTATTTTCAGCATCTGATGGAAAAAAACAACATGCACTTTTTCTTTTGCTTATAATAAAAACATTAACTTTGGCACACTGTTAGAGCATGCCCTAAGGAAGATTTTTGGTTATAGGGCCATCGCATATTTGAACAATGGTTATTATTTTTACCAGTAGCTTAGCATCTAGACCACCTAGGCTAGGATCTTGATTCTGGTGGCTAATCCTACGTGTTCAAGGATGAGGAATGCAGTGGTACTATTTACAACATGCTAGAATGTAGCTAACTACATGTATCTGGTATTGAGGGAACAAAATGCGCAGTAAAATAATTAACATATTTATTTTTGTGAAGTAATACATGTTACATAATATATATGTAATATTACAGGTTTTCAACTAAATGCAGAGTTAGTTCTGAAAAAACAGTCCACCACAGTGGCAAAGGGCAGTGCACTGAATTGCTTCCTTGACACATTTGCACTGTCCACTGCACCCCTTTTTGCATCCACAGTGGAGGAGTTCACAACAGGCCTGGGTCGCTTCTGGTAATGTGGTCCAGTAAACTTCCCAAAATATTGAAATAATAATAATAATAATCCTTAGATCTCACATTTCAAGTATAGGAAAAATAAAAAGTGTGAGTCTTTACACAAATCTTGGCAACATTTATTTTTTTAACAAAAAGGAAAGTCGGGACAAAATTGAGTCCATCATACAGCCTTCCTATTTTCGCTGAATTTGTCTTTTGTATGCTGTGATACGGTTGTGAACATAAAACTTTAAGGTCTGCCAATCCCGATGTTTAAGAGCTATTGGTTCTGCCTTTAAACATTTCTCGCAGTCGCTCTTCCCTGGCACAAGACAAGAAGTAATAAATCGACTCATGTGTTTATCAACTGCCTGGGTCTCTGTCTTTGTCCAGGGCACTCTTTTCTGAGCAGCTTTACCTGTAAGTGAGCAGAAAAAACATTTGTCAATTAAACAAAAAGGCAATGTGTAAGCTATAATTCCTCTGTGCATTCACTTAATTGGGTAGTTGCAGTCACTGATTGGATAGGTGCCCCTTATGACCAATCACAGACTATGGCCTGTATTTTCACAAGATGAGCAAACTATATTATTCAACAAATATAACCTAACAAATATAATCCAGGTTACAAGCAACACACCTGCTGCAGCCAAAGGCAGGAAGGGACGCTGGCCAAAATGGCAGACTATGTGAAGACCTAAATTGCCATGCTCATCACTATTTAATTACCAAGGCATGAGTATAGAAGACAACAGTTACTATTGGGTATTCCCTTTATATTAACAAATGTCATTATTTCAGCTGAAACCACCTGCAGAGTTAAACAGTCGGCAGCAACAAAAGGCAAACTGCTGTATACAGTCTGCAGGACTGTAAACGTACAACTACACTTCGTCGCACCTGCAACATATGAATCATACTTTGTAGTACAGGCCTCTGGAGTCTCCAAAAGTTTGTGGAGCTGGTATAATGAGTACATTATTAATGCTAATAAAAAAAATAAAAAATTGATTTGAGTTAATAACATTGCCATGTGCTGTTTTTTGTGCACCTGTTATAATGGGTGTGATTGAAACTACTGCACTCATAAAAGTGTGTCCACTAACTTCAAGCCACACATATCTATATGCCACCATCTATAGCAGGGGTGCCCACACTTTTTCAGCTTGAGAGCTACTTTTAAAATGACCAAGTCAAAATGAGCTACCTACATTACCTACACATCCCCGGGTCGCCGAGGGTGCTGGCGTTGTTTGTTCGCCGCTCCTCCGCCCCAAATCTTGTTCTTTAGTCCAGATCAGAACCCCTCCTGTCTGGCTCTCTACTTTTTAAACGTCAGTCATCAGCAAAAATAGCAGCATCTCTCTATCGAATCGACACAGATCTTTGTGTTGTCATCTCCTACCTGCTGGCTCTTTCCTGCTCACCGGACCCTAGCCCGCTAGCTAGCTAGCATTATCGGACCTAGCAGGCTGCTACCTAGATGCCCCTCGGCTCCCCGAAGTCTGCCGAGCTAACATTTCTGTCTCCACCCCAACTCCACCATAACTCCACCCTAACTCCGCGGCTCACACACCGCTGCGATCAGCCGGCTTCCCCGCTGACATCGTCTCTCCCTACCGCCTACAGCCAGTGGCTATCAAGCTAGCTAACAAGCTAGTAGGCTGGTCACCCGACTCCCACTCTGCACCAGGCTGTCAGCCCCTCCTACGATTCTCCTTCGATTCTCCTGTGAAGGTGTACACAGGTCTCAGATGGACTTGGTATCACATTAAGAACGATATTCAGTGATAAATTGGGCAACAATAGCTGGTTTTAATGATTTATTGGAGCGGATCACAGTTTACCACAGCTGAGGAGTTCTCCACGCTGCTTTCAAACTGTGAGTAAACAACGTACGCTTCACTTGGAGGCTATCTGAAGGTGTACACAGGTCTCAGATGGACTTGGTATCACATTAAGAACGATAATCAGTAATAACTCTGGCAACAATAGCTGGTTTAAATGATTTATTGGAGCTCGCAATGTTTTGAACAGACATCCCCAGTCAACTCGTTTCTTTTTTTGTAGTCCTCGCTGTTCGCGTCCGGATATCGCCATTGTAACCACAACCTCACACACTGGTACTGAATGTGCATCAAAGTCTTCCTACCGAGCCAAATATACCAAAACATTTATGTAAACGACAGAAGAAGCGATCGAAATGTGTATTTCAGTCGAAGGCCACGCCCCTCACATCTGTGCCCCAGTTGATCGGGGAACCAGTTAATCCGGAACACCGGTCCCTAGCCCGCTAGCTAGCTAGCATTATCGGACCTAGCAGGCTGCTACCTAGATGCCCCTCGGCTCCCCGAAGTCTGCCGAGCTAACATTTCTGTCTCCACCCTAACTCCGCGGCTCGTGTGGGTCTTCACATCCCGCTGCGATCAGCCGGCTTCCCCGCTGACATCGTCTCTCCCTACCGCCTACAGCCGGTGGCTATCAAGCTAGCTAACAAGCTAGTAGGCTGGTCACCCGACTCCCACTCTGCACCAGGCTGTCAGCCCCTCCTACGATTCTCCTTCGGAAACCACTGGAATTATTCTCCTGATATGCTGTGGATTATCCTTCTGATTTTACCTGGACTCACACCGCTCCTTCTTCCACGGTCATCCGGCTCCTGGCCTCTGCTGCCCGGGTCCCCAGCATTAGCTAGCTCCGTGCTAGCGCCACTTCACCTGATCATGCCGCCGCTCTACTCCCGGTCAGATCTCCACTCCTTTAATAACCGCCTGCCTCCGGACTGCATGGACATCCTCGCAGATAATTAAATACTCCGCAAACGCCGTCCTCCACACAGAGGCTCTGGCCGTACGTTTTTATTTCAATCCACGTCTCCACACTCCATCCCGTCCATTCGGTCCTGTCACACGCCCACACCACGCCATCACAACAAACAGCACGTGAATCTGACCAATCTCCTTCCACACCCCGGTCCACACAACCCCTCCCAATGCAACGTCACCTCAGAGCAGCCCTGCTCAACACACGCTCCATCCACAATAAATGCCACATTCTGAATGAATTCATTAAAGACAATAACCTGGACTTTCTGTATCTAACCGAAACGTGGCAAAAACCCCTGGACTATTTTTCTTTAAATCAAATCACCCCAGCAGGATTCACATCCATTGACAAACCTCGCCCACAAGGGCGGGGTGGTGGTATAGCTGCTATTATCAGAAAGGAAATAAAAACTACCATAATCCCCATCCCTGATGTTTCTTCATTTGAACACCTGATCTTCAAACTCTCTGGTCCCACTCCCCTGGTCACAGCCATCATCTACCGTCCCCCGAAGCCAAACCCCTCCTTTCTCTCCGACCTCTCTGACATTCTCACTCAGCTTTCTGCCATATCCCCATCTGTTCTCCTCTTAGGTGATTTTAACATTCATGTTGACGACCCGACCTGCAAATATGCCTCTGAATTTAAGGAAACCCTTCACTGCTGCAACTTCTCTCAACACATCAACTTCCCAACACACAGCCGTGGTCACATCCTGGACTTGGTCTGCTCCACTGGTCTCACCATCCATCATCTGTCCAGCCTCAATCTCCACATCTCTGATCACCTGGCTATCATCATGGACATCAACATCCCCATCCCCGCCCAAAAGCAAAAACGCACAATAACCTACAGAAATCTCAAATCCATCTCACCTTCAGCAATCACTTCCTCCATTACCTGCAAGATGTCTGTTCCCCCCCCTCCCTGCCATCTCCCAACTCATCGCCACCATCATTAACTCCTCCCTCAGATCTGGATCAGTTCCCCCCTCTCTCAAACTGGCTGCTGTCACACCCATTCTCAAAAGACCTGGACTCACACCTGACATCATGTCCAACTTCCGGCCCATCTCAAATCTCCCCTTTCTGTCAAAAATACTTGAACGTGTCATTGCCTCACAACTTAAATCCCACCTCAGCTCCAATGACCTCTTTGAGCCATTTCAATCCGGTCTCCGATCAAAACACAGCACCGAAACAGCTCTTCTGAAAATCACAAACGACCTCCTCCTCTCCTCTGGCTCCGGCAACCTGAACACCCTCATCCTCCTCAACCTCACCCCAGCATTCGACACCATCAACCACACCATCCTGCTGTCTCTCCTCGAATCATCACTCAACATCACCGACACTGCACTCTCCTGGCTGAAATCCTACCTCACCGACAGACATCAGTTTATCAACATCAACAACTGCACCTCCTCCACTGCTCCTCTGTCCCAAGGCGTCCCCCAGGGTTCGGTGCTTGGCCCCCTCCTCTTCATCCTCTACATGCTCCCCCTTGGCAAAAATAATTAGTCGCCACAACCTTCAATTTCACTGCTACGCCGATGACATCCAACTTTATATCTCAACAAAAACCATCACCCCCACAACTCACTCCACTCTCACCAACTGTCTCTCAGAAATAAAAGCATGGATGCAAACAATCTATCTCCAACTGAACAGTGCCAAATCAGACGTCATCGTCATCGGCCCCCCATCCCGTACCAAAGCCATCCAGAATTTCAACTTCACCATTGACAGCCACACTCTATCTCCCCGCCTCACATCCGCAACCTCGGAGTCATCTTCGACAGTCAGCTCAAATTCAATCACCACATCAATCACATCACCAGGACTGCCTTTTTCCACCTCAAAAACATTGCCCGTCTCCGCCCATCACTCTCCTCCTCTGCTGCTGAAACCCTGATTCATGCATTCATCACATCACGACTCGTCTACTGCAATAGCATCCTCTACGGAAGGGGTACTCAAATACAAATCTTAAAGGTCCAAAAAATGTTTTTCAATAAGACAAAGGTCCGTTTTTTTACGGTCATTCAAACTTTTAAACAACTGCAACAAGATTCTTAACACGAGGTTGTAAAAACAAAAATAATCTATGCAGCAGTTTTCATTGTGTCTGTGCTTGATCCCTCAGAGTCGCAGCGTAAGAGCTGCACAGTTATGAATAAAGGCAGCTGCACCCTCTTTCATTCAGCATTCCCATTATTGCTTTATAAATGTCTTGCCCCCTTGTGTGTCCACTGAGGTTCGTCAGGCCCAACACATCTTCAACAAACTCCCCCTTTGCCTCATCATAAAAACTCACAAACACCAGCAACTGAGCATTGTCAGTGGTGTCAGTGGACTCATCCACAGCTAAGGAAATGCACTGTGCATTTTTTATTCCATCACAAAGCTGATTAATCAAATCACCAGCCAGTATTTATGTTCTTCTGGTTGCTGTGGAATATGAGAGGGGAATTTGCTTGATTTGACCTGTTATTTCCTCTTTTTGTTTGCCTTCAAACATGGTCTCCATCACTTCAGTCATGCATTATTTTATACTTCAGTTATTATCCAGTGGAATGTCCTTACCTACTGGCCTAGTTAAATCAAAGTGGTTACTTTTTTTGGCTGGGCAGTGTAGTTTTACACACCGTCTTATTTGACTTTCTCAGGACTTAAAACTGTTTTTTGGGGGCAGACCCCCACAAAGAAAAAAATATATTTACACATGTAAGGTCATCATCTTAACAGTTGTGTATACTCATCCGTGAGCAGAGCATCAAGTTGACATGTCTATTACAGCTGAATGTGGCGATTACCATTTTGTTCAGCAAAACGCCTCACAAAATTAGTAAGATCCAAAGCTTTAGTGCGTTTTGATTAAATGCTGAGTACAGCCAAACTTGACAGTCTCTTCTCTGTCATTGTAGACCGCAAATACCTCATTCCTTCAGTACTTGGGTCCGAATGCTTCTCGTTTTGCGCCGTCCCGTTCAAATGAAATCGCCGCCAATCATAATAATAATAATAATAATAAATTCTATTTCTATAGCGCTTTTCTAAGACCCAAAGACGCTTTACATTTGGGGAAGGGTAGACGGACAAGGACAGGCAACAAAACAACAACAAAACAAAAACAAAACAGAGAAAAAAAAACAAAAAAACAGAAAGCAGTCAGGAGGAAGTGGGGGGTGAGGGGGGGGCTTATGGGTATACAGATTTGAAGAGATGGGTTTTGAGGCGGGACTGGAACAGGGTGAGGGACTCGGACTCACGGAGGTCTTGGGGGAGGGAGTTCCAGAGCTTCGGGGCTGCCACAGAGAAGGCTCTGTCCCCAAAGCTCCGGAGTTTGGCCTTGGGGTTGGAAAGCAAACCGGCTGAGGTGGATCTGAGGGACCGGGGTGGTTGGTAGAGGATGAGGAGGTCAGTGAGGTAGGGGGGGGGCCAGGTGGTGGAGGGCTTTGTAGGTGAGTACCAGGAGTTTGTGTTGGATGCGGTGTGAAACGGGGAGCCAGTGGAGTTCTTTGAGGACCGGGTTGATATGATGCCATGATTTGGTGTGGGTGAGGAGTCTGGCGGCTGCGTTCTGGACACGCTGAAGTCTATTGAGGGATGTAGTGCTGATGCCGTAGAGGAGTGCGTTGCAATAGTCCAGGCGGGAGAAGATGAAGGCGTGAATGAGTCGCTCAGCTGCAGGGCGGGTGAGAGAGGGACGGAGTTTGGCAATATTGCGGAGGTGGAAAAATGAGGTTTTTACAACTTGGCGGATGTGGGGCTCGAGGGAGAGGGTGGGGTCAAATATCACGCCAAGGTTGCGTGCCTGGGTGGAGGGGGAAACAGGGGTGCCATCGATGGTGAGTGTCAGGTTGGGGGTTTTGCTGAGGGTGGATTTGGAGCCGATGAGGAGGAGTTCAGTTTTATTGCTGTTGAGTTTGAGTAAGTTGTGTGCCATCCAGGATTTTATAGCAGTCAGACAGGATTCGATGTGGGTGAGGGGGGGGTTGTGGGGGGATTTGGTGCTGAGGTAAATCTGTGTGTCATCAGCGTAGCAGTGAAAGTCCAGGTTGTAGTAGTGTAGAATCTGACCAAGGGGGAGGATGTAGATGATGAAGAGGAGGGGGCCGAGTACTGAACCTTGGGGAACACCTTGGGTGACTGAAGCTGTGGCAGAGGAGTGGTTGTTGAGGGAGATGAAGTGGGATCTGTCGGAGAGGTAGGACTGGAGCCACCTGAGTGCAGTACCTTCGATACCGATGTCCTGGAGTCGGGTGAGCAGGATGTTGTGGCTCACGGTGTCGAAGGCTGCACTCAGGTCGAGGAGGATGAGGATGTTAAGTGAACCGGTGTCAGCAGAGGTGAGGAGGTCATTGAGGACTTTGGTGAGTGCCGTTTCTGTGCTGTGGTGGGGACGAAAACCAGACTGAAGGGGTTCAAAAAGGTGATTTGTTTGGAGATGGCGGTGGAGTTGTTTGGAGATGATACGTTCTATTGTTTTTGAGAGAAAGGGGAGGTTGGAGATGGGGTGGTAATTACTGAGGGAGGAGGGATCCAGACCGGGTTTCTTGAGGATGGGAGTGACAGCAGCAGTTTTGAAGGCAGAGGGAACGGTTCCTTGGGACAGGGAGGAGTTGAAAAGGTTGACAAGGTAAGGGCAGAGGACGGGGAGGCAGGACTTCAGTAGAGGGGTGGGTAAGGGGTCAAGCGAGCAGGTTGTGGGTTTGGAGGAGCTGATCAGTTTGAGTATTTCAGGGGGGGTAACCAGAGTGAACTGGGAGAGGCGGCCGTGGGGAGGGGGGGCTCGGGAGGTCCAGGGAGATGGAGGGAGAAATTGTGGCGGTGGGTGTTGGGGGAGATGTTTGTGTGTGAGAAGCAGTGGATAGGGAGAGATTAATGGCAGTGATTTTGTCAGAGAAAAACTGGAGGAATGAACTGCATAAGGTGGAAGTGGATGAAGAGAGGGTGTCAGCACGGGGTTTGAGGAGCTTGTTGACGGTGGAGAAGAGGGTCCTGGGGTTACGGGAGGGGTCGGTAAAGATGGTGGAGAAGTAGGCAGATTTTGCGGCAGTGAGGGCGTCTCTGTAGGTAGTGAGATGGAGTTTGTATGATTCATGGTGAACTGTGAGGGATGATTTCATGGATAGGCGTTCAAGCTGGCGGCCGGTTTGCTTCAATTTCATATTTCCACGCTCGCGCCAGGGCCAGGGGAGGGGTTACAAGACGTGCGTCTTGTGCTGTATTCACTTGCACTCGGACATTACTGAGACTTTCTCT
Organism: Trematomus bernacchii; assembly: GCF_902827165.1. Lineage (NCBI taxonomy): Eukaryota > Metazoa > Chordata > Actinopteri > Perciformes > Nototheniidae > Trematomus > Trematomus bernacchii. Next base: position 6,474,040 of record NW_022987839.1, on the reverse strand, counting down.
CATAAATGTCCGATGAGCCACAACTTTTCTTTCAAAACAAAGCTGCCAACTGGGGTGGCAGCTGGGGTGGCAATGCCTATTTGTAGGGTGGCAGTTGCCGCCCCATGCCACCCCGGTAGGGGAAACTAGGCTACTAGCTACAGTACAGATGCAACTAGATGAGCTGTTAACTCCCGCTCTGACTTTTTTTTAAAAAAAACACACACGCATTTTTCCCACCCGCATTCCGCGAAGACCCGCCCTACTGTGCCTCTGATTCGCAGACTGTTGGTGGGGGAAAAAAACGCTGACGGGATGCTGAATGTGATTGGACCAATGCGTTGACAGACACACAGTGGAACAGTCGTACATGCAGAGTGCTGTTTGCAGTGGACATAGCGGAGAATTTTGACTCGTTGCGTTGTGGCGATGTCTCACAGATAACACAGATAATACAGATAATACAGATAATACATATGAAAAGTATAATTTGCTCAGAGTCCAGAGACAGTTGTGGTTGGAGTCCGGACTTTGAGGATGCCTGCTCTACGGCATACCATCCAACCTCCTAAATAAACTCCAACATATCCAGAACTCTGCTGCCCGCCTCCTCACCCACACCCGCTCCCGAGACCACATCACTCCCGTCCTCCAGAACCTCCACTGGCTCCCTGTCCGTCAAAGAATCGACTTCAAAGTCCTCCTGATTACTTACAAAGCCCTCAACAATCAGACCCCTCCCCTACCTCACAGACCTGCTGCACCACCACACCCCTTTCCGCTGCCTCCGCTCATCAGAAGCCAACCTCCTATCCATCCCCACCCACACCAATCACCGGACCTGGGGGGACAGAGCCTTTTCCGTCGCTGCCCCCTCCCTCTGGAACTCACTCCCACAACCCATCAGAGACTGCACTGACCTCACCACCTTCAAAAAACTCACAAAAACTCACCTCTTCAATCTGGCTTTGAATGTGTGATTGTTTTTTTTGTATTATTTGACTTTAACTTTAACTATATATATTTATTTGTTGTTCTTTTCTTTTCACTATATCTGTAAAGCATCTTTGAGCACCTGTAAAAGCGCTAACAAAATAAATCTATTATTATTATTTCATTAAAAATGCTAAACATATATTTATTTATATATACTGAGTATACCTTATGTTGGTGTACCTTGCATAACTGCATGAACCCGTATGGCACAATACAAATCAGTACATTTTTGGTCTTTACGTCAATTTTATACCCTTTCTTTAGTAGAATTGTATAAATTGGAAGGCTAACTAGCTAATCAGCTCGCCGGTGATTTGCAGCTGGCGCGGTGAACTGCGTGTTCGAAAAGATGAGATCTCAGACTGGCTTACCTGTACGTCAATCAAGTGGTAAGGATGGATGATAGGCTAACTATTTTTTCTTTGCCATGCGATCTACCCACACTACCTTTGCGATCGACGTATTGGGCACCCCTGATCTATAGCATATCAATATCTTCCACTTAAGCTGTTGTCCAGAGCATCAGCAGTTTAAAGAGTGCAAAAGGGAAGATTGATATATTTTGACCAATTTTTGCCAAATGTAAAATAATATAATTAAAAAGAACATTGTAAAATGTACCTTTTGAAGTATGTCTTACAGCATGGACTTCAGGCGATTCCTGTCCCTCTGCTTTTGGCAATCTGGGTCCCTTCAGGTTCTGTGGGATTGTATTCCCCTCAGTAGGTGTAAGAGTCTCCTCTGCTGTTGGCAATCTGGGTCCCTTCAGGTTCTGTGGGATTGTATTCCCCTTAGTAGGTAGAATAGTCTCCTCTGTTGGGTTTATAAAAAATAAAAGCACTTGATTAACTTTACTGTAGAAATACTGACTATAACCAATAATATTGGAGAGGAAATTGATCACACTTGGAAAAGAAAGAACACTTTTTCCCACTTCCATGACTGGTCCTATTGCTGTGACCCTGACCAAAGGTATGTCATAGTGATACTGCAATTGTAGCAAACTAAAGTGCTTATGCAAGACCAAGAGTAAAAGACAGAAAAACAAATCCAAAATAAAACGACTGCTAAACTATTTTTGTGAATACTTTATAAACCGACATTAAATTACTAACAACAAACCATCAACGGCAGAAGCACAGTTTCCTTCCTCTATTTTCCCGTTCCCTTCTTCTTCTTCTTCTTCATCATCATCATCACTACCAAGAACTCTTTCTGTTGGAGATATACAGAGTACAGGTTAAACATGGTGAAGCAATTAGAATAATTGAGAAAAAAAACATACTGAACAAATAACATACCATCTGGCCCTATTGTGATTTCATCCAAGTTCTTTCCATGAAACTCTGCTAATCTCCCTTGCTCAAGTGCCATTAGAATTTTGCTGATCTTGGCAAGTTGAAGCGTCTTCTCCGGTAATCGATAGAATTCACGAGGAATTCTAATATCGTGACCAAGAAAGTTGGCCAGCTGGTCCATTTCTGTGTCTGTCATGTTCAGCACGGGGGAAAGGGTTGCAGCATGCTTTCTGAGTCTGGTCGATGTCAGTGACTTTGGACACTTAGCACCACATGTTTTTGCAAAGCCACGTACGCAGTCTGAACCACGGAAATGTGTCATAGCTGTAGGTCTTGCAAACATATATGCATTGTCTTTTAGAACCCCACAATCCTCTCTATACTTCACTAGGAGTTCTAATGCGCACAGCATTTTCGGAGTCAGAAGAATTGGAACTGGTCTGCCTCGCTTTCCCCTGATGACAATCCTTGAGAAATGTCTGCACAGTTTTTTTTCCACTTCAGAGAGTGCCCAGTCCACATCCTCGTGGGGATCAGAAGTGTCCCTTGACAGAAATGCAGTCAGCGGCATGCTTGCTACTTCTCCTTCCCTGCGTCGATTGAAGAGGATAATCTGTGTTAAACACACCTTTGCCAGTTCCGTCCAGGACTTTGTAGAAGGTGTTCCAGATAGTTTACTGCTGCACTCATCTTGCATCGCACTGAGAAACTGATGCATTTTTTGAACATCCTCAGTGAATGGCATAAGAGTGGGAACATTCCATTTTGATTCAGCAATGTTCCTTAGAGCCGTTGAAGAAATCATCTCGTTCCATTTCTCACTGTGAAGTTGTTGAAATTCTGTGGCCTTTCTCACAAGTTCATGATTGTTAGTTATTAACCCTTGAGCTTTCAACAGTTTGCTGACCTTGACCAGCGCATGACCAAGTTTGTTTGCAAGGGATGGAATCTGAAATGTTCCAGTTCCACAATCATAGCCACAAGTGACTTTAACAGCTCTGACCATCTCCAAGTACTTCTTAGGATTAATGAAATCCTCCAGTTTGTTTAGACTGGTGATGTTTCTGCCATTGTGAATTAACCGTCCCAATTCTCTCATCTTCTCCCTTACATTGTGTTGGTTTTTGGTGGAATTCCCACCTTTGTTCAACAAGTCCTGCCCAAGATCAGTGATGACATGGTCACTTTTAATGATATTTGTGATGGGATCAGCATTCATTGAACAAATCACTCCCCACAATTGTTTTGAAATCTGTGCAGGCACAGGCCCTGTGTATGTACACATTGACTGGACGCGATTCTTTCCAGGTTTCTGGGCAACCGATTTGGGTTTGCGTTTGCATGTGCGTATGTGTCGCCACAAGACCTTTCTGTTGAAAAGGCCTAGGCAATATTTGCAAGGAATAAACTCATTCCCCTTTGCCTGTTGAGTCGGTCTTTTAAACGGTACTAGTTCCCCATTCCCAGACTCCATGACGGCAGCATTGTGAGCATAGTTGCCTCTGTTGCGGATGTAATCCAATTGATGTCTTCTCTCCTTTGACCTCTTTGGAAAGCTAAGGGCTTTAGCTACATCTGCTTTGTCTCCATGGGCTTTTTCTAGATGCCTTGCCATTTTCGCACAAGGCCTACTACAATAAAGGCAATAGTGTCTCTTGTTGTAGACTCTAATACCATCTTTTTTTTGGGAAGCACCAACAACAATGCTCTCATGCGTGTCCTGACTTGAACATTGTTCTTTTTCTTCACTGTCTCCAAATGTCATCTGGTCGGGCACTGTGGAATCGCAGGCTGGGACATTCAATGAATCAGCCGGAGACTGCCGTTTCCTTCCTGTTTGATAGCGAGTATCACCATCACTTTCTGTCATGGGATCTGAAATCTGTGCAGGCACAGGCCCTGTGTATGTACACATTGACTGGACGCGATTCTCTCCAGGTTTCTGGGCAACCGATTTGGGTTTGCGTTTGCATGTGCGTATGTGTCGCCACAAGACCTTTCTGTTGAAAAGGCCTAGGCAATATTCGCAAGGAATAAACTCATTCCCCTTTGCCTGTTGAGTCGGTCTTTTAAACGGTACTAGTTCCCCATTCCCAGACTCCATGACGGCAGCATTGTGAGCATAGTTGCCTCTGTTGCGGATGTAATCCAATTGATGTCTTCTCTCCTTTGACCTCTTTGGAAAGCTAAGGGCTTTAACTACATCTGCTTTGTCTTCATGGACTTTTTCTAGATGCCTTGCCATTTTCGCATAAGGCCTACTACAATAAAGGCAATACTGTCTCTTGTTGTAGACTCTAATACCATATTTTTTTTGGGAAGCAGCAACAACAATGCTGTCATGCGTGTCCTGACTCGAACATTGTTCTTTTTCTCCACTGTCTCCAAATGTCATCTGGTGACAAGACTGCCGTTTCCTTCCTGTTTGATAGCGAATATCACCATCACTTTCTGTCATGGCATCTGTGCAGGGTTCTTCTGCTCCTGGTGGTCCCGAGTCTGGTGGTGTACTATCACTATTAATTGAAAGAAATATATTTTCCAGGGATTTTGTGAGGCTGGAATCACTGTCAAACTCATCCCCACTCCCAGAGATATCACTGCTGGAATCGTACAGTTCATCGGGTTCCTCTAGATGTGTGTCCTTTATCTAAAAATGAACACAGAAACAGATGTTGTTTAAACAGCATTCAAATTGTACTTCTGGAAAACTGTTCCAATCTGTAGATAATGAAAACATATTTTAAGGCATTATACCGTTTGCAATTAACAGTTTATAGTTAAAACACTTTTTTTTTTAAGAGTACGAAACTGAATCTTACTCCCAGAATAAGGCTGTTGTGCTGTCGGGGAGGCGTGTGGCGCAGTGAGTTAGTGCGCTGATCTTCGAACCAGGGGATAGCAAGTTCGAGTCCCACTGCAGTCAGCATGTCGTTGTGTTCCTGGGCAAGACACTTCACCCCAAATTGCTCCTGTGGGGATTGTCCACAGTATTGAGTATGTAAGTCGCTTTGGATAAAAGCGTCTAACAAGTAACATGTAATCTGAAATTATTATGTGAGGTTGGTAATGCTTTATTTGCGATGGAACTCTAAAACCTCTTAAAACGAAACTTTAACATAATCACCAAAATACCAGTAAGAAATAACTGCATTGTTTATGTTTTAATCTTTTGAAAGCTTCAAATTCTGTAAATAATTATTAATGGTACCAAACATTTGTTTTATATTGGTCAGCATTATCATCTTTTGTGATATTCAATATTTACGAGTTATCTTCCCTTATTTTATTTTAATTTTCTAACAATATCATTTTGTTACATTACATCAACATTAAAAACAATCTTAGTTAGTTTAAAGCCCAAAGTTTGAATACAACCAGCTTTGTTGTCTCTAGTTTGTAATACACTTAACACAGTTTCTACTCAAGATTTGATGTAAGGTGGGGACGTCGTAGGTATCTCAGAAAAGTGTGATTTTTAATCAAAAGGAAAGTCAGTTTAAAGCCCAAAGTTTGTCCTAAATATTATATTAACATTGGCCTTATAGAGGAAATTGAGAAAACCGCTCGGCAGTGCTTATTCACAATAGGTTTTCATCATAATATACTTTCATCATTCATTTATCTGCTTGAAGAAAAAGAGGAGTAACAGCTAATGATTCAGAAAGATGCTAAGTATTAAGCTAAATGTACCTCTCTGTTGATGTTGGGTTTGTTAGAGGGCCCAGCATTCCTTGTGTCAACGTTCTCCATTTCAATGGGACCATCAGGGTTGGAGTCTCTTGTCACAGGCGCCTGAAAATATATCACCATAAAAACATTTTAAAATAGAGAATAAAACCATACAATTTCATGTAATCACTACATATTATAAAATAAGACTAATGCATTTTCTAAAAGGAAACATCTAAATCTAAATGCATGTCAAAAAACACCAGACCTCAGAGAGAAAGGCCCCCCACCCATTAAATACTGTACACTAATGCTACCTTAACCTCGTCTTTCTCACACATTGAAAACAACAAGCTTAGTGGGGAAATTGCACTGCGGTCAAGCCAACCTCCACTTCGGAAAACACAGTCAAGCCAGCCCCCACATTGTATTGCGGTGCGCGAATATCCTATGCATTACGGTAGAGGCCTGGAAAAACTGCCTTCAACATAAAAGCGCTTACTCGGTCAATAACAACCTAAAAAACATACCAAACATATTCATAAAAAAGGAAGGTTTGATATTGGCCTATAATTATTCATTACGGTTGCATCTAGGTTATGCTTTTTTAGGAGCGGTTTAATTACTGCAGTTTTCAGCGCCTGTGGAAATACAGCCGAGTGGAGAGACTTGTTTACTATGTGTAGTATATCTGAGGCCATGCAATGAAAAACAGTTTTGAAAAATCCTGTCGGAATAATATCGAGGCTACAGGAGGAGGATTTCAGATGTTGAATAATGTCTTCCAGGTCTTTAGCATTTATCAGATGGAATTGTGTCATGATGTCTGGATTGACTTTAGGTGGACACAGGGACAGAACATTTGCTGCACCTGATGCAGAGGCACTGACTGCTTGTCTAATGTTCTGAATTGTGTCAGTGAAGAAGGAGGCAAATTCATTGCAGGCCCTGGTGGATAGAAATTCCGAGGCTACTGACACTGGGGGGTTTGTAAGTCTGTCAACGCTAGCAAACAAGGCACGTGAGTTGTTTTTGGCAATGATGTCAGAGAAGAAAGACTGTCGTGCATTTTTCAATTCCAAATTATAAAAGCCAAGTCTCTCTTTATAGATTTCAAAATGAACCTGGAGATTTGTTTTTCGCCACCTGCGTTCAGCTTTTCGACACTATCTTTTTTCTGTTTTCACGGTCATGGCCTTTCTCCATGGAGATATTTTCTTGCCAGTCACTTCCTTTACCTTAGTTGGAGCAATGGCATCTATAACATTTTTTATTTTTGAATTAAAATGATCTACTAGCTCATTTACTGAGATGTTAGCAGGGGCAAGTGTGGAAGAAACATTCTGAGTAAACATTTCCCTAGTATTTTCAGTTAAATATCGCTTTGTGGTTACCTCTTTTTGAACATTTTTGTGAACAGAAATAGAGCTCTCAAAGAAAACACAGGAATGATCAGAGAGTGCAACATCAGTCACCACAACCTTAGAGATATTCAGACCCTTTGAGATAATTAAGTCCAGAGTGTGCCCCTTATTGTGCGTGGGCTCCGTCACATGCTGAGTCAGTCCATAGTTATCAAGAACACAAAACAGTTCATTAGCCCCTCTGTCCTGGGGGTTGTCAACATGGATGTTAAAATCACCAACAATGACTAGAAGGTCAAAGTCAATACCAAGCGGCAAACTCTGGGGAAGAGCCGGGACGCCCTACGTCCATTTATATATACAGTCTATGGTCAATACACACTATAGACAGCAGTTCAGTAAAGTCATCAAAAAAGCTTGCACAGTATTTGGGTGCTCTATAGATATTTAGGAACAGAGCTCGAGAGGAGCATTTCAGCTGAAGGGCCACATATTCAAAAGAAGCAAAGATGAGATTATTACAGCAGAAAACACAGAAACACAGAAAACTAACGGCTGTCACAATGAAGTCAAATAATGAACATGATGTTCATTATTTGACTTCATGTTCAGAACATGTGATAATATTATATCAGAGTTTCACACGAACAATGTTTATTCAAACAAAACAAGAACGTCACAAATGTACTTTATCACTTCTCATACCTAACGTGTCTTAGTTTTTAGAAAATCACCTGAAGTAAATACAAAAAAAAGTATCAAAAAAGCAACTCAAATATTTCCATTGAACCAAAATTTGGAATACAAACTATTCAGTGAAGGTTACACACATGAAGCAAATACGATGTTGGGCAACAAACATTCTGAACTCGATGCTCACTAAAATTGCAACTGCAGACATAACAGATAATTGAATAGCAAGTATAATATATACAGACGATATGTGACCCGCTCTATCGAAATCAGTCGGAAGTCGCAACGGCTCATTTAAAAATAAACGTGTATTTGTGTAAAAAGATTTTTTCCGGGGTTCGGGTTTTTTGTTTGATTTTAAATAAACAAAGTCTTGGCTTTCAGAATATGAACATTTTATTTCCAAAATCAAACGATAAATACATGTTTGAAGCTTGAAAAGGGAAGATGACAGCTCTCACTCGCCACTGCTGTTCCCCTCCCTCCCGCTGACATTATGAATGTAAGCCGTATAATAATCATAGATAACACGGCAGGGTCCGTTAGTTGGTTTTCATCTGATTTCAAATAAACAAAGTCTTGGCTTTGAGAATATTAAACTTGTTTCGGCAAATTCAGATGATAAATACAACTTTGAAGCTTGTAACGGCATAATTACAAGCGGAGAACGGAGTGACTTAACGTCACAGCAGGCATAACAACAGCCGGTGTTTCTTGTGAGTGTTTTCCCCGGGAAACAAACACAATACACACAAACACACACACGTATACACACAAACACTCGCGAGCTTCCCCCAGACCAGTAATCCAAACGAAAATATTTTCCCTCCGTACTACTTTGATCATTTGCTAATAATCAATCCGATCGATGGATTCCAGAGAAGAGGAAACTTTGAAGGCCTTTTTCTCAAAATGATGACTCGTGACAGTCATTATATAATGTGACATATTTTGCTTAATATTTGGAGTACAAAAACAATCCTGATATCATTAGAAAGCTAGGAATCTCCTCTTTCCAACAGTGTATACAACTCTAAATGTGTCTTCGGGTCAATGCGACTGATTTCAATAGAGCAAGTCACATATTAAGAAATGTATGTAAAAGATCAAAACTTTTTTTTTAATAAAATGTCTCAACATATGTAGGACTTTTTAGATGTTTCATACAGGAACATTTAAATACATTTCATTTTGAAGGAGTTAACTACATCCCTTCTCTTTTGTAAACTTGCAGAGGGCTGTGGGAGATTTAAAGATGGACTTTATGAAACTACTACCACATTTTTTTATTCAAATTGATAAATGTAGATTTCTAATATTAAATCTAAATGGAAAAATGGAAATTCGCTATTTGAACTAAACTCAAAGAGTGTCAGGATATGAAAAGTAAAACAGTTTGCAACACTGATGAGTTAACTTTATTTATTCTATTGAAAATCAATAACAGCTGGAAAAAAACCTTGATTCATGATTAAGAATTATGAGTCAAAGCATCTCTATGTTGAAAAATGTAATGAAAAAATTCAAAACAAGATACATGTGCACAGCTTCAGATATTAAAGCAGACGGCAAAAATCACGCAGTCATGAGAAAACAATATAAATGAGAACAATTAAATAGAGAATTTAAAATAATTCCCACAAAGGACAAAAACATAGATACTCGTAGAAGAATTAAGTGTCTGCCACATTCATCGGAAGAACAAAAACTAGGCTACTTCATTACACTTAGGGATGCTCCGATCGATCGGTCACCGATCGAGATCGGCCGATACTCACTCTCTACCGATCGATCGGCGCTCTCTAAACATGCCGATCGCGAGTGCCGATCGCATGACGTAAAACACATACACTTTTCTCTGTGCGCGGCAAAACAAGCTGACAAAATGGCTTCACCAGTCTGGCAATATTTCAAGGTGTCCGAAACAGACATTAAAATAGCCGTATGCAAGGAGTGTGAAGCAGAAATCCCCCGTGGTGGAACGCAAAAACGACAATTTAATACCACAAATTTATTTCGACATTTGAGAGTTCATCACCTCAAAGTATACAGCGAGTATGAAAGGCAAGCCAGCGCGTCAGTAAAAACTCCGTCATCCACTCAGTTGACAGTTAGTGAGACATTTAAACGGCAGGAACCCTATAGCAGGGACAGCAAGAAGTCAAAAGAAATAACAGCAAAGGTAATGGAATTCATTGGACTTGATCAGCAGCCTCTTTCTGTAGTGGAGGATAACGGGTTCCGACGACTTATTACCACCTTGGATCCACGCTATATCCTTCCAGGGCGTAAATATTTCACAGACGTATGCCTGCCGCAGTTATACCAAACAGTGTATACACACATAGACAGCATTTTAAAGGACAATGTCACATCAATTAGTTTTACCAGTGACATCTGGAGCTCGAGTGCATGTCCCATGTCCATGTTAAGTTTAACTGCGCACTTCATTGATCAGGACTTCAAACAACACAACGTTGTTCTTCAGTGTCAAGAATTCCCCGGGTCACACACAGCGGAGGCTCTGGCTGCTGCATTCCGTGAGATGTTCCGATCCTGGGGAATCCCGACAGAAAAGGTCCACGTTATTCTAAGGGATAACGCAAAGAACATGGTAAAGGCCATGAAGGATGCGGGTGTACCCAGCCTACCCTGTATGGCGCATACACTCCAGCTCGTTGTGAACGAGGGAGTATTGTCACAGCGAAGCATTTCTGACATAACAGCTGCAGGGAGACGGATCGTCGGTCATTTTAAACATTCTCCATTAGCATACTCACGACTCCAAAGTATTCAGCAACAACTTGGCCAACCTACAAAACGACTACAACAAGATGTAGCCACAAGGTGGAATAGTACTTTGTATATGCTGCAGAGTTTACTTGAACAGAAACGGGCACTATCTGCTTATGCAGCCGACTATGACCTGCCTTCAACGCTCGCCGGCCATCAGTGGAAATTGATTGAAAATATGTCTTCCCTCCTCGCACCATTCGAAGAGCTAACGCAACAGATCAGCTCATCAACTGCATCTGCTGCAGATGTTATACCATCCATTAGAGCTCTTACGCGTCTCCTTGAGACAACAGCTGAGACGGACCATGGCGTGAAAACATCAAAAGCCACCTTGTTGGAAGCAATCCAGAGGCGATTCGGTGACATTTGGTCTCAGCCCCTGTATGCAATTGCCACACTTCTGGATCCGAGGTGAGAAAACGAATAGACCTGGCCTACTTCGTAAATATTTATGTTATGCAGGCCAAATTACATAAAAAACAAGTAGCCTATGCTATTGGTAAAAGGAATGCTATAAGTTCAATTTTCTTAGAATTAATAAAAAAACACTTAAGAGTTGTGCAATGTATATATAGGCTATAAACCCGCAAATAACCTAACCTACGGAAGTACATCAAATAAATAATAATGTTGTTTGCTTTTGTTTTCTGTTTCGTTTTTTGGTTAAAAAGGTACAAAGACCGATATTTCCCAGACGCACTCAAGCCACAGCTACGTGTTCTGCTTTTGGGTATCCTTGCCACCCGTTCAGGCTCCAGCCCAGAACGGCTTGAGAAAAATTCGGAGGCGAGCGGCTCTGAGCCCCCAGAGAAAGTACCCCGAGCTGGCTCTTTGCAGGCCATGTATGAGGAATTACTGGATGAAGATGTGGAACATGGTGCTGGCAGCAACGACAGCAGTCAATACGCATCGCAGATGAATCTCTACTTGTCAGAGCCACTTCTCCCACGAAGCGGACAGCCGCTTGCTTTTTGGCAAGACAATAAAAGCCGCTTCCCCGCACTCGCAGAAGCTGCACGAGCCTACCTCTGCGCGCCGTGCACAAGTGTAGATAGCGAGCGACTTTTCAGCACAGCTGCGAATGTTGTTGATGAAAAGAGGAACAGGCTGACTTCCAAAAATGCGGAGATGCTTATATTCATCAACAAGAACTTGCCGTTGATGCGCATGCAAGCCTAAAGAATAGCCATGGCAGGTTGTAAAAACATGTAGGCCTACATGTTGAGGAGGAATGTTTTATAGTATTTGATTTGGCTATTGCCTTTCTTTGTTTCCATTTAAATATTGTCTACATTTGAAGTAGGCTTATTTTTAGAAAGGCCCTGTATTTTGTTCCGTCTATTGACATGTATTTGTATTGCCTTATATAAGCTATAATGGTTTCTTATGATTTGAAAAATTGCTTTTATTCCATAGGAAGGCTAAAATATTTGCTATACTGCACTTTAGCCGAGCATAGGCTATTATATTGATTTTAGTTTCTTCAAAATCTACATGCCCTAAGAGAATGGAATATGTTGGATGTGTTGCCTTTCGATAAATAAACAGTTGTCAATTTATGCTTTCTCAGGTCTTAATTATATTTCTGCAATGCTGTGTTAAGAATAGTTACTTTTGTTGCTCTAAATAGTAAATAAATATATAATGTACACAACAGAGTTTCCGTTAGAAAGCTCTCCCGGATCTCCGCCCGCGGTGACTGACAGGTGACACACACTTCAAGTTATATTTCTGCAATGCTGTGTTAAGAATAGTTACTTTTATTGCTCTAAATAGTAAATAAATATATAATGTACACAACAGAGTTTCCGTTAGAAAGCTCTCCCGGATCTCCGCCCGCGGTGACTGACAGGTGACACACACTTCAAGTTAGATCCTAACACACTTAGCTATTTTATCTACCTCTGGAACAAGCTAAACTAGTTATAAATATATGTATTCTTCACTGTCGGGTCACTCATTAATATTACTGAATCAGCGAGCTGCATGAGATACTGACAGGCTGTCAGGAGAGAGAGAGAGGGGGAGAGAGGAAACGAGAGCGCTTCCGCTAATTTCTCCGGTGTTATTATATTTATATATACAGTCTATGGTTATTATCCAAAGTTAATGTAAACTTGAATAATGTACTTCATTTGAATGTAATAATTATGTTGGTTGTTGTTTGTGGAAGCGCCAGTGAATGAGCCCCATTAACTGAGTTTTAAGCATTACTTTAAATGGAAGATCCCCTAGGCCCCGCCCCCTCGATCGGATCGGCAATCGGTATCGGCCGATACTGATTCCGGCGATCGGCGATCGGCCCCAAAATTGGCGATCGGAGCATCCCTAATTACACTGATAGGAAAAAGTGGTGCAAAATGCAATACATATAGTAGTAGACAATATATTGAAAACTTCTGATCAAAAGTGTAAGACCATAGCCTTAAAAAGTCAAAATCTGCGCAAAGATGTGGCTTTCATGTCAGGCATTCAAACTGTCATGACATCCTGATGGAAAAAGGCTTTCTGTCTTTGAACGTGGCACGATTGTGGATAATAAAAGTCAAGTGGTAGACCCCAAAAACATTTCAGCTGAGCCGAATGATCCTATGGGCTTTCCGTAAAGACACAGGCCAAAACTCGACCCAAATTAAGGCCATTACAGATGCTGACTGCAGCCCAATAACCAAAATAGTTTTCTATCTGTGTTTTTAATTTTCGCACCACGACACCAAGTCAACATTCCTTGTCCACGTCAACCTACATTGTAATAAACCTGTTTCTGATTCTGATAAGACGGCATCTGGGAGAGAAGGGCTTGAAGAACAAAAAAATTATTTGAATGCTATGTCTCCTAACGCGCCAAAAACTTGCCCGTCTGGACTTTGCAATGGAGCATACAAAATGGGACATTGAACGGTGGAAGGTTTTGTAACCTGGATTGTCCTGATGGCTTCCAACTTTAGGAGAATCCATTATGATCTGGGGTCTTTCTTCTTTCAATGGTGGTGACTGGGTCTTTCAACAGAAAAACAACCCACTGATTAAGGACTTCTTCCAGAAGAATAACGTCACTCTTCTGTACCATCCTGATCTAAATCCGATTGAGAACGTTTGGGGATGGAAGGCAAGGGAAGTTTACAAAAACGGACGTCAGTTCCAGAGCGTGGATGCCCTTCGTGAAGCACCATATGGAGCAACGTTGCCAAAAGCCGCATGGAAACACTCGCATCAAGCTTGCCTAAATTAATTTTTGAAGTTATCACTGGTGGGGTAACTCATTACTGGGTTCATTTTTCACACTTTAATTTCTGTTTTTTTGGCTATTGTCTTACATTATATATGCGCTGGTGATCAGCCTGTTTGAGTTTAAATTCAGGTTTCAATAAATTGCCTACTTTCTCTTTTGGTCTCTTGCTACTGTTTCTTGTTTTTTCATTTTGAAGCTCTACTTACAACCTGGTTATGATCCACCAGTACGAAATGGGAATTCTGGTAATGTCTTTTTTTTATTCAGGAGTGTATAACAATACAGCTATCAGGATATTAGGAGAAGTAACAGCTGGCTTGGCTCTCAAAAGACGATGGACTGTGAGTTTACTTGATGTAGTGAACGTTTTCCCACATTCTTCACAACAGTATGGTTTCTCTCCCATGTGAATACGATGATGGACTTTGAGTTTACTTGATGTAGTGAACATTTTCCCACACTGTTCACACCAGTATGGTTTCTCTCCCGTGTGAATATGATGATGGATTGTGAGTTTACTTGAAGTTGTGAACGTTTTCCCACACTCTTCACAGCTGTGTGGATTCGCTGGTGGGTTTGAAGGTGACCTTTCTCAGAAAAGTGTTTGCCACACTGTTTACAGCTGTAGGGTTTCTCTCCAGTATGAATGCGCTGATGAGATGAAAGGTTGCTTTTCTGAGCAAAGGTTTTCCCACATTGGTCACAGCTGTATGGTTTCTCTCCAGTGTGAATACGATAATGTGACTGAAGTCCACCTGGAGTATTGAAAGTGTTGCCACATTGGTCACAGCTGTACGGTTTCTCTCCAGTGTGAATACGATGATGGACTTTGAGTTTACTTGATGTAGTGAAAGTTTTCCCACACTCTTCACAGCTGTGTCGTTTCTCTCCAGTGTTAATGCATTGATGAATCTTTAAAGTATTCGATGTTGAGAAGGATTTGTTACACTGGTCACAGATGTGAGGTTCAGTTTGCTTTCTTCTTCTCCGTTCCTAAAATATACAGCGAGAGACAAAGAGTTAGTGAGAGGCCGTCGTGCAGAGATCTACAAAAATGAAACAAGCCCATTTGATTTTATATGACCAAATCATACTTAATCAAATTTGATTACGTTTTCTTTCAACTTTTCAGATTTCTGTATTTCTTTCTCAATTTAATTGAAATCAGATTTTTCTCCGAATTTTTTTATCAGATTTGTTACATTTTTCAGAAGTGATTTTTCGTAATATGGACTTTTTTCATAATTACGACATCTTTTTTCAGAATTGTGACTTTTTTTTAATAATATTGTATATTTTTTCATTATACATTTATTTTCATAATAATAATAATAATAAATGGAATTTATAAAGCGCCTTTCACGGGACCCAAGGTCGCTGATATAAAATCTGAATATTTAATTTTTTCTCAGAATTGTATGCATAGTATTTCCATTTTATGCTACTTCTACTCCACTACAGTTCAGAGGTAAATGGTGTACTTTTACTCCACTACTGTATTTAATACCTTTAGTTGCTTTACAGATCTGGATTAATGATGTGATAATCAACTCTTAAAATCAGACTTTAGTTCCACCTGGAGTAAATTCACAAACTACCCTGCAGTATACAAAGTAATTCAAACTAGCTGCACCTTTACCAGCTTTGATAACACTTTAATGATCAATAATTATAAAACATATCATATATATTATTCTGAAATTGTATTTCTCTTTCATAATACATTTATTTTCACAATTCTTACTTTTTCTCAGAATTCTGACTTTTTCTGAATTTGATTATTCTAAACATTTGTAATCTTTTTTATATTTACATTATTTAGAATTACAAATGTTTTCAATATTGAGATTTGTCCAAACTCTTATAAGAATCTAAATGTTTCTGAATTATAATTTTGACTTTAAAAACAAAAAGTCGGCTTCCGGTTTGGCGAATGGCGGAGTAAGCTGCTAGTCGGAAGAGCTCGGTCACAATTTAACATTTACTTGTAATTTGCCCCGTCTTATTTCCCATCTAAACTTGCAAGGCCTGCGGGTGTGTGTCAGTATGTAGTGTCTCTACTTTAAAGGGTCCTCTCATGCTGATGTTCAGGTGTATATCAGTGTGTAGTGTCTCTGCTTTAAGGAGTCCTCTCCTGCTGGTGTTCGGGTTTATATCAGTGTGTAGTGTCTCTTCTTTTAAAAATATTACAGGAGCTGGCAAACAAAAACAGTATTAAGTGCCTGAGCCATTGTTACTGTGGAATGTCCTTGGGGTTTTCGTATTGTGATGACGGGAGGAGAGGCTACCGGCATCTGGAAGAGTGACTTTGACTTGGTGTCGACTGTACACGGTTTGTCATGGGGAAGAAGACCAAGAAAAGCGACAACAATGAGAGCGACGGCGGAGGCGAGGAGGACTGTGGGTTAGCATCGCAAGCTAGCAACAACTCCGCACATGGCGAGGTCGGCAACGCGACGCTGTATCTCTCTGACATACAGAAGCTACTCACCGGCATGGAAGAGCGTATCACCGGAAGCTTGACAGCACAAATAACATCCAAACACGCAGCTATAATCAGGCACAATGAGACAATCCAGGCCATTGAAAATGAACGACTTCCAAGGAAGAATAACTACAGTGGAGTTTACACTGGCTGATATACTGCAGGAGAACAAACAACTGAAGCTGAAAGTTGACGACCTTGAAAACAGATCCAGGAGGTGTAATATTCGTATAACAGGTATACCTGAGCGAGCTGAGGGTGCCCATCCAGCCACTTTTTCTGGCTGAAATATTCGGCCCAACGCGTTTCCTCGCCCCTTGACCGTGGATAGAGCGCACCGGCTGGCCGTCCAGAGGAGACAAGACGGCGCACCGCGTCCCTTCATAGCCAGCATTCACCACTTCCAGATGAAACAAAGAGTAATGCAGCTTGCACGGGAGAAGGGTCCCCTGATGTACAGAGGCGCAGAGATTCACATATATGCGGATTACAGTGCAGAAGTAGCCAGGAAGAGAGCCGCATTTACCCCCCCATCAAGTAATAATAGGACATGCACAAACAACGGCCAAAAAGGGCGCAGAATTATAAAGTACCAACAAAAGGAGGACTCTAAAAAGAAGTCTAATTGCATACAGGGGAATAAACACTATTACACTAAATAAGAAACAAAACAAAACCTCACTTTAAAAGTGGTACAACTAACAAAAAGAGTCTGTACAAAAACACAGCTAAACTAAAGGCAACAGTCACAAAATCCTAAGCTACTCTAAACACTAACTAAGCTACTCTACACTCTAACTAAGCTACTCTACACTCTAACTAAGCTACTCTAGACACTACTAATCACACGAGTTTAACCACAGTTAACAGAATTCTCTAAGGAGCAAGTAGCGAGAGGCGTCTGTCCACATGTCAGAGCCTCCAGAGTGATAATTGTCCCCAGGCTTTGTAGTCATCTCCAGCAGGTGTGCGACGGCTTTGCGCTGCGATTGGAGTGCGTCGGGCCCGGCGTGCTCCAATCACAATCTTCAGGGGGTGGACCAGGAGATGGCAGCCAAAGACGTCAGGGCAACCGCACAGCTCATTTGCATATAACACAGGTTAACACAGTTAAGACGACCAGGAAGGTGGCAGCCGTAACAAGTGTGGCTGTCAATGGTGAAGTTGAAATTCTGGATGGCTTTGGTACAGGATGGGGGGCCGATGATGATGTCTGATTTGGCACTGTTCAGTTGGAGATAGTTTGTTTGCATCCATGCTTTTATTTCTGGGAGACAGTTGGTGAGAGTGGAGTGAGTTGTGGGGGTGATGGTTTTTGTTGAGATATAAAGTTGGATGTCATCGGCGTAGCAGTGAAATTGAAGGTTGTGGCGACTAATTATTTTGCCAAGGGGGAGCATGTAGAGGATGAAGAGGAGGGGGCCAAGCACCGAACCCTGGGGGACACCTTGGGACAGAGGAGCAGTGGAGGAGGTGCAGTTGTTGATGTTGATAAACTGATGTCTGACGGTGAGGTAGGATTTCAGCCAGGAGATCGCAGTGTCGGTGATGTTGAGTGATGATTCGAGGAGGGACAGCAGGATGGTGTGGTTGATGGTGTCGAATGCTGCGGTGAGGTTGAGGAGGATGAGGATGTTCAGGTTGCCGGAGTCAGAGGAGAGGAGGAGGTCGTTTGTGATTTTCAGAAGAGCTGTTTCGGTGCTGTGTTTTGATCGGAAACCGGATTGAAATGGCTCAAAGAGGTCATTGGAGGCGGGATTTAAGTTGTGAGGCAATGACACGTTCAAGTATTTTTGACAGAAAGGGGAGATTTGAGATGGGCCGGAAGTTAGACATGATGTCAGGTGTGAGTCCAGGTCTTTTGAGAATGGGTGTGACAGCAGCCAGTTTGAGAGAGGGGGGAACTGATCCAGATCTGAGGGAGGAGTTAATGATGGTGGCGATGAGTTGGGAGATGGCAGGGAGGCTCTCTTTAACAAATTTGGAGGGCATTGGGTCAAGTGTGCAGGTGGAGTTAATTCCAGTCATGAAGTCGGACAGTTGCATGGGGGTCACAGGGGAGAAGTGGGACAGGGGCTGTGAGGTGAAGGGGGGGGAGCCAGGAGGGGAGGTGGGGGGTGCTGATGAGGGTGTCAGATTGCTGTAAATGTTGCTGATTTTGGTTTGGAAAAACGAGAGGAAGGAGTTGCACTGTTCGGTGGTGAAGGATGAGGTGGCGTTGTCACAGGGTTTGAGAAGTTTGCTGATGGTGGAGAACAGACGCTTGGGGTTGCTGGAGCCAGACTGAATGAGTTGTGAGTAGTAATTAGACCGGGCTGCTTTGAGTGCGTTACTGTACTGCTGGAGATAGTCTTTGTATATTTGTAAATTTAGCAGATATCAGACGTCAGGTAGCAGCAACTCTACCTACCCCAGCTACTGGTCCGCTCCACCGTATCCAACCAGGCGACTTCGTGCTGGTCAAGGACTTCCGAAGGAAGAGCTGGAGATCCAGCCGTTGGCAGGGTCCCTACCAGGTGCTCCTCGTCACCCAGACAGCGGTCAAGGTTGCCGAGAGAGCCACGTGGGTCCACGCCAGCCACTGCAAAGCTGTCATCACCGCCCCGGTCCAGTAGAAGCGACAAGTGAAGTGCCAAGTCACCACCCTACGTTGTAGACCCTAAGGAGACAACACCACCACCACCTCGGACCAAGAACATAAACTTTGTGCCTGATCACTGGCGAGTGATTGAAGATGGAGCATATCATATATATTATTCTGATATTGTATTTCTCTTTCATAATACATTTATTTTCATAATTCTTACTTTTTCTCAGAATTCTGACTTTTTCTGAATTTGATTATTCTAAACATTTGTAATCTTTTTTATATTTACATGATTTAGAATTACAAATGTTTTCAATATTGAGATTTGTCCAAACTCTTATAAGAATCTAAATGTTTCTGAATTATAATTTTGACTTTAAAAACAAAAAGTCGGCTTCCGGTTTGGCGAATGGCGGAGTAAGCTGCTAGTCGGAAGAGCTCGGTCACAATTTAACATTTACTTGTAATTTGCCCCGTCTTATTTCCCATCTAAACTTGCAAGGCCTGCGGGTGTGTGTCAGTATGTAGTGTCTCTACTTTAAAGGGTCCTCTCCTGCTGGTGTTCGGGTTTATATCAGTGTGTAGTGTCTCTTCTTTTAAAAATATTACAGGAGCTGGCAAACAAAAACAGTATTAAGTGCCTGAGCCATTGTTACTGTGGAATGTCCTTGGGGTGTTCGTATTGTGATGACGGGAGGAGAGGCTACCGGCATCTGGAAGAGTGACTTTGACTTGGTGTCGACTGTACACGGTTTGTCATGGGGAAGAAGACCAAGAAAAGCGACAACAATGAGAGCGACAGCGGAGGCGAGGAGGACTGTGGGTTAGCATCGCAAGCTAGCAACAACTCCGCACATGGCGAGGTCGGCAACCCGACGCTGTCTCTCTCTGACATACAGAAGCTACTCACCGGCATGGAAGAGCGTATCACCGATATACTGCAGGAGAACAAACAACTGAAGCTGAAAGTTGACGACCTTGAAAACAGATCCAGGAGGTGTAATATTCATATAACAGGTATACCTGAGCGAACTGAGGGTGCCCATCCAACTACTTTCATTGAATCCTTTCTGGCTGAAATATTCGGCCCAACGCGTTTCCTCGCCCCTTGACCGTGGATAGAGCGCACCGGCTGGCCGTCCAGAGGAGACAAGACGGCGCAGCCTAACAGACGTACAGGTAGAAAAACGAACAATACCGCAGAGTCTGTCCTCCATAAAAACAGCCACTTTCCATGATATGTTTGTGATGTGTTTACTTAAACCAGCGATGGGGCGTATTCATTGATGTGTTATATCAGTCTATCCTGTCATTTGTTTTATTTTCATGATTGATCAAAGTATGATCAAAAGGGGGGAATGTAGTGGCAATTTCTTATATTACTTGATAGGGTAAAACCAAATATACAACGCTTATATGATGAAAAGTGTACTCAGTAACCCAGTTTTCATTGCTCGACTTGTTGTTCACCCAGATGCTTCCTGCCAAGGTCAAATTTGAACAGTACAGTGTATTGTTCCTCAAAAGAGCATTGCAAGATAACAGTCAGAAGAAAGTGTTATCTCTCTTTGTCTGCACAGCAACAGTTACAGGAAGACCGCCAAAGTCCTCTATAAAACACACACACACACATTTTCCTCTGTTTGTTTGTAGCCTTTATTTAACCAGGTGAAAATCCCATTGAGATCAACGATCTCTTTTTCAAGGGAGACCTGCAGCACATTGGTTACACATAAAAACAACAGAAAACAAAAAGGACATCATACAACATAATTACAGGGATATAAATTAGCAACCTATTCACAATGACAGATATCTAATAACATTTCATCCAGGCGAGCTTTAAAATGATGCAAGGGAACCAAAATGCTCAGTTTCAAGCTAGAGGAGCAGCGCACATAAAAGCTTTAGTACCTAAAACAGTCCTAGCACTTGGCACATGTAATCAAAACACATCCTGGGATCTCAGGCAATAGCTACTTGCCACTCTCTGTGAAATCAGAGAGCAGATATAAGTTGGTAGTTTACCCAACATGGCTTTATAGATGAACATGTACCAATGACTGAGCCTCCGTACAGTTAGTGAAGGCAGACCTGCCTTGGCATACAGGGTACAGTGATGAGTAAGTGCTTTACAGTTAGTAACAAATCTCAGAGCACTGTGATAGGCGGCATCTAACTTTTCCAGGCAATGGGCAGGTGCATTCATGTAGATCAAATCACCATAGTCCAGCACAGGTAAAAAGGTCACAGTGACTAGCCTTTTCCTGGCTTCAAATGAGAAACAGGACTTGTTTCTAAAAAAGAAACCTAGTCTAACCCTCAGCTTTTTAAGCAGATTAATGGCCTGAAGTTTAAAAGTAAGAAAATCATCAAGCCAGATACCTAGGTATTTATAACAGGTAACCACTTCGAGTACTTGTCCTTGCATAGTAACAATATCCAAAGCAATCTCTGGAGTCTTTTTAGCTTTTGAAAAAAGCATTACCTTGGTTCTCTCAACATTTAAAAGAAGCTTAAGCTCAGCGAGCTGAGTCTGAATAATGTGAAAAACAGCCTGTAATTTAACAACCGCCTCCTTAATGGAGGGACCTGCACAATACATCACAGTATCATCTGCATAAAAATGTAAAGTAGCTTCATCCACATTTTCACCTAAACTATTGATGTAGATGGAGAATAAAAGTGGACCTAAAACAGAACCTTGAGGAACACCATTAGCAATGTTCAACCACTCAGAAGTGAGCCCATCAAAGTGAACACATTGGGACCTTTCAGAGAGGTAGTTCACAAACCACCCCACTGCATAGCTGGATATGCCAATACTGAGTAGCCTCTGCTTTAAGATGCAATGATCGACGGTATCAAACGCTTTGGAAAGGTCAATAAATAGAGCTGCACAACTCTGCTTATTATCTAAAATACTCGTAATGTCATTCACCACTTTCATTGTGGCAGTGATGGTGCTATGTTTCTTTCTGAAGCCTGACTGATATTTAGACAGGATATCATTTTTACATAAAAACTCCTTTACTTGTTCACTCACTAGGCGTTCGAGCACCTTCGCCAGAACTGACAATTTAGAGATGGGCCTATAGTTATTTAAAACAGTTGCCTCCCCTCCTTTTAGCAAAGGCAAGACATAAGCTGACTTCCATACTTTTGGAATTGCATTTGTGCTGAGGGAGAGGTTAAAAAGAGAAGTAAGAGGTGGAGCAATAAAATCTGCAGCTATCTTTAAAAAGAAAGGTTCTACGTTGTCCGGGCCAGCCGGTTTCTTAGGATCTAACTTAGATAATGCTTCATGAACAACATTAACAGTAAAAGGAGTAAAACTGAAAGTAGTTTTTTGTTTTTGAATATCCATTTGTGAAAAGAAAATCCAATGACCAAAACATACACTGACCGATCTTCTTCCTGCTGTCAGTCAAAATGAATATTAATATGTGGCGTTTCTTTGACTATTTATAGGAAAATATGGGCATTACGTGAAGCCCGCAAAAGCTGCACCGCATTTCGAGTTGATTGTGTTTTATAAATCCGAAAATGTCTGTGCGTATTTATTTGCGTTGTCCTACGTACAGATGTAGCACTCCAGATAGGACTCCAATGGGTGTGTCCCAACCAAAAACCCAGCGGATCCCAGTGACTGGGGGCGTTGCCAAATTTCCCCATTTGTTCAATTACAGGATTTAACCATGAGATGGCGCTTCATTCACAAATACACAAAGACAACTTGGTGTTGTAGAACATAGTCTGTTTGCAATGTTTGCAGCTCTGCAGTTGTGTTTGCTGAATACTGTAGCATTTAATCACTTATTTGTTATGGTTTTCACAGGCTGCTATAACGAAAAAACATCAATATTTTTAGATCAAACAAAGTATATCTAATCTTATTATCTTGATTGTAATTCAATAATATATAGTCTTTATATATTATATAATCATAATAATGTAAATGTATACACTTCTTTATTTTTTATGCTCATACTTTTACAATAGTTTGCTTTATGCAGTATATTTTTTGTAATATTGTTGTAAATCACATTGAAGTAAATCAACTTATACATTAAGATAAGATAAGATAAGATGGACCTTTATTAATCCCCGTGGGGAAATTCAGTAGTTCAAACAGCAACAGGGTGAGAGTGAAAAACAGGACAGCACAGATTCACACAGATTAATAAAAATCAAAAATAAGATCAGCGATAAAAATAAAAATAATAATGAGAAACTATGAAATAAGAAATGAATAAAATTAAAATGTAATTATCATATCATATATTATAATGTATTGTATTATTATGGAATATCATACCCCATTATGCAGATGCCACATTGAATGGATGAACACATTTATGCATCAATAATTACAACAGAGTATTTCTAATAAGTTGTAAAAATACTTATATGTATTTAATACTAATAACATAATGATTAATTTTACTTTCAGATGATAATACTTTTCAGGGTTAGGGTTAGGTCCGGTCTGACAGCGCTTGGCTCTCTGCTGCAGAGAGGAAGAGAAGGTCACTGCTCTAAACAAAGTCAAAAATCGTACATCCAAACGGAATAAATATAATTAATTATTATTAATACATTAAGTCTTGTTCATTGTTTTTCACTTTTATTAAATGTTTGATATTTCTGGCACAGACCCTTTCATACCAGCAATGCGCGATAGAAACAACAGGAAGTACGACAGCTTAAATATGCGAACACAAACCTACAGACTGGGGGTTGGGAGATCACAGGAGGGGGGGGGGGGGGGGGGGGGGGGGGGGAGCTGTGGAATGTGACCATCCCCCTCGGGAGACTTCCTCCACACATTCCGATGGCCAATTAGTTTTAAACAAAGAGTTCGCAACATACAGTAGGCAACATAGGGGGGTGGGGGCTGGTGAACGGTATGGTCATTGTTTGTAAACACTGTGAAATGTTTACTTTATTTGATCATTTCAGTTAAAAACTAACGTTCATATTTCTCTTTTTGAGAAGAGAAATATAAATATGTTAGTGGCTGACCCAGCCCCATGGTCTGTCACAGTAGTGCGGGAAAGGTTTCAAATTGCCTAAGTCACAACAACATGTTCGTAAATTGGCCTAAGTAATCTAATCCTCTTATTTTACACAATTGACAGACAGTGTTATTTGTACGTCAATAGTCATATATTGTCATAACCTTTTTGTGTGAAATAATTAATATTATTATTATTTCCGCCCACTGTTTGGCGAGCTGCATGAGAAACTGACGGGCTGTCAGGAGAGAGAGAGGGAGAGAGGAAAAGAGAGGATCCGTTTCTCCCGTGTTATTATCCAAAGTTAATGTAAACTTTTGAATTAGTAGTTTGTTTGAATGTAATAATTATGTTGTTTGTAATTTGTGGAATCATTTATTGAAAAATGAATCTGAATTTCTGCTGGGTAACAGTATGTTTCCTGACAGTTGTTGACTTCTCAGCTTGTCACTCAGAGGGGGGTGGGGGCTGGTGAACGGTATGGTCAATGTTTTGTAAACACTGTGAAATGTTGACTTTATTTGATCATTTCAGTCAAAACTAACGTTCATATTTCTCTTTTTGATTATTATAGTAATGAACATTAAAAACTAGGGATGTCCCGATCACCTTTTTTGCTCCCGATCCGATTCCGATCATTTGATTTTGACAATCTGCCGATACCGATTTTTCCCGATCCGATCTTTATGCAATGCATTAAGAGAAAAAAAAGGAGAAAAGCATTCAAGTTGTCCCTTAAACCCCACGTTCTCCACCACAGATAACGGCTGGTCATCCAACGCGATGAATTCAGCTATCTTGGCTGTTATTCTTTTGGCCTTTTCACTGTTCTGGGGCAGTTTCTCTTTCCTTTTAAAAGTCTCTGAAAGTGTTGGTTGTTTCAGTGCCGTTACCTGAATGGCCGCTGTGTACTCGTTGTGTTGTTGTTGGTGTTTGTTTCTCAGGTGGCGTATTAGAATGGTCGTGTTGCACCAGCTGAACGTAGCCTCTCGTTAGCTTACTGCTACTATTAGACACTGCGCCCTGCCCACTCTGTTGCCAGATTTGAGAGAAATAAGCAACCAGAGGCCTGTACTACGAAGCTGGATTTTCGCTTAGCCGGCTAAATTCAGGGAAATCTCGGGCTTTCCGGTCCTACGACGCTGGTTCTCTTTTTAGCAGGCTAGATTTCCATGGTAACTTATGCTGAGCGGCAAACCTGCTCCGGAGCAGGTTAGGTGGCAGGCTAAGAGATCAACTCAGTGAAAGCACTGCCTGCTGACCAATCAGAGCTCCGTGTGCGGAGTTTAAAGCGATCAATTCATATTACAGGATAGAGGAAATACAGAAAAACTGCCGTTGCAGGAAAGACTGCCGGCCAAAATCAACTGACTGTGTGAACGTGAAAATTAATAGAATATCCCCTCCCATCTTCAGAGCAATCTGACTATTATAATATTAGCGTTAAGAAAGCTTACTTAAATATCTGCCACGACATAAGTAACCGGATCAGAGTAACATTAAGTACAGTCCGCGGCACTGTGAGTGCAGACGTAGATGTGTCCCATTATCATTCATATCATATCACATCATAATGTGTATCATATATTTCCTTATCCAAGTCAGCTGAGCCGTATCTGGCCGTGCAACACTCACAGTGTCACATACTGTATGCAGAAGTATTATTTTAAGCAACACATTAAGTTGACGAAACACTCGAGTCAAATTCTCCTAATTAAAGTCAGATCCACTCGTGTCTTGGACGGGGCAGTGATTTCATAAACCTGTTAATGTACGCATTCAAACACTTTTTCTTTTACCAGCTGTATTCACCTTGCAGGTGCAGCTATGTGGCTTTTATCCTGGATAAAGTGTTTAAGTCATGGATGTTTAAAGTTTAACTTCTTCATATTTGACTAATATTAAAGTTCACTTTTCATTCAGGAAGTATGACGCTGCGCTGTCAGTACGCTTCTCCGTGTTTGAGATTGGTCGAATGCTCCAAATACCACCCCTTTCATGTGAACGCGCACCTAACTAGATAGGACACGGCTGGCTTGAGCGATCCACTTGATAACCAGCGTCGTAGTACAGTTTAGCGCCAGCGCGTATGTTTTGGCTTAGGCCAACCGGCTAACTCCAACATATCCAGGTTAGGTTGAACCAGCTTCGTAGTACAGGCCTCAGGTCTATGAAAACAAGCCCAAAAGAAGCAACACATACATGATGTTGTGTAATTTTAAACCAAAACTAAGGCCTCAGGATGACTTTAAGACGTGAACATGGTCATATTTGTTTTGTAACATTAAATAAAATAAGAAAAATATTTTATAAAAAAAAAAAAAGATTCCGATCCCCGATTTTTTTCTCCCGATTCCGATCTTTTGAAAATCACGTGATCGGCTCCGATCCCCGATCACGTGATCGGATCGGGACATCTCTATTAAAAACAAAGCACGTTGGCTGATTTTGGACCCCCTCACTATTTTTGTGATTTTTTTTGCAGTTCAGGCTTCGGGAATATATTGCGATATGAAGCAGATACAATAAATCAAAATCCACTACCATTCTGAAATCCCCAGGATGTGTCCTAATCAAACCAAAAGAGAAAATGCAGATATTACACTCATAAAAGAAATGGTAGACATATCAGTACTCTATGGCGCAGTTCCACTACAGCGCGGAGCTCGCTTTAAGCGTGCCGTGTCGTGCCGTACCCGTTTTTGGTTGCGCTTCCACTAGGCCTAGTGACGGCCCGGCCCGGCCCGGGGCCACTTTTTCACCTCTTTTCTGGCCCGACAAAATTGTGGTTCTATCTGGGCCAACAAACAGGGCTGAGTCGGGCTGAGTATGCTAAACTAGAGAGAGGAGCGCTGGCAAGAGGGCTAGAACTACAACAAGATGGACATATTTGACCGTGATTTAATTGTAATACACGTTTCAAAATGATGCCGAAGTAACAACATACTGATACCGGTTAGTAAAAACCATGAATTA
Organism: Trematomus bernacchii; assembly: GCF_902827165.1. Lineage (NCBI taxonomy): Eukaryota > Metazoa > Chordata > Actinopteri > Perciformes > Nototheniidae > Trematomus > Trematomus bernacchii. The sequence continues at coordinate 6,446,944 of NW_022987839.1, read as the reverse complement.
ATGCTTTGTCAAGTCTGCAGACAGACGGCAGGCGAAAAACCTTTTAAAAATCGTGTTTTTCTAGATGGAGATTGGCTAAGCTAACGCAGTATATGCTCCGACCGTCCACACTCACAACAACGGCCTATACAGACATAAATAAAGCAGCGACTGCATTCATCATGACACAGGCAGTCTGTGGTGTGTACAGCAGTCTGTGGTGTGTACTTGTTTAACTTTTGTCGAGTTTCTGAACATATATATAAGGAGCTGTGAGCTCTGAGTGCTAACAGCTAACGGCTGTGTTGTGTTTTCTGGAGTTCTCTGAAGATGACGTCACGGCTCCGCCTACACTGCGTTACTATAGTAACTACCCCAGTTCCTAAACTGTAATGGAAGCGCAGCATGAAGTGAGTCGGCCCAACGCGGCCAAGCCGTACCGAGCCGTACCGAGCGTGGCCGAGGCCGACCGTGTAGTGGAACTGCGGCATTAGTGCCTAGTTGTCTCAGACATTACATTACATTACATGTTACTTGTTAGACGCTTTTACCCAAAGCGACTTACATACTCAATACTGTGGACAATCCCCACAGGAGCAATTTGGGGTGAAGTGTCTTGCCCAGGTACACAACGACATGCTGACTGCAGTGGGGTTTGAACCTGTGACCACCTGATCTGAAAACCAACACACAACCCACTGCACCACACGCCTCCGTCCTCCAGACAATCTGCATTTCCTAATGTGGGACAGTTCTGTGCAAAATGTGGGACACTGAAAAGTCTATGTTAAAAAGCCTCAGTCACCTTAATTCATGTAATGAAAACATCTCAGGTCAGTAACACTCAAAGCTAAATGTGCAATACCATGTTCAGCTATGTTACTATTTATAATGTTATTGTTGTTTTTCTTTAAATTGAAGTTAAATGCATCAATCTGGTACACTTTGAGGGCAAAATTAAGAGATTTATGGATACAGCTCTCAACACTCATATGAAACAGAACTGTTTTTACAATGTGTGTTGGAAGGATTTATTAAATTACTATGAATATTTTATTTAAACTTGTTTAAAACATATCTAAATAAATATGTGTGTCCCGGGCCAAGGAGCGGATTGAGCAGGAAAAAAGAAGAGATGGAATGATGGAGCAACTGCACTGTCATATGTGTGGGCTGGACCTGTATAGTTTAATTTACAGGAAAGGAGTGAGCAGACAGTAGAGTTGTACTAAAGAGATGCGTTACCATGGAAACCAAACAATGGTGTAGCTGTATTGAAGTCCGAGTGGAAACAGTAATATTTGGAGCGTTATGTTAGAATGAAACAGCCAGGTCGTGACTCACAAAAAAAAAGTGTTACTTCACTAAATGTAAGCTTGTCACTCAGAGTAACCTACAGTTAACTTAACTGCTGGAGGAGAAAGATCAGGGGGGGGGGGGGGGGGGGGGGAAGAGAGCTGTGGCTGATGGGCCATTAGGTGTGTAAACACACAGCTGATCACCTGAGAGCTGCCGTTTCATTCATTTTTTCAAAAAAAAAGGTCTGATTTTAACAACTCAATGTGTGATTGTTATAGCAGTAATATTAAACACTAATAATACAGTAAACTATTAACACTGTACATATTATTGTTTGCCCGTGGGGAGATGACGAGGCTCCATTAAAATATAAACCTATTTTTAGTGAATTACTGAGTTTAGGCACGTTAATAACGTTTTAATTAAGTTGACTACAGTATATTCATATTTGCCAGTGCTTTCATGTCAATTCGGCAAACATAAACATTATTTGATCGTGGTGAAGATGATGATTAAATTAGGATTATCGGTAGTGAGAGCCGTGCTGCATTTTCCTCCGGTCGGATGTGATATAAAAACAAACCGATTATTTTTGTAGTTGTAAACTCACGTGGATTAAACTACATGTATTAGTCCATTCATGTCAATTCAGCGAACATATGATACATTAAATGATCATGAGGATGATGATTAAAAATCGTTTGTATGAGCCGGTCGGCATTTCCTGACAAAAAAACATAGTGATGGTTTTGTACTTACGCCAACGTGGATTAAACAACATTATTTTGTTAAATAAAAACATGGTGATGTTTTGTAAATGATTACATGTCTCTTATTTAGCACAGAATATGATCCTACCCGTGACATATGGATCTTAACAAATATCCGCTATATCAGATACCTCTACTGTACTCAGCTGTTTATTTATTTTTATTTCACAAGAGTTCCACTGTGGCAGCTTTTTAATCACTGCACCCATGGTGGATCCATTGCAGCTGGTTTCATTATAATTACATTTATTTATCAAGGGGGCATATCAAGTCCTGCGGGGGGTTTTCCTTTTCAGCAGGGGCCCGCCCCGTGCAGATCACGGACCCGCACGGGTAGGCGTCTGAAATTAAGTGATACATCTGTAAACAACCGTCCCACGTGAATCCTACGCAAGGCTTTATAAATGAGGCCCCTGAACATCAGCAGGAGAGGACTCTTTAAAGTAGAGACACACTACATACTGATATACACCTGAACATCAGCAGGAGAGGACTCTTTAAATTATTTAAAGTAGAGACACTACATACTGATATACACCTGAACCCATATCTAAATGTAAGAGAATAAACCCGACAATGCTCAAGTTTGTTTTTCTCATTAAATAAAAGTACAGGTTTAAAATCCTTATATAAAATAAATGTACCCCAGTGTAAGGGATAACAGTGTTAGAAATATATTGTGATGAAGTGAACACTGACCTGAGTTCTGGGGGTCTCTTTGTAATCCTCCATGTTGCTCTCAGTGCTCCTTCTCCTGCTGTGTCTCTGAAATAAGTATTAACACTACGGTCAACACAAAACCAATCTACAGCTAAGAAGTAGCTTAACAGCAGAGGTGGGAAGTACATTTACTCAAGTACTGTACTTAAGTACAACTATAGAGGTACTTGTGCTTTACTTGAGTACATTGTATGCTACTTTTACTCCACTTCAAATCAGAGGTAAATGGTGTACTTTTACTCCACTACATGTATTTAATACCTTTAGTTACTTTACATATTTTGATTAATGATGTGAAATATAATCAAGTCTTAAATCAGACTTTAGTTCCACCTGGAGTAAATTCATAAGCTACCCTGCTATGAATTTCAATGAATGCCAGCCTTTGTATACTGCAGGGCCTGCAGTATACACAGTAATTCAAACTCGCTGCACCTTTACCAGCTTTGATAACACTTTAATGATCAATTATAAAACATATCATATATATTATTCTGAAATGGACCAATCTGCACAATCACTACTTTTACTTTTGCTACGTTAACTATATGTTAATGATTATTTTGTTTATTATTACTTTTGGTACTTTGACTATATTTTGATGCTACTTTTACTCAAGTACAAGATCTGGGTAAAGTAGTCAGTATTATTATCAGTAGCAGAAGTACTCGGTATTATAGTAAAAGTAATCAGTATTATCAGTACTAAAAGTACTCAGCATTATCAGTAGTAAAAGTACACAGTATTATAGTAAAAGTACTCAGTATTACCCGGTGTTTCTGCTCCTCGTTGTTCTACGGTTTGTTGATGTACACCGACTAGCATTAGCCACCTAGCATGAAGCAACTAACAGCAGACAAGGACCCGGGTGAAGAGGTGGAATTGACAAAGCTCCTCTCGTTTCTTCTTCTCCTGAGAGAAACGGGTTATATTCTAATATATGATAGATATATATTAATGAAAGCTGATAGAGACTCCGACTGCAGGATGTTTTACCAGAACTGGAGACTGCCTGAGATCATGGTAGAGAGCAGAAGTAACCGGATGTGGGCCCACAGAGCATGCGCAGTAGAGTTTTCTCTTAAGCCCCGCCTCCCATCTCCCGCTCTCTGGATGCATCTCACTTCGGTTAAATGCAATCCTTGCGTCCCTCATTTGCGTCGTCTCCCTGCGTCTGACCCATAGACTGTATATAAAAAGGAGAAATCACAACAGACTTCTCTGACCCCCCTCTCTCTCTCTCTCTCCCTCCCTCCCTCCTCTCCCTCCTCTCCCTCGTCCTTCAGTCGGGTTTGGGGAGATCTCTCTTGGAGCAGGAGAGGAGAGGTTGGCCGTCTCTCTCTTCCAGCAGCTTTTCTGCAGACTCCCGTCGCCTCATCATGGATTTTGGGATTTAAAGAGTTGCTGGGATTATCGCTCAGCTCGCCCTGCTCCTCTGCAGCTCGTCCGGGACAAACGGAGCAGGTGAGCAGGCTGTGCGCTTTCTACTTTCCCTGGGGGAGAGGGAGCGAGTCCGGGCAGCGCGGACTCGGAGGGGAGGCTCTCAGCTGGGGCTTCATGTCTCTGTCATACCGCCTGGAGAAGTACAAGACTCATTGATATTTTGGCTGACGCAGATCATGGTTATCCAATGACATTGTTTAATAGTGTGCCTGTCTGACCATCATAATTTGGCTTCTTGTAGATTTAAAAAGCGCTGTTTTCTTAATTGTTTGATGTGATTGTTGAAAACAGAATCTGTATTCACTGCCAACCACATTGTACATTTTACATTTATATAATCTGTTCAATATTTAATATTCTATCTTTCATATATTTTGTTAATGTATATTTTTTTCTTGTTTATTTCTTTGAATTTGTATTGTACAATGCCATGTCTTTGTATACTGCTGCAAGCAAACATTTCCCAAATTGGGATCAATAAAGTACTTCTTTAGTTTGACATTTTGTTGAAAACATTTTTGGCAATGAGTCAGATTATAGCTTTCTCATGTTGCCAGCATTTACTCAGCATAAGAAAAAGAAAGAAAATAATCCGACTATCATTGTTCAAATTTCAGTTTTTTTAGGATTATTTTGTATTTTATTTGTTATATCTCTCACAGGCTCCGCCCTCTACTGGACTTTATCGATGTGCCCTGAGTAGAGGGCTCCGCCTGTGTTAAAGGTGGGGTAGGTAAGTTTGAGAAACCGGCTCGAGATACACTTAAGCAATAGCTCACGACAGGCCGTGGTATATGGCCATTATATCACAGTTAAGGGGCGTGGTTCGGCCCGACGCGAAGCGGAGGGTCGACAACCCCCTTAACTGTGATATAATGAGCATATATCACGGCCTGAAGTGAGCTATTGCTTTTATAAAACGGTTACCAAGTGTGGCAATATGAATGAAAAATACACACTCTAATTTAAATAGTTGTTATTATTAAATAATGATGTTCAAAATAAAATAGTCCGCCCGTTGCCTTCTGCACAAAACATAGTGCGAGGTGGTTGCTATGCAACAACACTAACAGCTAGCGAACATATTAGACAGAGAGCGTTGATCCATTATTTGGCTATTTATTTACATTAATTTGTATGTTGCCGTTTATTGTGCACCCACTGAAAACCTGTCCAGCATCAGTTGCATGGCTTACGTGGTTACTTGTATAGGCTGAGGTTGTTCTAGGCTGTTGCTTGGCGTGGCGAGAATATTGCTCCACTTTCTCCGGTCCCCGAGATTCGGCTTCCAGTAGCTCTGGAGAGAGCTTTCGCACCTGTGGCCACTAACGGTCATAATTCCTCTGCTTTGTTTCAAGACCCGCATCGGAAAGCTTTTGAATGGTGGTACTTTTCCAGTTGGTCTACCTGCTCTTCACGTAGCTCTGCATGTCGTCGTTTAGGTGCTTTTTGTTCTGGAGATATAGGCACTGCTCAATCCACTCCTCCATAGTAAGACCCCCCCGGAGGTCGAAGTTAATCTTAAATGTTTCCATCTTATGCTCTGTAAGTTTGTTTCGCAACGGAAGAAATGTAAATATATTTATAAAACGGACAAGTCAAATCAAGCAATCTGATTGGTCGATAGCGTTTTTGCGGACCTTTTTGATTACAGATTTGAAAACATCGTTGCTTGCTTTAAAAGTAGCACAATTCATTATGTCAAACCTTGGAAAGTATCTAAATATCCCTGCCCTAATGCCAAAGGAGCTGCACACTGAATATGTTTTTGCCGTTTGATGTCTATGTCTGGACCGCTGCGTAAAAACGAGGGTTTCTGCCCCGTTACTTCTCCGCTGCTTTCTTGTTCCAGTTTGAAAAGCAAACTGCAGGCAGTTTGCTTTTCAGCCCAACTGTATACAGTTTTTCTCAGACGCGGAGGGATACTGACTTGTTGTGAAAAGTAACTTACAATTCTACCCGTGGTATACGCTCAGTATATCACGGCTAAGAACCAATCAGATTGCTTGATTTGGCTTGTCCGTTTTATAATTTTTGTTATATTCCATGGAATGCTCAAAACATCCCGATAGCAAACGAATATAACTGGATGGCCTACCTGCCTGTCAGCCTTCCATCTGTGCACAAACTTATCTCGTGCCCTCATTGGTCATGTGCGCGTTCGTGTGTGTTGGAGGAGGGGCTCTGTAAGGAAGTGGCAGATTTTTTCCGGTTTTTTCAAATTCTAGCGCACTCGAGCTGGTTTCTCCAAAATTACCTCCCCCACCTTTAATATAACAAGGGTTACAATACGTAAGCCGGCGTTTTTCCATTTATTTAGATAAGATAAGATATTACTTTAATGATCCCAATTTGAGACATTTTTTAATCTTAGTAATCTTGACCAGGAGTTTTCATTGCCTTATCTCAGAGAACTTCTGGAACGCTGCGTTTTTCGACAAGGAGACGTCGGCCCAATCCCAAACCACGCTCTACACCCTACCCCTACATACTCCCCCTCCGTGACGGAGTGAACTCCGTGAAGTGACACTCACAGCTCAACGAGGCTCCCTCCTGTCAGATGGAGGGAGTAAATACAGCGGCAAGCTTTGGGACAAACTCCCCTCTCTCTGGCAGAAACAGGAAATGCCGTAACTGTATCAACGGTTTCAAATCAGCATCTCTTTGACAAAACATTTAAATTAATAACTAAAATAAAACTCCAAACATCTTAAATTGTGTTACTTTTTTGTAAAGCTCTTTTAGATTTAAACCAGATTTTTATAAGGTTCTTAGTTTTTGCAACAGTCTGTAAATATACACAACTTTATAATAAAATGCACACATTTACCTTTTTCTAGACTAAACACAGGTATGATCCTAAGTTAAAAACATATGAGGTTATCATGAGGTTGTTAACATCGCAATTTATCAGTGGATGTTTGCTGGAACTATTTGTAAATAGCTTGTTTCCTGACAGACACACACAGCGTTGACTCCGGTCAGGTAGTGACCGGTCTCCAGTCAGCACCGCTGCAGACTCGCTGTTTGAGGGCTTGATAACCCACTCCCCCTCCACTCCGCCTCCACACCTCTCCACACTCGTTGGTTTGGAACAGCACTTAATGTGGCGGACCCTCCGCGCGAACGGAGGGGTAGTGTGTAGGGGTAGGATGTAGGGCGTGGTTTGGGATTGGGCCGTCGTACCTCCCCTCCCGACCTTCCACGGAGAGCTGAGCATGCATATCTCCTTCCTGTTTAAAACCACCGCCTCCTCCGGTGTGTTCCTGGAGAACCTGGGCATCAAATGGCGCATTTCCACTACAGCGCGGAGCGCGGTTTAAGCGTGCCATGCCCGGCCCGTTTTTGGTTAAGTTTCCACTCGGCGTAGTTCCGGCTAGCGGGTACTTTTTCAGTTTTCTGGCTCTCCAAAATCGGTTCTTTCCAGGCCAACAACCGGGCTGAGTATGCTAAACTAGTGAGAGAATCGCTGGCAACTACAACAGAATGAACATATTTTACCGTGATTTAATTGTAATACACGTTTCAAAATGATGCAGGAGTAACAACAGACTGATACCGGTTAGTAAAAACCATGAATTAATGCTTTGACAAGTCAGCAGACAGACGGCAGGCGAAAAACCTTTTATAATGCGTGTTTTCTGAATGGAGATTGGCTAAGCTAACAATGTAAATGCTCCGACCGTCCACACTCACAACAACGGCCTATACAGACATAAATAAACCAGCGACTGTATTCGCCATGACACAGGCAGTCTGTGGTTTGTACTTGTTTAACTTTGGTCTAGTTTCTGTACAGATATGAGGAGCTGTGAGCTCTGAGGGCTAACAGCTAACGGCTGATGTTGGTTTTGTGTTTCGCATTGAAGATGACGTCACGGCTCCGCCTACACTGCGTTACTATAGTTACTACCCCAGTTCCTAAACTGCAATGGAAACGCAGCATAAAGTGAGCCTGGCCTACCAAGGCCTAACCATACCGTACGAGGCCCTGCAGTGGAAATGCGCCAAAAGACTTCATCCGGATCGAACTGAGCTGTGAGTAAGAGCTGGAGAATCAAGAAGGAATCCAAATCAATCACATTTAAAGGGCGAGTGTGAGTCTTTAAAGTCCTTTATGTATGGTGGGATTTATAGTATGGCAGCAAGACTTAAAGAAGCCCTATTAAGCTTTTTGGGGTTCCCTTTCCTGTAGTGTGTAAGAAACATCTACACCAACCTGACGAAACATGTGCAGGGTTTACTGAAAGAGCTGCATTAGCAAAAAGGTAATGTTTTCTTAATCCTAAAAATAAATAAAATATATGAAAATGCAAATATTTTATTTCCGAAAAATAAGTTATAGTTATTTTTATAATAAAAAAATAGAAAGACTTTTGTCCTCTTAACTCTTTTATTAACAAGAAAAACCCAAGCATTACATTTTTTCCGGACATGTAAATATGGCACTGATCTCATATGTTGAAAATAGAAACACAATTTATTACAAACTTAACCTGTTAGCTTTTCTTTTTTATGAGTTTTCTTTTAATGTGTGTTGTTTCATTATTCAAACTTTCATTTATGCATTCAACACATTGAGACTTAGTCAAAAATAAAAGACTTTCAGAGAAAAATATCTAAAATGAAAGAAGCTCTGGTGCTTTCTCTCTAAAGACTCATGCTTTACAAGAGAAACAACAACATACAAATACATCAATAACGATATTCAACAAATATTTAGAGAAAAGTTTACATTTCCATGCAGAGAAATATGAGTTGAGGTTAACAGAAATCCTCCTGAGCAGAGACAGCCTCCATGGCTAAACAGACACAGGAAGGAGCGCCGCCTAAAGAAACTCCAACATCTACAGAACAACTCATGAGAAGATGTTAAAGCACATCCCATAATGTTTGATTGACAGCTGATCTCTGTGCAGTGAAGACATGAACAATCAGCTCTCAGCAACAATGATGGACACACAATGAGTTTAAGAAGTAGAAGAGTTCCTCAAATGACTTCAGCCTATTTCAGTTTACACAACTCAGCTGTGGCTCCTAAACCATAACAAAGCAAAACTCCAGCATGTAGCGGCTGAGTGAATGTGGTCTGGACTCTGTGGAGGAGAGTCATGGTTTCAGAGATGCTGTAGAAGGACAGAATACCTGCTCTGTGATCCAGGTACACTCCTACTCTGGAGGACCGAGGACCTGAGACGGGAGTGTTGATTCTGCTGTAACGAAATGTATAACTGTTTTGGTCGCAATCTACCGCCCAAGACTTGTCATCGAATCCAAATAAACTTTCACCCCCTGCTTTGATGGTATTCTTGTATGCGACTGCTACAAATACTCTTCCCTCTCTCCGCTCCACCTCCCAGTAACAACGTCCTGTCAGACTCTCTCTACTCAGGACCTGAGGATATACAGTGAATCTGTCTGGGTGACTAGAATGAGACTGATGCATGAATGTTGCTTTTCTGCCCCCCTCAGATAATAACAGCTGTGGGAGAGAAACTCCCTCTGGAGGGAACACAGGGATTACATTTATTTAAAATCCATTAGAACAGTGGTTTTCAAAGTGTGAGGCGCGCCTCCCCTGGGGGGCGCCACAGAGCTTCAGGGGAGGCGCAGCGTGAGAGAAAAAAAAGAACGAGAAAAAGATGAGTAAAGTGACACTTGCACACTTTTGGCTGTCCGTGGAGACTGAGTTCCCCCACCTCGCCAAAAAGGCTGTAAAAGTGCTCATTCCCTTCACCTCCACCTACCTGTGTGGGTGCGGGTTTTCCGCATTGACTTTGATCAAAAGCAAGTGCCGGTCAAGGCTGCAGCCAGAGGATGATCTGCGTTTATTCCTGTGTGCATCAAAGACGCAGACTCATTGTTCCCACTAAAGTAGGGGTGAGTGTAATAAGGAGGCAAAGTTGACGTTCAGTGTGTTGCCGGGAGCATATAAGGATTTATCCACGATGTTGAAAATGTTAAAAAATGTTAAAAAAATATGTGTTGAAAACACAGTGTGCGAAAATATACGGGTCGTGCTGCAGCTAGAGTTGCCTGTCCTCTGTAAGAAGGTGTTGGCGACTGACATGCAAGGAAGAATGGCTGTCCACAGGCTGTTCCAACTTTAACAACTTTATTAACTTCCAGGGTAGTGAATTGAACATGCAATTGTAATTGGGTGTGTGGTATATTTTCATGCACGCACACGCATGTTCCACAACACACAAACTGAACAACACTCAATTGTCCGATCGCTACCAGTGTCCTTGCGATCTTGTTATAACAACAAGTGCACGTTACTGATGCAATATGGTTGTTGAGACCATTCAGGCTTATTCTAGAGGGGTGCAAGGAATAGTCCAAGTAGGCTAGTGGGGGAGTTTTATACAATATGTTTAAAACATAAAGATAAAAGGTTTAAAAAAGTTATTGTTTAATGTTTTAAGGAGGTGACGCTACTCAGCCAATCAAATCGGTGCAGTCAGTGAGTCAGCACGATAGATTCAAACACACACACAGAGACGAGACAAGAGGAGAGAAGCAGTCGGAGTAATTTCAAATGGCGGAAGGTCGACAGCGAAAACAGAGCATTTAATGACATTTTCTCTTACTGGATCTCTTTGAAATGCAATTGAATACCCCTGCATTATAGCAACAACAACAATAATAATAATAATAGCAATAATAATTGGGAGGGGGGGCGCGGCTGTTCTTATGTTCTCTGAGGGGAGGCTCACCTTCCCACACTTTGAAAACCCCTGCATTAGAACACACTACAGGAAAGGGAAAAACCCAAAAAGCAGAATAGGGCCTCTTTAAGAACGACAGCGTGTCAACATTAACACAAGTTGATAAATATTTGCGAAGGGCATTACAAATGACCTTGCCCTAAACACACATGGCTGTGTGTTGTGTGAGCGCTGCACCTCTGTGTGTCTCACTCTCCGGTGAAGGTGGGGTTGCTCACCGTGGTGGTGGCCGTCTGGAACAGAGGGTTGTCAGCCTGGCAACACACAAATCAAAATGCTTAGTTTCTTTCATCTATGTTGTTTTTTTAAGTTATTATGTTTTCAGGTATTCTGTGTGTCTCTTATTCACTTCTCAAAAATTCATACGCTAATGAAGATAATTTCACACAAATGATACAATCATTTTTAATACAATAAAATATGAAATAAAGGGATATTTTCTTTAACACTAAAGTTTAAGTTTTAAAATCATATGAAACAAGCAAATACAAATTCCACACAGTCCCATTAGGCGCTTTCACACCGCAGTACTTTTCCCACAAAGGTTCACCAGAACTTAGTTCATGACAACTCTTTAGTTCTCATGAACTAAGTACAGATCGCGTTCACACCGGAATAAGTCCCTGGGGGAGGATTAGGCAAATAAAACCGCTGACGTCACTTCTTCTTCTTCTGCTTTGGGTTTACTGGCAGGCCGCAAACAACTTCACGGCGTATACTGCCACCCGAAGTCCCCGGCCGGAAGTCCCCGGAGTTGGCGACTGGCTTCAGTAGAAGCTGCTGGGACTCCCAGCAGCTTCTACTGTAAATCGCCAGAACGCCGACACCTCCTCATCTCCACCGCTCCCATGTTTTCTTTTGTGTTGCCATGAGTCTCTCTGCGTTTGTGCGCTGGGCTAATGCTAATGCTAATAATGCTAATGCAAGGATAATAAAATGGCGGCTTCACAAAACGTTTTGGGAGTTTTACGGGGCGTGGTTTGCAATCCGCCCAGCCAATCAGACATAGGAACCTTTTTCTCCCACGAAAGTACCTGCTCTCTAGCAGGACGGAAAAGGGGGTAAAAAGGTTCTCATGAACTAATTCAGTGTTTTAGTCAAGTCACCATTTCACGAGTCCAAGTCACTCTCGAGTCACCACTCTTCGAGTCCGAGTCCAAGTCTGAGTCACCAAGGGAGAGTCGTAGTCGAGTCCGAGTCCAAGTCCGAGTCACCCAAGGAATGTCCGAGTCGAGTCAGAGTCCGAGTCATCATTACCTGTGTTCGAGTCCGAGTCCAAGTCCGAGTCACCCAAGGAGTGTCCGAGTCGAGTCCGAGTCCGAGTCATCATTACCTGTGTTCGAGTCCAAGTCCGAGTCACCCAAGGAGTGTCCGAGTCGAGTCTGAGTCCGAGTCATCATTACCTGTGTTCGAGTCCGAGTCCAAGTCCGAGTCACCTAAGAAGAGTCCAAGTCAAGTCCGAGAAGAATTTCATCGACATAACTACTCTGTAGCTATGGTTGTATGACTAATAAAGAACCTTGACCTTGAGTCACAAGTCTTCATGTATTAATCTTCGTGGATATATGTGTTGAAATTAGGGCTGTCAGTCGATTAAAATATTTAATCGCGATTAATCGCATGATTGTCCATAGTTAATCGCGATTAATCGCAAATTAATCGCACATTTTTTATCTGTTCTAAATGTACCTTAGAGGGATATCTTTCAAGTTTTTAATACTCTTATCAACATATGAGTGGACAAATATGCTTTATATGTTTGTTTATTATCATTTGAACAATGACAAATATACTCATGAATATTAAACACAACAACCTCTGAACATTACAAATATTCGCCTCAATTCAACCTGGAACCTCTCTCATGCAATAATACAGTGTGTGTGTGTGTGTGTGTGTGTGTGTGTGTGTGTGTGTGTGTGTGTGTGTGTGTGTGTGTGTGTGTGTGTGTGTGTGTGTGTGTGTGTGTGTGTGTGTGTGTGTGTGTGTGTGTGTGTGTGTGTGGAGAGCGAGAGAGAGACACTGTGATGGATCGTTGGAGCTATGTGCAGCTCAAGGCATATATGTTCGAACGGGAGCTGCCTGGACGCTGCAATCATGCAAACGTGTGCTGACTTTTCGTACAATGTCCCACTGTCTGGCTACCTGCATAAAGTCAAGTGCTCGGCGCAGTTGTCGGCGAAATGTCATTGAAACAGCTCCTTATATCCGTTAGCGCAGCTAGCTAGCACCAGATGCTAACAACAACAACACGTAAGGTGTGCCTCGCTCGCGCGAGTCGCGCCACACATACACACTCCCTCCCGGTCCTCCCGATGGCCAGTCCGGGCCTGCCAGTGAGCGTGGAAGTGTGGTCTGCCACAAGCGGGCGGCAGGAGCGGGGCTGTCAGCATCAGCTTGTAGATGGTATTTTACACTCGATGCGCTCTGAAACTACGGCGGCCGAGGACAAAAAATACACATGCGTTAATCGCGTTAAAATAATTAGTGGCGTTAATTTTTTTTTGCGTTAACGCGTTATTAACGCGTTAACTTGACAGCCCTAGTTGAAATATAGCTATAGCTCCTCTACATTGCTTTTATCCTGTCATGTTATACTAATCTGTCTATTGAACTACTGTGAAGCAAGTTTGGCTACAATTCTTATAATAGGTGCTATACAAATATAAAGCTTATTACTAATATTAATATTAATATTATTATTATTATTTTTATTATTGTAAATTACCTTTAATATGTCTAACTATATTTAAAATTAGTTACCTTTTAGAGAAGTGATTATATTTGTATGCCAATATTTTCCTATGGTAAAGTTTTCGTTTTGCACTTTTATTTTGATAGTAATAAGATCGGGACTCTTATTTTGAAGGAACTTTTACCGGTTACATTTGTTTACCGATAAAGATTAAGCCCCAGAAAGCACATGGCTACTTAGCATGCAAAATGACGTCATTCTGCATGTTAAGTAGCCATGTGCTTTCGTGTTATGGCTGAATCTTTATTTATTGATTAGATCACATTACTCTGATGATAGTGTTCAAGACAGCCTATATGTCTGAACTCGATGTTTAGAGTAATGTGTTACGGAGCCTTCTCTTCACTATTGTTTCCACATAACGAGCATTTTGCGCTGCTCTTTTCCAATGTGGAAGCAGAATGTGTGAAAGCATACAGCACGATGCGGGGTGTGTCTCTAGACATCTTTAGACTGGAATAGCGGGCCCAGTACGTGAACTCGCCTCACAGGTGCACATGCCAGGATAGAGGACATCAGACTCCAGAGAAAACTTGCTCGAGTCCGAGTCCAAGTCGGAGCGTCAATGTACAAGTCGAGTCCGAGTCATCGTGGGGGAAAAAATTCACGAGTCCGAGTCCAAGTCAGCGTACGCGAGAATTCACGAGTCCGAGTCCAAGTCATCATGCGCGAGAATTCACGAGTCCAAGTCCGAGTCGCGTCAATCAGTGCGCGAGTCCGAGTCCCGAAAGATGGCACAATACTCCATCTCTGAACTAATTTTAGTTCCGGCTCTTTTTGGTGTGAACGCGACATTTCGGAACTATATCGGAACTAAAGTGGGAAAAGTACTGCGGTGTGAACGCGCCTAATGATGCTTTTAAACAGCGCACACCACCATACAGAAGGAATACAAATTCCCAAATAACATCTGGTAAATAATAATTGGTGTGCTTTCTAATGTTTTCAGTCTGCTGTTGAGTTTCATTGCATGGCATTAACAAGTTTTGAGTCAGCTCTTAGATTGATATTTCATAAGCATTGAGTGGTAAAATAAATATTTATGTAAACTCATCAATATCCATGCCTTACCTTTTTTTCTGCAACAGCTGTGGGTCAATAGATTTATGATAGCGGCTAATTCTTATTGTTGCCATACGATGAGTGGCCCCTGGCTTTATACAATTAAGAGCAACATGAGCATCGACCCGATGCAGTCCACCATTGTTGTAGTTGTGAGTGGCATTGCCGAGAAAATCATCAACGTAAACGGTGATGTGATGACTTGGGCTCTGTACTAGTTCTAAACAAGCACCAGCACCAGGAGCGGACTGGCCATCGGGACGTTATAAATGACACCCTGCCCACTGTAATTATTCTGTGCGCTGTGTCCTGCTTAGCGGCATGGGACATTTATTGGGAGCAGAATGTATTTTATATTATTCATTTATTAAATATATATTATAGATATATTATATATTATATATAGAATTTTGAATTCAAATCAAGCAATCCAGCATAAGAATAAAGTGTTTTTTGAACACTGAAGGCCCAAGATCAAAAACTAAATTAAAATAATGATAAATTAAAACTTAATATAATAAATGTTTTGGACATTGACCGTTTTGTTTCTTGGTAACAGCCTCTCTCATGCCCCTTTCACACCAACGCAGCTCCCGTTAGCTCCGTGCTTGCGCTCTTCTGCTTCGGAACCGTTTTCTTCTTTTCAGCCCCCGTTTTCTTCACACCGCCCAGAGCCCGACTGGTGCTGCCGCTGCTGCGTCGTGACGTCACCGTTTACGTCCCTGATTTTCTCCTCAACGGCGCTCACTACAACAACAATGGGGGACTGCGTCGGGTCGATGATCGCATACGAAGCCAGATTATTAAATGACTACTTCTCCAACCTTGTACTTTTTTTGTACTGTATTGATTCCATCCGATAGCTCAAAGTAAGGTAGAAATAAACAGAATCACACGAAGCCTGGTTAGTGTTGCCTGACTTTATAAAGTGTGTCACAAGTGTGTGTGGTTGCGTTCTAGTCACTTTGCTCAGCGTTACTGCTTGTTAAAACTTTTATTTGTTGTACTCGCCGTAAACTGTTAGCTCAGGTTGATCTCGCCCCTCTCCGACGTAAGCGTGACGTATGCGGTTCTTGCTTCTAGACCAGGCATGGGCAAACTAAGGGCCGCGGGCCATATACGGCCCGTTGGGCTTTTTAATCCGGCCCGCCGAATATTGGTACAAAATTGTCCAAATTATAGTACCGCATTCATTTTGCCTTTTTCCTGCAATACCCGACATTTCAGTTGATCCCACTAGATGGCGCACTCTAGACACAATTGACCTTTGCTGGAGTCTGGCCCCACTCGGCAACCCGGCAAGATCTAAGAACCAAATACGTCACGCTTACATTGGAGGGGGTCGAGATTAACCTGAGCAATAACAGTTCATGGCGAGTACAGCGAATACAAGTTGTAACAAGCAGTAGCGCTGAGCAAAGTGACTAGAACGCAACCACACACTTATAAAAAACACTTATATAAAGTCAGGCAACACTAACCAGGCTGAGTGTGATTCTGTTTATTTTACCTTACTTTAATGACCATCCGCTCACTGTTATTGAACATTGTGAAGAGGCAGACGTTTTCCTGTTGTTTTGTATTATTGCAGCTATCGGATGGAATCAATACATGGGCTACATGTGGCCATCACAAGTAAAATCATAACGAAAACTACGCCGGTAAAATATGCGTCTAGAAAACGGCTTATGCCACAATATGATAGCAATAAGTAGTCAAGATAGTCTGATTAGCTGCTTGTGTGACAGTCTGACAGTGAATACTTTACAGCGGCTTATTTTTTCAAGCTTGGTAAGAACCGGTTTTCGGGGGGAAAGAGCCGGCTCCGCTGCGGCGTGAACAGCAACAACCGGTGCTTATCAGGCTCTAGCTCCGAACCGGCCCTGGAACCTCGTTGGTGTGAAAGGGGCAATACTCTCACTGAATGTATTTGTATTCATAATCAAAGTTAATGGGAGAAACAATAGATCATGAACATTTAATTGTTTTCATGGATGATGAAAGTTGTATGTGTTCAGATTTATTATCTCATATTTTAACTAGATGATACATCTTTTTTTTTTTTTTAAATGAACAGTAGGAGTGATGCACTTGAGTGTAATCTGTCATATCTGTTCACTTCCCTGAGGGCTAATGATTTTGAAGGATGATCAGGTGGTCGCTCCCCGAGGATTGAGGAATTGTCAAATAAGAGATTTGGGATGCAGCAATAGTCAATGTTCAACTACTGGCAACAGGAAGTCCATCAAAAGATCACAGAAAAACGACATTGTGTGTATGTATATATATATATATATATATATATATATATATATATATATATATATATATATATATATATATATATATATATATATATATATGTATACAATGTTAGCCATAAAGTTGGAATAATTTAGTTTTCAGACACTTTCCTCTTTTTATTCCTATTTAGTTTTCACTTTGATATGTTTGAAAGAGATTGATCAATAATGTTTTGAGAAGATATACACTATCCATCAAGAATAAATCAAATTGTCCAAATCATTAAATAAGAAGCGGTAAAAAATATTTTATTCCAACTTTTTTGGGCAACAATGTATATAAATATATAAATTGTCTCACCTCTGCCCACTTGGATTTCTTCTTTTCATTTTCAAATTTTCTGAATTCTTTTATGTCCTTCATGTAGATGAGTAGCTTGATGAGCATCAGCAGCAGGATGCCAATGAGAGCAACAGATGCAATGGAGCCCCCGATGATAGCTATGACACTGGGGGGCTCCGGACAGTCTGGAGGAACAGGGAGAAATTAGGCTACAGAAAGATTTCCTGATATCGGAAAGGACAGCCTATATCAAAAATTATGAATTGAAGAATAGAGTATGTCTGCTGACATTTTTTAGTGTTTATTTTGGCCGGCTTGTTGGTCAGTCGGCATACCACTTTGGACTATTTGAACTATTTTGTGTTGACATGAATGGTCCCCGGAGAGTGAATCCTAAAAATGATGGTAATCATCTGACTAACTTATATAAAAACTAGTTGCAATGCGATATCTTTAATGATCCTCTGACTTTCCATATTGATTCATATTCATGAACAAATACCTGCAAAACGTCCCATCAGCCTCAGCTGTTTTTGTGTTTAGTGCTTAATAGAAAAATATTAGCATGTAAGAACATCATAAACATTATAGTACACCTGCTGAACAGCATAATCATTTTGAGCATGTTAAAATGCTGTGTCTAGCATTTAGTTAAAAGCACCGCTGTGTCTACAGCCCCACAAACCTGCTAACAGCTTTAGTCTTGTTAAATGTTTCCAAATAGCATACCGACACCAACAATAGTACTTAAATGTAAGAGTTTGATAGCTCTGAAGAATGTTCCACATATTATGAGCTGCTCACCTCTCTGTTTGAGAATTTCAGCCTTGTAGTGATCCTCTCCGACCAACTGATCCAGATTGAACCTGATCCAGCATCCCTCCGTGTCCTTCTGCTGGCACTTCTTGCTTTGTACGGTGAACTGATCAACCATCTCGTGATAAATGCTTTTGCAAGCCGCACTGCAGTTTTTTTTAAAGGGACCGGACTCAAAGCCAAGGCATTCAATGCAGTTCCTGAAAACAAGATTATTTTTAAATTCATAAAATGTTTCCAATTGTTTAAACATGCCATCATTTAAAACATTACTATGAATTTACAAATAATGCATTGACACAAGTATTGTATAAGCATAGGATAATTTTGAGAAATATTACCTATGTTTGCTAAACTTACATTGATTGGATAAGATATAAAATGTTGAAACACAACAGTAAAACAAATGTTCAGATTATCTTTCTGGGTAGATACTGATGATATCAGCGAAGAACTACAAAAAAGTCACATCACAAACATTTATTGTAATAATTACCCGACAAAACGTTAAGCTAATCAATGTTCTTCATGCTGCACCATCTTCCCCCACACACAGTTTAAATCACCCGGGGCATTTTCGCAGCTTTGACATATTATTGGAGTGATTTATTTTTTAAATGTGATAGGTCGACAGTCATTTGAAGTAAAGGTTCAGTAGAAGTTTAAATCCTTACAGTTTGGTCTGGCAGGGGTCTGGGCAGCCGAGGCATTTGTGGCATCGTGGATGCTGGTATCCCTCCTTACACTCGCAGCGGTTACACTTGCAGGTCCCTCTGCCGTAGCACACAGTGTTGTTGAGGGTCCGACAGCCCTCCTCACTCACCATACACTGACAGGCTGAGCCTTCAAAGCCTGTATAGCATTCACATGTGCCACAATTGCATTTACCGTTTCCTACAAGTAGAGAAATGGAGAAAAGAGTTAAAGTACATTTGCAGTATGTAAAATAATAATGACCTGTGTCACTCAGAGCCTAGGTACACAACATTGTGAGTGACAGGGAGATCCCATTGGGCAGAATGTGGGAGGTGTTGGTAGTTCTATAACTATATCTTGTAAAAACATTTCATGAATGTTATGTCTTTAAGTTAAAACAAATATTGGGGTTTTCCTGGTACTTTGCTTTATGCTTTACAAATGATTTATGAGAAAGTAAATGCAATTTACCCATATGTTAGGTCTTAGAGATACAAAGTGTTTTGATGAAAGTACCTATAGGCTATCTGGTAAAACACACAATGAAAAAAGTTATGTTTTTGGAAAATGACTAAAACTCTACCTCCACATAGTTTATTCTGGAACTTCTCACAGTGTTCATCGTCACACTCGCAGAAGTCACCATGGTAACTACTTCCACCCTCTGTGGTGTGGCACTGGCACCTGCCACATACACAATCTCCTCTGCCCTCACACTCTGTGCCGTTGTTCCTCTGACAGGACGCTCGCAGCGTGATCTCGTCTTTTTCCCCAATAGAGCACTCGCAGAACTGACCGATGGAGCCTTCACTGCAGCTGATTGAGGACAAGTTGGAGAGAGCAACACAACCTTAATTACAGGAACTATTGCTACGTTTTGGTATTAGCGGTATGCTATTTGGAAACATTTACCAGGCTCAAGTTTGTGGGGCTGTAGACACAGCTGTGCTTCGAGGTAAATGCTAGAACCAGTATGTTAACATGCTCAAAAATCACAATGATCTTCAGCAGGTGTAATGTTTATGATGTTCACACATGCCAACATTTGCTAATTAGCACTGAACACAAAGACAGCTGAGGTGAATGGGAAGTTTTGCAGGTAACTGGTCATGTAGTTTACAATTTTGAAATAAACACAATCCCTTGAAATGCCACACTGAACGGTTCCTTTAAGTTTCGGTGATTATGAAGGGACACTAATGCATTGTTGGGGACTGCAGTTCAGTGGGTCTTCCCATTGACTCTCACAGTTTGTAGATAGGGTCCCTGCCAATATGTAGTTAATGCCTAGTAGTCTTAAAGTGAAATACATGTCCTCCATCCTCTGCTGTCACTGTGACATCAAATGTAATCTGGAGGGATAAGGTAGGGTTGAAGAGGTGTAGTACAGGCTATTTTATGACATTTACTGAAGTTTGTGGGCATATTTAACATAAACCTCTTCAGTTTTCGATCTGGATAGTACAATTCTTTGATGGATAAATGGTTAATTTCTCAGTACATTCTTTTTAAATTCCAAGTTCCTGTAGCGCATTATGATCATATATACGGTGGGAGTTGTAAAGCTTACCTGCAAATACCACAGCTAACTCTTCCTGTGCCGTTGCAGTGTGGGTGATTGCTGTCCTGTGGGTCTTCACATTTACACTCACAGTTTGAAGATAGGGTCACTGTCAATGTGTCTTTAATTCCCAGTGGTCTTATGGTGAAAGACTTGTCTTCAATACATGTGTCTGCTGTCACTGTGACATTAAAATAAATCTGGAGAGGGAAGGCAGGGTTAAAGAGTCAGAGCTGTAAAGGCAAGGCAAGGCAAGGCAAGGCACGTTTATTTATATAGCACCTTTCAACACAAGGCAATTCAAAGTGCTTTAAAAATATGAAAATATGTATTGTGACACTTTAAATATATAAAAAACACACACTGGTTTTAATGGTAAACTTGTGAAAGCCACATTCTTGATCCCCCCTTGTACTTATATTCATTTCAATGGAACTCTTCCTTCCAGCTTCTTTACTTTTTACAGTAATTTGTCTTATGTCTTAAGTGCCTTTGTACATGCCTCTTTACCAAAGTCTTGTTGGCTGTTGGCTTCAGATGAAAAGTGCCTTTTTACCACTAAAAAACCCAGATATATTTGCAGCACGGACGTATTTCTTTCCTCCTGGAAATTCAGGACTGGCGGTGAAGATATTTCAGGTGAACTGTGCTGCAACAAGTTTCTCAACCCGCTATGCTCACTTCCCCCATAGAGACTGCACTGACAATATGGTTTCATAATTATAGTGACACCTACTGGCAACAAGAAGTCAGCCCTATATGATAGACATCATCCAATTTACATTAAATTACATTGTATGTTCCTCACATGATGTATAGGGCAACATAATGGTTGTTAGGCGTGTGTTATAGCACCACATAATAGAGAGGGGAAATGGTGTAGGATTCATTCATTTTGTAAATTCTTCATTCAATATGTCATGACGAAGACGCTGAAGTAAGAAGAGTGACAGTCAGCGGCGTAGCTGCCTTATAATGTGAGGCCGATACACGCATTCATGTAGTCTCGTCCTGATTGGCGGGCTACGTTTATCAAATGTTAATTCAGTGGGAGAACGCTTGCGTGTTATTATCTCTTGTGTGATTTAGAACTGCCATCCAGCACCCCAGCCACTTGTGTTGCCCCCAGGTTTTCTCTCCTATACATCCTCCCCCTAAAAAACCTCCGCCAAGATGGCATCCGTTTCCACTGCAATGTTGATGATATTTAACCTCACTCCTCCTCCAAGACCGTCACACCTACCACCCTGTCAATTCTAAACGCCTTTAGGTCCTACCCTGCCGATTTTTTCACCATATTGTAATGTTGGGTTTTATTACATTCTGCATTTTGTATTAGTGCGGCAGCAGTTATTACAAAAACGTCTGTCTGCGACCGCATTTTTCTGGGTCCTGCATGTCTGTACAACCACTACTGTCATGTTGGGCATACCGTTTTACAACATCTTATCATGTTTGGAAGTATTACTGTTCAACTTAAAGTTTGAATATGTTAGTGTTGAACTTCAACTGGAAGGAGAGCTTATATGGATGATGTGAGGTATTTAGTATTTAGAAGTGAAGTATTTACCAATCAAATAGTATATGTTTGGTAAACTGTTTATGCTTACTTATTAAAACAGTGACTTGTATTGTCTGTGTTTTTTCATAGTAGTACTCGAGCACATTTTTTAATTTTAAGAAATTATTTTGAATTGTTCAAATTCACTTTCTACTGATAAACTCACATCACCAGTTGAGATCTTTTTATTCCAGTTTAGTTTTTCTTATTAATTTCATTGCATTGTGTTTTTTTTCATTTGTGTATGTGTTTGTTTGGATGTTGGTATGAAATGTTTTTTAAATGTAAATGTGTCATGAGTAATGAGATAAAAGGAGCTATGATACATTTAAATGTGTTTATTAGTTATATCATTATTATTACCCTACTAAATCCAGTGCCACAAGGACCTCAAATGAATATAACAGGAATTTTAAATGAACATCAAATTGAAAAGTTAAAAAATACTACAGAAAGAACTGACCTCCTCTCCCACTGGTACATTATCACAAATCCCTTCGCTCTCCCCTGCTGGTCCTGCACCCTTGCAGTTAGGGGTGTAGACAACGCTCACATGCTCAGGCAGATTGTCATGGGTCACAGTCACTTTGGATGACAACCTCTGCCATGGAGTGCACATTCAAGAGGGTTGGATAAAACAAAAACGTGTGAGGAAAATAACTGACAGATGCACACCCAACAAAAAGGAGAATGTGATAAACGGACAACTTACTTTGTAGGCCTCCTTGATCAATTGAACCACATTTTTGGAATCTGAGGACAGAACTCCCACCTCTGATTTTGGAATCAATTTAGTGAGTTGCTGGGATAAAAAACAAGGTTAAATTAAAAACAATTAGCATAAGAATGAAATGTGTGAACTATGAATAAATGAAATGAGGCACAAAAACAAAAGGTACATTTATTTTACCTTGTACACATCCTCCACATTTTCTGTCACTGCAAATATTGGCTGAATATTGTTTTTTTCCAACTGCATGGCTAGTTGTCCAACAGATGGGTAGTCCTGCACACAACCATCCAAGAAATCAGTGACATTTTGTTAACCTTATGTTACACACCTTAAATAACTATTTAAGGTGCTAAACTCACTACACAAGTTTTTCAACAATGTATTACTATCTTGGTAACCATGCCACTGCAACAAATTAATTCAGAAATCAGAATCAGAAATCCTTTATCAGTCCCACATCGGGGACATTTACATTGTTACAGCAAAAGTGGCATGGCAGGTAAAAAAAAGGCATTTGCTTATGTGATTCCATACCATTTCATTGCTTTTGGTGTACAAGCTGTTTTCTATGTGGCACTGTTCATCATTGGGTTCCAGTATGCCAGCTAATTTTCCATCTCCGGCCATGTGGAATCCGGCATCAGTGGTCAGCACAATCAGCCGAGTGCTGCTGTTCCTCCAACCTATTCTTTCCTAAACAACGATAAATGTGTAAGGGACAATTTAAGTAAGAACACTTTAAAGGCCCATTTAATTGAAATTTGAATTTTTCACTTTAAAGTGGACCTATCATGCTATATTTGAATAATATAGTGTAGGACCATACCTATATAAGGCATATTTATACTTTTTTTTTTTCAAAATACCAAACAGATCATGCATTTTAGCCATGCCTCATTTCGCTCAATTTGAAAAATGTTAGCTCTGTTTTTGCAAGGGTTGATTCTGTGAGCAACAGCACCATCTACAGGCCTGGCATATGTACTACAGCGTCTCCAGCGCTTTCGAACGGCAATGCCGTGGTTGTCTCCTCCTGATTGGTGGAGTTGGCCCAATAGCCGTAGCGCCACCGTCCTGACGTCAGGACAGTGTTCAAATCTGGATCAGTTTTGATCAGATCCGTTGCAGCCCCTTTTTTTAGAGATTTGGGTATGGAGGAAAATAGAGAGGGTTGTGTTTTCTGACACTTGGTGAGTTCCCTGGAACACCGGGGACACATATTCATGTATAAAAGACGTACAAAAGTGCATTTTGCATGATAGGTCCCCTTTAAGAAAACCCTGTGATCTCCCATATCAGCCTCCTACAAAGTACCTTTAAACCCAAGTAAGATGCATTGTGAAAAACATATGGGAGTAACTACAATGAGGATGTTGTAATGCTTCTGGTCCTAGGTTTAGGATGCCAGAACACTTGGTTAAGGCTAGGGAAAGATTGTGTATTTAGTTTGGATAGAAAACGTTTTTTTGACATTGTGATTGTGTTAAAGACAAAATGAAATGATGGGGATGGTAAGCTTTTGTTGAGCTGCATTTTATATCTTGATATATGAACCATCTAGATGATGGGATAAATGTACAAATTATGTGATCTACTCTTCCTACCTCAAAGGGCATTATGTACTGCTCTGATAGGCTCCTCCTTTGTACATAAACAGAATACTTTCTCCTGTCAACTCTCTTTTATGTCTATACTTGCTTCCTCAGATCACAGGCCCTTTGATGTTAGAAAAAATAGCATCAAGCCTAATTTTACATGTCAGGACACATGAAGTATATTTTGAAGTTTTGACAACGTCATTAGGTACTGTATACTTCAGAATTCAGTTGCAATTCATAGTGGGTACGGCTATTTCACTGCTTGAAAGCATAGACCCTGAAACATTCTAAATTTGATATTTTACTTCTACTTGAAACGGCCGAAGAGTTTTTTCTTGTTTACTGTTAATCCTTTTCTAATAATGAACCCGTTCTTGCTCTCCTTGTCTAACTCACAGTTCATAGTTACTTCTTTGGTAGATTCCTTACCCCACACACGGCTGCCTGCATCATGGCGTCCAGACTACCTTCTGGAGAGTCCAAGTTCCCAGAAATGAACTCCTCTGTTACTTTTGTTTTGAACTGTTCTTCTTCTGACGTCATACTAAGCACATGTCTGTAGCCAAAGGCAGCCTGGCACTGTTGGTCATTCTCATCACACGGCTTCAGCAGTTTCTCCTTGTTGGTGTTAGTGTAAGGAAGAACTGTCTTATCAACAAATGCACCAAACCCTGTAGTTAAAGAAAGGGCAATTGGTTTGTAATCTTTTTTTCCTTTTCATTAACTGAAATAAAAGGCAAAGCCAGGGGTGATTTACTTGTTTCTCAAGATGTTTGAATGGTGAAATGCAGTGATATTTGTGCAGACCTAACACGTTATACACAGTGGCAGTTCTAGACCAATTTTACGGGGGTGTTACCAAATAATAGACAATTGTATTTTTTATGATTTAAATTGTCAGATTAACATTTGAATCTTATTACCTATTTGAGCAGAATTTGTGATACTCTTCAGAGCTGCAAAAAGATCTTTTCCCAGTCCTTTGACATTTGCCAAGTCATCTTTCATGGAGTAGGACAGGTCCATCAGGTAGTAGAGATCAACAGGATAACCCTGAACTCTTTTGAAAGAAACCCTGAATGTCTTAGGGAGCCCTGTAAAAACAAAAAATAAACACACAAACAGAAAAGAAAGAAAACTGCTCAAGCATATTTGACGTTTAGTGCCCGTAGTTTTTACAATTCGTCAAATCAAATGTGATGATAGTAGCTATTTAAGAACTTTTTTTTGACCAGCCAACACAGGCAACACATCACTGTAGTTCCTTCCGTTCACAAATGTCCGCATCAACTGATTCCACTCACCAGGTCGCAGTCTCAAACTAATCTTCTGTGGACTCAGCTGAACAGGCTCTTTCAGCTGTTTGTCAAATGACACAGACAGAGGATCTGCCTTCACAATGTCTATAGTGTTCTCCGGGGCGATGATTTCTTCCCTCTTGCAGCCTCTCTTCATCAACTGAGCTTTGGTGTCACAGCGCACTGCTTCCTGCTCACCTGCTTTTGTAAAATTCTGTACGAAGAGGATGAAAAACACACGAAAGATATATTATGTTCACTCATCTGTGTCTGCCTATTATGTTGTTTCTATTACTTCTTGCATATGGTTTTAGCAAACTATAGTCTACTCAGGCTTGGGGAGTGACATAATACATAGAACCGCAGTAAGTCTTTTGAAGGTTACTTTTAAGATCACTATAATTGAGAGTTGAGCAAATTTGTAATGATCTCAAATGCCACAACACTACGGATACTAGTTTTTTGGGGTACCTCTTTAGTTTTGGAAAAAGAGGTTAGGGTTCAAAGTTTTCTTTATTTACAATCAGCAAAGTAGGTCTACCTAAACATTACATTGGAAAAGGAGGGAACTTTTCTGTAATAGTTTAAATATTTCATCTTATTTGTTGCAGGCGCTATATCTAAGCACAATTAACATGACCAATGGGATAAAGGTGTCTGGTTGGAATGTAAGGGGGGTTGAAAACTATGTGAAAATGAAACATATTCAAAATTATTCTATACAACATAATATTGATATAGCCTTTCTGCAGGAGACACATCTGACAGACACAGAGCATGTTAAACTAACACAAGGAAATTATAGCCAGATATTCTTTCATCATAGACAACCCAAACAAGCCAAGTGGCAATATGTCTTCATAGGAACGTCCCATCCCAGCAGCGACGTGCAGTCAGTCTCCACTGATTTGTTTTGTAAATGTGATTTATGTATGATTCCAATCGCTTTTTATAGTCAAAATCAGCAAATTTGCCGAGCTCCGCTACGGGAGCGATGAGAAGTGAGGCAGGGACGAGCTCTGCCTCACGTAACCCTACAGAAACTGACTGGAGCACGGGCACTAATTTAGCGCGAGCACTTATTTTGTGCCCGCGCTCCAGCCAGTTACTGTGGGGTAAGGTGAGGCACAGATTAGATCTGCCTCACCTCAGATGCGTCACCCCACAAAAACTGGCTGGAGCGCGGGCACTAATCGCGTGCCTGTTACCATCTCACTGTAGGTCACAATTGTAATGTTTGTAGATCCCTTTATTACATGTGTCCTTGCCATCCATAGTCTCTAAATTACTTATTTCACGTATATGATATTTAGGCTCGCTAGTCGCATCATACAACGGCAATGAGAAAGCACCGGAGGAGACAGCCATAATCTCTGCAGCACTGAAGGGGGCGCACGTGAGCCCACAGGTTCTTGTTGCTACTTGTTATTCTACGCAGGGACGGTAGACGCAAACAACAAACTAGACTTTTGAAACTAGAGGAAGATAAGGAGGACTTTTACAAAAAAGTAATAGAGATTGTTGTCCAGAAGGATAGCATGGACTTAATCTTCAAGTCAAGGTAAGACCACAACTGTAAGGAAAATGGGATCTTACTAAGAAAGAGCAATCCAATATTTAGATTTTGGGTAACCTTTTGTTGAACGGTCTGTTTAAAATTTATCGAAAAATCAGACTAAAAAAGCTTTTGAAAATAACAGAATATTTCGATTAAAGGTGGGGTAGGTAAGTTTGAGAAACCGGCTCGAGATACACTTTTTGTTATATTCCATGGAATGCTCTTAACATCCCGATAGCAATGAATATCTTAAGTGCTTTGATAACAAATCCATAAAAAAATGTCATCTGTGGAAGCCGTAGTACTGTAAAAAGCCGGCCCGGCTAAAATAACTGGATGGCCTACCTGCCTGTCAGCTTTCCATCTGTGCACAAACTTATCTCGTGCCCTCATTGGTCATGTGCGCGTTTGTGTGTGTTGGAGAAGGGGCTCTGTAAGGAAGTGGCAGATTTTTTCCGGCTGTGTATTTTCAAATTCTAGCGCACTCGAGCTGGTTTCTCCAAAATTACCTACCCCACCTTTAAGGTCAAAATATAATATTTGTAAATCTGACTCTGAAAGAGTCAGTGCCTCACCAGCCATGAACCTCACCGCACGTCACTGCATCCTAGGTAAACTCTGTCACCAACAACACTTTTGGAAGATTTGTGACAGTATAAGAGCTTTTACAATCTGATCCCATGACACTGGTTAATGTATACGGTACAAATACCCAATATTTAGAATCCCCAATTCTTTGAGAAATTATTCTTAAATCTATCGGACCCTCACATGGGAGGAGATTTCAATCAAGTTCCAGACCTGATCCTCGATCGCTCTTCTCAGAAGACCAGCTCTTTAACACAAAGTGCTACACTTCTAAATGAGGAAATGCTGAGAATGGGGCCCATTGATATTTAGTGTACGCTTAATAAGAACACTAGAGAATACTCATTTACTCTCTGTACTCTCTGTACTCTCTGTCCACAATAGTTATACCAGTACAGATTCACTGTTGATACCCTCCCCCAAGGTACATCAGGAGGTTACCTCAAGTGAGTATTTGGCAAGGACCTTATCGGATCATGCTGCCTTGCTAACTTGCGTAACAATTCAGAATTTAGTGATTAAAATTGGCAATGAAATCGACAGAATCTTTTAATATAAATCAAAATACAGCTAATCCTAACACTATATGGGACGCCATAAAAACCTTGTCACAGAGGCCAAATCTTATTTTACACCTTTGGTAAATGTAAATAGTACGTGAATAATTTCCAAACTCTGGAATAAAATATTAAAGAACAAGAAAAACATCACGTATAGTCAAATAACAGTGCTATTTTCAAACAACTTAAGTCAATACAGCTGGAATATAAATTACTTAATAAGCATTAAACAAAAAAGGCAATACAAATAATGAAACACAGATATTACGAACAAGGAGATCAGCCAGGGAAACGATTAGCCTGGCAGATTAAAGAGGAGGAAGCAGGGGTTATGACTGTTACGGCCCGTCCACACAGCAGCGTTAACAAATCTTGGAACGCTTCTGCCCATTCACTTTGAATGGGGTGACGTCACTTTGCCTGACTTTTCGCCAAACTGCATTGTGGGCAGCAGAGCGGAGATTTTCAGGATTTTCAGGATTCAAAGTTGAGCAATGTTCAACTTTTGAAGCTGAGGTGGAAGCGTCAGCCAATCAAATCCCGTGTATGCAAATCTGACAGTTCAAGCGCTAGCCAATCAAACCGTGTGTAAGCTGGGAGAGACATACCGCAGGCCATTTCTTCATATTCCAAAAAATGGAGGAGAAATTAGCGGTAGGGAATCACCCGGTGCTTTATGACCAGTCCCTATTTACCTACCGGGATATAAACCGGAGGAGCCAGGCATGGAGGGAGGTGGCAGAGATGGTGGTAGGTTTTCGCCTGTTTGGGGAGTTTATATCCAGTTTACTTCGGGCTTTTTTGCTTCTTATGTCGCGGGCGGGAGATTCATGTGATTGGTTGTTGGTGCCTTGCTCGCAAAAAATCCCCAAGCTTCAGATACGCCTACCTCCAAGATTTTTTTAACGCTGCTGTGTGGACGAGCCGTTACACTTTAAACAGATTTTATGATCTGGCCCTGAATTCGATTATGTCTTGACCAGGGGCGGCGCCAGGGGGTAGCTTGGAGTTGCTATAGCAACTCCAACAATTGGCCTAGCAACGGCTTAGCAACCCCATTGTTTTGTTATGAAAATGTATCTATATATATTTATACACATTCTCGCGAGATCTACCAGGGGTCATTGTAAGTTAAAGCGCAAACTGTTACTTGGCTAATGTTGTTATAATTCTCAGTATGTGAACACAGATCGAAAATGGAAAGATTTCTCACAAGTCAGCGTAAACGGCCGCGATCTCCAACGGAGCCCTGTGTGTGTGTGTGTGTGTGTGTGTGTGTGTGTGTGTGTGTGTGTGTGTGTGTGTGTGTGTGTGTGTGTGTGAGTGTGTGTGTGTGTGTTTGTGTGTGTGTGTGTCTGTCTGTTTGCGGTGTGGTGATGAGGTTAAATGCCACAGCATGCCAGTTGAAACAGTGAACGATCGCTATTGTGTACGCTTAGGGTGTAATGGTATTATACACAAATATTGTAGGAGCACAGAATCAGTGTTCAAATTCTGCTTTTACAAACTTATTTTGGTTGTGCTTACCTTGCAAAGTAATGTTAGAAGTGTCAAAGGAATGTTTTAATGTAATTATTAATGATAATATTGTAGCGTGTCCAAGTTAATAGTTATTTCAGTTATCAGATGTGCACAGTTGAGTACATTTGTAAAGTTATTTAGGCAATGTTGTTGGTGGGAGTTAGGGAAACCGCCCCTTCCAGGTGTGTGTGTGCGTTTTCCGGTGTGTGTGTGTGTGTAGGGACTGGGAGTACGAGACGGTAGGAGTTGTGTTCGAGTGTGGGGAAAAGTCATAATGAGTGTTATACTATTGATTGGCTCTAGGCGTGGCTGTGGCCGTCAATACCATAAAATAAAGAGAACGTTTTCGACATTGAAGGCTCGTGATCTGTGATCTTGAATAGCGGTGAACGCTACAATATGAACAGGCTCGTGCTTGGCCCACTGGTATTGTTTGTTTATTTATTTTGAAAATTAACTAGCAACGCCGTGCTGTCATATAGCAACTGATGTTGACCATCAGTCAGTGCCCCACCTAAATCAGGAAAATCTAGACATACCTCCTGAGTAGAAAGTTTATAGGTTACATAAATTGTGTTTCTCACCAGCTGTTTGCACCACACACACTCTGGCGCAGATCTCATACAGTCACCACATGAGTTGACCATCGACTTTGAGCAACCTTTCTCCTGTTGACACAATCCTGCAGAGAAAAACACAAACTCTGTGCAACATCAACTCAAGATATTGAACCATGAATTCTTAATTCTAAACATTATTATCATTATTATTTATCAAGATTGTGTGTTTTGTTTTTGGACAATTACATTTATAGCCTCTTACTATGCAATGACAGTGGATAAAATGCTCTGATGAACTGCAGGGCTTGCTCGCACACATGTCTAATTTGGCATTGCAGTCATTTCACTCATTAATATAACAAATATGTTTTAGTTGAGCTTTAAAGATTTTCAATTAAATTAGGTAATGTTAACGTTTTCAAAACTTACCATTTTTACCCATCAGCATGAGCAGAAGAAGCAGCAAATAATTCTCCATTTCCTGTAAACCAATACACATGTTCAATGTAAACCTTAACTGACATTCATTATTCTATTAACTTTACATTGGCATTACTTGTACGAGCCACAGATTGGATCTCATTAATGAATAATTAATGTGTTCCACAATTGGTTTTCGCATTGATTAAGAGTAAAATTCCTTAAAATGAACAAACATCGAACTGATGAAAATACAATCTTAAAAAAAAGGTAACCCATTGGAACAAATAATAAACTGTGACATTTTCCGAGAATGAGGTGTAAATATCAAAAGCTTGGCCTTATAATTAAATGCTTGCATTTCATGCATGCATGCAGAGAAGTAAAGTAAAAGGTTTTCAGGAAAGGGGGCTGTTCTGCCATTGAGTTTGATTTAAATAGTGTGAAATGTTTGTAGTGTATCCCACTCTTAACTCAATCTTCTTTCTGTGTTTCACATGCACCTTACTTTTTCTGTCCGCCCTTTTGTCAATTCCCCAAATATGATCATATAACATCTTAGTTTTATATAACAAACAATAAATCTACTTTTCATTGAAATGTTATTTATCAGGTCAATTACTAACTCTGAATGTGGTAAAGATATGTTCCTTAATGTTTATGTGTATTTTAAGAGAAATGTAGTCATTAGCCGCGTTCTAAGTGCCGGCACTAAGTACGGCAAAGTAGGCCTACTTGGTGTGAACGCGGCTATTAGGTTATTTTTCTTTGCTTTATTTCAAGGTTATCAACCTACACTAAACTATTACTACCACCAATGTAAAATGACCATCTTCATTCAATACAAAATAAGGTTTCCAAAGGCTGTTTCAAGTTTGAAAAGAAAGGCTGGTTGCCAAAGGGTTACATTTGAGCAGTGCAACAATCCCAGGGAATTTGAGACTTGAACTTGGGGGAGCTGGAGTTTTGGGGAGTGTTGTGTGCAATAACATTCCATTTTGTATGGGGAGGAAGCATGAGGGTGTGGCGTCTTGATTTCAGTTTGGCAAATGTGTCAATCACTTTGCCATCATCAAGGCCATGTGTCTAATTGAACCATCACTACATATACGCCTTCCATGTCACTCTTGATTTTCCTCCAACAGTATATGAAGTTATTGAGCTATATTTAATTGTTTTAATGTGATACGCTATAAATAAATGTGTTGTTATTATTGTTGTTATTAATAATAATATTAATTTCCTATTGTGCACACACACATACACACAAACTAATCTGTGTAGTGTCTTCAAATGTCCACTAGATGTCAATAATACACAATGAACAAGGAACATAACATGGTAGGTTACTTTATGGCACACTAATGTGTAACTCTCAAATAATGAGTCGATTTTTTATTTGATAATAATTCAATGGAAGCATGAAATAGCCTGTTGCTAGCTTGGCATGGCTGCTTGCTATATAAAGTGAACTATGGTAGCCTGAGTCAAAATATGTTACATTTTTCAATCAATCACCAAGAGGATGCATATGCTTCAAGTCAAGTGGAGTTTATGTATATAGTAGGCTACATTTCA
The DNA here is from genome assembly GCF_902827165.1 of Trematomus bernacchii. Lineage (NCBI taxonomy): Eukaryota > Metazoa > Chordata > Actinopteri > Perciformes > Nototheniidae > Trematomus > Trematomus bernacchii. Next base: position 6,414,551 of record NW_022987839.1, on the reverse strand, counting down.
AAATACAAGCATAGACTCAATGTTAGGTTTAAGAAGGCGACGTGTTTTGTTTTGGTTGGATCCACCGTGTTTCTGACAGTTCCTGGTCATTATTGGTGTTAATCGAGAGATAACAATCTGAAGTACTGGAATATAATGTAAACATAGTGGATTAAAATATTTACGAGTTATTTTATAAGGATATGCAGACATAAAGTCAGCCCAATTGTGAACACACGCACACCCCAGTTTTTCGTGCCAGACACGCAGCTGCTTACTAGCACCTGGCTGTTCCACATTCATATCACAGTGACTGCAGGCTAGCTGGACTAGCCAACATTAACATTAACGTTAGCTAGATAAAGAGCCCTCATCTTCACCAACCTGAGCTTGAAGATGAGGCAGTGGCAACGGGAGATAACTCCTCCACCTCATCTTGCCTGGCCTGCGCCTCGTTGTCTTCATGATCCCTTATATTTGTTTTTAAGTTTCTTATATCCATCATAGCTAGCAAGCTACCACCATGCCAAAGTTACGCAATTTCTCTCTCTAAACAATGAGTTGCTTATCAGAATAATATAAGCATAGGCTAGGTCATTTTAGGCATTTGATCAAACATGAAAATGTGTTTGCCGGTACAGATAGTGCTCGCAGTAGAAATACTACCATTCAAGCATACAGTATGTCCGGTGTATCACACATTATAAAGAGGGGAATAACAGCGGCTCTCTGTGACAGCGGGTTTGTCCATGCTCCAGCGTCTTAAATAGTAACTACTAGTATTTGTATACTTGTAATTGATCATAATTAACAACATTTTATTTTAGTGATTAATACAATTATATTTTCTGATGGATTGACACCACTAAAGATGAAAAATCACCAAAATCATGAGTTTTAAAGGTACACCCTTGCTATGCCAGATTTGCACTTTGAGAGCAAAATGAAGAGATCTATGGATACCTTTCTCAACACCCATATGAAGCAGAACTGTAAACAGATGTACTTTTTCTTTATGGATATTTTACTAATCACTCCCCTTTTAAACTCTATTCTTGTTTTACTGCCATATAGTATTTCATAACTGTTTTTCCTTTATTCTCTTATTTTCTTTATAACTATAATGATCATATGAAGGTGTGCCGCGGAAATAATCTTTTGAATAATTTGTGACCAAACCGTTTGAGACCCACTGAGATAACTTAGGCCCCGCTCACACGGGACCGTTTGCGTTTATGCACAGTATGCGTATTCAAAAAAGTCTTCCGTTCACATGCATTTGTTTCATTTAACGTGTCTGTTCAAACGAGGCCGCTGGAAACGCTGTAGTACATATGCTGGGACTGTAAGTGGCGCTGTAACTTCCGCCAAAATACACCAAAAGCCGCGAAGAAGAGCAACCGATCAGCCCCGCTGCAATGTTGCCATGGCTACCCTTCTGTTTAAGCCCCGAAACTGAAACTGAAACTGAAAGAAACTGAAAGAAACCGAATCTGTGGATATTGCATCCGACAGAAGCACGTCTCCGTGGAGAGGACGGCTCAGAAAGAGAGAGATATTCTCTACAAACACCGGGTGAGATCCTCCTTTGTCAATATAATGGATCAATGCATGAAATCTGACTCTGTTTATTTTGTTTAAGGAGTATATTGGGCGTTAACAATTCTGGTTTGCCTTTTATAATATTATTTCATTCAAGAACCCCTTGTGCGTTTAATTAACACAGCTATTTTTGATAGTTGCTCCAGCAGTGAGCAGGAGAGGTGGGGAGAGGCGGGGCTATCGCTATTTTTTCAGGAAATATTCGTATCGAGGTGATTACACGGACTCGGTTGACCCCCCAGAGCGTTTCGTTTGCAAATCTATCCACCTTGGGACCCGTTATTGTTTGTGGGGTCAGTTTCTATCGGCCTCGTGTAAATAATAGGGCTATACGCACGCGAAACTATGCAGATACAAGCAGTTTTCTCCTCGTGTAAACGGCGCCTTAGACTAAAGTTAAGTATCTAAACACTCAGAGAGTCCTTTAGCTCACCTGAGTCTCTCAGTCTGACGGTACGTCTACACAGCAGCGTTAAAAAAATCTTGGAGGTGGGCGTATCTGAAGCTTGAGGATTTTTTGCGAGCAAGGCACGAACAACCAATCACATGAATCTCCCGCCCGCGAGATACGAAGCAAAAAAGCCCGAAGTAAACTGGATATAAACTCCCCAAACAGGCGAAAACCTACCACTGTCTCTGCCACCTCCCTCCATGCCTGGCTCCTCCGGTTTATATCCCGGTAGGTCTGGTCATAAAGCACCGGGTGATTCGCTACCGCTAATTTCTCCTCCATTTTTTGGAATATGAGGAAATGACCTGCGGTATGTCTCTCCCAGCATACACGCCGTTTGATTGGCTAGAGCTTGAACTGTCAGATTTGCGTACACGGGATTTGATTGGCTGACGCTTCCACCTCAGCCTCAAAAGTTGAACATTGTTCAACTTTGAATCCTGAAAATCCTGAAAATCTCTGCTCGCCTGCCCACAATGCAGTTCGGCGAAAAGTGAGGGAAAGTGACGTCACCCCATTCAAAGTGAATGGGCAGAAGCGTTTCAAGATTTTTTTAACGCTGCTGTGTAGACGTACCGTGAGAGGAGAGGACTCTCCTCCAGCTTGTTGTGGAACAAACAGCTCCTTATGTCCGTTAGTGCAGCTAGCTAACCAGATGCTAACAACACGGTCCCTGCTGGCACCGGTCCCTCCCTCCCCCTCTCTCCCTCTCTCTCTCTCTATCACACTAAATGCGCTATTGCCACACACACACAGAGCCGAGCTTGAATGACACAAGCACACGTTTATTTCCATGCAACTCTCTGATTGGTCTGGTGTCATGCCTCTGTTGCATTCACTGAACACGGGAAATTACAGTGCTGCCGTCCTCTCTTGTGTCATGATGAGGTTCACGTAAAGCACGGTTAATGTATTATATTATTGAGGGAGAATTGTCCGGGGCTACAGAAAAAACAAAGCCCCAGATGCCCAGGCCAGGCGACGCCACTGCCCTCGAGTATTAATTGTCTAACCTGCCAATTTCCCAACAACAGACTGCAGAAATCAGTCATCTTTGTTGACACATTAAATGTAAAAGGGAACAATAAAATGTTCCATAATGGCTTTCCATAATTATTCATGCAAAAACACAAACTAGTTTAATCAAACTAGGGAATTTGCTGCAACAGTTTGTTATGATTTGAAACCTTTTAGCATTGTTTGCATATTGACAATTTAACAACACAACTTTTTCTTTTATGTTTGTTAACCAATTATTAAGTTACTCACTACTTCAACCAAAGAACAGTTGATGTTAAAATATCTTACAGTCCTCGATCAACATGCAATCATTGGACTACATACAGAAATTACTGTCATCTTGTTGAAATGTGAATAATGTATCCTCATAAAGGTTGTATGATATCTTACAAAAAGTAATTCCTCATTGAATTACCACATATGCATACAGTCTTTTTAAAATAAGCACCCTTATTTAGAGCCCTGGTTTTAAAGTTTTAGACTGACATGGTGTCGTGTTCAAAAAGGCTTGTCTCTTTCTCAACACTGTTGACACCATAAAAGGTAATAGAGAACATTAAAGTGTCATCAGTTCACTTCCTCTTTCACCGAGGCTGAAAATGGTCTCAGGACAAAGCAGAATTTGACTTGTATGTTGGAGAAATTAGTAAAAAAAGACCTTACTTATAACTTATCACTCAACTTTATATTACAATTAAGCAGTTTTGGATTCAGAAATCAAATAAGAACTACAATACTACCAATACTTGGTCAGTTATTTCTGTCAGTTCTTAAGTTAGTCAACTTCCTCTTAAAAAACAGGAAGTTTGTTTATGTTGATAATATAAATGTACAAAACAGCGGTGTTGTTACATAGATTTTCTTCTTCATATTTTAGTGTGACAATGTTACAAAATAGATTTGACTCGATGTTTGATGATGTAAAATATAATTAACATCAGATTTGGCTTGAAACACAATATCATCAGGTTGTCATATAAGAATGTGAAAAAAGGGTAATGAGAGTCAAAAAATAATTTTGTTATAAAAGCAAACTCACCAGTAACAGCAGTTAAAGCAGAATTTGACTTGTGTGGTTGATAAACCAGCCTACACCCTCGCACTCCGTGACGGAGGGAACTGTGTCTCAGTAACACTCGAAGCTGTATGAGGCGTCTTTTAAAAGATGTACTGTTTAAATACAGCAGCTAACCCACCCACAAGACAGGAAGTGTGAAGCAACCAGAGAGTATGTTTTAGAGAACAGGAAGGGTGGTGTAAGTGTTCACACATCAAGATATTAACATACATTACACAGCAAGCTTAAAAACTCCACTTACATTAAAGTTGTGCTAAAACACGTATTTTTAAAGCAGGGCTTATTTTCTCAAAACACAATTCACAAAACCACACACAAAGTGCAAAACACCTCATTTACCCTGCAGAAGGGAGCACTGCACTCAAAACTACACTAACACTTACCAAAACCAAACTTTTGCATCTAATGGCACACTTCATTTAAAGTACCAGACTCTTTCTCCAACCAATTACACACTGTGGGGCTCAATCTAAAGCACACTCGTCTTTTATGGCGTATAAAGATTGTTGAAGTCTACAAAAATATGTAGAAACACAAATATACTGCTGTTATACTTTTGTTTTTCTCCAAAACAAATTCAAACATTCATGCAGAACTCATAGTTACAGGTATGTCATCAACAAGGATGCCTTTGTCAAATACAGTAAATTGAAAACTTTGAGGAAAAATAAATACAACTAAATGTTTTTACAAAAAAGCACAGGAAAGGAAAATACTCTGTATTTTACCACCTAGCTGGGTCTGACCACAGCCCCTCATCCACCTGCAGAAGAAGCATCACCTGTAGGCCTCACGGTCATACAGCTCCAACCATTATACTGCAAATAACACCTGGAAAAACAACACCACCGCTCTAGCGAGGAAAGCCCAGCAGCGCCTGTACTTCATCCGGAAGCTCAAGCGAAGCTCAAGCGAGCCGGAGCATCACCCCCCATCATGCTGTCCTTCTACCGAGGCGCCACCGAGAGCATCCTCAGCAGCTGTATCACGCTGTGGTTCGGAAGCTGCACCGCCGCCGACCGCAAGAGCCTGCAGCGCATAGTGAACTCTGCCCAGAGGATCATCGGTGCCTCACTCCCATCACTAGAGGACATATACAACACCCGCCTCACCCGCAAAGCACTCAGCATTGTGGGTGACTCCACCCACCCCTCCAACAGCCTCTTCAGCCTCCTGCCTTCAGGAAGAAGGTTCCTCAGCCTCAGCTCGCGCACCTCCAGGCTGGGCAAGAGCTTCCTCCACCAGGCGGTCAGGATGCTGAACTCTCTCCCCTCCCTCCCTCCCTCTCTCCCCCTCTCTGACATCTCTCCCCTGAACTCTCCACCCTGCCTCCGACCTTTCTCCCCTGCCCCAAATGGTCCTGGACTCTAACCCCCTAACTCACTTTTCTGCCCATCTCCGCTGCTACTGCACTGAAACTGTACTTTGAACACTTAAATTATATTATTAACATTTTAAACTGTATACCCCGGTTATCTAGGCCCTGTGTTTTGTTTAATGTATACCATGTTTATCTAGGCCCTTTTTGTTTTTTGTTTGATGTATATATGTCACACTGTAGGACTGCGGGAAACGATATTTCGATATTTCTGGATGGACAACATGTAGAATTCTTGACAATAAAGCTGACTTTGACTTTGACTTTGAACTCTTCAACTGACTTCATTTCATCCTCCCTCTCTCCCTCATCCCTCTCTCTCATCCTCCCTCTCTCTTATCCTCCCTCTCTCTCATCCTCCCTCTACCTCTCCCTCTTGCTGCTGTCCATATGTCCATTGTTGTTGTTACAGTTTTTTTCAATAGCTAACACACACATTTCACATAAAGCATAATTATTTAAACTCACAGTCAAAAAGCAAAACCTCAACTCAAATCTCCAAAACTCTAAACACATGTTCAGCTCTGAACCCACTATGCAATTCAACTTGGCACTTTTTGTAGGACACAGTAAGACACAGAAATCTGACATATTCACTTGTTTGCCACTTTCAAAAAACTGCCATTAAAAATGCTACAAACATGAACCAATCAACAAATAATACACATGCCTAATGACCATAAACACCAAACTGCTTTATTGTTGACTCATCAATAAGGATGTAAACACCAGAAAAAGGCTTCATGTAAGACATTTATAAAAACAACAATGAAAAACTTTGAGGAAACTGAAGTCAGTATAACAGTTGAAGCTGTTTGACCATCAGGCCTAAAGGGTGCATGTGTCGCCAGTGAGCCCTCCATGTAATGGCCCACTGGCTGGCACCCAGTTCTTTTAATCCCCCAATTAACCCACACACACGGGGAGCAGGCAGATATCAGGTAACACAATAATCTTTATTATAAGTTAAGTTCATGAACAGTAACACATAAGGGACCATGTCAGCCAAACTTCTCACAAGAAACTTCTCAAGTAATGCAGTGCCTTTAGACCACCCTGTCATTCAGGCTGTTACTGCTCTACCCCAGCCCCTGCTGGCCGGAGGGACTACCAATGGTGAACATAACAGCAAAGGTCACATGACCAGGGGTGCACATAACTTTTTTGCCCTGGTTCTCAAAGGAGCACCTGGAGATGTTGCTTGGTGCGCATCCTTAAAATGAAATAAACAGACCTTTTGAGGGGTACTTGACTTTATGAACTGCTATCTTACCAGTTCTTATGCAACTCGCAAATATCTCTCTCTCTCTCTCTTCTCTCTTTTCTATCTCTCTCTTCTCTCTTCTCGCTTCTCTCTTCTCTCTCATCTCTCAATGTTGTAGAGATGGGCGAGTCCTGATTCATCCGGATCATTAACCCGGATCCTAGAAATGTGCTGGTCGTGACGAGTCTCCCCTCTCCATTAACCCGAGTCCTTTGGGTCCCACACTTGGTGTGACGTACAAATTAAAACTATAAATTGTGTCACTCGCTACTCTCTTTTAGGGGTGTAACGGTTCACATAATTCACGGTTCGGTATGTACCTCGGTTTGGGGGTCACGGTTCGGTACGGGTTCGGTACAACAAGAAAAAGCGGAAAAAAAGTCCCAAATGCATAATTCCAGGTTTGTTGTTATTTATTTTTGAACAGTACAAGTTTCCGTATAAAAATAAGGAACTCTAACATTTTGAATAATTAACTGTATAACACAGTGAAAAACAAACCACAAACAGTACCACACACACTCAGATAGCCATATTATCTATAATGGCTGATCTCAAACAAGAAGGTTTCATCAAGCTGTAAAACTAAAAAGAATGTCTTGAAAATATTACAAAATAAATAATAAGAAAGTGTTTCAAGAGCGAACAAAATACTGCAAAGTGAACTGAAGGCTCTCAATAAACAGCACATTGACGAGAAACAGTCCGAAATCAACGAGATTGCGAAATTTGATGATGAGAAACAGTCTGAAATCAACGAGATTGCGAACTTTGATGATAAGACAGAGTCAGAAACCGAAGAGATTCTTGAGTTTGTTGAGGAGGTGGAGGAAGAAATCAAAGAGGACATTCAGGAGTTTGCTGAGGAGGAGGAGGAAGATATTTACGAGCAGACCTCCATCTCCAGCAACAGAGAAAACTACAGCGTCACTTCCTTTGCTGATGTAAGAATTCAATTCAGTGGCACACATGTCTACACTTACACTCATGAAGACTGTAAAAAAGCTAATACTCAACGCTTTAGTTTCTTTACTAAAGTTTTTCAAAAAAATCAATCAAAATAGTAAATCATCTTTAATGCAATTGATCACAGCATACTTGTTCACACCCATTGATGCAGAGTTAACTCCACTTCTGTTTTCTTAATAAAAAACACTGCACATAGACGACACAATAATAATTGTTTTATGTTTCACAGACAGAGGACTCTGAAAGATCTGAGAGATATGACAAATCATCTGGCCTTCAGGAAGCCCTGGATGAGGAGAGAAAAGCCAAAGCAGAGGAGCAAACAAAAAGCAGCTCACTGCAGATGAACAACGAGGCTGCTGTCTCTCAGCAGAAGAAGGAAGCAGAAGAACTGGCCCGTCTGACTCAGGGGAACCAACACCTCACCTATGAGAACAAAAGACTGCAAAGTGAACTGGAGGCTGCTGTCAATAAACAGCACATTGAAGAGAAGAAGCTTCAGGGCGACAGAAGAGCTTCCAGCAGACTGGAGGAGAACCTTAAGAAGGAGGAGGCTTGTTTCTCCAGAGCCTCAAAGAAGATCCAGAGCCAAGAGAAAGAGCTGTCTGAGAAGACCCTGGCTTCTGAGGGACTGCAGAGGGACTACGAGGCTGCTGTCTCTCAGCAGAAGAAGGAAGCAGAAGAACTGGCCCGTCTGACTCAGGGAAACCAACACCTCGCCTATGAGAACAAAATACTGCAAAGTGAACTGAAGGCTCTCAATAAACAGCACATTGACGAGAAACAGTCCGAAATCAACGAGATTGCGAACTTTGATGATAAGACAGAGTCAGAAACCGAAGAGATTCTTGAGTTTGTTGAGGAGGTGGAGGAAGAAATCAAAGAGGACATTCAGGAGTTTGCTGAGGAGGAGGAAGATATTAACGAGCAGACCTCCATCTCCAGCAACAGAGAAAACTACAGCGACACTTCCTTTGCTGAGGTAAGAATTCAATTCAGTGGCACACATGTCTACAATTACACTCATGAAGACTGTAAAAAAGCTAATACTCAACGCTTTACAGTAGTTTCTTTACTAAAGTTTATCCAAAAAATAAATCAAAATAGTAAATCATCTTTAATGCAATTGATCACAGCATACTTGTTCACACCCATTGATGCAGAGTTAACTCAACTTCTGTTTTCTTAATAAAAAACACTGCACATAGACAACACAATAATAATTGTTTTATGTTTCACAGACAGAGGACAACATTAAAGAATTGCCTGACCTAGACCTAGACCCAGAGTCAGAAATGGAAGAGATTTTGGACTTTAACCTGTTCCACTCTGAGCCTGTTTTTCAGGTCTCAGGCTCGAAAATGACATTCCCAGAACAAATGACCATATCTTCCCTTCTAAAAGGGTTAAATTAATAATCTTTGTTCTCAAAGTAATGATAAACCTGTGAGTTGGATGTAGAAGTGTCAGAATCAATATAAATGTTTTTTATTTTAAAGAAAATTCAGATTTTACATAGTAAAAAACTGTAAATTATAGTGTCCGTCCAAAAATTATTTTTTACAGATAGTGAAAACTACCCTTGGATGATGGGTTAGTAGACTAAAAGCTTTAGGAATCCAAAGTACAACATATAATAAGTACCCTGTATCAAGATTGATGCAAAACAAGTGAAATTTGACCTTTTTAGAGAGATTTAGCCAAATCTGGGCCATCTGGGGTCATTTGGGTGGATTTGACCTATCTCTGGCCCCCCTTGCTCGATTTGGTTGGTTGACATACCCTTGTGACCGTTAGAGCCAATAGAATCGAAGGGGGAGGCTCCCACCCAGACAGGTTGTAAAGAAAAAATGTGGTTGCTTCGCGTGTGGAAAACGAAACCAAAGTAGAGGAATGTCTCCTTCTGGAGTTTGGAAACTAAAACGCAGTTGTATTGCTTATGGATTATCAGAAATAATTTCAAAGAAGGCACAGACACATAGGATGAACCTATGGACTAACTGCAGCATCGTTTTTTTATCGTTTTAATGCCATTGAAGACCACTTTTGACCAAGGTAAGCCATATTTACTGTTTAGCTTCTTAGCTCCACATGTGATGATGTACGCTTTCCTTTAGAGCGTCGCGAATGTTTATCACTGAGTGTTGAGGAGGGCACCGTTAGATTCAGTGTCTCCAGGACACCAAAAAAGAGTGTTTGGTTGTGCATCTAGGATAAGTAATAAGGGAGTTCTGAGTGAGTTTATGTGCCTTTGTAGGTTACGTTTTTTCGTCGAGGCTAATTCAGAGGCTGAGTGCTAGCATTGTGGGTTTTTTTTGAAAAAAAAAATTAAAAAGATCAGTTAGCTGAGTTTCTTCCCGTTACATGGATATAACACATTCATAGTTTTATTCAATATTAAGATTCCTTAGACGTTGTTTCCTGCAAATGACGCGTTTATCCGCCCGGTACCGGGGGGAAGGTGTGAAACAGGTTTTAATGATGAGAAACAGTTGGAAGTTGAGGAGGATCAAGAGTTTGTGTACTCGGTGGATGAAGACTTCGAAAATTCATTGGACCTTCATGATGAGGAAGAGTCCGAAATTAAAGAAATGTCTGACCTAGATGAGACAGACTCAGAAATGGAAGAGATTTCAGACTTTGAATCAGACGAAGATATTTTGAACTTTGATGATGAGAAACAGTCTGAAATCAATGAGATTGCGAACTTTGATGATGAGAAACAGTCTGAAATCAACGAGATTGCGAACTTTGATGATGAGAAACAGTCTGAAATCAACGAGATTGCGAACTTTGATGATGAGAAACAGTCTGAAATCAACGAGATTGCGAACTTTGATGAGACAGAGTCAGAAATGGAAGAGATTTTGGACTTTAATGATGAGAAACAGTTGGAAGTTGAGGAGGATCAAGAGTTTGTGTACTCGGTGGATGAAGACTTCGAAGATTCATTGGACCTTCATGATGAGGAAGAGTCTGAAATTAAAGAAATGTCTGACCTAGATGAGACAGAGTCAGAAATGGAAGAGATTTCGGATTTTGCATCAGAGACAGAGTCTGAAAACGAAGAGATTCTGGACTTGATTGATGAGAAACAGTCCGAAATCAATGAGATTGCGAACTTTGATGATGAGAAACAGTCCGAAATCAATGAGATTGCGAACTTTGATGATGAGAAACAGTCTGAAATCAACGAGATTGCGAACTTTGATGATGAGAAACAGTCTGAAATCAACGAGATTGCGAACTTTGATGATAAGACAGAGTCTGAAAACGAAGAGATTTTGGACTTCAATGATGAGAAACAGTCCGAAATCAACGAGATTGCGAACTTCGATGAGACAGAGTCTGAAAACGAAGAGATTTTGGACTTGAATGATGAGAAACAGTCCGAAATCAATGAGATTGCGAACTTTGATGAGACAGAATCTGAAAACGAAGAGATTTTGGACTTTAATGATGAGAAACAGTTGGAAGTTGAGGAGGATCAAGAGTTTGTATACTCGGTGGATGAAGACTTCGAAGATTCATTGGACCTTCATGATGAGGAAGAGTCTGAAATTAAAGAAATGTCTGACCTAGATGAGACAGACTCAGAAATGGAAGAGATTTTGGAATTTGCAGCAGAGAGAGTCTGAAAACGAAGAGATTTTGGACTTTAGTGATGAGAAACAGTCCGAAATCAACGAGATTGCGAAATTTGATGATGAGAAACAGTCCGAAATCAACGAGATTGCGAAATTTGATGATGAGAAACAGTCTGAAATCAACGAGATTGCGAACTTTGATGATAAGACAGAGTCAGAAATGGAAGAGATTTTGGAATTTGCAGCAGAGACAGAGTCAGAAATGGAAGAGATTTTGGACTTTAGTGATGAGAAACAGTCTGAAATCAACGAGATTGCGAACTTTGATGATGAGAAACAGTCCGAAATCAACAAGATTGCGAACTTTGATGATAAGACAGAGTCAGAAATGGAAGAGATTTTGGACTTTAGTGATGAGAAACAGTCCGAAATCAACGAGATTGCAAAATTTGATGATGAGAAACAGTCCGAAATCAACGAGATTGCGAACTTTGATGATGAGAAACAGTCCGAAATCAACAAGATTGCGAACTTTGATGATGAGAAACAGTCCGAAATCAACGAGATTGCGAACTTTGATGATGAGAAACAGTCCGAAATCAACGAGATTGCGAACTTTGATGATAAGACAGAGTCAGAAATGGAAGAGATTTTGGACTTTAGTGATGAGAAACAGTCTGAAATCAACGAGATTGCGAACTTTGATGATGAGAAACAGTCCGAAATCAACGAGATTGCGAAATTTGATGATAAGACAGAGTCAGAAATGGAAGAGATTTTGGAATTTGCAGCAGAGACAGAGTCTGAAAACGAAGAGATTTTGGACTTTAGTGATGAGAAACAGTCTTAAATCAACGAGATTGCGAACTTTGATGTTGAGAAACAGTCCGAAATCAACGAGATTGCGAACTTTGATGATGAGAAACAGTCCGAAATCAACGAGATTGCGAACTTTGATGATGAGAAACAGTCCGAAATCAACGAGATTGCGAACTTTGATGATAAGACAGAGTCAGAAATGGAAGAGATTTTGGACTTTAGTGATGAGAAACAGTCCGAAATCAACGAGATTGCGAAATTTGATGATAAGACAGAGTCAGAAATGGAAGAGATTTTGGAATTTGCAGCAGAGACAGAGTCTGAAAACGAAGAGATTTTGGACTTTAGTGATGAGAAACAGTCTGAAATAAACGAGATTGCGAACTTTGATGTTGAGAAACAGTCTGAAATCAACGAGATTGCGAACTTTGATGATAAGACAGAGTCAGAAACCGAAGAGATTCTTGAGTATGTTGAGGAGGTGGAGGAAGAAATCAAAGAGGAGATTCAGGAGTTTGCTGAGGAGGTGGAGGAAGATATTAAGGAGCAGACCTCCATCTCCAGCAACAGAGAAAACTACAGCTACACTTCCTTTGCTGAGGTAAGAATTCAATTCAGTGGCACACATGTCTACAATTACACTCATGAAAACTGTAAAAAAGCTAATACTCCACTTCTGTTTTCTTAATAAAAAACACTGCACATAGACAACACAATAATACTTTTTTTATGTTTCACAGACAGAGGACTCTGAAAGATCTGAGACATCTGACAAATCATCTGAGAGACCTGATAAATCATCTTCGAGATCTGACAAATCATCTGCAAGATCTGAGAGATATGACAAATCATCTGGCCTTCAGGAAGCCCTGGATGAAGAGAAAAAATACGCTATTGCAAATGCTCTGAAGTATGAGCAAGATGAAAATAATTCCCTTTGTGATAGAATAAAGCTCATAAACGCAGCTCTGAAACAGTCACAAAAAGAGCCGCAGCGTGGCGAAAAAAAGCTAAAAAACAGAATCACTATAATGACTTCTGAGCTTGAAGAAGACAAGAAGGTGATTGAGAAGCTCCAGATAGATCATCATGCATCCTCCAGCCAGCACCAAAGAGACATCTCAGAGCTGATTGTGTTGAATACTGCCTCAGTTACAGCAATAAAGGACCGCCTCACTGAGTTGCAGGAGGAAAGTCAGAAAAAAGACAAAGACATTGAATCCCTGCACTCAAATGTCCTGAATCTCCAAAGCGACATTGTAGCCAAGGTCAGCATTGTTACCTCACTACAGGAGAGAGTGAATAAGTGTGCCTCAGACCTCACAGAGGAGCAAACAAAAAGCAGCTCACTGCAGATGAACAACGAGGCTGCTGTCTCTCAGCGGAAGAAGGATGCAGAAGAACTGGCCCGTCTGACTCAGGGGAACCAACACCTCGCCTATGAGAACAAAAGACTGCAAAGTGAACTGGAGGCTCTCAATAAACAGCACATTGAAGAGAAGAAGCTTCAGGGCGACAGAGAAGCTTCCAGCAGACTGGAGGAGGCCCTTAAGAAGGAGGAGGCTCGTTTCTCCAGAGCCTCACAGAAGATCCAGAGCCAAGAGAAAGAGCTGTCTGAGAAGACCCTGGCTTTGGAAAAGAGCCTGACAGTTGAGAAACTCCTAAAGTCGTCTCTAAAAAGTGAGAAGAAGCGATTTGAGAGGATGGTTGGAAAGCAGGCGTCAGCTGGACCTATTTCAATCCTCACTCAACAACTGAGAGAAGCATCTGCGTACGACATGCAAACATTAAGGAGGGAAAATGCTGACATCAGGGCTAGATTCCTTGTCCTGGAGAGAGAATATGACAGAGAAAGATTTGAACTCCGCTCTCTCTCTGCGGGCCTTGAAGAGATGCTGTTAAGGAAAAATGATAGCATTTCTGACAATCAGTTTACCATCACTAATCTACAGTGCATTGTAAATGAGTTCAAAGCAAAGGAGTCAAAGATCAAGATGAGACAGGCCGATCTCGAAGAAGCCCTTAAACAGGAAAAGACAAGAAACTCTGAGCTGCACCATACTGTTGATCAGATCTCCTCCAGTTTGGAAAAAGAAAGGACCAGGTGTGAGAAGCACTGCGTCGAGCTTCAAGAAGCTTTGAAGAAGCAGATCACAACTCTGGAGGAAAACAACAAATTGACCTTGTCTCTGCAGAAGGCTCAGGAAACCTTCCCCAGGCTTCAGGAAAAACAACGTGCAGAGACAAACTACAACTTTGGAAACATCAGTGACACCAAGTTCAGGCTCAGGGAGCAGAAATATTCCCTGGATGAGAGCAATAAGGCGCTTCACCACCTGCAGCAGGAGTACACCAATCTGGGGAGGAGGCACTGCGACATCAACGCTGAGTATCGTGAGCTGCTCAAGATTCACACTGCCCTCCAAGTCAGACATGAGAGGCTCAGCAATGCTCAAGGAAACCCACGTCTAGACTTCAGTCCATATCTCTTCCAGTCAAATTGTACAGCACACTAGAACATTATCCTCCAAGGAAGTTTTGAGTGTGCGACTGGCACCGACGCAAATATGTTTTTTTGTTATAATTTTGACTATGTATTTTTTTTTAAATGTATTATCTTTTTTTATTTTCACACAACATCTGTTGCACGTCACGACACCAGGAGGTTGTGGGGCAGCAATGGGGCGGAGTAATCGATTTATGGTTGAAAACAGTTTTCTTGGTTGATATTGTTGGTCGTTGATTATGGTTGAATAGTATTGAGCTTTATGCTGTGTATGTGATTTATTATATGTAATTTATTATTTATATCTGGACCCTGAGTCTGTAATAACGTTTTTTTTTATTGATTGATTGTATGTTTTATTTTCACGTTTGTCAATTTTCTTTAATCAATAAATGTTGAGTCATCAACCATTTAAATTTCAAGAATTTGTGATGGATGTTTTTCTGAAAGTGGCATAGTGCAACAACATTTGCTGCCCAGTGTTCAAATTAATATAATTGTGCACCAGACTAAGAAGACATTTTAATAAAAATATCGGTTGAATTCAGCCTTCAGTGAGCAAATCTCTACATCTACATTTCAGAGGAAAATATTTTACTTTTTACTCCACTACATTTACTTAAGGACTCATAGTTACAAGTTACTTTGCACATATAAAAGACCTGATATGCTGATATGGTATATTGCAGTACTGCACCAGTAATCTACACAGTATTTGTAGTATCTACATTTGGTCCACGTTGTCAAACTACAATGCTTGAATGCTCTTACTGTACATTTATAAAAACAGGATAACATAATTGGGTAACACTTTATATTAAGGTACACAAATTAACCATCAACTAGTTGTTAATTAACATGCATATTAGCAGTATATTGGCTCTTTATTAGTCATTATAAAACACTTATTAATGCCTTATTCTGCATGACCATATTCTACAAGTAATACGCCATTAGTTGAGAGTTTTTCCTCAATAACCCTCTAATTAGTGCTTATTTATTGCAAGTAAGGAAGTTGTTGTACATGAGTTTTGGTCTTAATATGCACTGCTCAATATGGGCCTAATAAGGCAGTAGTACCACAAGAATAGTAATTCTCCCATAATAACACTTAACACATATGATCTATTCTTATGTAACAAGCAGTGGCGTTTTTATATGTACAAAAGTGGTGGGGCACAAAAAACTTAGATGTCTATATATAAGCTTCTGCAGTGACGTGCAGTGAGGTTCATGGCTGGTGAGGCACTGGCACTGACTCTTCAGGTTTACAAATATTATATTTTGACCTAAACCAAAATATAATATTATTTTCAAAAGCTTTTTTTGTCTGATGCTTCGATTCATTTTAAACAGACAGTTCAACAAAAGGATACCCAAAAAATGTAATTTTATCATTTAAATATTGAATTGTTCTCTCTTAGTAAGATCCCATTTTCAATAAAATGGCGGTCTTACCTTGACTTGAAGATGAAGTCCATTTGCCTATCCTTCTGGACAAACATTTCTATTACTTTTTTGTAAAAGTCCTCCTTATCTTCTTGTAGTTTCAAAAGTCTAAAAAATTATAAAAGTAGGGTAGACATGTGGATGTTATCCGGCTAATCAAAAAGTGCATTTATCTAACAGGTACGTTTCCCACAGATCTTATTTCGAGCTATTTTCTAAAATCCTCTGGAGAAATCTCATTGCTTTTTTGTGCTTACTTCCTGGTTTTAGGACGCGCCACTGCAGCTCTCTCGTCTCCTCTTCACACAGCACACTTTTCGCGGCACACGTACTTACAGCCAATCAGCTCTGAATGATTTGAGATGACGTATGGTGGGGATGGTAGCTCCGTGCCCCTCTGGTCATTATTTTTTTGCCACACACATTACATAGAAAAATACTCTGAGCATGCGCAGTGTAGTTTTTACAGTCACCGTTCACTTCACAGCGAGAGGAAGGGGCATAATCAGGTTTTGTCCCACATGGCTCTAAACAGCTCAATAGGCACACACTGTGACTGTAGACCAGTGGCGGCGCCAGGGTATGGCTGGGGTAGGCTACAGCCATACCAAGAAATGGCTTAGCCCCACCTTAGCCCCACCATGAAAAATGATGTTAAAGTAAGCTAAATAAAGTCCGTCATCTCGCGCGGAGTAAATTGCACAGACAGCAGTTAGTAAGATTGATTTCAGTAGCCACTTGTCTGGAAATACCGAAGACTAGAAACGGTTTTGAAAACTTTTGTCACGTAGTGATCTTCTTCCCAATGTCTTCTGGCCAATCAGAATCACGATAACGGCGTGCAGGAAGTCCCGACGGAGAATACTTTAGCGGTAGTACATCTCTATATACATCGATACAACATTACGTGAAATAAGACCCCACGGTTTGATGATTGATAGGTGTGTGGGCTGTCTTTCATTTTTGACACACAGAACAATGGGGGCTATCCACCCTTATCCACAATGTAATTCACACAGCCTCTTCCCCTTTCTCTCTGAGGAGCAGCAGGTTCAGCTTTCAGAACAAAGTAACAAAAAACAAAAATGGCATTCATTTTTTTAAATATGTAGTAACAGATTTATTTATTTTTCTTCTCAAGAGAGTACCAGAATGTGTATTTTATGTTAGTATTTCAAAAAATCTCCTGGGGGAGAATCCCCCCAGACCCCCCTGTAGGGGTTGGGTTTTCAGCATGTCAACTCTTTCACCTGTGGGGAAATTGCAGGATTGGCTCCAGGTCGCCCTTTTTATTTACTACAAGACAAATGTGCCTTTTTATTTCATACAGTTCAATTTGGATTGAGACAGGGAAATAATCTAAACCTCACGCGTGGCGTTTCACTGTCAAGGGGGGCGATATAGCGTGTATGTAATTACATTGCAAATACTGACTTGAGCCCCACCACTGTATGGGTTAGCCCTACCATAGAATACCCAACACAAATACTCTGGAGCCGCCACTGCTGTAGACACACTAATTAGAAGAACACAGACTAAAACAGCAATGTACAGACGAATCAGATGATTAAACATGATCTTAAAATATATTTTATATATTTTTTTATTTATTTTTTTGCATTTTTGTAATCATTATTTGTAATACTTTCTGCTGACACTAGGTGGGGCTGTGCCCCACCTGCCCCTAATGACCAGTCGCCACTGGTAACAAGACATGAAACTGTAAGTGTTAATTGTGTCTAAATAACAAAACATTTGGTATTTGGAATATGTTTTGGGGTATTGACAGTTCAGCTACCAATAGCAAGGTGATATTGACCTGTATGTTTCATATATGCACATTTATATTGTTGTCAAATTTGTACTGAAGGTTAGACAGGAAACCGGGTACAGGAAATAGGAGAAAGTGAACTGAATAGCATGGCAGTAGACTGCTACTAATTTTCCCTATGCAACCTGAAGAGTAAAAGGGTCAAGTCCGTCAGAAAGCAATGACTGTAAGTGTAAGTGTAAGCCTTACACTGTATGTTTAGTAGCATATATTGTGTTTATGTGATGTCATTTGGAGATGTTTAAACACAATGAGAAAATGCTTTAACATTCGCGCTAGCATTTGCGTTAGCATTCGCGCTAGCGTTAGCATACATGCTAGCGTTAGCCATACTAGCCTGTATACATGCTTATTGCACAGCTAGCATTAGCTTTATTTACCTTGTTTACACTTAGCGGTCCCATGTGTTAATCTGTGTATGTTACACTTGCATGTATGAGATCATTAAGTGTCTTGTAACTTCTTCTTTTTTATAGTTTCACTCCGTTGTAATGTAAGTGGACTGCAAATAAGTCAATAAAGGAGCATGGCTGCTCATTCCCTGGCTCTCAAAAGACTTTGGCTGGCTGTTTAATCTATGTTCACACACTGAGACAGTACAACACAGAGAGAACAGTACTACACCTATTGTGTAAGTACATACAAGCAGGTCACACAGTATGATCACAAATACATACAATCTGTTAAAAATCTGTTTTTATTTAAAAGTACAGGCTGCATATGTGTTCTCAGCCTTGGAGAAACTTGACATGTTTTGGTATGTGTCTGAACCTCTCTTTAGTGGTTCATTAATAAAACAGATATTTCAATGTCTGCCTACTTTGTTCATGTACTGTTGAGGTTAATTTCAGTAGTTGTGTGCTATAATGTATTTAAAAAGTGTGAAGAGGAGGCAACTTTAGAATAGGGAACCTGTTCAGGTCAATTAGAGTCAAACTACTAGCTTATGGGTTAGGAACAAGACTTCACTTTAAAATAGGGAACATGTTCTTAGATATAAATACCTAATTTTGAGTTATTTAGACACAATTAACACTTATAGTTTCATGGCTTGTTACATAAGAATAGATCATATTTGTTAAAGGTAGGGTAGGTAAGTTTGAGAAACCGGCTCGAGATCGCTAGAATTTGAAAATACACAACCGGAGAAAATCTGCCACTTCCTTACAGAGCCCCTCCTCCAACACACACGAACGGGCACATGACCAATGAGGGCACGAGATAAGTTTGTGCACAGATGGAAGGCTGACAGGCAGGTAGGCCATCCAGTTATTTTAGCCGGCCGGCTAAAATGATTGGTCGTGCTTTTTACAGATGACATTTTTTTATGGATTTTTTGTCAAAGCACTTAAGATATTCATTGCTATCGGGATGTTAAGAGCATTCCATGGAATATAACAAAAAGTGTATCTCGAGCCGGTTTCTCAAACTTACCTACCCTACCTTTAAGTGTTATTATGGGAGAAATACTATTCTTCTTATTAGGCCCATATTGAGCAGCGCATATTAAGACCAAAACTCATGTACAACAACAACTTCCTTACTTGCAATAAATAAGAACTAATTAGAGGGTTATTGAGGAAAAACTCTCAACTAATGGCTTATTTCTTGTAGAATATGGTCATGTAGAATAAGGCATTAATAAGTGTTTTATAATGACTAATAAAGAGCCAATATACTGCTAATATGCATGTTAATTAGCAACTAGTTGATGGTGAATTTGTGTACATTAATATAAAGTGTTACCGATATTAGTTACAACAAATGTTAATACGTTAGGGATAATGCACATAGCCTCTTGACCCTCCTTAGCAACGGTCTCTTCTCCTTAGCAACGCTCTGTTAGCGAGTATTAACAACCTTTGAAATGTCATGACATTACCTTAAATCAGAATCGTTTATTCAACTGCTGTGTACTAAATAGACTTAAATACGTGTATGTCTATACAGTATGTGAGTGGTGAAGTTCAATACAGTTGTAGGATTTGTTTACAGTGTAAATAATAAGGGTCTATAAATAGAGGACATTTGGCCCTGCTTTAAGAGCGCTCACAGGGGCAGCATACATGAAGAACAAAAGCATGAGATTCATGACGAGCGATCAGAGACCTCCAGGAGCACGGCCTGCTGGAAAACATCCCACAATGCACTGGGGGAGAGTCACAGGAGGAAATGTTCAGGGAAATGTTGAATTTCTCCGGGGAAGAAGAAGAAGAGGAAGAAGAAGACTTTGCCTTTTAGGGTGTGTGTGTGTGTGTGTGTGTGTGTGTGTGTGTGTGTTTGTTTGTTTGTCATGCTTAATGAGTTTGCTGGCTGTCATTAAAGCAGGGAGAACCAGTCTGTCAGGAGTCCCTGTGTGACTGAGTTCATCTTTCCCAGAGGCCCACTATCTTCCTTCTCTCCTCTATGTAGAGCGGACTCTCTCTCTGCGGCAGACACCATCTCTACATTTAACTCTAAGTGTCTGAACAACGCTCTTATGCAGAGCAACTTGTCCAAGTGAAACAGTAAAAAAAAGATCTTAAATAAATCTCAAAGCAAGCAACCAAAGATGCAGGGATAGCAAATTAAATTAACTACATATTATCTCTTTATGCCTCACAAGCACAGGGGCTCAGAGGCATGTTCAAAAAGCTCTTTATTTTTCTCATACTGCCTGTGCTGCAGCACCTCTTTTCACCCTCTGTCTGAAACCAGGGCGCAGTCTGCTCTGATTGGTTAACTGGCCGGCTCTGTTATGATTGGTCAATTGGTCAACGCCCCTTAGCCTATCACGTACAATATGTTGTAGCGCTAGCCAATAGATGCGCACGTGTTACATAGTGATGTCGCTATGTTACGGAAGTAAACCAATGGAGGCGTTTCAGGCCGAGGAACTTTTGGATTTAAGCCTTTGCAGACCATTTATACACAAACACCATTAGAACACACTACCACTTACTACAAGATGGTCCCTCTTGAGATGCTAGCCTCTGTGTAAAAGCACCGTGCTGTTTCCGTGTGTGATCCCTGCTCATCGCCCTGGGAGACCCTGTATATTCAACATGTGTCAGTTCACAGCACTGGGATCCTGTGAGGTGAACATATACTGTAAGTAAAACTGATGAAACTTGGAGACCAGTGCAGACTTCACTCTAGATTAAAACAGGAATATGAGAGAGATCTTCTGTGGGTCAAACCTGGAGGAAAAGTAAAAGCCCTCAGAGCTGCTGAAGGTCATTTCAATCGCTTGTTGAGAAGCCTGCAAGTGTCTTGGAGGTTCTGTGGCTTTTCTACGACTCCATCAAACTTTTTTCAGCCTTGGGCTACATCTGTCTTCTGACCTTTACGTCCCGCTCCAGGCGTCGGCCCGGTCCCTCTTCACTCATCAGTGTCAGTGAATCTAGTCCCCGATGTCATCATCCCTTACATGACTGATGGAGAGAAACAAGAGTAAGCCGCTCTCTGAGGAACGCAAAGGAACAGCCTGTGGTGCACAATGACCATGGAACTTTATTCAAGGCTATACGAAATGTAATTTAGCACAATAAACCTCAAGGAATTAAGAGAGTATGATTAGTCAATTTACTTTTTACACACACCTGTGACAGAGGTAACATTTTATTTATGATCTAGGTGTAGTTTGGTGAGAAAATGCACATAAAAAGTAAAGCAAAATCATCTAACCTGCTTTCTAAGTGGTGCAGGTTTCTCAATCACTTGCATAGACGACACATTAAAGGCTTTGGATTATCTTTCTCACGCACATATCCCCAACAGATCTTTTAAACACCATTTCTAAAGGACTCTTCACGAGATGATTTCATTGAAACTCCTCTCAATGACTCACTTTAAGTAGCTTGGGTTCACTGAGAGAAAATAAAACTGGCTGCAGATCCACGCGCTGACCTCCAATCCTGATCCCAGCCCGACCTCGGCAAACAACCGTCTCCCCCGTTTCTCCCCCTCTGCCCGGCCCCCTGAGCTCCGTCTTTTACCCTTAAACTGTCAATCACCTGCAGACCGCTCCCTCTGTTTTCCACCTCGGGCAGCAAAACCAATTAGTGTCTCTGAGAGTCGGCTTCAGAGCTTCTCCTCAACTTCCCAGACTCAGTTTGTATTTCCTCCTCCCTGTGACCACCAACAGCTCGCTCATTGACCCTGTGAGAAAACCTCAGTGTTGTTGTGATCCGTTTGTCCCCAGACTGCTCCAATCAGATCATGATCATCCTTGTTTCTGTTTCCAAATATAAGATAAGATCAGATTCACTTTATTGATCCCAAATTGGGATTTTTCTGTCGTCACAGCAGCATGTTAAAACAAGACATTGCAGAAAAAAAGAGTAGAAAATAAACAAACAAAATAGAAACATCTCAAAAAATAAAATAAAACAGAACTAATAAGTAAAATGTTGACAGTGAAAGATACAAATCTGTAGACTATATGTCAAATAAACACTATCAAGGGCCAAATTACAGCTAATAACATTCAAAAGTATATTATTAATATTAATTGGTCAAGGATTTTAGTCTCTATTGCAGGGGTGTCAAACTCAATTTCATCACGGGCCACATCAGCATTATGGTTGCACTCAAAGGGCCGGTTGTAACTTTAAGACTATATCATTAATTAATATAACTTCATAATTAACTACGTCTGAAAGCAGAAGTCTAGGGCAAATAATTGCAAGTCTCTTCAGTAAGAATGTCACAATATGATTTTAAAAGAAAAGCCACATTCTGGAAAAACATTGATTGTGACATTTTGAAAAAAAAATCTATTTAAAGGCTAATTCTAAGAAAAAAGGGATATTTGGACAAAAAAAGTCAAATTCTGAGAAAAAGTCAAATTTGAGATGCATTGTGGGACATGTTGTTTATGGGCAACGTGCTTCTGTAAAGTAGCATGTAACCGTATAATAAACATATTATATTCTTTGCAAGCTCTTGTGGGGCCACATAAAATGAAGTCGCAGGCCGGATTTGGCCCCCGGGCCTTGAGTTTGACACCCCTGCTCTATTGTGTTTTATCTTCACTCATAAAGCATTTTCTGACTTCATTCTCACACAGAATAAATCCCTGAGAGGATGTTATCTTTGCAATCGCAGCAAAACTACTAGAGTTTGTGAAGCTGTTGATTTCCTTTAGCAGCATGTTTCTCTGTTATCTTAAGTCTGTCAACTCTGTGGCATTTAGAAGTGTATCTAGTGTTCGAGTAGCAAAGCAATGTGTTGTGAGAACAAGCCGACCATGAGTTGAAAGTATGACAGCATCCATTTCTCTTTGAATCATTTCATCAACAATCCTCTCATTGAAGGGAAAGACAGTAATTAAGTTAAATCTCTGCCGGCGCTTTGCTAAATATTTGTTTGATATTTACTTCTTAGAGAGTTTTCATTTAGATAATTAGTTCTATAATGAGTTATCAAGTGTCTGAAATGATTTATGCCGTTAAATGAGGCCTAAATCATCAATATTTTAATACAGTTTTTCAGAGATTTAAAAGATCATTATTTCCATTGACAGCTTCCCTTTCACCTGCTTTCCATGCAGAGTGTTGTCCGTCTGAAGGAGATGTTTTAGACGTCTGAAGACACTCTGATTACATTTCACATCAATGAGTGAAATGAGGAATAGCCAGAAGAAGAAAGACAGGAGAGCAACAAAAGATAAGTGCATGTATGGACTCTTGAACTTGACATTTGATGTCCTTGGGCTTGAAACAAAATGTCCACAAATGGGGAAAGTGGAGGAGAAATGGATGCAGAGATACTTCAGTGAGATTTACGATTGTTTTACCTTGAGTGCCTTTCTCCTGCTCTCTAACACTTTTATTTCTCATCTTTCCTCATCTCTAAAACATTTATTTTCCTCTCGTCTACAAATCCCACTTAGTCGCCTCAGCCTTAATAATGTCTCCTGCTTCTCCCATGCTGAAAACATTAAACAACATTTCGTTAAATCTTCACCACTCTTTCCGGCCATCAGTTAACTTGCCTATTAATATGCATGCTATTATGGGCTAATTATTCACAGGCATTGTGACCCAAACCATTAATATTCATTCATTGTTCCCGTTTTTATAAATATTCATCATTTTTTAAGTCAAAGTAGAAGTACCAGAATGTAGAAATACTCTGTTACTTCTACTTTTACTTAAGTACAAGATCTGAGAACTTCTGTTAGCAAACCGTTTATTCCATGTTGCCAACACACGCATTTTTTTAGTTTAAATAAATGGTATGAATAGCAAGAATGTCGTGGTAGTAATCGGAGAGCGCGCGCATTTGACTAAAAAGTACACAGTATCAATCCATGGAGATATTGAGGGGCAATAGTCCCCACATATACATTTCATGTCATTGTTATGTTATCACATCATTCCAGGATTGAGAATGCTGTCCTAAAGCCTCATATTGAGAGAACAAAATCTACCTGATGTTGAAAATTAAATTCCATCCATCACTTTCACAACCACCTCAACATATTGTGTTTGTGTATCAGCAATATTTCGCCTTGGCTGTGTTTCTGTGAGATTTCTGTCATTAAGAATAAACCACTGACTTAAAGTGACTGACCGTTTTTAATCTGGGGAAAACACGTTCACTCACCTCAACATTTTCTTTACACATGCTATATATATCCTGCAGAGGTGGGAATGCTTTTTTTAAAACCCTCATTTCAACAGGGCCAAATCTGCCCAGTGGGAAAATTAAACCACAGCTGTCAGCTCGGTGTGAACACAAACCAGCAGGAAAAAGCTATCTCTGTTTTAAATGGATCCATTTGCAAAATACATTATTCATGTTTCCCCCGGTAAGCACTAATATATATTTTTGTACCTGCTGCTATGTTTAATTCATTACTCCGAGACATTTCTCTTGCCTCCAAGCTGGGCGAATCGATTGTGAGATGTTGTGTTGTGTTATATTTCTCAGAAGTTGTTGTGTCCACTCCGACTGCATGCCCCGGCTGGCAATAATGATTCCTCCAGAACGAAAATAGACATTACTTTAGCAGCAAATATTTCTCTAGGGGTTACCAAATTGGCACGAATAGTTGGCTGCCTCAAGTGTCAGTTTGTGGTAAAACTTGTTATTTTCTACCTGACAGCCAAGTGTTTTTAGAAATGGCATCAGCCCTAATAAACCGTCAACATTACCCAGACACTCCCTTTTTCCAAGTCTCTCAAAAGTGGGAGGAAAGTAGCTTCTCTAAACTTTTATTTATGCCAAACAATTACACTAATAAAAAGAAAAATGTGCAACATAGTTTCACAGGATTGAAAAGGGAGCGAAGATGGTTACATTTTGTTGAGGTTGATGTGAATTTGGCATCTGGGATTTCTTTGTGTGTGTTTTAATCTGCTTATATATCTGACCTGTTTATGTGACAGATGGATTGTAAAATAAATGGTAAATGGACTGCAATTATATGGCGCTTCATCAGGTCTTTTCAACCCCTCAAAGCACTTTACATACTGCGAGTCATTCACCCTTTCACAACTCATTTATGTAGAGAAGTACCACTTGCTCTAGGGAAGCTAACACACACACACACACACACACACACACACACACACACACACACACACACACACACACACACACACACACACACACACACACACACACACACACACACACACACACACACACACACACACACACACACACACACACACACACACCACACACACACACACACACACACACACACCATTGGCCATCGGGAGCAACTCAAGGTTCAGTATCTTGCCCAAGGACACACTGACATGTTGACGGTACGGGTTGGGATTGAACCCACAACCTTCTAGTTGAACAACGACCACAGTCTGGAATAAATATCATGTTATTAGAATTTAATTTCACACATTCATAGCCATATTCCAACAAAAGCTCTGGCTGTGTGCTATAGTGTTGAACTTAATCATTTATTCCGTTAATTTCCCTTCAAACATATTTTAGAAAGCTGATCTTAATCTTTAAATTACTTTTATTAAACTGTGAATGTGTGAGAGAGCGCATTATTCATCCAAATTATCATCGCAGCAGCAGTAAATGTTTAAAAATCCCTGCAGTGTCACCATGTTCTGCTATATTCATATCATTCATTGTTCTAAATGAATAAAATGAAAGAAGATTAAAATCTTTAAATTACCTTCATCTTTGCATTTAGGTCTCATAAATGAAATGTGTGTGTGCCCGGCGTTTGGTGCAGGTGTGTATCAGTCGTCTGAGGAGCTGCTGATGCTCTGCATCATCTGGAGAGAGAACAGAGTAGAAATTAAAATCCAACCCAGATTCTGAAAAAAACATGTTTTATTTACAAACAGGATTGTGTCTGTTACCAAAAAACAGGATTGAATTGTCTGTTTCATGGCATGTCACTCAAACTCACTTACATTACTGTTATTCACCAAAATAAGTACAATTATGTTATTTTAGTGACACTGAGATCCATTCACTACAAACCTCACCAGCAAAACCTGATTGCTAAAATGAAATGTCCAAAACGTATTGTAGTTGTCCAGGGGCACATTCGCAGATCCAAATAAGCAGACATCATTTTTGTATTTATTGATAATAACAGAAAACTCCTAAAAAAGTCTGTTTTCTGAGTGACCAATGATCCTCTTTCATTTTCTTTTAAGAGGCATGATCTGGTAAATAGTTTGCTCTCTAGAGACACACCCAATAAGTTCACTTTCACATGCTGTCTTCACTTCTATACAAACTGTTATCAGAAGATGTATTTCTTAGTGCAGAAACATGGTATGCAGGAGAGATGGTATCAGCACTTGTTGTTTGGTGGAGAAAAATAAAAGTATACAAGTTTGAAGACACTGTTAGCAACTTTTGTCGTTAAAACCCCATCTGTGCTTTGGGGTCTCAGAGAGAGGTGTGAGTTTGATGAGCAGCTGCTCCGCTTTCTGCTCCTCTTCCTCTCTTTACACATGAGTTAAATTAACACATTTTCAAGTGTAAATATCAGGCTGTTTTCATCGTGTTCAGCCTGACACTGTGTATTGGATTATCTTTGTATCTTTGTCTCCAGTCACAATCCAGCTGTCAGAGCGCAGCAGATTAGCATTTCAGAAACACATAAGCTGCCTCTGTGTGCAGGGAAAGAGGTGACAGAGCGCCACAGAGCTTTATGGCGCGTTTCCACTACAGCGCGGAGCACGGTTTAAGAGGGCTGTGACGTCAGCGGCCCGTCTTTGGTTGCGTTTCCACTTGGCCTAGTACCGGCCGGCGGGTCCTAATTCACAGTTTTTCTGGCCTCATAAAATCGCGGGTCTAGGGCCAGAGACAACGAGGCTGAGTCGGGCTGAGTATGCTAAACTAGAGAGAGCATCGCTGGCAAGGGGGCTACAACTACAACAAGATGGACATATTTGACCGTGATTTAATTGTAATACACGTTTCAAAATGATGCCGAAGTAACAACATACTGATACCGGTTAGTAAAAACCATGAATTAATGCTTTGTCAAGTCTGCAGACAGACGGCAGGGGAAAAACCTTTTAAAATGCGTGTTTTCTAAATGGAGATTGGCTAAGCCAACGCAGTATATGCTCCGACCGTCCACACTCACAACAACGGCCTATACAGACATAAATAAAGCAGCGACTGTATTCTCCATGACACAGGCAGTCTGTGGTTTGTACTTGTTTAACTTTTGTCTAGTTTCTGAACATATATGAGGAGCTGTGAGCTCTGAGTGCTAACAGCTAACGGCTGTGTTGTTTTTCTGGGGTTCTCTGAAGATCACGTCACGGCTCCGCCTACACTGCGTTACTATAGATACTGCCCCAGTTCCTAAACTGTAATGGAAATGCGCCATAAAGTGAGCCAGTCCTAACGAGGCCCAGCCATACCGAGCGGGGCCGAGCGAGGCCGTGTAGTGGAAACGCGCCATTAGAGTCTGTGCTGCTGTCAGCGTTAAAAGCTTCAGAGGCATTTAGAGAGCTGGGAGAGGACGCTCCCAGCAGGCGGCACACAGCAGGGAAGTATTGGGAAAAGCAAAGGGAACCTGATGTAAATCCTTCTGAGGGTCTCACTTCATTTTGTATTTTGTTACTTTGTTTTGTAAAATAAATTGATATTAACCACGTTTAACATTAATATTTTATTTTTTTCAAACTGAAGCACCTTTACTTTAATATTCACTCAAGTTATTTTCCCACCAAAGACCTTACAACGTGAAAGCTTAATCCTTTAAAGAGGGGGAAACAAAAACTGCACGATTGTGGAAAGAAGTCAATTGTTGGAGGTTGAAGGAATTCCTTTGAGGGTTAGTGGATGACCTTTTAAAATGGGAGAAATCATATGATCACAAACAAATAAATACTGTCTGATATAAAACAACATCCTTCCAATTTCAAGACTTTTACATACGAGTACCCATCTCCCTCTAAGGAACACCCAACCACAAGAGGATACTACAGTACTGAGAACTTCATTATTTCATTGTGACATTAGCCAGAGATCGCTACAAATACAAGAAATCAACATTTACATTTTTAAATATTTACAGTTGAAACAAGGGTATCAACACCTCATAAGTCCAACACTGTTGCCTGTTTTTGTTTATCAGTATATTCACAATTTACAGTAAAGCAACAGACGCACAAATCTGTCTCTGAGTGTCTCTGAGTGTCTCTGAGTCTCTCTGATAGTCTCTGAGAGTCTCTGAGAGTCTCTGAGTGTCTCTGAGTGTCTCTGGGTGTCTCTGAGAGTATCTGAGTGTCTCTGAGTGTCTCTGAGTCAGATGAAATACTCCTTTGGGTTTTCAGAGGAGACGTTCTGGGGGTCCCTCTGGTTGTTGAAATGGAAATCCTGGCTGTCTTCCTGTTTGACTCCCTTCACTTCCTGGTTCCGGTACGTCTCTTTTCTCCGGTAGAGGAATCTGGCCGTTATCGCCAGGACGGTCACAATCACGAAGATCACCACCGCTATGACCCCTGCAGGGAAGAGGACATTTTAAAGTGGACCTATCATGCTATATTATAATAATATAGTGTAGGACCATACCTATAAAAGGCATATTTATACTTTTTTTTTTTCAAAATACCAAACAGATCATGCATTTTAGCCATGCCTCATTTTGCTCAATTTGCACTTTTTTACCCCTGTTTTTGCAGCACCACCTACAGGCCTGGCATATGTACTACAGCGTCTCCAGCGCTTTCGAACGGCAATGGCCGTGGCTGTCTCCTCCTGATTGGTGGAGTTGGCCCAATAGCCGTAGCGCCACTGTCCTGACGTCAGGACAGTGTTCAAATCTGGATCAGTTTTGATCAGATCCGTTGCAGCCCCTTTTTTAGAGATTTGGGTATGGAGGAAAATAGAGAGGGTTGTGTTTTCTGACACTTGGTGAGTTCCCTGGAACACCGGGGACACATATTCATGTATAAAAGACGTACAAAAGTGCATTTTGCATGATAGGTCCCCTTTAAGATGTAATAAACTGAGATATCACATTATTCACTTTTTAAATTCCATTATGATTTAAGGTTTATCCCACAGACCATTAGATTGTTTAATTCCTGAGCTCTGTAAAGTGTCTTCATTTGTTTGAGCACACACACATCTGTGTTATGATCACAATAAGTTGTATGTGTGATCCTACTCTATTTTTCACAGCCTGTCCTACAAAAAACGACCAAATAGGTTGATAGTTCAGCAGCTTATTAAGACCCATAGTCACGTTTTAAAGTGTAGCACCTCTGGTAGTCGTGTAAGAAACAACATGCTCCCGTTCATTGCAAACGCTCCGGAGGGACGTTTATTCACAAATAACCCTTTCTGGAAAAGCCCCCCCCCCCCAGAACTACACATGCTGGCTATTGTGTTTCGCAACATGTTCTATGGCACGTCTCTACTGGGAATTGTAGTTTTAAAAGACGTTTTCGTATTTCCCATAATTAGAAGTTGCCAGTATTAAACTGTGTACACCCCTGGAGGTTTAGGGGATACGAAACACATTGGTGTTATCACATTTAAAACATATAATTAATAAATGGGTGAAAATTGCTTGTGTCCATAATGGGCAGCATTAATATAGCCTACCCACATGACAGCTAAGGTCAGAAGAGCTTTATTTAACAGCTGGTCTTATGTCTGTACCCCTCCTGTTGTTTATTGATAAGCCTGAAACATGCACTTGTCAAGATTCAGAGGCACATTTTTCAAATATGGCAGTAGCCATCGATCATCTTAAGATAAGATAAGATAAGATAAGATATACTTTATTGATCCCAAGTTGGGAAATGTTTTTGTTACAGCAGCATGTACTACTTTGTTCTACTCCACTACAATTCAGAGGTTAACCTGGTATTTTTACTCCACTACATTTATTTTAGTTACTTTGCAGATTCTGATTAATGATGTGAAATATAAACAACCCTTAAATCAGACTTTAGTTACACCTGAGTAAAATTCAGGGAAGGTGATTCTCAAGTGCCAAAATAAACTATGCAATATATTAGACGTTAAGTACTTTGTCAGACTTAATATTTATCTGTTGATACCCCCAAAGTTTTTTTCTTATTCAAAAGAAGACCTTAACTTAAAGTATTCTTTAATGTTTGAATAAAGCCTAATTAGTTTGTCTGTTTTGCACATCCTCCTATTAATATCTTTGGACGTCCTCCACTAGCTGTTTTATTGTAGAGATCACTACAGTATCTTCTTGATATTTTCTATTCTATATTTCTATCATTGACCTTCTAGTTTCCCCCTATTTTGTATGTAGGCTACTCTTAATATTTAAATGTTTTCATCAAATATAACATATTCAACAACAAAATTCAATAACGTGCTCACACTTTGAAAACCGCTGGTCTAGTTAATAAAACATAATAATATCAAACATAATATTACTATTAACTTTATTGTGAAATTAAAACACAATATATATATATATATATATCATATATATCATATATATGCTATATGATATATATAATGTAATATATCAGATATGAATGTGTATACACATTAATATCTGATTTGTAAAACATCACAGACAGAAAGGTATATCCGTCATTTAATGGTAAGCTATTGAAATTCTGAATCCATAGATGTGTCTCCCATCACCCAAATCCCCTGACTATTCTCTCAACTCAGTATTTACATTCTTATATTCAAAGAAAATCAGTAATATCTTTAAAAACTACAAGTCCCTTTCTATCAGCTGTGCACCGTTATGGTGTAAATATAACCTATCTACCAATTGGATCAAATATAAAAGTCAGTCAAATTAATGTTGATACTGCAAGGAGACGTATTGTGTGAAAAGAAATGGAAGATGTTGTTTAATTGCTGATATATTTATGATCCATGTCACGTATTCAGTTTCGATGGCAGTTCTTCCAGTTTGTCCAAAGGTCTTCTCATCAGGGCTCTATAAATAAAGAACTACGGCAGATGTGTAATATTTAATGCAGCCGGACCGTGTATTACAATGCCGTTATGTGATGACTTTCAAAAAGAAAAGCAAGCACACTCGGAATGAAGTATTTTTTTAAAATGTTTTCGGATTTCATATCGCATGAACACCATATCCCAACGTGCATTGCGGCTAAAACATCCAATCACCGAGCTTCAACGATATATTCTCGCTAGAAATCTAATGAAAAAGCATTTGAATGGCCAAACTATCCTACAATTTAGGATTTTCCAGAGAGGGTTATTTGTGAATATACGACCCTCCGTAGCGTTTGCATTCAACGGGAGCACTAGAGGTCAAAAACGTTAAAACGTGATTATAGGTCGTAATAAGCGCTTGAGCAATCGACCTATTTGGTCGTATGAGTTGGAGGACTTGTTGATTTTTCATGTACATAGTGTGCTCACTCCATTGTGTCATTTGCACCATTTTCTTGCATTATTTATGCACTTCCTTCTTCCGTCTTCAATATATCGTATGCTGCACTGTTAGAAGAGCCAGGTACTTAAAGGGGCCCTGTTATGCTTTTTAGGGTTTTCCCTCTCCTGTAGTGTGTTATATAGGTTTGTGTGCATGTAAATGGTCTGCAAAGGCTAAAATCCCAAAGTTCCCTCCAGAAGGAGTGAAAAGAGGTGCTGCAGGCAGTATGAGATAAATAAAGAGCTTTTTGAACATTAAAGCACGGAGACACGTCACAGCTGAGGAACAGAATACAAATGTGAACCTGGAAATTAGCAGAATAGGGCCCCTTTAAAAGTTTACTTTGCCACCAACTACGCTGTGGATGTTGTAAATAGGACAATAAAGCCTTTACTTTTGAAACTACCTATTTCCCCCCCCCCCTTCCAATGCCATTTAATTTCCTAATGCCTTGAATCTCTTGCTAATCTCACTCTTGGGTGCATTAAACATCATTTTTTATCTTTTTCAATGTTTCAGGTTCTTCTGCTCCATTGAGCACAATTGGGAATATGAGAGCAGGTTTCATTTAATTGGAATTTGAAAATATGACAGAAATCAATTTAATACGATTATTAAGAGACAATTTGTCTTTCTTTTAAGATAACAGCAGTATAGTTTTCCCATCAGCAAGTCATCCCTGCACTGGTTTAATTAGGTGAGCAGACACAGTCAGGTCAGTTCAATGGACACTTTGAAATGGCTTTTCTCTGGGTATCACCTTTTTTTTTATTTACACGATGATAGATTAAACCTTTTCTATGCTAACTTTGAATCAATCTGTGCTGGCAGAGCAACAACGTTTTAAATAGTTTTGAATGGACTCTTGCTCGTCACTTTACTCTTTCTTGCAGCTCAGCATGTTCACAGTGAAGGAAAGTCTAGGTGTGACTTTGAGTCTTTCTAACTACAGAGAATGTGCATCAAACAAATCGTTGAATATCAATATTTGATAGATTAAAATCAGTATGAATCACTGACTTCAGAGTAACGGCCCGTCCACACAGCAGCGTTAAAAAATCTTGAAACGCTTCTGCCCATTCACTTTGAATGGGGTGACGTCACTTTGCCTCACTTTTCGCCGAACTGCATTGTGGGCAGCAGAGCGGAGATTTTCAGGATTTTCAGGATTCAAAGTTGAGCAATGTTCAACTTTTGAAGCTGAGGTGGAAGCGTCAGCCAATCAAATCCCGTTTATGCAAATCTGACAGTTCAAGCGCTAGCCAATCAAACCGTGTGTATGCTGGGAGAGACATACCGCAGGTCATTTCCTCATATTCCAAAAAATGGAGGAGAAATTAGCGGTAGGGAATCACCCGGTGCTTTATGACCAGTCCCTATTTACCTACCGGGATATAAACCGGAGGAGCCAGGCATGGAGGGAGGTGGCAGAGACAGTGGTAGGTTTTCGCCTGTTTGGGGAGTTTATATCCAGTTTACTTCAAACTTTTTTGCTTCGTATGTCGGGGGCGGGAGATTCATGTGATTGGTTGTTGGTGCCTTGCTCGCAAAAAATCCCCAAGCTTCAGATACGCCCACCTCCAAGATTTTTTTAGCGCTGCTGTGTGGACGGTCCGTGATTGTCAACAACAGGCGCGAGCACAGATAGACCTCAAAGGCTCCTTCCTTTTTAGAGTTACACTTGTTTTTACAAATCAATAAAATGTTCTTACATGAAAGAAAACAATGTCCTGTGTCTAATACACTTTATCTAAAGCATATGTGTTGCTTTGTATCATTGTGTGCTTTGATTATATGATATTTGAATTTTTTTAACACATTTTTGGGGAATTAATAGTAGCATCTTAGCCGTACAATATCAGCATCTTCTTATCGCTGAATCATTGCGCCTGATGTCTTTATGGAGAAGGTGGTAAGAGAAATATGGAGGAGGAGAGGAAGTGCATCTTTGTCAGAGGGCTATAAGAGTGTGGCTAGTTAACATGTGAGAAGAAGTTACTAAACTTAATTCCTTTCCATGTATAATTAATGAAAGAAATTCTATTAAGCTTTTTGGGGTTTCCTTTTCCTATAGTGTGTGTTTTTGTGCATGTGAATGGTCAGCAAAGTCTAAAATAAAGACCTTTTTGAACATTAAAGCATGAAAACATGTCACAGTAGAGACACAGAATACAATTATGAACCCTGAACATTAGCATAATAGGGCCCCTTTAACACCAGTGTTTAAACCAACCCAGGTCATGGGATGGTTTAAACACATACATTTTAATATCCCTTAAATCGGTCACAAAAGAAGTAAATTCCAGGCATATAGTTATTTAAAAGTAACGAAAATCGCCAGCTTGCCCCTCTAACATCCTGTGCATGAGCCTGGTCAATAAAGTACCAAAGAACAAGGATAGTGGTGTTTCAATAAAACAAGGTAGAACCGGTTCCTGTTGCAGTAAAATATGGAAAAAGGTTCAGTACCTCCAATCAGAGCAGAGTCAGTCCGCATGGCATTGACTAAAGGTTGACCTGAACCCACTGACCCAGACTGGTCTACAGCAGAGGAAGAAGACAGAGAAGATATTTTAAAAAAGGACACCAAGAAAGAGAAAAAGAAGATGTCAAAGAGTGAGAAAGAAATGCAGACATGATATGGAGGAGAGTAAAGAGACATGAGGGGAAATTAAAGAAAAATGGATCAGAACAGAAAAAGGAAACAGATAAAGCATCATCATTCAAAGTAGATGACTGGAGGAGAACCAGCCCAGAGGAAACAGTAACCCCAAGAGAAAGCTCTCCCCTCGGAGCAAATAATGAAAGCATTGATCTCTCTGTCATAACTGTGTGATTATTGAGCCTCTTATATTATCTGGAACAGCATGCAGTAATAACACACAGACACGGAGAGACAGCAGGAGATGCCTAACTATATATATAGATAACAATCAAAGCAGAAAGACGGAAACAGAGTTTGAAAACTTCTGACGTAATGTCATCATTAAAGCCTTGAAGAGCAATTAACTACTGTACGGTGGATAACAACGTCAGTGTTAAGATATATATAAGATATATATTCATGTTTTTAATGAATATTTACTGTGGGAGCAGTGTACGACACGGTAGGGACTCAAACTGTTATATTCTTTTATAATTGTCATTGTTCTTGTTTTGTACCTGCTAGGATTACTAGATTTGCAGGATTTTAGATATTAGTAGTTTAGAAGGCTATAAGTAAACATACAAAGCTGATCTTACTTTTGATATATCATGTGACATTAGATTAAGTGCCCTGAAAACTGCGAACAAAAACTCAAACCTCATTAGTATCCAAACCATCACGTTTAAAACATATAGGTTCAAAATGTGATATTGAATGAACCTAACCATGTGGTCCTCTCCTACCTGACAGGTGGTGTGTGTTCTCTGCTGCGTAGGGATTGGCTGCAGCCGAGGAGCCGCAGCTGGACTGCAGTAAAGGTCCGGAGATGGTGACGGGGCTGCTGTCCGGGTGCAGCAGAGCAGCTTTCAGAGGGCTGATGGAGTTAAAGCGGACCACCGAGAGACAGCCGGCGAAACCCAGAGACGCCAACCTGGACAGATCTGGATCCAGATCCTCAGAGTCTGGAGAGGGAAGGACATCAAAGAGAGTCTAATATGTATAAATGTTGTTGTAACAAGTTCTGTACATTAAGAAAAGTATCATGAACTCTTTATGCTCTCCACTTTCATTAAGGGTATCACAGCATGGTACAACCAGTCTGTGTTTTTTGTCCCAATCTGTCTGTTTCGTGTTTTATTTTGATAAGTGTTCACCCCCTGTGTTATATCTGTTTTTACTTCCTGTCCCTCTGTTACCTGATTCTGTTCACTTGGTTCCCTTTAGTTTTTCCTGCTCTCCCCTGCTGTGTCTTGTCCTATAGTGATTCACGTATTTAAGTTCAGGTTTTCTGTTACTGTTAGTCAGATCCTTGTTTCTGTCCATGAGAGAGTTATTTTTTGTTTACCTTACTGCATAACCTAAAATTAAATGTATTTTCTTCGAAGTTATTGTGTCCTGCATTTGTGTCCAACCTGCTCTGCTCTACAGTGTGAACGTTTTGGAATTAAAGACATATTTATGGACGCCAAGAGACTCAACAAACTAATCTGAATAGATTGGCTAGCGCTCCAACACATTGTACGTGATAGGCTAAGGGGCGGGACATCTCTAAGCAGTTGACCAATCACAACAGAGCCGGCCAGCTAACCAATCAGAGCAGACTGGGCTCTGGTTTCAGACAGAGGGTGAAAAGAGGTGCTGCAGCACAGGCAGTATGAGAAAAATAAAGAGCTTTTTGAACATTAAAGCATGGAGACATGTCCCAGTAGAGACACTACATACTGATATACACCTGAACATCAGCAGGAGAGGACTCTTTAAAGTAGAGACACTACATACTGATATACACCTGAACATCAGCATGAGAGGACTCTTTAAAGTAGAGACACTACATACTGATATACACCTGAACATCAGCAGGAGAGGACTCTTTAAAGTAGAGACACTACATACTGATATACACCTGAACATCATCAGGAGAGGACTCTTTAAAGTAGAGACACTACATACTGATATACACCTGAACATCAGCAGGAGAGGACTCTTTAAAGTAGAGACACGACATACTGATATACACCTGAACATCATCAGGAGAGGACTCTTTAAAGTAGATACACTACATACTGATATACACCTGAACATCAGCAGGAGAGGACTCTTTAAAGTAGAGACACTACATACTGATATACACCTGAACATCAGCAGGAGAGGACTCTTTAAAGTAGAGACACTACATACTGATATACACCTGAACATCAGCAGGAGAGGACTCTTTAAAGTATTTCTGACTCTGATACAGTTTTGTTTTCTTTCTAGTACGCTATACTGTATTGTGCATCACTTTGGAAAGGAAAACATCTCAATGCATTTATTTTCTCATTAGGCGCGTTCACACCGCAGTACTTTCCCCACAAAGGTTCATCAGAACTTAGTTCATGAGAACTCTTTAGTTCTCATGAACTAAGTACAGATCGCGTTCACACCGGAATAAGTTCCCTGAGGGAGGATTATGCAAATGAAGCCGCTGACGTCACTTCTTCTTCTTCTGCTTTGGGTTTACTGGCAGGCCGCAAACAACTTCACAGCGTATACTGCCACCCGAAGTCCCCGGCCGGAAGTCCGCCAGAACGCCGACACCTCCTCATCTCCACCGCTCCCATGTTTTCTTTTGTGTTGCCATAAGTTAGTCTCTCTGCGTTTGTGCGCTGGGCTAATGCTAATGCTAATAATGCTAATGCGACGATAATAAAAAGGCGGCTTCACAAAACCTTTTCGGAGTTTTACGGGCCGTGGTTTGCAATCCGCCCAGCCAATCAGACATAGGAACCTTTTTCTCCCACGAAAGTCCCTGCTCTCTAGCAGGGACGGAAAAGGGGGTAAAAAGGTTCTCATGAACTCATTTTAGTTTCGGCTCTTTTTGGTGTGAACGCGACATTTCGGAACTATATCGGAACTAAAGTGGGAAAAGTACTGCGGTGTGAACGCGCCTATTAACAGAATATTGATGCAGTTATTAAATCAGACTTGATAAACATAATTTCTAGATGCTAACAGGCCAGGTGAAAACATTTCTCATTGAATGATAACGTCATTTATCCTGTAGTGCCATCTACAAATGAGAATTAAGAAATGTAGGGTTGCAAAACTGTTTACACTTTCCTTTAAACACGATAAATACCCATGGCTCTGTAGATGAACAGGTTCATTGACTCTGCTGCAGATTCTCCTGTTACTCATTGTGGGAACATTGGAGGCAGTACATTGACCTGACTGATAAAGCACCGGTAAACACGTCATTCATTCATTATGCTGAGGACAGGACTTATGGATTATCTCCACTGAGTGCAGCAGCAGCACCAAACTGACATCCAATCAGGATCCATAATGCTCATCACCGTCCAATCAGAAACAACCTCCTTCCTTACAGCACACACACTGTCAATGCTTCAGCTTCCAGTTTGCATCCATCACTCCTGGAGACAGATGTGCACCTTCTCCTCTATCTGTTCACTTTATTGACTCTGTTCATCATTCACCTCCTCTCTTTCACAGCAGAGTAAACAGCAGCTGTCTGTTCACAAGACTGAGAGGTGCAGGGTTGGGAGGGTTACTTTACAATTACTAGTTACCTGTAAAAAATATGTAATCAGTGAGCTAATCTGTGAATAAATGTAATAGTGATTAAGTCATTTTTTATGTAACTGTACGGGGATATAGTTACCTTTTTTTTATCCTGATTAGGTTAACCTGTAATAATTATAGACTCCACTAATTATTTATTGCATTACTGACTTCCTTTACTAGTAGTTCGGAGCTGTCTGCTACAAAAGTCTGAGGGGACAGGAAATATTTTACAGCTGAAGACTGTTTTCAAATGTAGAGCAAGTTGTAAGCGAGGGTTGAGGTTTGAAAATGAGGAAACAGTTCAGAGTGTCAGCGCTGCTCCTCCTCCTGGAATGAGTCAGAGTTTGATAAGCCCTCCCTCTTGTTCCTGCTCTCAGACAGAGACCGTTTCTCAATGTCGAGTACACCTGCTGCAGAGCCACTATTTCAAGTATACTACGTCATCGAGTGGCGCCGAAGGACTGTTTAAATGCATGTTAAATGCCCAGCATTCGGCGCCACTCGATGATGTAGTATACTTGAAATAGTGGCTCTGCAGCAGGTGTACTCGACATTGAGAAACGGTCACAGCCAGCTCCACTCTGTATTTCCTGGCTCCTCCCCTTTAGATCCACACTGAGGAGGATGGGTGTAACCAACATGTGGGTAAAGCACAAGAGCTGATAGGCCACATTCACTGCACACACCCATGCTGTTCAGATCACAGCTCACATAGTTTCAGCTCTCAGGAAGTGAAACTCAGACACTTGCTGCCACTGAGAGGTGAAATGGCGCAGAAAGGAGTTCAGCTGGACCGGGAAACCTTCTCTTGTCCGATCTGTATGGATCTACTGAAGGATCCGGTGACGACTATCTGTGGACACAGCTACTGCATGAAGTGTATTAAAGCCCACTGGGATGGAGAGGATGAGAAGAAGATCCACAGCTGCCCTCAGTGTAGGCAGAGCTTCACACCGAGGCCTGTCCTGCTGAAAAACACCATGTTAGCAGCTTTAGTGGAGGAGCTGAAGAAGACTGGACTCCAAGCTGCTCCTGCTGATCACTGCTATGCTGGAGCTGAAGATGTGGCCTGTGATGTCTGCACTGGGAGAAAACTGATAGCCTGTAAGTCCTGTCTCGTGTGTCTGGCCTCTTATTGTGACAAACACCTCCAGCCTCATTATGACGCAGCTCCATTAAAAAAACACAAGCTGGTGGAGCCCTCCAAGAAGCTCCAGGAGAACATCTGCTCTCGTCACGACGAGGTGATGAAGATGTTCTGCCGCACTGATCAGCAGTGTATCTGTTATCTCTGCTCTGTGGACGAACACAAAGGCCACGACACAGTGTCAGCTGCAGCAGAAAGGACTGAGAGGCAGAGAGAGCTGGAGGGGAGTCGACTAAACATCCAGCAGAGAATCCAGGACAGAGAGAAGGAGGTGAAGCTGCTTCAGCAGGAGGTGGAGGCCGTCAATGGCTCTGCTGATAAAGCAGTGGAGGACAGTGAGAAGACGTTCACTGAGCTGATCCGTCTCATGGAGAAAAGAGGCTCTGATGTGAAGCAGCAGCTCAGATCCCAGCAGAAGAGTGAAGTGAGTCGAGTCAAAGAGCTTCAGGAGAAGCTGGAGCAGGAGATGGCTGAGCTGAAGAGGAGAGACGCTGAGCTGAAGCTGCTGTCTCACACAGAGGACCACAACCAGTTTCTGCACAGCTACCCCTCACTGCCAGCCCTCAGTGAACCTACACACTCATCCAGCATCAACATCCGTCCTCTGAGCTACTTTGAGGACGTGACGGCGGCCCTGTCAGCAGTCAGAGACAAACTACAGGACGTCCTGAGAGAGGAATGGACAAACGTCTCACCGACTGAAGTGGATGTTTTACTGTCAGCAGCAGAGCCCACCACCAGAGCTGGGTTCTTAAAATATTCACAGGAGATCACACTGGACCCAAACACAGCAAACACACGGCTGTTATTATCTGAGGGGGGCAGAAAAGCAACATTAATGGAACAACAACAGTCTTATTCTAGTCACCCAGACAGATTCACTGATTATCCTCAGGTCCTGAGTAGAGAGAGTCTGACTGGACGTTGTTACTGGGAGGTGGAGTGGGGAGGGGCAGGAGTTTTTGTAGCAGTCGCATACAAGAATATCAGCAGAGCAGGGAGGGGGAGGGAATGTGGATTTGCATACAATGACAAATCCTGGGCGTTAGTTTGTAACCTATTCAGTTATTCATTTCGTTACAATAATATCAACACTCCCGTCTCAGGTCCTCGGTCCTCCAGAGTAGGAGTGTACCTGGATCACAGAGCAGGTATTCTGTCCTTCTACAGCATCTCTGAAACCATGACTCTCCTCCACAGAGTCCAGACCACATTCACTCAGCCGCTACATGCTGGAGTTTGTCTTTATTATCCTCATGGAACCACAGCTGAGTTGTGTAAACTGAAATAGCCTGAAGTCATTTGAGGAACTCTTCTACTTCTTAAACTCATTGTGTGTCCATCATTGTTGCTGAGAGCTGATTGTTCATGTCTTCACTGCACAGAGATCAGCTGTCAATCAAACATTATGGGATGTGCTTTAACATCTTCTCATGAGTTGTTCTGTAGATGTTGGAGTTTCTTTAGGCGGCGCTCCTTCCTGTGTCTGTTTAGCCATGGAGGCTGTCACTGCTCAGGAGGATTTCTGTTAACCTCAACTCATATTTCTCTGCATGGAAATGTAAACTTTGCTCTAAATATGTGTTGAATATCGATATTGATGTATTTGTATGTTGTTGTTTCTCTTGTAAAGCTTGAGTCTTCAGAGAGAAAGCACCAGAGCTTCTTTCATTGGAGATATTTTATTCTAAAACTTTTTTTATTTTTGACTAAGTCTCAATGTGTTGAATGCATAAATGAAAGTTTGAAGAAGGAAATAAAACACATTAAAATAAAAGTGATAAAAAAATAAAAGCTAACAGGTTGAGTTTGTAATAAATTGTGTTTCTATTTTCAAGATGTGAGATGAGTGCCACATTTACATGTCTGGACAAAAATTAAATGTTGGGGTTTTTCTTGTTAATAAAAGAGCTAAGAGGACACACGTGACAATCTCAGTCTTTTGTTTTTTTTAATAATAAAAATATCTCAAAATTATTTTTATGAAACAAGATATTTGAATTTTTTAATAGATATTGTTATCTAGGATTAAAATCAAATGAATTCAGATTTTCTCATTTTTAACAGGAGATTTGAGTTGATGTTGAAATCCTGAAAGAAAGTGTTGCAACTAAAATAAAGAAGTGGGCTGAAGTGTTGAAACTGATGGCAGTTCTGTATAAACAGTGGAAATAGTTCAAACGGAAAATGTTTTCTCTGTTGTTCAAAGATGATGACCTGATGGGGTGAAAGTGTGCAATAAACATATGTACACAGGTTTGGGGATTGACAGATTACATGTACCAGGATTATGTATTTAGATACAAAAAGCTATTATTTGTATTGTTGGTGTATAGCTACTGCCTGAATATGCCTTATGACAGGCAGGGTTTCCTATAAATAAAATACTGAGCAGAGGAAACATTTTTGATCCTCAGTATAATTTTCTCTTTGTTATTTTCATTGCATTTGATATTGGCTTATCCAAAAGTAACGGAAAGTAATCAAGTTACATTACATGTATATGAATGTAACCCTCCCAACCCTGTATAAACATGATAAGATGCTTTATCAAATGCAATGCAAATAAAAAAGAGAAATAAACCTTCGAAAAGAAGATCCAAGATATTGAGTTTATTGTCATTTCAAAAAATGATCTTTGTTGGCAATCAACTCCACTTAGTGGAAATATAGACATGTATTATAGGAAGGAATTCAAATGTCAGTTGAAAGTAGCTGAGCCTTTTTGTCACATTTGAATGACATTACTATGTGTTGTTGATTAATGAAATGAGTCGAAAAATAAATAGAAATAAGAACTTTTTAACTAAGTAACATTTTCTAACTTACAAAATATTGCTTTGTCTTATTCCCCTTCAGGTTTTTGGGTTCCTCAACTTCGTTCTATGGGCAGGGAACATCTGGTTTGTCTTTAAGGAGACCGGTTGGCACAAGGGTGCTTCTGGTCTTGAGGTCATTTTATTCATGTTGGGTCAGAGTTTATGTCGCCAGGTTGTTGATACGAGAATAGTCTTCCACCTTCTTAAAGTATTGCTCAGGAAACAGTTGGCTTACGTTTCATAGCATGCTGTACAAAAGTGTCTGCACCACCATTCAAAACAACAGAAGATAAGATAAGACATTCTTTACAAGCACTCACATATGGAAAAAATAATTACTACCATGGATGTTACTAAAAGAAAAACAATGCGAGATTGTGTTCGATCCAACAAACATTTTCGAAGGTTTTTATTTTATACTTTAGTCTGTTTTATAATAGTGAGTGTGATAGAGATTGTTTTATTGTGTACCTGCCCAAGGACTGCAGTTGGCCATTAGCCATATGTCCTCTGTAAACATGATGTGACTAATTCAATCTTTACCATCTGCTGTTTTAGTTTTCTGTATTCCCTCGTGACCCAGCTCTACTCAGCAGTCAGTACTAAAACCGTGTTTATATTTTCTTCTTAGTACTTATACTTAATTTATTCCTGCAGATTTTCACAAGAAAGCATATGTTGGATGACATTAAAGCTGCTCTCTAACTAAAAAGGCCTCTGCTTTACTGCGCCTCTCTCTTACCGTGCACTCTGCCCAGCACCAGCGACTTCATGCCGTTGAATTCTCCGTCTGATGTCAGGTTGAAGTCTTCTCTGGGGTTCTGGTCGATCTGAAAATGAAAATAATTAAAATCCACTTTTACACACAGGTCTCTAGGGTTAAAATAAAATAAAATAAAAATAAAATCAAGTTTTATTTATAAAGCACATTTAAAAGCGATTTTTGGTCGAGCCAAAGTGCTGTACATGTAATAAAAACACATTACTACAATCTCAATAAAAGACAACAAATTACAACAGATATATGAACAGAATGGATTCTCATAAAAAATATTATAATAATTCATTATTTCAAACCACTCATGTCTGAGATAGGGGGGATCTTAATAAAGACAAAGGAATGTGTAAGCAACTGTATATATCACAAATAGCTAATATTAGAATTGTGTTGAATCATCTAGAAAATGGCAATAACGGGTATGGGGAGTGGTTGCAGTACTTTTCTTTTGATATTGAAAGATAAGCCTCAGGTGAAGGTATTTAGCTTTAAATGGATATGATTTATTTTTGTTTATCTCAGTTTCCACATATGGAGCGTTTCCCCTTTTGTTGTCCGAACAGAGTGCGACTAACAGGAGCATGCAGTGAGTTTCCCTTGGAATAAAACGTGCACTGGCCTCTGTGATAGCGGTATGAAAACAGAGCACACGGTGCATTGGTAGCCCCGAGTGCTTTAGACTTCAGTGAGTGATTTTTCAACGGGACATCTGCTCACGGGAGAGGATATGATAATGTCCACTCGTGAGAACAATATGGAGACTGTTTGCTGCTGGCCATCAGGACACCACACTCTGAAACTGGTAGGTTCTCCTGATGTCCTCGGAGTAAGTTGCAAACGATATAATTATTCAGGGAGACAGAAACTGGCAACATGAGATGACCCTCATATTTCACGAGGGTCACCTTTTATTTCATCTCGGGGTAATTATATAGACATCCAGGCTGCTGAAGTGAACCTCATATATCAAGTCAGGCTGCTGTTAACAAGATAGGAAGTTAAGTAGATCCAGATATGATTAAGACGCATCATATTTCATCTGAAGCTGATTTAGTGTAGTTTG
The DNA here is from genome assembly GCF_902827165.1 of Trematomus bernacchii. Lineage (NCBI taxonomy): Eukaryota > Metazoa > Chordata > Actinopteri > Perciformes > Nototheniidae > Trematomus > Trematomus bernacchii. The sequence continues at coordinate 6,370,745 of NW_022987839.1, read as the reverse complement.
TCCCTGCTGCCCTGCCGTAGCTCTGCGGTCATCACAAGGGCATTATTATCACTAAGAGCTCTTACTCTCCATGTGTTTGTAAAATGAATGAAAAGTGTGTGTGTGTGTGTGTGTGTGCGTGTGCGTGAGCGTGTGTGTGTGTGTGTGTGTGTGTGTGTGTGTGTGTGTGTGTGTGTGTGTGTTACCTGCAGAGACACAGAGTCAGTCAGTCTCCTGATGGTGATGGTGTGTAGTTGTCCGTTGGCCAGACTCTTCACTTTGCTCTTCAACACCTCAGCGTGTCGGCTGCTGTCCAGCTTGTACCTCACCTCCAACTTATCTACACACACACACACACACACACACACACACACACACACACACACACACACACACACACACACACACACACACACACACACACACACACACACACACACACACACACACACACACACACACACACACACACACACACACACACACACACACACACACACACACACACACACACACACACACACACACACACACACTTCAATATGTTTTCTCTTTATGAAACATGCAGGGCTTCATCTCTAATCTTTACTGATCGTTTTTAAGGATGTATTTTTCACTTCCATAATGAATCTGAGCAAGGAGTATCTGACTCAATAAAGCTTATACATATAATGACGTGTTAATCCCATAAAGAAGATTTCATGATTATGATTTACCCAGAAGGAATCCTTGTTTGGTGCATTGACTTCTCCAGTTAGCTCTTTCTGATAACAAATACTGTATTCTGGAAAACTGGTGATTGACAAGGAATTTCCATGAGTGGGAAATTAAATAAAAAATAAAAGCTCTCCGGGATTTAATTTGTCTTTTCAGTTTAAGTGCATTTACCTGAGGACTCCACGGTCAGCAGGAAGCCTTAACGCCATGCTGTCCATCAGCTTTCTCTCATTAACACCAGAACAAATCCATTAACAGCCAATCAGGCAGCAAAGTGCCAGCTCTCTCTCGTCAAATGTAATTTCAAATGAAGTGGCTCCAACTACTCCAAAAAGCCAAACTCACAACATAATTATTGAACACCAAAGTTTGTAAAACAAATCAGCAAGTTTTCTGCCACCCATTAGCAGAGAAGAACACTTTGATGCCTCAGTATGAGAGGAGTTTCAGTTTGAGACAAAGCATCAGCTGCACGGATTAAAAAGAGTCTGACGGGGTGAAACCAGAGAGAGGAAAGATCTGACAGAGCCTGATCTGGTAAAACTGCAGAGGAGGAAGAGGAGAGAGGAAGAAGGAGAGGAGGAAAGGAAGAGAGGTTAGATTAAAGGCTGAGAGGAGATAGGAACAGAGAGAAGTAATTGAAAAAAAGTTAAGGGGGGAAGATGAAGTGGCCGAAAGGAAAATCCGTCTCATCTGGAAAGGGGAATAAGACTTTGAAAAAGATGTAAGAGCTGAAAAGCAGGCAATCAGTAAAGATAAGCTTATGAGAAATAAATAATAGAGGACATTCAACCTGAAGTGAATGATCCGGAGGAGAGGAGACAAAGAAGGGAAATGGAAAAGGCGGAAGTCAATAGTAGGAGAGGTGTTTAAGAGGCTTACAAAGAGTTATGCAATCTAAGCTCATCTAAATTAATTGAAGCTGCAGGAGAGAGAAGTCGAGGCAGATAAGGCGCTCTACTTTAATCTTGTGCAAAACAAGCTCCTTGAAAATGAGAGCGCCCCCTCACCGTGCTTGTTGATGAGCAGGGCCAGGTACTGGGTGTAGTAGGAGCTGACGTAGAGCAGCAGAGCCGGGCTCTGATTGGTCCTGAAGCTCAGCGAGACGTTCTCTCCTCTCAGCGTCAGGTCCGAGTAGATGGAGGACGGCAGGGCACTGCTGTTCCTGCTCAACTCGTACGGCTCCTTGAAGGTGTAGCGCAGCGACGTGCCCGACTTGAAGCTGGCTGACAACTCTGAGGAAGACGGAGAGATCAGTTTATCAGAAATGTAGAGGATTAGTAAAGGCTGATTTAGAAAGATGTATAAACAGTGTTTTGTTTTTTTAAAACTGCCAAAAACATCACAGATATATTTTATTCTGTCAATACGGAGAGGTCAAGAGAGAGGTATATTTTAGTAAATATATGTAAAATATGAATGAAGAACTGACAACACTGAACTTGATTTAAAGGTCACCTATCATGCAAAATGCACTTTTTCATGTCTCTTCTACATCAACATGTGTCCCCTCTGTGGAAAGAGATTCTGAAAGTTTCAGGAACAAAGATTCTCTCTCTTTTTGTCCTGATCCATTTATATAAAAACCTGTCTAAAAATGAGCTGATCAGATTTTGGCCACTTTATGATGTCATAACGATTTCTTGGCTTGTTTAACCATTAGCCAATCACCAACCAAGGTAACCCCCCCCCCCCCCCCACCTTATCACCTGAATCTCCTCCTAGAGCACCATTAGGCGCTTTCACACCGGAGTACTTTTCCCAGGAATAGTTCCGATAGCTCTTGGGATTTTGCGTTCACACCAAAAAGATCTGGAACTAGAACTTAGTTAATGAGAACCTTTTCACCCCTTTTTAGTCCCTGCTAGAGAGCAGGTACTTTCCTGGGGAGGAAAAGGTTCCAATTTCTGATTGGCTGGGCGAATTGCAAACCACGCCCCGTAAAACTCCCAAAAAGTTTTGTGAAGCCGCCATTTTATTTGCTGGCATTAGCATTATTAGCATTAGCCCAGCACACCAACGGAGAGAGACTGACTTATGGCAACACAAAATAAAACGTGGGAGCGGTGGAGTGATGAGGAGGTGTCGGCGCTTCTGGCGATTTACCCGGGACTTCGGGTGGCGACTCCGGGACTTCGGGTGGCAGTATACGCCGTGAAGTTGTTTGCAGGCTGCCAGTAAACCCAGAGCAGAAGAAGAAGTGACGTCAGCGGCTTCATTTGCCTAATCCTCCCTCAGGGACTTATTCCGGTGTGAACGCGATGGACTAGGACAGTACCGGGACTAAAGAGTTCGGCGGGACTAAGTACTGGGAACTAAGTACGGCAAAGTATTTGGTGTGAAAGCGGCTATTGTGTTCTTTTTAACCAAATATCTCTCAGAGGGGCGTGGGGAGGGGCTCCTTATTTTCATCTAAAGTAACAGACAGAGAATCAGCACTTTTGAAACAGGGCTGAAACAGAGGGGATTATGGGATGCTGCAATGATCTGTTTGGTGTTTGGAGGCAAACACTTCAGAGACATGTTTTGTATATATCTGAGACCTATAATATATTGATGAAAAACAGTATAATAGGGGACCTTTAATTTTTCTTCTCGATGGATTTGAAAAACTGTAATGTCATCTCCAAATTGACAACATACTCCAGCCTCAGATACCCTTTTACCACATTATAGACATTGGTTTGTATGATGGTGTATCTTGCTTTAACACCAACAGTGTGTGTACCTGTATGGCAGAAGGCTCCAGTGTGCGCCGACAGGCCGCAGTCGCAGTGGAAGCCGCTGGCTCTCTCCACACAGCGGCCCTGGTTCTGGCAGAGCGAGCCGTAGCTGCTGCAGTGACCCGGGCAGCCGGGCCGGACCCCGGGGGTGATCTCCGCCCGCTCCTCCAGGTCCAGGGGGACGCCGTTCAGCTGCAGGGAGCGGATACAACCCCGGAAGCCCTTCTGCCTGGACGCTGTGCCTCCTGAGAAACACAGAAACACACTGAATAAACATCCATCCAGCCTCCAAAGCATCTGGGAGCTGTCCATCATTGCACAAGGGCAGCCTGAAGCACTCGTATTATAAGGTAGGTGTGGAGATATAAAATGTCTAAAATTACTATGTGACTAATATCATCAGCAATCAGTGTCATAGCATATTAGAATCAAAGCTAGCACTGAGAAACAAACTGAATAAAATCCATCCACCCTCCAAAACATCTATGAGCAGTCCATCATTAGACCAAACATCGTGTCTGATCCCACCCACTCTCTCCAGAAGTTCAGCTCATAGAAGATTCAGCCTGAAGCACTACAAACACTCATTCCTGCCCAAAGGGGGTTTCCCTTTCCTGTAGCGTCTTATATAGATTTGTGTGCATGTAAATGGTCTGCAGAGGCTAAAATCCCAAAGGTCCCACCAGAGGGAGTTTCTCTCCCACACAAGGCATGTTTTGTAAAAAGTTAGTTTCTGGGGTGGCTATTCGAAAGTGTATTGACACACATATGGGCTACCATTAGAAGTATAAACCTCAAAATGCGGAAACTTTAAACAGCTCTACAAAAGGTTCAGGTGTATATGTCTGCTTAGTATTCTGCACATATCAGTTAAACAGTAATCGTAAAACATCAAGTGAATCACTTCTTGGAAGGTGAGATCATTTCTAAAAAGCATATATGAGGGATTTGCTGAGTAAAGATTAAAGCAAAGATCAAAGAGTCCAAATGCAGAGGAACTTCACCTCCGACCAAATGAGACCTTTAAGATCAGTGAGAATTTACAATATTCAACAGCTCTAACAAGACGATTGCAGCATCTCTACAGGAGACCATGCTGTGAGAGCACACTCTGTAAATACAGTATGAGACCACATGAGAGGGAATCTGCAAAAACAATTAGTGAAGTGGAGATCAGACCAAGCATCAAAGGCAAAGTGTGGCTTACAACACAAAGAACCTCGACCTGCAGGCACAGGAAGCAACGTGTCAAAAGAGAGAATTCACTGGAGACTGCAGAGTTAGGATAAGAAACTCTGGAGCAAAGATTCAACCACATGTTCAACAGTGCAGCATCTGCTGTGAGAGGCAATAAAAGCAGGATATCATGCAATAAAACATACATTTGATAGGGCCTTCTGCCACATATTCAGAGCCATTTGTCACATATTTTTTAAGTTGAAATCAAATTATTAAAGGGCCTATATTATGCTAATTTCCAGAATTGTATTCGGTACCTCTACGTGACATGTCTCCATGCTTTAATGTTCAAAAAGCTCTTTATTGTTCTCATACTGCCTGTGCTGCAGCTCCTCTTTTCACCCTCTGTCTGAAACCAGAGCCCAGTCTGCTCTGATTGGTTAGCTGGCCGGCTCTGTTGTGATTGGTCAATAGCTTAGAGATGTCCAGCCCCTTAGTGGACATCACGTACAATGTGTTGGAGTGCTAGTTAATAGAAGTGTGAGTGTAACATAGTGATGTCACTATGTTAAAGAAGTGAACAAAGGAGGCCAATGGATTATTTTGTAATCGCCATTCAAGCTAATGTTTTTCTATATACTAGTTGCAAGGCTATTGGGATGTCAATGTCTGTCTGATTTACAGCTTAACAGTTTGGTCAAAACCCTCATCAGAAAGTACAGAAATAGCATTTCTCAAAGTCTGAGACACAATTTCCAACAAAATACCAACAAACGTCTTTCAGCACATTCTCACTTCCCATGTCTTTAAATGAAGATAAGTGTTTCTGTATCTCAGAAAACACTTATCTTCACAAACCAGCCAACACAGCACCGATAAACAGGTTATCCATTCAAACCAGGCAATACGACAATATATCTGAATTGGTGCTTGCAATGAAAGCAGAAATATGTCACCAGAAACTGCAGCGTGTGGATATTATACGCCGACAAATATGAGGCAATAAAGCAAGAAGAGGAACAGTAATCCAACGGTTTGTAAATCCACACAAGGCAATAACACGGGTTATAAATCTAAACAATGTTATTCACTACCTTATAAATGTCTGCAAGGAATAATTAAGGCTCATAAATACACGGTTTAATTAATCATGGCTTATGAATTCATCGAAAACAACAATGACTTTAAATTAGAAAACTAAGTAGACTGACATAAATCTGTGGAGGTCTTCTAATTGCACTGCATGTAATAGTATCATAGTTTATCTTAAATGCACATCAGGAGTAGAAATCTACATTTTCCCTCATGAATACAGCGATGTTGTGGCTTGTGATTGCATACAAGCTGAGCTGAATGCTTATTTATACATTTCCATGCATAAAATCAATTTTCTAGATAGCTATCTCAAGGATACTTTTACAGAAAATACATTGTATGAATCATCAGTGTTAAATCTAAAGCCCAGCTCATGTCTTTTATTAATTAGCAAAAGTTATTTTATTTTTCCTAAGGCTGTCTCTGTGTATGCACAGAGGGTTTCTGTGTATAATGATAGTTTATATTGCAGCTACGCCTTTCCAGCCTTACACTTCATTGCACTTGATAATTTAGTGTTGATTTGTTAGATTTCTATTGTCTCCTGTTTGTTAAAGGCACCCAGTGAAGTTTTTGACCACTAGTAGCGCTATTGTGCATGTTTTTTAAACTGTGTCCCGGGTCTTTTAGTATCTTATATACACAGGTTACGTAAACACAGTCCTGGTTTAAAGCAGCTCCAATTGTCAACAGCTTTAAGCTTCGCAAATGCTTTATGAGAAAGGAAATGCATTCAACACATGTTTAAATCTTTGGGTGTATTGCGATACACAAAACGCTTTTTATCGGGAAGCAGAGCACGCTAAATTAACTTGTGTTTACAAAAAAGTAAACACAACAGGGTGGGGTTGATTGTCAAGTGTGTCTGAAAGGTTTTCACTTCCCTGTGATATGAATAAGCTGGACTGTTATTCTCTTTGTAGGGAATATACTCACTGGTAAAGTGTAATATGCCTCCCATGTAAATGATCTGTTTTCTACGAAAGCATAACAAGACAAAGCACTGTTTTGTTCTTGCCGGATGTGAACTTGAGAAAGAAGTCGAGCCTAAAAATATTCAACTAAAAGTTATTTTATCAAACTGCTGAAGCTGCAGAGACAGAAAGTGCTCAACTGCTGATTCTCTGGAGAGCGATACGAGAAACAAGGCAAGTCAAGTTAGTGACTGCGAGATGTGCAGAGACAGAAGGAGTCACAGTCCTAGAAGACTTTAGAACGGGCCTTAAAGCCTCCAGCAGTGAGACTAATGAGGCCACAATTCACACAGAAGCTCACACACACATTTGTGCTTTTATAGGATTTGGTTTTATAACCACTAACAGTCTCTTAGAGGACTGGAAGCAACACAATAATCAGACCATGGAGAATAAGAACATTTCTCACCTATGCCTGAATTGCTCGAGCATCAATCACAAACACAGGAATAATGAACAGATGTGCCAAACAGTGGAAAATTGCAGAAGGAAAGACAAAACATCTGTGACGACTGGACACTTTTTAACATGTGAAAAAGCAGAGCGCAAATCCTTGCAGTTTCATCCCACAAGCCATAAGACTGTTAAGCACCTGAACTTTTTAAAAGAACATCCATAACATTCATCTGTTTGCAACTTATCAATATTCCAATTACTTGTATATAGACTATTCTGCACAATTTCTATTATATTCTATTTTATTTACTTGCGCTATTATCTGTTTTAATGTGTTACACTGTTGGAGGAGCCTGTGACCTAAGATTGTCTTCGTCATAACACTGTAGCTATGCACACATGACAATAAAAGCCTTGATCCTTGAACCTAGGTGTGTTCTGAACACATACTCGGCGCTTAAAGCAGATTCTTATTTTGTATAAACGTTATATGAATATCTGTTTGGCCCATGTGTCTCCTCCTCACCTATGAACAGCTGGCTGTTGAGCTGCAGGTGGAGGTGTCCGTCAGCCGGAGCTTCCTGTGTGGCGACAGGAAGTCCGTCCAGCCACAGCGACGCCTCTTTGACGTTCCTCTCCGCTCGGACTCGATGCCACCGGTTGTCGTTCAGCGGCACCATCGACTCCACATGAACCTCCAGAGGCCCGTTACCGACGTCGAAGGAGAAAACCACCCGAGTGGAGGCTGATGGAGGGGGAGAGAGGGGGGAGACATGGGTTATTGATGTGTCAGTCACTGCACGTCTAACTAAATGGAATAAGTACTCAGATGTTTTACTTAAGTAAAACTGCTTCAAATAAAATCCTGCACTTAAAAACATATTCAAATAGAAGTTGAAAAGTATAAATAATCATCAAAATAAACCCTAAGTATCAAAAGTAAAGTAGTCGTTATGTGGTAAGGCCCCATTTCAGAGTTATATATATTATATTATAATCATTGATGTAATATTGTGATCATCACTTCATTCAGCTAGTATAGGTTAGGGTTATTTGATTTACTTTAAGAACTGCTGGGTAGCTTTTACTATAATACTGTATTTTAATTTGTATTTTGTATTAATAACATAACTCTGCAGTAGCTGGTAAGTAATGCTGGAAAAGAAATGTTATGGAGTAAAGAGCACATCGTTTTCCTACAAAATGTACCTGCAAACGTTTTTTTTGTTTTGTTTGCCAAACAAATCGAAACGCTATAAATAACTTGTTGGTGTTTGGTAAAGAGGATGTTTTTTCCCAGTGTAAAGATATTAATTATTCTTAAACGACTTTCCCAAGGACAAAAGGCAAAACAGCACTATAAACAGGGGTGCATTTATAACTTTCTTAGTGAGTTACTCAGATGAGTACCAGGAGACATAGTTTGGATGTCCAGGGTGCTAGTGGAGTTCTCCAGTGTGTGCGCGGGGCACAGAATGTGCTCAGGGGAGTCTCCCTCCGCAGCCGTTTGGCATAGTTTTAGCACAATTCCGTTATACACACCGACGTTAACAGCAGCCCCGTCTGTGCACACGGCGACCGACTCTGTCGCCCAGTGATCTGCGCCTTCGGGAAAAGCTTCACAAGTCCGTCGGTACGCAAAGGCGCTTAGTGACACAAGTGACGTTACGCATTTCAGATGTTTGCCGCGCATGCGTACCAGTTATGTGCACCCTGCCCTGACTATAAAGTAACTTCATTTCGAAATTCCTCTAGAGGTTACGGAGCGATCTTAAGAGGTCGGCACTGACAGTAATTTCCCCGAGGAGAGAGACGTTTGCTGCAGCAGTGTCCCTGAAATTATCTGTGTCTGTCCCTTTAAATCCCACTTCTAATGCAACTTCCTCCAAAACGCAACACTTATGGCGCGTTTCCACTACAGCCCGCAGCCCGGTTTAAGAGGGCTGTGACGTCAGCGGCCCGTTTGTGGTTGCGTTTCCACTTGGCCTAGTACCGGCCGGCGGGTCCTAATTCACAGTTTTTCTGGCCTCATAAAATCGTGGGGCCAGGGCCAGAGACAACGAGGCTGAGTTTGTGACGTCAACGCTCTCGGCTGCTGATTGGTCGGAGAGAATCGTCACAATCTGCGCGCTAGATAATCCATTTTTACAAACAGCATTTTTGTTAACAGAGGAGCTACAACAATGGCAAAGAAAAGCACACCATGGTCGGTCGAGGAAGTGACGACGTCCATTATATTGCAGATGATAAGGTCCAGCGGGTGCTCGACGGGACAACTCGCAATATCAAAGTCTTTCAGGAGGTCTCTACACAGACACTGGCGTTACTGGAGTCTGCATGGTACGTTTTTGCTAACGTTCTGTTATTTGCTTGAAAGCTTTGTGTCCCTATCTGTTCTAAAGCTCACTTCTAACAAATAAGTCTATTTTATCCTTACATTTATGTTCGACAACCCATGATTTTATGGAGCCCCGAAGGCTAGCTAGGCAGATAGCATTAGCGAGAGCTATTGTTTGCTAACACCATATGTGCCATTGTTTACGTTCAGTTTGTCTTTTCTATAGTTGTTGTTGCTATTTATAGTATTGTGCTGCAGTAGTTTGTGGAATTTACAAGTCATGTTTCTGTTCTAGATGATTACATTGGGACTAGCGAGGAGGAACAGTTCCGAACAACGTCCTCTGCATCAACAGCACAAACCGAGGAGGAGACGATCTGGCCCTGCAGGAACGGCAACTGGCCCAGCAGAATCAATGCCATGTCTTATCTTATTGCTTGTTGATAAATAATTGCACCCACCAGCGATCACACAGAAAGATGGCATCATCTAGGCGTCCCTCTGCAGTCAGAAATATCATAAACACCATCGTCCACAAAGCACTGTACAGGGGTTTATGGATTTAAGAGAATATTTATCACAGTGAAACCTTTATCATCTGTTGCAATTAAAGCAAATAAGAGAATAAATACTTGGTTAAATAATACATTTTAACTCTTTAGCAGGACAACTCTGCATACTGTTTGAAATTGAGTTTGCTAGCTTGAGGTCCTCCTCTAAAACATAACATTACATAATGGTATTAAGAATACATGATAAATACATGTAGTAAAAAATTACTCAATTGTAATACCCTCGTTGTGCTAGACTCAAACACATTGCTTATATATTTCAAAGAGAAGAGAACAAAATAAAACACCTATACAAAGAGAGCGGTGCACAGCGCTTAATATTTACTTGCACTATATTTCTGTTGATCTGGGTTATTGTGTTGCACTGTTGGAGGAGCCTGTGACCTAAGATGTTCATTGTCATAACTACACTAGCTATGTTCGTATGACAAAATAAAAAACCTTGAACCTTGAGGCTGTGTCTTTCAGACAAACCATCATAATCATATTATTTTATGCTGTGGATACTTTAGCCTCCATCCATGTTAACAATTTTTTACACTTGCATTTATGAATATAGTTCTGTTGTGTTTTACACTTTTGTATTTATGTTTATAGTTTGCTTTGATATTTGCTTCATTTATTAGATTATTATTATTATGGGGGCAGTACTGGTGCTTGAAATTCAAATATTTACTAAATAGTCAATTCTGATAACATTTTTTTGGTTTAAATAATTTGACAAACACATGTATGTGAAAAAGAAAAGATGTATTTATGTTCAATACAATGAATATTTAGGTATTACATTATACATTCTAGGTATTCAGGTGCGCATCAGACCCAAGTAACATGTAATGTAATGTTGACTAACTTATAACGAGCAAAACATTCCGGTTTTTAACATATATTATACAATAATGTCGCTTTCTCACAATGTCCTCAGTATTTATTGCTTTTATCACTGAATAAACATGTATTACATTTTGCAAACATGAAAAAACACATCAGTTTTACACATTTTTAAACACCTTAATTCCTGAATGACAACTTCGCTGTTTTCTGTTCATAATGCCCTCTTTTGAATTCATGTAATGAACGTAGGTTTTCCTCAGGCATCCTGAAGTTCTCCACCCACTTTGTGTGTGAAAGATGGAACAATCACATTCCACCACTCGGTAGCTCGGTCGGTAACTTCTGAAATACACAAACAAAAGCATACATATTTTAATACGTAAAAGTGGTAGCTACAATTAATTAAATACTTGAAATACTTTGGTCGTATAGGGAGCGTGAGCCTAAACACATTGCTAGTTAGCGAACGTTAGCTTACCAAGTAGCATCGTAGTTAGTAGTGATTCGAGTCGTCCTGTAGTCTCTGCGGCGTAGGAGGACTGCCCGAACTCTCGCGTCAGCTTCTTCTATACGTCGCCTCTTTCGAAACAACTCTTGTCTATTTCTTGTGATAATAAACCACACAGCAAAAAACAAGCAAACGATCGCTTTCACATCTTCACATCCTCCATTGTTGTGTCGCATTGAAGATGACGTCACGGCAGTTTTAAGCAGCGTCGCTCCGCCTATACTGCGTTACTATAGATACTACCCCAGTTCCTAAACTGTAATGGAAACGCGCCATAAAGTGAGCTGGTCCTAACGAGGCCAATCGCGGCCCAGCCATACCGAGCGGGGCCGAGCGAGGCCGTATAGTGGAAACGCGGCAAAAGAGAACCACCAAACAAACTAAAAAAGTGAAGTGAGGTGACAGAGCTTCAAAAGGCAACCTCATATGACTCTAATAACTAAGGCGGATACAAGCCGTTCTGAATGACAAACTGTACAGCTGCCAATAAATGCGAACCTGGTACAACCCGCAGTACGATCACACCCATATAAACACAAGGACACATTGTTGGGTAATACAGCTATGTTTTAAATTACATAATATATGGTAGGCTATAAACACACATCTCACAGCCACACACATTTCCACTGCACCTATAAACTAAATAACACCCTATTGGTTATTGCTGTCGTAATCTGAATGATTCTCTATAGGGCCTATACATGTGTGCATTAGGCAAGAATCAATCAACAGGAATTAATGGAGGGTCACGGCTAAAATGCCCCCTGAGAGTTGATAAACAATCGTCAAATTAAAAACAAGGGTGCAATAAAAAAATGCACTGATTATGAGTTCCTGTTTTACAGATTTCACCTTGGTTACATTTTATTTGCTGTGTTGTGAGAATGCTATGTTGTCCCATGTGGGCAAGCATCCACGGCAGCATATGCAATGCATTCAACTGCAAACTTTGTGGGAAGGAAATTGATCGAAAGACAACAAACAAAGAAACCAAGAGCAGAACAAAATGATGGAAACATGCAAGCAGCGCCAGAAGAAAACACAAACTCAATAAGAACAAGCCTGTCAATTAAAAAATAAAAATAAAAATCTTTATTCAATATCAGAAGTTATGGGATAACTGAGGGAACACCTTTCAATCCATTATTGCAAAACAGTTGAATCCCAGAACAGGGAAACAACTGTAAGTATACAAGAAGTGTGACAAAATTAATTAGACTGCTTCTTCTAAAAGTACCACTTTCAGACCTATAAATACAATTGAAAAACAATTAAGTATATCTTTTAAAGTGGCCCTTTTATTTGCATTTATTGGACAGCTTTTAGTTACTTTTGAGTTTTAGATTATTAGATCATTCAAAATATAAATAAATTATTAGATACACTTTGACATATAGAATAGATAGAATAGATATATGTATAGGTTAAGATATCCAGCTGCAGGACATAAAGTTAAATTAGCTCTACATTTAATAACTGTGATAAAACACATCAATAATCATTATAGTAACCCAGTGAATCAATATATATATATATATATATATATATATATATATATATACGATTCTGAAAAGGGCCATTATGCATGGAGTACTTTTACTTTTGGTACTTTAAGTATATTTTGATACCAATGCTTTTGTACTTTTACTTTACAGCATTCAAGAAGCTATTATTATCTGAGGGGAGCAGAAAAGCAACAAACATGGGACAACAACAGTCTTATTCTAGTCACCAAGACAGATTCACTGTATGGCCTCAGGTCCTGAGTAGAGAGAGTCTGACTGGACGTTGTTACTGGGAGGTGGAGCGGAGAGGGGGAAGATTTGATGTAGCAGTCACATACAAGAATATCAGCAGAGCAGGGTGTGAATGTGCATTTGGATTCAATGACAAATCTTGGTCCTTAGAGTGTTACCAAAACAGTTATTCATTTCGTCACAACAGTATAGTCACTCCCGTCTCAGATCCTCTGTCCTCCAGAGTAGGAGTGTACCTGGATCACAGAGCAGGTATTCTGTCCTTCTACAGCGTCTCTGAAACCATGACTCTCCTCCACAGAGTCCAGACCACATTCACTCAGCCGCTACATGCTGGAGTTTATCTTTATGCTGATGGAACCACAGCTGAGTTGTGTAAACTGAAATAGCCTGAAGTCATTTGAGGAACTCTTCTACTTCTTAAACTCATTGTGTGTCCATCATTGTTGCTGAGAGCTGATTGTTCATGTCTTCACTGCACAGAGATCAGCTGTCAATCAAACATTATGGGATGTACTTTAACATCTTCTCATGAGTTGTTCTGTAGATGTTGGAGTTTCTTTAGGCGGCGCTCCTTCCTGTGTCTGTTTAGCCATGGAGGCTGTCACTGCTCAGGAGGATTTCTGTTCACCTCAACTCATATTTCTCTGCATGGAAATGTAAACTTTGCTCTAAATATGTGTTGAATATTGATATTGATGTATTTGTATGTTGTTGTTGAAAAACATGTGAACACCTTTTTGCTAATGCAGCTCTTTTATTAAACCCTGCACATGTTTCGTCAGGTTGGTGTAGATGTTTCTTACACACTACTGGAAAGGGAACCCCAAAAAGCTTAATAAAGTTTATTTAAGTCTATTTAAGTCTCGCTGCCATACTATAAATCCCACCATACACAAAGGGCTTTAAAGACTCACACTCGCCCTTTAAATGTGATTGATTTGGATTCATTCTTGATTCTCCAGCTCTTACTCACAGCTCAGTTCGATCCGGATGAAGTCTCTGATGCCCAGGTTCTCCAGGAACACACCGGAGGAGGCGGTGGTTTTAAACAGGAAGGAGATATCCGCGCTCAGCTCTCCGTGGAAGGTCGGGAAGTGGAGGTACGACGTCTCCTTGTCGAAAAACGCAGCGTTCCAGAAGTTCTCTGAGAAAAGGAAATGAAAACTCCTGGTCAAGATTACTAAGATTCAAACATTTCCCAAATTCGGATCAATAAAGTCTAAATCTAATCTTATCTTGTCTAAATAAATGGAAAAACAAATAAGATACAAAATAATCCTCATTGCATTTACATTTTAATTTAAAAAACTGAAACTTGAACAACTTGTATAACATTTTGTTTATGTATTTTTTTTTTAAGTGGGTATTTTACAGTGTATGACTTATTCTGTATATTTTAGATTGTGTATTCTATTGATTCTTGTAATATACATATTTACCATTAATGTTTATTGAATTCGTTTTTTTGTATAATATTTGAATTTATATCCAATGCCTTATTAACATGTTGCTGTAAGAAAACAATTTCCTAATTTCCTTAGTATCAATTAAGTATGTCTAATCTAATCTAATAACTAATGCTGCGTTCACACCGGACGCGATGCGATGTTTGGGGGCGGCGCGATTACATGTAAAGTCAATGCAGAGACGTGGACAGACGCAAATTCGCTCCGACGGCAAGCATGAAGCGGTGGACGCGAATTCCGCGGCGCGATTGAGGCGATTGAAGGGGGCCGCAACAAACGCTCGAGTTCAATTTTTTCAACTCGAGCGTCATATTCGTGTGACGCGATTTCGCGGTAGCCAATCAGCGGTGAGGATCTCAGCCTGCCGTCACTGACGTTCAACCAGAAAACATCAGCCGTTAGCTGTTAGCAGTTAGCACACAGAGCTCACAGCTCCTCATATCTGTTCAGAAACTGGACAAAAGTTCAACAAGTACAAACCACAGACTGTCTGTGTCATGGCGAATACAGTCGCTGGTTTATTTATGTCTGTAGGCCGTTGTTGTGAGTGTGGACGGAGCATATACAACGTTAGCTTAGCCAAACTCCATTCAGAAAACACACATTTTAAAAAGGTTTTTCGCCTGCCGTCTTGTCTGCAGACTTGTCAAAGCATTAATTCATGGTTTTTACTAACCGGTATCAGTATGTTGTAAAGTAATCTATAATCACTAATATTGTTAACATGTATTAGGAACAGGCTACAAAAGTAGCAACAATCATACAGCATATATAAGCCACTGCAATGAACACACACACATTTTCCCTAGGCATGTTTAACGCACATACATTGGCCTTCTCTGAACTTCCTCTATCCTCGGTGTCAGCTCACTTTAAATGAATACATCTATTGATAATTCAAAACGACCATTATCTCTCTAACTGTGTGTGACCCAACTCAGTGACATACATCATTTAGCTTAGCATGTGATCTGTAATGAATATCAGAAATACGCTGTATTAAACATTCTGCTATGGAAGGGTGCAGTGTCAAAAGTTCATAATGTGTGTGCTTCTTCATGATTGTGAAACTAGCTAGAGCAGCGGTTTTCAAAGTGTGAGGCGCGCCTCCCCTGGGGGGCGCCAGAGAGCTTCAGGGGAGGCGCAGCGTGAGAAAAAAAACGAGAAAAAGACGAGTAAAGTGACACTTGCACACTTTTGGCTGTCCGTGGAGACCGAGTTCCCCCACCTCGCCAAAAAGGCTGTAAAAGTGCTCATTCCCTTCACCTCCACCTACCTGTGTGAGTGCGGGTTTTCCGCATTGACTTTGATCAAAAGCAAGTGCCGGTCAAGGCTGCAGCCAGAGGATGATCTGCGTTTATTCCTGTGTGCATCAAAGACGCACACTCATTGTTCCCACTAAAGTAGGGGTGAGTGTAATAAGGAGGCAAAGTTGACGTTCAGTGTGTTGCCGGGAGCATATAAGGATTTATCCACGATGTTGAAAATGTTAAAAAAAAAATGTGTTGAGAACACGGCGTGCGAAAATATACGGGTCGTGCCTGCAGCTAGATTTGCCTGTCCTCTGTAAGAAGGTGTCGGCGACTGGCATGCAAGGAAGAACGGCTGTCCACAGGCTGTTCCAACTTTAACAACTTTATTAACTTCCAGGGTAGTGAATTGAACATGCAATTGTAATTGGGTGTGTGGTATATTTTCATGCACGCACACGCATGTTCCACAACACACAAACTGAACAACACTCAATTGTCCGATCGCTACCAGTGTCCTTGCGATGAATGCGATCTTGTTATAACAACAAAGTGCACGTTACTGATGCAATATGGTTGAGACCATTCGGGCTTATTCTAGAGGGGTGCAAGGAATAGTTCAAGTAGTGGGGGAGTTTTATACAATATGTTTAAAACATAAAGATAAAAAGGTTTTAAAAAGTTATTGTTTAATGTTTTAAGGAGGTGACGCTACTCAGCCAATCACATCGGTGCAGTCAGTGAGTCAGCACGACAGATTCAAACACACACACAGAGACGAGACAAGAGGAGAGAAACAGTCTTCATTTTATCTTACTGGACCTCTTTGAAATGCAATTGAATACCCCTGCAACAACAATAATAATAATAATAATAATAGCAATAATAATTGGGAGGGGGGTCGCGGCTGTTCTTATGTTCTCTGAGGAGAGGCTCACCTTCCCACACTTTGAAAACCCCTGAGCTAGAGGAAGTGACATGTACCAAGAGTTCAAGGTGTGTGTGCTGGCAACGTGTTGTTGTGAAATGAAGATTAAAGTAACCTGTAGTCTGTTTCTATATAACATTACAAAGACTGATTCTTATTATTACATTATTTGCTTATTATGCTCATTGTATGTGCTGTGACTAAAGTAACCTGTGTTCCCAGTGTCAAGCTATGAGTTTGCTTAAACATATGTGTGTGCTTAATTACACTGGGTCCTCTTTAGTAGCAGCCTGCATAACAGGAAGCTAGAAATATGAAGAAATTAAATATCACTATTGGGACACAGCGGGTCAAATATTGGACACAGCGGGTCAAACATCGGTTATGTGCAAACTTGAACATGACTCACGCGCAGTGGCGGCCGGTCCATAGGGGCGCTAGGGGCGCCGCCCCACCTCTTCCCATATTGAAAAAAAAAAATAATAATAATAATTAAAATTAAAATTAAAAAAAAAAAATATGTTTAAAAAAATATATATGTTTTTATTTTTATTTTTAATGAACAAGGTAAATATTATATAATTGGTATCAGTAAAATGTATAATCTACAATAAAATCTCGTTTAAAATTGTGTTACGATGTCTAAAGTTACTGATAAGTCACATGTTTCCTGCCTGGCCTTGCCCATGCACCTTCTCTCGTCTGGGCGCTAAGAGAGGAGCCTTCAACCAGTGCAGCAGCAGCCACCAGCAGCTGACTGTTGCTATCTGTAACGTGTAAACTATGCCGCGAAAATATAATTTCAGCCAATCAGCGTCGTCAAAGATGACGGTCACCAGGCGCCAATGTCAGCGCCCAGTGCAGTCTGTGAGTAGTTTGGACAGTGACTCGTATCCGGTTGACGCAGTAGTTGATGAGGATGGCTTCGTGTGCAGGTGGAGTCTCCGGACCTCGGTCCCCGGCTAATTCTGTTCAAGAGCTAATCTCCAATCCTTTCGAAAGGAGAAGTTTGGCAGATAAATTGTTGCTTAAAGACCTTGCACCGGACCAACCCGATTTGAATATATCGCAGCAATCTCGTGAAAAAGACAACATTTATACACGAGGCTTCACAAGTAGCTGGTACACAAGAAAGGCTTGGCTAGCTGGATGCAAACAGGTAAATGCTGTCTTTTGTTTCCCATGCTTGGATATCACTTTATATGTAGAGAGGAGGTTTCCCATGGTTGTTAGAAGTTTATTAATAAGTGGGCATTTATCACAGAAGTGATTGTTCTGTCTCCACGTTTGTTGCATTGTCTGTGATGTATTTTCCAACGGTTATAGCTCCTGTTCTGTCCCAGCAACACTACACGGTTTGCAGCTCCACCACATTTTTGGTTTATCTTCGGTGTCGCTTAAAATCTGCTTCCCATCGGACTAAAACCTCCACGTAATCTGAAGACAGATACTTGAAGTTATTTAAACCTTTTGCAAACTTTATGTTCTTTCTTGCTCTAGCCTTGCCAGTTACATTGTACATAACACATATATTATCATTATGCTAAGTGGTTGTTCGTGTTAGACGATGTAGCTTTTTCATTTCTGAGTTATTGCTATATGTAAATAAGCCTGTTTGTAAATAATCCTCAGAGAAACAAAGAAAAAACACAATTTATGACATTTTGTGCTGTGGTTATTTTTTTTTAAATTGCATTTATTCACAGTTCAGTTTGAAATGCTTGTAGTGACTTGTATTGAACCACTTAAATATTTATAATTAATGCTACTGAAAAGATGCTATTAATTTTATATCTCACATGCAGTTCACTGTAAAGCTACTTGGTGAAGGTGTTGGTTCATAAAACATGAACAGTTTTAAGAAAGAAAAAAACAGACCAGTTCTGAGAACACAAATTCCTGGTAAAGTAGTAGATGTTCAGGTTGATAAATAATATTTTCCACACTGAAGATTATGGAGGTATTGATCAGTCTTCTCATATTTTTAAGCCTCGATTTCTCCTTTCCCCCCCCCCCCTCTAACATCACCAGAAGTCATCATTTAAGGGGTCATTTCTCGAAAAAAGTTTCCGGGGGAAAACCCCCCGGACCCCCCCGGGTAGGTCACTTACGGTACGTCAAGAGCCCCACCAAAAAAAAAGACCACCGGCCGCCACTGCTCACGCGCCAGATGGCGCGAACCAGACGGAGTCAACGGCTGCTGACTCATTGCCTCGGGTCCGCCCAGGATGAGCTACGACCAATCATATTTAGCGGGGAGGAGCAACCGACATAACTCCTCCCTCCCTTATTGTATAAACACTGTATGATTCTTGCAATCGGGGCTCACTCTTAGCTCGCTGTCCTGATAACGGGTATCACACAGGAGCATTAGCTGAGTCCGGAACGTTTCGTGATCTGTACTGTTGCTTTTACCATTAAATTAAATCTTACTATTATAACTGTATCCTTCTCCGGTGTTAAGTTCTTATTCTACTGCAGACTCCTCTCCCATCAACGAACGGCGCGGAGCTCGAGTATACCTTCACACCGCCTGACTCTAGGTGGCGCTCCAACAGTTGTTACTTCGGCATCATTTTGAAACGTGTATTACAATTTAATCACGGTAAAATATGTTCATTTTGTTGTAGTTGTAGCTCCCGAGCCAGCGCGTCTTGTTTGAATGACGCCAGTAAACACAGCTGGCAGCCGCGGTGAAACTCGACCGTTTAGAGCGATGCGATAGGAGCGATTAGAACGTAGCGAATATTCGCTCCTGTGGGGATTGTCCACAGTATTGAGTATGTAAGTCGCTTTGGATAAAAGCGTCTAACAAGTAACATGTAATGTAATGTAATTGAAATGAGAGGCAACGCAAGACCGGTGTGTTGTATGAGGATTGACAACAACAACAAAAAATGTGTTTGTCTGTCAACACCATGCAGTCTGACAGAATAAAGTAAACAAAGGTACATTTCTATGATAGGAAGTTTTTCTTTCATCATGTTGTAGCCAGGCAACTGGACTAGACTTACTGTCTCCATGACAACGGAGCGGTCCCACCCTGTACGCGGCCTCTGACCCCGGCCTCCTGACGTCACCTAGCAACAGAGAACGGACGGGGAGGCTCTCCTTATGGGTGAGCAGCCCAGAGTCCTCAGTCCTGCAGGAGGAAGAGGAGGAGGAAGAGGAAGAGGAGGAGGGGGAGGAGGAGGAGGAGGAAGAGGAAGGAGGAACATAGTGAGGAAGCAGGAAGAGGAAGGAGGAAGAAAATAAAAGATGGCGGATTTCAAAAATCAGCAAATTCACGCAACTCACAAACTCCCATCTAAGACCATTTCCTTGAGAAAAAAATTGGTGTTTGTTTTAAATATTGTAATCCCCTTGTGTATATTAATAATAATAATAATAATAATAATAATAATAATAATAATAAAATTGATTAAAAAGCTTATGTCTCCATGGAAGGCCCTCTCCTTTTTGAATAATACACTGATAAAAACGATTTTGCTCTAGTAAATAATACTATGATTATGTGTTTAAATTATACAAGAAATTACTAATAATTTTCTTTTACTCAAAATCTCTCCTTTTATTTAATGTGTTTCTTGAATTTGCAAGTAATTTTGTATCTTCATTTTGGTAAGTACATTTAAATTATAGCACCAAGTAAATGTTAACTAAAGTAATGTGTTGACCTACAACCTGTGAAAAGCTAGTAAAATATACCTGGGCAATATGAGTAAAGGTGGGCGATGCCCCCGGTGACGTCAGAGGAGTTTGCGCACAGTACAGACATTTGAAAAAAAGCAGACGTTACAGTTGACGAGAGCATGGACCCTCGTCTAATATGAATACTCGTAGATTTTGAATCATGTAGGTATATGTTTGTACTTTATTAACTCTGTACATCCCTGTTAGCTTGTCAGCTTAATGTGGATATCAAACAAACGTTAGCTAACGTCAGTGTTTCAGCTTAGCAATTTAGCTAGTTAGCGTGCTAGCTAATTTAGCCTGCTTTCATGGACGAGGCACACACAATATGTAATACTTAGTGGTTTAGTAGTTGCTTCAAATTACTTAACAGCTTGCGAAATTCACCGTTTTGAATACAAAATGTGGCAGTGGGGCACTAGTAGTTCAGAAGAGGTTTTTTTACTTGGGGGGTGTTCGCTACATTTTCAAATGCTGCTCGGTAGTAAAGCAGTGTGGCGCCAAACTGAGTTTTCCTTTACTGTGGGAGTCAAGTCAATTCACTCACATGCATCCGACTGTCTGTGATGCACATGTGTGCTTTTATTTCCTGTGTACACTGAGACAGATAGCGGCACCAGATTCCTACAAAAAGGTTATGTCACATTCACTGCCATGGACGCTGCTCTGTGGGCCAGTCTGTGATGCGGCCTGTTTCACTGCAGCCTAAAGGAGAGGGGTGATCCAAGACTACAGGGACAAGAGTTACTGTATTAGAAGTTGAACTGTTGGTGTCTCCTTCTGTAGCGCGCTAAATTGAAGTTAAGGCATAATCTTTGTTTCCAATATCTTTCTGTACTTACAGTTATGTGTGTTCGCTACAATAATTGATATGTCTGTTAAACAGCACCACGTTGAAGTTAGACGGAATTCGCCGCCCTCCCGCCTGATGGAGCTTCTGGAAGAGTCTGCAGAGGAGTTGATTCAAGAGAACCAGGTAAATGTTCTGCTTGATTTGTGTTAAAATGTGTCTGCTATTCTGTTTGTACATCTTGCCAGTATGTGAAAAACCTCTTCAGTCTCCAGTTGTTAAGTTAACATTTAGATAAAGTACATTGGAATCTAATTTTACTGTATAATATTTATATATATTTTCAAACTTACTCAATTTCAATGTTTAATATTCTGATTGAAAATGGGGGTTTCAGGAGAATTGATAGTTTGAGCCTGTAGAACCCAATTATTTAATCAGGTTTACTTCCTGTTTGGAACAAAGCAAACATTTAATAAACTGAGCTTCCTTACTTGTAGTCATACTTTGTCCGTAACAAATAAGAGTTAATATAAATTCCCATATCTACACTGTAGCTACTGCATATGATAATAAAGCCCTTTGAACCTTTTGAAGCTCACCCCATCCCCTCTGCTTAAAAAGAACATGTAAAATCAATGGCTACTTAAAAACTAATTTAAATAGCTAATTCAACCCAATCAGTTTTAGTAAAGTCACAGAAAAGTTTACAGTACTGTATGTTAACACTGATTTACATGTTTTGACAGAATGGAGGCAAAGATATCGTGGAAAAAGGACTATGCTGAGTGTCGTGAAGCTCCATGTCCCCCATAAAGTTCAGCAAAAGAAGACGCCACCTCCAACGCGTCCATCTCCATCGAGGGATCGGCGGTGCTTGTTGAGTGTAAATGTTTGGTGAACGCCTGCCTTCTGCTCACGGACATCATCCATGCAATGAACTTAAGTAACAAATCAAAGTTGAAATACGCTTCTGTCGTTTTCCAAAATCTTTCTTGAACTTAATTTCCTCAAGATTTCTCTTGAAAGTCCACATGTTTGCATAAGCAGTGGTGGAATTTTGAGGTACTTGAGAATTTTCTTTTCGTTGCACTTTATACTCCACTACAAATCAAAAGGAAATATTGTACTTTGTGATTCACTATCTTATATAGAGTTTATAAAGTATAAGGTTCTGTTTTTTAATTTACCAAAAAATGTAAATATTGTTAGAAATCCTTGAGCTATTACGTTTTTGTTTGTTAATATTGGATTTTTTACTACAGGGTACTTTTTACATGTAATACTCAAACAGCATTTAGCTAATTATACTTTTACTTAAGTAACATTTTCATTACCAGACTTTCACTTGTAATAGAGTATTCTTACAGTGTGGTATGAATATATTTACTTAAGTAAAGGGCCGGATACTCCTTGGACCTCTGAGTGGCAGTATATCAATGTGTTTCTGTGCCTGCTTTGTTTAATTTAACGGATGTATGTGCAGTATTTGTTAAAATCATTGTAAATTGTATTAATCATGGCTTGTATCAGACAACAGAACAAAAATAAATGTGTTGTTTAAAAGTGTCAACTGTTTCATGTTTTGTAGTAGCCTTAGTGTAAAACAGTTTTATTGAATAAGAATTGCATTTGATGATACTTAATAATTATATTTAAATATTACCTACATATTTATTAAATAAAAGATAAGAATAGCAAGTAAAAACAACCTGAAAAGCCAAATATTTTTTACTGGAGATTTGTAATAAGATGCAAATGTAATCTTAAGTAAAATGTACTGACAAAAACTGAGTGTGACAGTAAAGTTTACTTAAGTGCCTTTAGTAACAAACACTTCTTAAAGGTGGGGTAGGTAAGTTTGAGAAACCGAATCGAGATCGCTAGAATTTGAAACACAACCGGAGAAAATCTGCCACTTCCTTACAGAGCCCCTCCTCCAACACACACGAACGCGCACATGACCAATGAGGGCACGAGATAAGTTTGTGCACAGATGGAAGGCTGACAGGCAGGTAGGCCATCCAGTTATTTTAGCCGGGCCGGCTAAAATGATTGGTCGTGCTTTTTACAGGTATACTTGAAATATACCTTGTTAAATGTACTTTAAGTTTTCTGAGTGCGTTTTCTTACCTCGAATGTCCTAAGTAAATCTTACTCCCCGTTTTTTTCAGTGTAGTTACAATATTAATAACAATAATAATAATAACTATGAAAAAGCAAAATACGTATTACATTCTTCTTCTTCTAATTATTATTATTAATATTCACAAGGGCATTTCATGGAGACTTAAGCTTTTAATAAATGTTGATCCTCAAAGTCCTAAATTCGTTAAATCTGTAGTGTAAGAGTTTGTTAAAGTACATGGTTCATGGTACTCAAAGACTTGACATGTACAGGTAAAAGTTAATAAAAGATAATAAAGAAACACACACAAAACAGACAGTTAATTCCACATTTAAATCACCAGAAACAGGGAATGTTTATCTAAACTTGGACATATGGGTGCAGATGTGTTTGAGTAGAGAGGGTTACGAGTTTGAATAATGTGCCATACACTTTATGGCATAAAGGATGCTATTGCAGTATTCGATTCTGGATGATTGCATGTTTTACTGGCTGCTGTAAACATTGCTGTGTGAAAACATAATAATAGCCTTCCTGGCATTCAATCCTCTGCATTTTCTGGAACAGCTACTCCAAAAACAAGACACTTTCCGTCCATTTACACCCACACGCAGCTTCACACACTCAAGATCACCGCCCGCTTGCCTTGTTGCTGAGGAAAGTTTTGTATAAAAATACACGCAGGGCTGGAAGCGAGGAGAGTTTACAGCACTATGCGATGAAATATTAAAGAGCAGCCGATCCGCTCTGTAAAAATAGATTCAAACTGTTTGTGCTGGGAAATGATATGTGAGGAAAAAGCCAAGATGACATGAGGAGATGTTAAAAGTTGTTTTGATTGTGCTCTGCTCAAATTATCCCAGTCGATTTATTGTTTGCTTTCCTGCAGAATGTTGATGACTGTAAACCTGCAGACGCTTTTAGCACTCATGTTTACTATTCAATACAAATAAATCAATAGGAGGAGTACAATCAGAAATGTCTTGTCCTATATTAAGCAGAAAGTTAGCATGAGCAGAAAATATGGAATCATGCCGTTACAATGACATTTTAAAACCCTAAATGTGTCCGTCTATGCGTTTCCAGCTAGTTTCATTACGTTTCATACAACTAAAATGAAGTCATAGTCTTTCCTGATTTAAATGCCATCTTATCTCTAATTGAAAAACTATGTATCTATTTTCAACAGTGTTTTAATACAAAGACACGAGCAAGGAACAAAAAAGTCATATCAAACTAAAGGTAAGATTCTTTTTTTAATAATTTGTGGAAAAGGCTGGTTTAATGAACACATTGCTTCACTAAGCTGTCCATTGTTTTACAAGTTAGTAATCATCATGTTGTCCCAGCATTTAAGCAGAACATTAGGGAAATTATACCACCACAGATTTAACGTCAACGACTGCATTAATATATACTTTACTATTTGATAAAGCAGTACGTTTATATCAATCAATGTCCTTCTTCCTGAGTTATTTACCATTTTTTTCCATTAATTATGTGATTTATTTTGCAATGTTTTTTGCAACCGTCTAAGGACAGAGGGTGTCGTATGCTGAAGGTCTGTAAAGCCCCCTGAGACAAATGTGTAATATGTAAAACTGGGCTATATAAATACAATGTGATGATTTTAGATATCCAGGACAAGCCTTTTCACGATGCAATGTGTGTTTCAGTACCACTCGGTGCGGCCGGCGTCACAGTTGCAGTAGTGTTGAGGAGGAGGAGGAAGACACAAAGGAGAAGGAAGAAGATGGGGTAGATAAAGAAGAAGAAGAAATAGAAGGGGAGGAGTAGGAACATGTCAGTATTAATAACCACGTCTGTAAGTATTGCTGTGTCTCAGTACCACTCGGTGCGGTCAGCGTCACAGTTGCAGTAGTGCTGAGGGTCCACACAGTCTCCCTGCAGCCCGCACACACACTGCTGGCTGCCCGGCTGAGCCCCCCCCCCAATAAGACTGGACACGACCGGGAGCGGGACCCCCGAGCCACCAGCTGAACGGAGAGCCCTCTGAAACACACACAGTAAACACACAGTGGTGAATAGTACTTAAGTATTTTACTCGAGTACTATTTGACATATATGTACTTTTATTTCCATTTAAAGCTACTTCATACGTCTACTTCTCATGTTTTAGAGATGAATCGTACTTGTTTACTCCACTATATTTATTTTAACACTCACAGTTACTTTGTACATATAAAAACACATGACATGCTGATATCGTATAATACCTTACTGTAGTATTTCAAGTATTGAGTCCACACATCCACTACAGAACTAAAATGCTCTTACATGTTTTAAAAATAGGATAATATGATAACAATAATAAAATAATATTGTAAGAGGTCAATTCTGCATAACGAGTACTTTTACTTTTGATGATTCTAGGTGCATTTAGCTTATTATTCTGTTCTTCATATTATTATTATTATTTATTAAGTTTACACAAATGCATATACCCTACAGGAGAAATAAAGGTTTACACATGTTTTAATCTAGCAAATAACTATTTATCAATTTTTGGCTCGGTGACATGTGAGTCTTTCATTTAAACACAATAATAATAATAATAATAATAATGGGTTCCATTTATAAAGCACTTAATATTCGAATTCAAATCCCGAAGTGCTACAAGCAGTGAGCATGAACAGTATAAATAGACATGACACAATATACCAAATACAATCACATACTGAAACAGCACGTATAAAACTAACTATCAAAGAATACATAACACTTGTGAGGCTGTGAGGTCTGCTATTGTTTTGTGTGTTGTCAGCATCATTAATATAATGTAGAAAACATTGCGAGTAAAGGTAAGCAAATGTCAATGAATTACCTCTTTCCAAATAACTCTACGAAATCTCTCTACATTCATTTTCTATCATCTATTTTCTAACTTCTTTCCTGCAAAACAGGATTGCTATAAAGCTTTTTAAAGAATTACATTTTATTATAAGTCACTCTAAGAGTATCAAATGCCAAGGAGGTAAAACACACCCTCCATCCATCCATTTTAATTTGAATTAATGGCAGTGTTTTCCACAAGTAAACATTGTTCTTCACAGCATGATGGTCAATTAATGACTGTGGAGACACAGAGAACTTAATTTGACTCAATTTAAAAGAAGGAGACATTTCAACTAATCGTACAAAGCCCATTTGTCTGGCTCATTGGTGAAAAGAAAGAAAATGATAGGAGCCTGATTACGTATCCAGCAACGAGCATAAGAATAATTTTGTTTTGTTTAGTAGAGCGGGAAAGATGTGTGAGGCCCCAGGGAGTTCGATTGTTTTCTCCAGAGATTTTGTTTGTACAAAACACCTCATAACTCGCTTTGATAAATGAGAAAGACAGCAAAGAAGAAATGTAAAACAACTATCCATGCGGTTCGGTGATTACAGACTCAGTAAATCAAATCCTAATGGAAAAGACCTTCAACAATGATCATTTATATTGGCCTTGTTTAGTCTGAGTTACGGCTCCTTATTTTCCCACTGAAGGTAAATGGAGAAAGGCTCTCAGTATTCATCACTCCAAATCAACAGAGTAAAAAACGCCAGGTCCCTTAGAAAAAGTGAGGAAAATCTGATTCAGCATGTTAGGGTCAGCTAAAGAAACAGCCCCTTACCTGGAGTGTTGAGGAGGCGGGACTTCCTGCAGTGGTAGGACAGTTCCTGTTCGCAGTACTCTGATTGGCTGATGACGGCCAATAGCTGCTCCTCTTCAGTGGAGTAGTCAAAGTGAACTGAGTGCTGGTTTACCTCTGGAGACGGCCGCACTCTGGTTAGCTCGCTGTTGTTGTGCTGGATCACCATCCATGTGTTCTCCTCTGTGGACAAAAGAAAACACAACCGCTGTTATGAAGAATATTACACTAGATGGTCAAAGGTATTTTAGCTTTCGCTTTAACTCACAAAAAGGACATCATTCAGAGCACTGACAATGTTCTCTATCATCATGATACCAAATGTGTAAAGCATCACGACTTAAAGAGACAGGGAGATGAATGTGGGACAGAGATTAAAGGAGGGAAAGAGAGAGAAGCTTGGAGACAAGAAGGATGGAAGTGGATCAGAGGGGGATGAGTGGAGCATCATCATTTACAATTATGTAAATTGTAATCATAAAAAAATGGAGTGATGATGTGAGAAGAGGTGGAGTATATGTCTGTGTGTGTGTGTGTGTGTGTGTGTGTGTGTGTGTGTGTGTGTGTGTGTGTGTGTGTGTGTGTGTGTGTGTGTGTGTGTGTGTGTGTGTGTGTGTGTGTGTGTGTGTGTGTGAGTCACCTGTCATGTTGCAGTACACCCGTTGCGGTTTGATTGGTCCGCTGCCATCCACGTCGATGTAAAAATGTCCCGACGTGTTGCCGGTGTGTTTGTACGCCTCGCAGGACTGTTCGTACAGAGCTGGAGGAAAATAATGAGATCACATCAAAATGAATCACGTCAACATCAACACATGGACACAGCCTGTCAAATGAGTGAATCCCCCAGGATACTGAAACCATTTAAGGGATTAATAGAGAGAGAGGGAGGGAGATTTGGGTCGTTGGTGGCTGACAGTGCTTTCATGTCTCTTACTTTAGGGTCCCTAAAAGCAGGCTAAACCGTTACAAACACTCCTACCAATGTCCATTAATCTTCTCAACAAACAAAAGTAACGTATAGTTTAAACGTTGGCCTTGGGGTTTGTCCAATAAGGCGTAATTGTCAGTATGTTGTCTGTGTGTACGTGTATGTGCAAACTGTGTACATGTATTGTAAGTCATGTGTGTTGCTTGCTCATAAAGACATGTTTATGAATAATATGCTACCAGAAGGTCTTAAACTATGAAGAGAAGTGAGCTTCATGACAGTGTTAATGGTGAGCAAAACATAAGGAAGGAACTGCATTTCTGCTACTTCATTTAGATTGTGCACTATTGTGAGTTATTCGCTGAGGTTCAGGAGAGGGCGCCGTGCCAGGCACCCAGCAGATCAGAGCTTAGCACGTGACAGGAGAAACAGACAGTCAGTATAGTGTAGGGCCTGGATGACCTTGGGAAGAAGACTGGACCTGTCGGACCTGGACGAAGCCAAGAGGCGTGGGCTCGCCTGTACTCCAATCAGAAATCTACAGCACCTCACTCAGAAATACACATAACCGATCAGAATATGACACCTTTTATCTGTAATAACTATATGAAATGTGTTTTTCCGGTTTTCGGGGCTCTGGAAGGAAGTGTGAGACAGTTAACTGCTTGGAGTGGAAACTGCTCGCGGTCTGTGGATCCCTGATCTCCAGAGACCTCAGCTGAGCAATTATATTCCTTATCACAACTGAAATAAATCAAATTTATTATAACTTTATTTCCTGGTCCGACTCCTTGCTTTTGCAGAGGAATTCTGAAACACAACAAATTGGTGACCCGACGTGATTTCTCTGCAAGGCACAAACAGAAAGGAGCGGTTGATCCCCCTCCGAGGAACTCCCACCTTTTCACTCACACAGGCGCCATAAAATAAAAAACTGTTGTTTATTTAAACCGAATTCTGCATAGTTTAGAGATATACTTTTAGGTGTGAGTGGAGAGTGGAGAACCGAGGAGGTAATAAAATAAAAAGTGTACAGAGATAAAGAGTAAAGTCTATTATAAATATTATAAACAGTTGTGCTGGGGAATACGTGTTTGTGAGTTTGAAAGAGGTCCTCTCGGAGGCACCGGCGCCGTGTGGTGTGAAAGAAAGCCTTTGGAAGGGTACCGGGGGCCAGCCGGTGGTTAAACCGTTAAGATACACTTAGACGAAGTTCCAAGAGGCCAGTATTGCTCAAAGAGTTTAGATACTGTAGGATTACGTAGCTGCAGCGACGGCTCGGCTATTGTCCCCATATTGTCTCCTAGTCGGTGGTGAAACGGAAAAGAGAGGCTGAGCAAAGAAAAAGCTAAAAAAAACAAAAAACATACTAGCTCAGTGGAGAAAAAGCCAAAGAAAATAAAACAGAATGAAAACTGGAAAAGGGTGTTGTTAAATGGAATTAAAAGTGTGTTACTAAATAGAGTTAAAAGTGTAGAAATACCGAGCAAAAGGAGAAGTATATAATAGGGAAAGAGGAACAAGGGAGAAGTAACAGATAAGAAAGGAATGAGGAAGTAGGTAAAAGTACATCTGGTGGCCAAGGGAAGGTGGTGCACCAAATAAGAGCAAAGTGAAATATTTCTAGACCTGGTGGACAGAGTCAGTAATACAAGTAAAGTCAAAACCCACTCAAAACTGTGGCAGATACGATACATTGCATTAATTCTTAAATATAGCATATATATATTGTTTTGTTTCTTCATATATACATTATATAATACATCTCAGTCAGAACTAAAACCTCACACTAGTGTTCAAATGTAGAACTATTACATTTAGCACATATTTGTATACTTAAAGCATTACACATAAATCTTTTTTATCAGAAGTACAAAAGGGATTCGTAATTAATCCATAATAATTTCAAGAATCTTTAGAGTGTAAACAGATAGGGAAAAACACATTTTACACTCAAACAATTTGCATGTCTGGATTATGGACAGGGCATTTAGATAAGACGAATAAGTGTTCACTAAAAGTGATAATATTCATAATTATAAACATAGGCCTACTCTTGAATCAATTTACATTTCTGTGAATGCTCTGCTGGTTTTTACTGATGTTCTAAGTAACAGTGGCATTTGAACGGGGAATATATGGGCACGTTCTTTTTGTAGTGTGTGAAAGATATGGTGCTTGTAACATGTGAGTATTTCAATTTATAGGAGAAAATGGTTTCCTGAAAGAGTTATTTTGGGTAAATATGTTACAATGGTTGAAATAATTTTTAGAAGGAGTTCTTGTAATATGATTAGGGGACATTCATTTTGTTGTTTAGATGGCATTTAAAAACCAAGACAGATAGTATGATTAGAAACAGACAGAGTGGAAAGGGTTGGATTTATTTAACCTCAGTATGCTAGGATTTCTATAGGTAATGTGTGCCGAGACCTGGACTGTCCCTCTGCATCAGACGGCTAAGACCCTGACCCGCCTGACCTAACCCAAGCAGGAGACTGCTCCTTCTCCATCGAATAGACAGAGAACCAGAGCTGAACCAACAACAACAAGGCTGCATCCAGAACTGCAGCCAGAACCATCTCCACCTGTGACAGCCATATCGTATCATGTCCTATCGTATCCTATCGTATCCTATCGTGTCCTATCGTGTCCTATCGTGTCATATCGTGTCCTATCGTGTCCTATCGTATCCTATCGTATCCTATCGTATCCTATCGTGTCCTATCGTATCCTATCGTATCCTATCGTATCCTATTGTATCCTATCGTGTCCTATCCTATCCTATCGTATCCTATCGTATTGTATCCTATCGTGTCCTATCGTGTCCTATCGTATCCTATCGTATCCTATCGTACCGTATCCTATCGTGTCCTATCGTGTCCTATCGTGTCCTATCGTATCCTATCGTGTCCTATCGTGTCATATCTTGTCGTATTGTGTCCTCTCGTGTCCTATCGTGTCATATCGTGTCCTATTGTATCCTATCGTATCCTATCGTATCCTATCGTATCCTATCGTATCCTATTGTATCCTATCGTGTCCTATCCTATCCTATCGTATCCTATCGTATCCTATCGTGTCCTATCGTGTCCTATCGTGTCCTATCGTGTCCTATCGTATCCTATCGTGTCCTATCGTGTCCTATCGTGTCATATCGTGTCCTATCGTGTCCTATCGTATCCTATCGTATCCTATCGTGTCCTATCGTGTCCTATCGTGTCATATCGTGTCCTATCGTGTTCTATCGTATCCTATCGTATCCTATCGTATCCTATCGTGTCCTATCGTATCCTATCGTATCCTATCGTATCCTATTGTATCCTATCGTGTCCTATCCTATCCTATCGTATCCTATCGTATTGTATCCTATCGTGTCCTATCGTGTCCTATCGTATCCTATCGTATCCTATCGTACCGTATCCTATCGTGTCCTATCGTGTCCTATCGTGTCCTATCGTGTCCTATCGTATCCTATCGTGTCCTATCGTGTCATATCTTGTCCTATTGTGTCCTCTCGTGTCCTATCGTGTCCTATCGTGTCATATCGTGTCCTATTGTATCCTATCGTATCCTATCGTGTCATATCGTGTCCTATCGTGTCCTATCGTATCCTATCGTATCCTATCGTGTCCTATCGTGTCCTATCGTGTCATATCGTGTCCTATCGTGTCCTATCGTATCCTATCGTATCCTATCGTATCCTATCGTGTCCTATCGTATCCTATCGTATCCTATCGTATCCTATTGTATCCTATCGTGTCCTATCCTATCCTATCGTATTGTATCCTATCGTGTCCTATCGTGTCCTATCGTATCCTATCGTATCCTATCGTACCGTATCCTATCGTGTCCTATCGTGTCCTATCGTGTCCTATCGTGTCCTATCGTATCCTATCGTGTCCTATCGTGTCATATCTTGTCCTATTGTGTCCTCTCGTGTCCTATCGTGTCCTATCGTGTCATACCGTGTCCTATTGTATCCTATCGTATCCTATCGTATCCTATTGTATCCTATCGTGTCCTATCCTATCCTATCGTATCCTATCGTATCCTATCGTATCCTATCGTGTCCTATCCTATCGTATCCTATCGTATTGTATCCTATCGTGTCCTATCGTGTCCTATCGTATCCTATCGTGTCCTATCGTGTCCTATCGTGTCCTATCGTATCCTATCGTGTCCTATCGTGTCCTCTCGTGTCCTCTCGTGTCCTATCGTGTCCTATCGTAGGTTTTAATCTGGCTCTGCTTCCCAGTGGTTACTATATGTGCTGCTGTTTGACTCACGGCTGTGGCAAATGGCTCCGCTGTAGCCGCTGTCAGAGCAGTTACAGTGGAAGACGGTCCAGGACTGACTGCAGCGGCCCGCCATGTTCACACCGACTGGGAGAACACCTGAGAGAGAGGGACGCAGAGAAAGAGATGTTCACAAATAACAGACTGAGTGCTCATAGCCTGACCATAGAAACAGGTAAAAGAAAGCATGGCTGCCAAAAGAGGAGCAATTAGGCCAAAAGTGTGGAGGACCGAGAGTCTAGGAAGTGAAAGGACATTTTTGTGGTCAAACGGTGGTACTACAGTTCTGTTGTAGTTTGTGATGTAATTTGAGTCCAAAAATACTTTTTCCCATTGACTTACATTGGGAAAGAGACGTTGCTAAATCAGCTTATTGGGCTCCATGAACACCCTCTCTGTGTTCTTTTTCCATTATAACATCCTGCAGAATAATCAATAAGTAAAGGAACGAGGGGTTGGAGGAGCTTGTTATAGATGAATTTGTTGGTTCACGTTCAAAATAAGTATCTTATTCTGTTATTCTGCTTTGTTCAAAATGTATGTGAACACATCAACGTATTCCAATTGTACGTATATGTATAGTGGTTTATTGTAATTGTCCAATGCTTTGGCAACATGTCATTGTGTTCATGCCAATAGAGCTTTAAGAATTTGAGAGAGAGAGACTGGAAAGTGTATCCAAAAGTTTCAGTCCCTAATTCAATCCTGACAGACACTTGAAGGATTTCTCTGCCTTGTCAAGACAGAGAAAAACTTTTTTATTATCTATTCTTTTATATACATATACTGAGACACCAGCTTAAAAATGTTCTTGTGTTGGCACCTTGAACATATCTGCAGACTTTACTGCCAAAAACCTTTCAGGAGGACAAAAGCAGCCGATGCCAAAAAACACCTTTCATCCATTATTGTCAAGAGAAATAAACTTTGTTTGAAAAAGCTGCTGAAGGGTCCCTTGTGTTTTTGTGAGTCATTTATCTCTGAACGAGTCAGCAGGCGTATTGTGTTTGTGGACATGAAACAATATGATAATAGGTTGTGATGATTGTCAAAGAAGTGCCTTCAAACTCTCACTTTCCTCACAAAAACAAAGTGTGCTTGAAATACATTAAAACATTACATAAGGCTTTTCATTTAATGGTCAGAAAGCAATTCAAATTATGTTTACTCGAGCCTATTTGTTTCATGGCTTAATGTGTGTAGGAGGGTCAGGAATATTGGAAATAATAGAAAGAGAATATGTTTCAGCTTTAGTATTTGTAAGAGGTCATATTTTCCATTTAGTTGTGGGAGGTTTTGAAAACATTTCTCTGAAACATTTAGTTTTTGATGGTGACAGGAAAGACAGTTCAACCGAACCATTTCCAACCCTTCTGACAGGGATACAAATAAGCCTGTCCTTTTGAATGAATAAACAATGTTAATCGTGCACAGCCATCTTTACATTATCAAGTTTGGGGAAAATCTTGTCGAGAGGTCAAAATAACTGTATCAGGGTGAGTCGTTTTTTTGTTTTTGATTGACAAACAACTCCCCAAAAGTACAAAGTCCAATGTTACCGGGACCTTTTTTATTATTATTTTTGGTGGTTTTCCCTTTCCTGTAGGTTTTTGTGCATGTAAATGGTCTGCAAAGGCTAAAATCCCAAAGTTCCCTCAGTGTTGTTTGAAACTTGGGTAACAATAGATACCTTGTCTTTTTAATGTAAACCAAATCTACTTAGAGGTACCAAAAAATAACCTGAACTCAACCTGAACACACAAGTACTGTAATAATAATAAAAACCTTGCTCTAATCACATTTAATCATTCCTCACTTTTAGCTTTTATGAGTGTACATTGTGTTGCTTTCTGCGAGGCCGACTCTTTTATTTAGATAAAAGCGCTGTGTCAGCAGCCTGTCAGCCTGCTGGTGTGTGATTTTTACCTCCATTTATCTCCACACCGCTGTTTGAGCTATTTATTTAGTATTCACATTAAATTCACATTCATTTTAACCAAAGCTACGGCTGCCTGCTGCTGTCTGATTCGTTATGCTGACTTTTAGTGTGCTAGTAAGTAGTGACATCTATTTGTTAATATAGATTTTTTTTTTGTGGTGGAATTCATTTTTTTATTGAGCCATGATAATGAAGATGATTGTGATGATAAATAAATGGTATTTTTAAGAAAAATAAGTAAAACATCATACCCCACATACAATAATACGATAAATAAAATCCCCCTCCAACCCTTTTTCCCAATCAACACATATTCCAGGCACAATTACACACTGCCACCCCCAAACATATATCAAGAGAACACAATATTGAAAGCGTCTGAAAACTAGTTTCTCCTGCTGAGACAGTTATACATAGACAAACTCTTTCAGACTTCAAATAGCTCATTTTAAACCACACATCCATTAAAGATTTCATTTCAGAAATGTATTGACAGCACAAAAAATAACTGTCCCGTAATGCCACTGAAATACAATAAAAAACTCCAACAGAACCCCGTTCCCATCTTCATCAACATGCATAGTTGAAAGTCAAAATATATTTTTCTCATGCTGCCTGTGCTACAGCACCTCTTTTCACCCTCTGTCTGAAACCAGAGTCCAGTCTGCTCTGATTGGTTAGCTGGCCGGCTCTGTTGAGATTGGTCAACCGCTTAAAGATTTCCTGCCCCCTTAGCCTATCACGTACAATGTGTTGGAGCACTAGCCAGTAGAAGCGCAAGTGTTACGTAGTGATGTCACTATGTTCTGGAAGTAAACAAAGGAGACGTTTCAGGCAGGAGGGGGAATGTGTGGGAGAGAAACTCTGCAGACAATTACCATGACCAAAAACCTATATAACGCACGACAAGAAAGGGAAAACCACAGAAAATGTGGACTATAAAAGCTAACAGAAGTAACCAGGATGGCCGAGTGGTTAAGGCGTTGGACTTAAGATCCAATGGGCATCAGCCCTCGTGGGTTCGAACCCCACTCCTGGTAAATTAAAGTATTATTGAAATGAATTAGGGCAGATTGCATAATGGCAACATCAGAGGTAGTAGATGAGCAACACTAGTTGGGTTTCTTAAGGAAATTATCAGCAAATTAGCTTAATTCCCTGGTGGTATTTCTACAGGAGAAGTTTGTTCTTTGACAAACCCGACGACATGAATAAGTCTACACATTGATGATTTGAGGAATTTAAACATTGGTTTAAAAACACCAGAATGGATTCATCCCACTCCTGGTACAGTAATGACTTGTCGAGTGTAATTGTGAGGCTGCTTGTGTGTTTGAACTCTAGTTGAGATGTTAATGGAGTGTTTGCATTAGCTAATAACAACCTTTGCTGCTGGCAACGATAACAGAGCACACACATACACATCCTTGCAGAGTAATAACCTGTTCTGAAGTATGGCAGTGAGTCCATTTGCCAACTGATTTTACAGTGCAATATATCTGAGCGGTATTGCAGCGAGAGAGCATAAGGATAATGTTCTATCTATTTTGACTGGAAAACAGGCCTTTTGTGGGTGTGTGTCAGTGAGCAGTCAGATCTGTGCAATGACTGTATAATAATCTAATTAATGCAAAAACAGGGAGGCATTTAATTAAAAGCACTCGAGCAGATTCTCCTTATCTTGCAAGGATGTGTGGTTAGTTCAATATTAATGTGCATGTTAGTGTGAACAATCAAAATGACTGTATATGTGTGTCTGTTTTTCTGTGTGTGTGTTTGTGTGTGTGTGTGTGTGTGTATGTATGTGTGTGTTGCACCCGAGGGAAGGGTTTATAATTGCTGTAATTGTCTCATAATTGTGCTGCTATTTGGCGTGTCACCCAAACAGAAAACCGATTTGTTCTACACTCCCTCCCTAATCTCTCTCTTTTTCTGCTCCTTATGCTGGAGCTATCTCTGCAGTCTTATATTCTCGCTGATGAGACATATATTCATACTATAATTTATCATCATTGAGATTAACACTGTTTAGTCAAATATGCTGCTCTTATTATCCTAAATAAACGTACCTTTGACCTTCCTTTGCATTTCATGTAACTGATTGGTTTGAGGGTTTGAGTCAAATCAACCTACTGTTAGGACACGTGTGATCACAGTTGTGAAATATTCTGTTCATTTTTAGGTTATTTATTATTTATATACATATTTTGTTCCTCTGTGAATGTTTACATGCTTTAAAGTTCAAAAAAGTATTTATTTTTCTCGTTAGATAGAAGACAACAGAAATCACCAGGATGGCCGAGTGGTTAAGGCGTTGGACTTAAGATCCAATGGGCATCAGCCCTCGTGGGTTCGAACCCCACTCCTGGTAAATTAAGTATTAATTAAGCAGATTTCATAATGGCAACACCAGTTGGAGTTTAACTTAATTCCCTGGTGGTCCTTAATAGGAAAAGTCTGTCCTTTGATACTCATGAAAAGCCAGATAACAACATGATTTAATCTACAAATGAATGATTTAAACCACGAGGACTTGTTGTGAGTGGGTTTAAATCCCACTCCTGGTACAGTATGAATTTAAAAACCAAACAGTGGAAAGGATGCCAAACCTATATATTGGATATTGTAACAGAGCTAACAAAAGCTTTCTCAACGTTGGATTCTTTGAGAACTGAAAGCAAGGTTTGGAACTGGTTAGCATTGCATTTTGTCTGCAAACGCTCAAGGCTGATTTGGGAAGTTTGTAGGTGTAATAGCAAAGCACAATATGTGTGTCTTAACAGATATTAATGAACATATTTTGGGAAACTGACCTGTCAATGATTCCACACATATCTATCTGCAGGTTGCTGTAGATTCCCAGCTGCTTTTTCTGCACCATGATCAGATCCACGATTTGGTCGTCCAAAGTTAAGAGACGCATGCATCCCTGGAAGATATTGAAGGGGTTTCTGCACTCCTGCCTATCGTTTTCAGGAGGACAACCTAAAAAGAAAAAAAGAGCTCTTACAAAAGACAGTCATTCTCCAAACATAAACAATTCTGTCAAATAAAACATGTTTTCAGAGGTGACACAAAGATATATCAAAGTCAAAGTCAACTCTATTGTCAATCTTCCAGTTTGTGTGACAGACAGAGAGATCGAAATACCGTTTCCCACAATCCCGATTATAAAAAAAAATGTATATAAAAAATATATTACTTGATTACAACGTGACCTGTGAGTATAATTGTATTTAGCTGCCAAAATCAAAAACTGCATGATAGTTAAACATGTAGTTCTCTGGGGAACACCTCTGTAAAAAAAATCACAATTTACTTTTCTTAACTATTTCTTAACATCTTAAACTCCCACAGAGCTGTTTGATGCTGGACAGGTTGAAATTGCATCATACCACCAAAGAAGAGGTGACTTTCTACAGTGACAGGAAATGAATGAGTGGCGTGAGCGCTGCCTCCTTTCTCTTTATCCACGATGATGCTCAGACGACCTCGTCTGGAGTTCAGATCCACCGAATGCCACTGACCGTCATTCAGAGCAGAACCTACAAAACAATACCAATTAACACACACCCTGCTAAAAATGTGACTTTTTCCCCTTCATATAGTATGTACATGGTTCCATTTAGACCAGGGGTGTCCAAACCTTTTTCACCGAGAGCCACATACAGAAAGATATACGAAGGGCTGGGCCACTCACTAGAGGGGAGGTGTATTGCCTCATACTGTAAGTTCAGTTATAAGTTCAAATCAATCAAATATAGTTAAATGATGCTTGTGAGTGTAGGCAGTTCATTCCTCAAAAGAGAAGCCTCAGATTGATTATAATAAGGAGAAATAGGAAGGGTGTATTTCAAGCTTGTTATTTAAATACTGTAAGTCATTAGCCTTTTCTTATCAACTAAGATATGTTAGAAAATGTTTCCAACTTTAATAAATGAATTTATTTGAAAAGTGGTCCTATTAACACATGAATAATGAATAATGTGTAATATATTTGAACATATATATTTAAGAAGTACAATATAAGACAATAACAAGTTTAATCTGTGGGCCATATTCTATTATACTTTTTTAATTTGCTGAGGGCCGATTCAAAATGGCATGCGGGCCGCATTTAGCCCCAGGGCCGTAGTTTGGACACCCCTTAGACTCTGCAGCAGATGTTGCCAGAGGCTAGACTTAGTACAAATGTATTGAAAAACCATGGGGGAGGTGGGCAGATTGAGTGCAGACCACAAAGGTATCTACTTCCTGCATCCTCTGTGTGATCGATCTGCCAGCAGGCTGTTGCTCTCCTGTGAATCGCTCTGTTGTCAGGAGTTGAGGGAATTAATCAATATCTCATTATCTCCTCTACTTTTCTTACTGGCAATACTCTGCACACCTCAGTCACCGTACAGTGCGATCGGCTGCAGAGGGATTTGGCAATGAGAATAAAACAGTACATCACAAAGTACAAATGGACCTTTTGAACAAAATGCAACTTTAAGAGACTTTGTTAGAGAACTATGTGCTTGTTTGTTCAAACTTTCAAACCAATGTATTAGAGAAACGGTTATAATTGACCTTTTGCATGCATGAGATTTTGACTTTTCACGTCCTACATTTTATTTAATTGATTAATTTGAATGATTATTTTCTTGAAATAAACAACAGATTTTGCTTTGCTATAACCTCTGCTAAAGTCTCCATCTGTTGTATCCAATTAACCCATGCATCAATCAATTCCAAGAGGGGTTCATTTTTACTAGATTATGTCATAAAAGCAACCAGGATGGCCGAGTGGTTAAGGCGTTGGACTTAAGATCCAATGGGCAATCGCCCTCGTGGGTTCGAACCCCACTCCTGGTAGGTATACTGTATTATTAAATCCATTCATGGATTTGGTTCGAGACTACGAGAGAAGTAAAAGCAGAGAAACACCAGTTGCATTTCACTAGACAATGAGCAACAAAAAGAGCAGTCGTTTCAAACCCAGTGAATCATCGAAGCTGTTGGCCAGGCATGTGGCTCTGGTGAGAATGATATAAAGCATTAAAAAAGCAACTTCTGTTATCAACTTCCAAAACCACAAGATTTATTTGTAAAACAAATCTGTCAATTGATACAGGTGTCACCTGCTATTTGAAAAAATCTGATGGCCATACAGGAAAGGTTTGTGAACAGGTTGTCATGTAAGTACAGTGGCTCACTTGTCTCTCTAACACACAGGTTGACATTAACGACTAACTTGTGTGCAACTGTGACTGAAAGAATATTGCTTTTATTTAACTTTTTTTGAAGAAGGGGCAGATAAAATAACATTTTCTTCTCCCTGCTCCTTTTCACCATGCGCTATAAAAATAAACATAAACAACCAGTATAATGGCGCATTTCCACTACACGGCCTCGCTCGGCCTCGCTCGGTATGGCTAGGCCTCGTTAGGACTGGCTCACTTTATGGCGCATTTCCATTACAGTTTAGTAGCTGGGCAGTAACTATAGTAACGCAGTGTAGGCGGAGCCGTGACGTCATCTTCAATGAGAACCCCAGAAAAACAACACAGCCGTTAGCTGTTAGCACTCAGAGCTCACAGCTCCTCATATCTGTTCAGAAACTAGACAAAAGTTAAACAAGTACAAACCACAGACTGCCTGTGTCATGGCGAATACAGTCGCTGCTTTATTTATGTCTGTATAGGCCTTTGTTGTGAGTGTGGACGGTCGGAGCATATACTGCGTTAGCTTAGCCAATCTCCATTTAGAATACACGCATTTTAAAAGGTTTTTCGCCTGCCGTCTGTCTGCAGACTTGACAAAGCATTAATTCATGGTTTTTACTAACCGGTATCAGTATGTTGTTACTTCGGCATCATTTTGAAACGTGTATTACAATTAAATCACGGTCAAATATGTCCATCTTGTTGTAGTTGTAGCCCCCTTGCCAGCGATTCTCTCTCTAGTTTAGCATACTCAGCCCGACTCAGCCTCGTTGTCTCTGGCCCTAGACCCACAATTTTATGAGGCCAGAAAAACTGTGAATTAGGACCCGCCGGCCGGTACTAGGCCAAGTGGAAACGCAACCAAAAACGGGCCGCTGACGTCACAGCCCTCTTAAACCGTGCTCCGCGCTGTAGTGGAAACGCGCCATAAGTGTACATGTTTTTTAGAGTGTACATGTTTTGTTTTAAAATAACTGCCATGTGTGGAATAAACAAATAAATAAAGTGAACTGTTAGCGGTTGGAGGTAGATTTAAAGGTACCTGCACTGAGCTCCAGCAGCGCCCTGCCAGCTTTATGGACCTGCAGCCGGACTCTGGCCTCACTCAGGTAGAGCCAGGCCACGCCCCCTCCCTGAGGCAGGTCAAAGGTCAGCAGAAGCCCCGCCTTGTTCCACGTCCTGAACTGGAACCCGACGGACACGCCCCCTGACGACGACGCCGTGGCCCCCGGCAACTGGAGGAAGCTCTGGGGTCCGGGGAAGGTCACGGCGACGGAAACCGACTCAGCACAAGAAAAGGTGACATTGCCCTGAGAGCGGAGAGAGGACGAGGAGGGAGAGGAAAATGATTACTAGAGAGATAACACAACAGAAACATGAATATTAATCAGTTGCAAAGGGCGTGACTTCTGTCGCAATGATCTCATCAGCAAGTCTCCTTAAGAGGACACCTGTATTACCATAATGATAACAGCAAGGCCGAGAATACGATTAAGAAAGCAAACTCAAAAATAGCAAAGTCACCCAGCGACGAGGGAAAAGACATTAAGTATACAAAAGAAAGAGAACATACAGTAAGCCTAGTGCTACAATATCTCCACATCTCTGTTGCAGTACGTTGTGTTGAGTGGTGGTAATGTCACCAGGCTGCAGCAGAAATATATTACATCTCAAGCTCTCAGCTGGGAGTATCCGCAGCCTGCTATCTTTACAATGCTCAGGAAACACAGATGACATCTAAAAGCCCTTTGTGGTGTACTTGTACGCGATGACCTATAACTCATGCTGGGAGTGGGCACAACAAGTAAAAAGTGAACTTGTAAATCCACAAACGCCTACAGCTCCACAGCACTGACACACCAATCTTCCTTCACCCACACTCTTCGTGTTAATGCCACCTCACAGAGCCATATGAAGCACCATTTAGTCCCTGCATTAAATTGGATCATAACTTTGTGGCTAGTACCTTAACACATAAAATAAAATTGCCTCTATTAGATCTTTAGCCATGCAATTCTTCACTAAGAATTCATGTTTTTCTTGCTGCCTGGGCCTTTCCTGTAATGAGAGAGCACTTATTACTTCCTGTAGGAACGCTTCACAGCCTCTCCCTGATGAGCCTGCGCCACTCATCACGGATGTGGAAACATCTGAAGGTACTAATGGTGTGAGATGAGGGGGCATTAGTAAGAGTCTAACCACCTTCTACACTCTTTTATCCTGGCTTCATTACCCAGGCATCCACAGGACCCTGCACACTGCAGGGCCTGAATGGTAAAGCCAATATGTCACCACTTCGATTCAATCAATTAATCAATTCAATGTCATTCATACAGCCCAAAATCACAAAATATTAATGTCTCCAAGAGGGCTTAACAATCTATAACACATTGATTGAATCCCAGTAGAGACAAAAGGATTCTTATCAAAACACAAATGCACGTTGGCAATTGTTTCGCACAAAATTACCAATAAAAAAACACTTAAATAAAACAACCTTATTACTTTAAACTAAATAAAAATTCACAAAGTGAAAAATTAACATGCTGGTCTTTGGTCATGTTTGTATTTAAGATATTTGTGTTATGGTCATATGTACAGTATATGTTGCACTGTACAATGAAATGTGTACGCTCAGCTCTCCACACCTAAATATGAAAAAAATATACAAACAGCATAAAAATATTCTCAGAATAAAAGTGCATGATAAAACAGAAATGAAATAGGATGTTTAATAATCAGTTAGAAGTCACAAGAGTCACCAAAACACACAACGCAGAATATTTAATACGTGTTTTGAAAGAGTAACTTTCTGAAGGACCACGTTCAGAGGTGGATTTGTGTTAAAGTGCCCAGTGATTGATGCTGTGCCCCCTCAGTGCATGTGGTTGTGTTTAACTAAATGAACTTACCATGAGGGTAACTTGGTGGTCTTTGTGTTTGGCTAGATCTATCAAGTTGAGGCCGTTGAACAACACGTTTTCAAGGCAGCCATGAAAACCCCTCGCTGGTTTCTGAGAGCCGAGGCGCTGGGCTGTCCCCACACTCAGCTGGATGAAGACACAGAGAAACAGAGATATTGAGAGGGTTGCATGCACAATAAATAATAAAAATACAAAACCTACACATGTCTGGCTCTAATATGAGCGTTTAGGGCGTGTATACTGTTGTTTTCCAATTGCATCAAAGTGTGGATGCATGTGTTCTCCTGTGTGTCCTCCCACCTGCTGGATGTGCCAGTGGCTGAACTCTGCAGGGATCTGAATCCTCTCCGTGTGTTTGTCCACAGTGAGGTTGAGGTGAGCGCTGCGCCGCTCCACCGCTAAATGATGCCAATGCTGATCATCCAGCAGACTGCCGAGGGAGGAGAGACGCCGGGGCTCAGAGGAAGAAGTCCTGCCTGGAAGAGAAGAGAAGAGAAGAGGAGAGGTGGAAAGAGTAATGAGGTGAAAAAGGCTGTAGAAAATTGAGATTTTACAAACTTAGAATAAAGTAGTTTTTTTCCATTGTCTGACAATATGTAAAAATAACTTGGCACCAGGCCAATAACATATTATTTACTTTGATGAATAGTTTAATTTCCCCTGTATACAGCATATGTTATGTTTGTATCCATTTTCTTTTACATTTGACTTAAGCATTTTGTTTTACATAAATATTGTTTAATTTTAAATTAATAATGAAGAAAGAATTCACACAAAAAATATAAAGAATAAAAAATAAATGTAAAAGAAAATAGAAGGAGATAGAACAACACACCACACACCCAACGACCCCTTTTTTTTAAACCTACGCACACATATTTAAATGTATTTTATATTTTTCTTGCACATTTATACTTTAACATATTTAATAAATATATGTATTAATTTGTAATAATTTCTATTTTTTTATTTAATAAAAAACTGTCACAAAAAAATGTTCCCCTGGGATGAATAAAATAGTCAGATTCTGAGCTGCGTCGTAGACTCTGTGAACCAAAGCGAAATATGTCATAATGCAGAATATGAGAAACTGCAGCGGAAACATGGCGAGACATCGTTAATGATTGATGAGCAAAGTCCAAATTGGTGGATTCATTTCTGCATCCCCTGCAGTACTGTGGGAGAAACACTGTGTTTCTGCTGAAGAGCTGATGCAGTCACCATTAACAATGCATTAGATCATCTTTAGGGAGACTCAGTTCCAACTTCAAAGAGAGACACAGAGTCACTTTAATGATGATGGACATTTTCTGATATTGCAGTCCATTTTATGAGGTTTATTTGTCTGCAGCTTATATAAAGAAAACAAATTCATCTATATTGAAGAAGAGAAGACATCACAGTGAAATCAATATGAGAATAGCAAGACTTTAAAACAAATAAGATGTTGTTGGATGTAGAAGGAGAGGATCTTATGGTTGTTTCTTTGAATATTTGATTTCATTACTGACTTCATGACTGGAAAGACAACGGTGGAATACATAGGAGAAGTCCATGAATTAATGTTAATATACAGAGATCAAATGTGACTTTTTCTTTGTCGTTCTCTCTTTATTTTCCTCTTACTTTGTGGATGAAGTATCAATTACTTTATAAGTAGAGTTTTCTACTCTTAAGACACACTTCTCCTCCCTGGCCTTCTAGTCAGAGCGGAGCACGACTCCTGACTTTTCCCTGTGTTTTTTATATATCTGCTGTAATTTATTGTCTTTTATTGTGATTGTAGTAATGTGTTTTTATTACATGTACAGCACTTTGGCTCGACCAAAAATCGCTTTTAAATGTGCTTTATAAATAAAACTTGATTTGATTTGATTTGATCAAGGTCAACAGGGATTAAAAATACATTTATCTTGTTTCAAGAAGTGACAGCAATGGTCGCACATGTAGGTTTATGACATGGCAGTAAGTCGTTTGCTTGGTGTGGAATATAAAAAATGCACCGCTGTCTTCTGTGTAAGACCTCCTGTCAGTGAGTCCTTGAGTGAGATTTGTATATGAGTGTTGATGTGGGTCAGCAGAAATCAATAGGTGACTTCCTGATGGGAGCCTCAACGTGCCAGGAAAATATAAAAAAGCGACTGGTCACCATAAAGGAAACATTAAGTCGGATGGCAACACAGAAGAGGGGTCATGGGGTCGAAGAAATAAAGTATATTTACAGAATG
This sequence comes from Trematomus bernacchii, assembly GCF_902827165.1. Lineage (NCBI taxonomy): Eukaryota > Metazoa > Chordata > Actinopteri > Perciformes > Nototheniidae > Trematomus > Trematomus bernacchii. Next base: position 6,326,235 of record NW_022987839.1, on the reverse strand, counting down.
AATGTGCACATTAATATCATGGAGATAATATGTTGTTATTAGCTTATTTGATAAGATAAGGGGCGGGACATCTCTAAGCGGTAGACCAATCACAACAGAGCCGGCCAGATGTCACAGGAGAGACACTGAATACTAATATGAACCTGAAAATGAGGGCCCCTCTAAAGATGGATAAAAGAAAGATAAGTATGTATGTATAAAAAAAACACAGGACTGAAAGTTCGACAGAGGAAAAGACAAATATAATGATGCAGGGGTAACAAAAGGTTTTGGGAGTTGTAAAATGCAAAAGAAAGAGGGTGAAGGAGGCAAAGAAAAAGGAAAGGAGTGATGGAGGTAGAGAGATAATGAGGGGAGGGGATGGGTGAATGGATGGATGGAGAAAGTATTTCAGCAGCCAGATGAGAGGTGAGCCATATGGTGATGATTCAGCCAGGCGGCCTCTAGTTTAACCCACACACACACACACACACACACACACACACACACACACACACACACACACACACACACACACACCACACACACACACACACAACACACACACACACACACACACACACCACACACACACACACACACACACACACACACACACAACACACACACACCACACACACCACACACACACACCCACACACACACACACACACACACACACACACACAACACACCACACACACACACACACACACACACACACACACAACACACCCCTATACAGTCTGTAAGCCATGCATCAAGTCCTACAGAGTCCGGCCCTAACACATGCTACAGTGAACGGATACCATCCATCACGGCTGCAACTAGACAGAGACGCAGCAGCGGAGCGAGAGCCGAGGTTTAAACCAATCAGGCGGCAGCGTGCGTGTCGTCCATATCACCCAACCACAACCAATCAGAAGTTATCTCAGGGGGGTTTATATTGTCCTCCACCTTATAGAGAAGTTCTCCACCAGTACGCCCACAGAGAGGCCCACAGATTACATGTCAAGACACTAAATCTCTTCGTGCTGATCAAGTTGTTTCAGCTATGTTTCAATTTTTACCAACAATGTCAACAATATACTGCAAGCTTCTGAAGCCTACCACTTCTCTTGTTTGCCATATCCGTATACCTCCCAATATTTCTGCAGATAAACCTGGTATTCATAGAGATTGTTGTGTTATTCTCCAATGTACAAGACATCTAGCGTTTGAGGCCGTGGCTCCTAAACTATGGAACGCTCTGCCCGCTCACCCACGGTCCGCTGACTCTGTAGACGCTTTGAAATGTCATCTAAAGACATTCCTGTTAGGGCAGGCGTTTGGGTAACTTGTGTGCTTTTATTCTATTGTATTCTATGTTTGTATTCTGTTTTTATTGTGTATTGTGTTTTTCACAATGTATTGTGTTTTTAGCACTTCTTAACACGTGGCTTGTGTGGTCATTTAATATTTTATGATTCGTATGATGTTTTAATGCTTTGTCAAGCACTTTGTGACTATGTCTGGGAAAAGCGCTTTATAAATAAATGTTACTTACTTACTTACATACATAATATATGTCAGTATTGTTCAGTTGTGTAGATATCAGTATATTGTGTGAGGTACCTTGTCTGAGCAGCAGCTGCAGCCTTCCTCTCTCTAACTCCAGACTGAGTCCTCTCCCTCTCTCTCCCTCTGCATGCAGCAGCGTCCCAGAATTCCTCAGGGTTTTAAACTTCAGAGAGACGACCTCTCTGGACGTCTGCCTCGGGTCGGGGGTCAACCTGAACACCAGACTGCTGCTGCCGTCCAAACTCACCACATCAGAGGCTGGAAGACAGAAAGGGAGACAGAGGGGGTCAGGGCTTTGAGTTATATCAGTATTTCATATTGTGCTGTCATATAGTAGGGAAGCATTCAATACTAACTTGGGGTCCTTTAACCAAACCACATCTGGATTAATGGGTAATATACCTTTTCTTTAAAAACTAAATTAGACTGTAACTATTTGTTTGCCTACATGGGTCACATGTAGCTATAAGATATCATTTTTTAAGATGTTAGTATTTTTATTTATTGATGCAGAAAATCTCCAAGCTAAAAAAAAACAGAAAAATAGACAGACCCTTCTCGAACGAAATCGTCTCAATGTTTCTGGAGGGGGATGAAGAGGAGTAAATCACTAAGGGTTTAATGTGTGTGAGATATACTTACCTCACATGTTTTCAGAAAGGCAAATTAGGAGGAGGACCTTTACGTAAATTACGGTTATGTAACTAATTTGCAACAGCAATTATGTTTAAAGGAAATCGCCTAATACCAGGCCAATTGTGTTGTGTTGCAACAGACTTTGATTTATTGTGTTTTGCAGTAAATGTTTAATGTATTTGTGTTCATTTAATTTGAAAAACACTTTAGATAAAGATAATTTCAATCGACTGTCAACAAATTAAACAGCATAACAGCATATGTTATTCTTTATGACTAAAGTAATGAAAGCTGGATATGGATGGATGGATGCAATTAAGAAATGTTCCCATGGGATTAGCAGATGTAATGTGGAACTTTTGTGAAACATGAATTATGAGTTAACATATGTTAACGTGGGTAAAAACACAGAACATTGTGAGTTTGTTCTTTTGTGCTGATGCAGAACTCTTAATGCAAATCATAATCCAAACAGAATCCATGAAACTGCTGTTAACACCATATGGTTTCAGGTTTTCAGCAGAAAAGTGTGAAACATGATGGTTGTCAATGTTTAAACAGGAAATAATTAAAACATGAAATAGGGACAATAGTTGGCATGAAGCCTAATTATCTCTTGCTGCATGAAAGCTGAAAAACATACCAATATAAGACAAAATAAGGCACTATAAGCTATTATTAAGTATTCAAATGATAAGGTAGATGATCATTATGTGTTAAAGCAGGGGGAAAAGTCAAAGTCTCACACATACTGTACATAACACATCTCCCAGAGACCCTAGCTTCAACATTATACGGTATTTTGGTAATTTTACAAATTAACATTTCTGCTGCAGAACAGGTAAGGTGTGCATTATGCGCTGCCTTAATGATATAGACTGTCCTAAAGTGAGCCAGCCTTTAAATAACTGTGCTGAAAACTTCAGATTGCTCTCTTTGTAAAAGCCCTCTTCCTAATCTGCCTTTCTGAAAACATGTAAGGTAAGTATATCTCACAAGAATGAAACCCTCAGTGATTTACTCCCCTTGATCCCCTTTTAAAAACATTGGGTATATTTCGTTGGGTCTCTGGAGAGTCCAGTCAGGACGGTAGAGGAAGAGAAGTCTCACTGTAAGGACACCCGTAGGTCTCCAGAGGGTCCATGCGGTTTAATAACAATAAAGAAGACAAGTCTCACTGTAAGGACACCCGTAGGTCTCCAGAGGGTCCATGCGGTTTAATAACAATAAAGAAGATAAGTCTCACTGTAAGGACACCCGTAGGTCTCCAGAGGGTCCATGCGGTTTAATAACAATAAAGAAGATAAGTCTTACTGTAAGGACACCCGTAGGTCTCCAGCCGGAGTCCGATCCTCCCGCTGGGGTTCCAGTCCAGAGGGAGGAGGCGGAGGAAGCGAGCGACGGCCGGCTGCTGCAGTTTGTACTGAACCACACTGTCTGCATTACTGTTACCTGGGAAAGACTGGAAACACACACAAGAAACTGTTTATCCGTCTGTGATTTATAAGAAATTGGCCTGGATGTAAGTGGGAGATTAATTGATTGGACACATTTCACCTAAATTACTTGGCAAATTTGCACAAACATTAAACTGAAAGGTTGACATCTACACTTTGTACATGTTGGGGAAAATATTTCCCTGGGCCCATAACTTTGACCCAGTTGATCAGTTTGTACGGCCCTCGCTGAGCACAGGCCTGCAACCTTGGGCTGCTGTGCTCTCAGAGTTTTGTCTCCCTGTTCCAGCCTGTTGGCGTCAGCTCATAGAGGTGTTATGGTTTTATCTTGTTATGCACAATGTTGATTCTTCTCTCAGAACCAGCTACATACATGGGTCTGGGGTAGAGATCTTCAGAATTGGTTTGGCATCTTCTGTGTCAACTCGTGGCACAGTACGTCTTGTGAATTCTCCGGCCGAAGCTCCAAATAAACCATCAGTGTTTGCCATCAAAGTTCCTGCTCTCCTCGTGTCTCTCTGAGTCTCCATTGCTTCAGAAGTTTCCATCACAGTACAGATTAAACAAACCAGATGCAACTGTTGCACTAAGCAATATGTCAAACTATTCCTGTGACTCTTCCTATTTATACCTTTTAATAACACTCAACATGCTATAAAAAGCATCTGGCACAACATCCTGTTTGCTTCTGTTATCTTCCCTGCACACTACTAAGACACCACTTCAATTCACCCATATGTCTTCTTTAATGTCACTTGCCACTCAAAAACATGTGCATAACAGCACCGCAGCATGTGCATAAAAGTGTCACAGTTCTGACAGTTTTCCCTCGTTGGTTTCAGTACGTGGCTGTGCTCCAGGCTGCGTGGTCTCAGCCAGGAAAGTGCCTCTCCGCTCCGCTCCGTGTCCATCAACAGCAGCTTAAGTGTTTTGGCAACAGGTACGCACTGTCAGCAGAGCTCTTTCATTGCTCATCCATTATTAATGAAGAGTCAAAGGCTTCTGATGACTGTGATTATCTCCTCAGGATGGACTGATCCCCGCAGACCAGCCCTGCTCAACATCATACCGCTGTAAATACAGTGTGGTAGTGCTGGGAAATGAGCTGTAATGACTGTGGTTGATTTTCAGAACCATCTATTATGATACTGAACCTACAGTACTGCTTGTGCTCATACAAGAGTTTAACAGTAAGATGGCAAAGTCTCACACTTTGGAAATAAATGCACATTTAAGCCGCTTTTCCTCTTGACAAAAATAAATCCAATGACACCTGCTAATATATGTCTTTTGTCTTTAATTGTTTTCAAATCACCATTAACTGTTGGATCTGTGCAGTAGACACAGGTATTGATCAGCAGCTCCAAACAGCGGCTGGGCTGACACAAGTTTTCCCCCTTTTCTGCTTCTTAAGATGTATAAGTATTCATTCAAATAAAGACGGATTTGGAATGATTTGGTGTACAAAACACACATTTAATATGCTCTCCTCAAAGCCACCAGACTCCATTGAATGAAAAAGTCATTTTATGTTGCTAATTATTGCAAAACTCCTAAAAAAACGCTTTTTAGTTTAGTTTTCCACAGTTCCAACAACTAAGATCTCTAGTTTTAAAAGATATGAAATGTTTTGCTACCCAGCCTGAGGAGGCTACAAGGTCCTCAATGGTGGGCAAGGCATGGTGGCCCCAGACTTTGTCTAATTCCTCTAAAGAAATCAAGTTCAATCTTCTTCTTTGTGTCGATTTGAGGAAAAGATTAACCATTCAAATGGTAGAAAAAACTGGCTGAACTTGACGATCCGTTAAAATTAGTAAAAAATCAACTCTTTGACTTCCGACTTTATCACATCACTACAGACATTTATATCTGATATTTATTTTTCTTTTGTAGTTTGCTATTTGCTACACCACCATTAACACAATTATTAAATAGACTATTTGACTATGTGGCGTATTAATAGAAGCACAAATAACAGTCAGTGAAAATGACCAAATCAACAACATCTACAATCAGTCAGACAGACTGTTCCACTTCTGAATGAAAACGAACCATTGTTATATGCTGTGCCCTATTGTTAAATACATGCAAAATGTCTCCTTGAGGAAACAGTGCCCTTTGCACTCACCCCGATGCTGTCCTCCTGTCTGTACTGCTTCCAGTTGTTTTCCGTGTCGCTGAACATCAGCAGGTACGACGTCAGCCAATCAGAGCTGCCGTAGCGTCCCTGCGTTGCCACGGCGCTGATCGTGGTCCGCTCTCCGAGGTCGACCTCCAGCCACTGATAGCCGTCTGAGGAGAGAGGAGACCACCCTCCAGCTCCTAAAGGGGAGAGGTTGATACATCACATTTCTCTCCTCATCAGTCCAGTTCTGGAGTCTTTACACTGGCTTCCTGTCTGTCAAAGAATTGATTTCAAAATACTGTTGCTGGTCTATAAAGCTTTGAATGGTTAAGGCCCAAAATACATTTCTGACCTCCTGCTAAATTATGAACCATCCAGATCTCTCAGGTCTTCTGGTCAGCTTTCTGTCCCCAGAGTCAGAACTAAACATGAAGAAGTTCAGTTATCATGCTCCAAACATCTGGAACAAACTCCCAGAAACCTGCCGGTCCGCTGCAACTCTGACTACTTTTAAATCCAGGCTGAAGACTTTTCTTTTTGCCACTGCTTTGAATTGCCTTGTGTTGAAAGGCGCTATATAAATAAACTTGCCTTACTGTATGTGCATTAGGGATGAATTGCTTGCCCTTTAAGTGTTACCTTACCACACATTTGTTGTGGAATAAAACCCATTTGTGTGCCATAATTGAGCATAGAGTATTTCACTTACGGTGCTGAAACAGATGGTTAGTTTTACTCCAAGATACTGCAGGTGTTTTGAATTAGAAAAATAACATCCTGATATTTACTTCAAACACAGTTCATGTATTGAATTTTTATATATCCGTTTGTCTTTGTAAATTAAATGTAGAAATCAGGCAATTCTAAGCAAGTTATTGACGCTAAAAACCTGCACGACATTACTGTACCTTTTTTACTGGATTAGATTCGTGACAATCAAGTTTACTCTCTAGATTCGTTGTGTATTGAATTTCCATAACATCATCAATAAGAGATTGTGTTGCTGGTCAATGATTCTTTGCACAAATGCTAGACCATTAGCGTCCTTTCTCCAAATATAGCATTGCTAAGAGGCTGTGGCGTGATGTATTGATTAGTTGTACAGTTTGCTTGCCTGTCTGGATCCTTAGCTATATAGAATATCATCAATAAAAGGTTGCGTTGCCAAGCATTGATTGTTTCTACAGTCCTGCATGTCTGCATCCTTCCCGTATGACATATCACAATTAAAGAGCATTGTTGCTGCTTATTGATGGGTTGTGTTCTAGGTTCATATGTCGAATAAGAGGGTTTGGTGAGAGAAACGCTGAGTCGTTTAAAAAAAGTGCAGTTTCTTCAATAGGTGTGTAGCGTAGTGTGTGTGTGTGTGTGTGTGTGTGTGTGTGTGTGTGTGTGTGTGTGTGTGTGTGTGTGTGTGTGTGTGTGTGTGTGTGTGTGTGTGTGTGTGTGTGTGTGTGTGTGTGTGTGTGTGTGCATGCTTTCTGCTTTTTGTTTCTGCACCAGGAAGCTAACACACATCATGTATCCTAAACCTCCAGGGGACAGTACTGAGCTGTTCAAGTTAGTAAATGTGTTGCCTGTGAGACTACAAAGACTCTCTGCCATAAAAATCCATCACAAAAAGTGGGCTGTAAGATATTTTTGTTTTATTTGTGGGGTCAAGCAGTCTGCCAAACGGCGAGTGTGATATGGGCTCAGCAATCAGGGAGTATACATATTTTCTCAGAGTATCCACAGGACATATTATATAAGCTTGAGAGCTCACCTTCAAACTCAGCCTCCTTTTCACCACGGTTTTCTCTGACGCTCAATTTGACCCTACTTAATCACTAAAGTATTTCACCTCCCTCATGTCCTCAAGAGGAGCAAACCACCATCCTACAGCACTGTGTTATTGCAAAGGATGAAAGGATGTAACTTTAATTATGTGTTAAATGAATACTAGTTCTAACCACTATGACTGCGGGCGGTGGGGTTGCAAAATAAATAGCGTCCGTATTCCCTTACTTTGTCTCTGAACTAAGCTAAGCAGTGAAAAGGAATCAGTGTCGGTCTGATTGCTGGTGGATCTAAAGGCCAAAGCTAATTAGCGCTTGACTAGCAGACGTGTCCAGTGACAGGAGAACAGAACAGAGCAGACACTCTGACCTTTCCTCATGAAGAGTTGACAGAGGGAAAAGAAAAGAGAAAGAGGTCGGAGGGAAAGAGCTCCAAGACTCAGAAGGGCGTTACCAAGACTTACCGTGTGGTCCACCCTGATGGGTACAGCTGGAACAGAAGTGGCTGCCAAGGCTGTCACTTTAAATCAAACAGTTTCTTTCTGCCCTGATTGTCCATCAAGGAACCAACTCTAACCAGCCACTTAGAAATGTGGTTATGGTTAATGACAGTCACTCCTCTGCAGGCCAAAAAGAACTACAAACTCTCTGATGTTATGGCTTTACCCATCAGGGAACAAAAGGAGCTTTATTATACTTTTTGTGGTTATCTCTTTCCTGTAGTGTGTTATAAATGTTCTGATGCATGTAAATGATCTGCAAAGGCTAAAATCACTTCAATTGGCTAGTGCTTCAACACATTGTACGCGATTGTACGGCTAAGGGGTGGGTTATCGCTAAACGGTTGACCAATCAGAGCAGACTGGGCTCTGGTTTCAGACAGAGGGTGAAAAGAGGTGCTGCAGCACAGAGCCAACTTGTTTGACTGTACAACAGTTTAAGAGCAATGCAGTGTATTTCTCCTTTGTGTTGAATTACTTTGTTTGCATGATAACTTGTCCAAACAGTTCCTATTCAACGTTTTATATTTTTGTATATTTCTACTTTAAGTATAGCACAAATGAAAGGAAGCCCTTTGACCATTTGGATACCTGAGCCTGGTATAAACATATTGTAATCAGGCTTGTGTCATTGCATATTACTGTACCCTTCACATATAACTCATGGCTGTTGTCATGATTGATTTCTCCCATATTCATGCACAGGATCCTCCTCTCCTCTGTCCAGCTACTGCATCCATTATTGATCCTTCTAGATGTTTTCATTCCCACATGATCACTAGGTTTCCTCAGAGTTTCCTATATCTGCCAGTCACCTGCACACCTGTCACTCATTTCCACGTAAACCACCCCTGTGCCTAACTCCGTCATTAAGTCTTGGTACTTAAACCAGGTATATTTTGATACTCTGATAAGGTTACTGATACAAATGTTTACAGGTAACTAGTAATTGTAACAAAATACATTTTTTAAAGTATCCCTCCCAACCCTGACTATATGAATGGACTAAAATAGAACAAGCACAAAAAGGGCGAAGTTGGAGAGCAGTGAGAGACATCCACGGCGCTAAGTATACTTAATAAGTATACTTAATAAGTATATTTGAGGTGGGTTTGCGGCTCCCTTCTTCCCTGAGCCTTCAGTAATCCGCCTCACATGTAAGGGCTCTGACACCTGAAACCAACTCAATTTGTCTCCCTGTTGTTATTAGAGCAGTACAGGTAGTGTATGTAACAGCTGAGGAGAAGGCTTCACTGTTGAAGGGAAACAGAGCTTGACGAGAGTCCGCTCTGGACGTTAGCTTCACTATAAAGAAAAGATGGATGGACAAGTAAAGAAAGGACTCTTGAATCATTAATAATGCACCGCTATTCCACCTGACAGGTACAGAGGACATACAAAGAGAGAGACATGCAGCAAAATGAAAAGTCAAGCAGAATGGAACAGGCAAGGAGGAGGTGAGCCGTCACAGTGAGGTAGGAAAGAGAGCAGGAAGGCAGGTAGCTGAAAGGAAAAGAAGACGGACACATGGCAGGCAGAATGTTTTATATACAGGCCTGGAGAGAGAGCTCATAATTTGCATGAGAATACAGAGCCGGGATGGTAATTCCAGCAGCCTGATAACATGTCAGATGGACAGAGAGAGCCTAATAACGCAGGAGCCCGGGGAACATTGAGTGTCTCCTGCAGGCAAAGTACAACACATAACCCGAGTCGAATTTCAAGTGTAATCATTAAAACTTTACAATTACAATGCACAAACACATGTACTGTAAATCAATACTGTGCAATCCATACACAACCAGAACAGGTTCAACTTAAATGGGACCCTATTCTGCTCATTCTCAGGTTCATATCAGTATGTAATGTCTCTACTGGGATATGTTTACATGTGTAAATGTTCACAAAGCTCTTTATTTTTCTCAGACTGTGCTGCAGCACCTCTTTTCACCCTCTGTCCGAAACCAGAGCCCAGTCTGCTCTGATTGGTTAGCTGGCCGGCTCTGTTGTGATTGGTCAACCGCTTAGAGATCTCCTGGCCCCTTAGCGTATCACGCACAATGTGTAAAAGCGCTAGAAGTTTGAGTGCTACATAGTGATGTCACCATGTTCCAGGAAAAAAAGCATTTCTTGTGGAGAAATGAAAGATAAAAACTGAATATGGGAAATCAAATTGATGAATAAGACAGACTGAGGAGCAGGCACGTGCACACATAGACATCAAAGTGGGCTTGAGCCCCTGCCCTTTTTCTTCCTCCAGAGAAAGTGCCCTTTTTATGGGGTGCTTTTTTCCCATTTTCTTTTCTCCAATAAATGAATATATATCTACTGCTGTTTGCGCTGTTTCCCTTTCCAAAAATATATTGATTGAATACAAAATAAAAATATCAGTCACTTCAGACAGACAGGTAGCAGCACCTCCCACCTTAAAGTCCCATGTTATGCCGGCTTTTCTTGGCTTGTTTGAAGGTGAGTGGAGATGAACAAATGACTAAACTGCCAGTGCCTCGAGTTTACAGTATAGTTAAGGGAGGGTACAGCTAATGGATAAGTTAGCTCAAGGTTTAGCTAAGGCAATTTATCATGGGCATACAGGCTAATGTAGGCCTACTGTACTTAAAGGGAGACACTACAGGTGAATACAGTACAATGTGTATCTAATAACGTCCTCACAATCGCCACATTGATATACAAATGAGGCGTTAACTAGGCCTAATTAAAATGCGCACATTTGCATGCAGTTACCAAGGCATTGCAGGTGAAAAGGATAAAAAACATAGCACCTCACAGCTTCCCCAGATAGTTACTTACGTCAAGTGAGTATTTTCCCCGGAAATGTTATGTTTAAATGCAGATTAGCTTTAAATCTATAGATGAATTCAGATATGATGATCTTTTTGCCTGTAATGTCCTTAAACAGTAACTTCATAAATTTGATTGTTTGCTGCTCATTTAATAACTATTAATTGTACTAGTTTGTTGTCTGCTCTTGTGCTTAGTGAATACTAAAGAAGACCATTGTCTCTGTGTAACTGATTATTTTTGTAGAATTCTGTTGAGTATTAAACAATTGCGTGCAGGTATTAAAATAAATTGGTCAGTAAGTCAGAGATGTGCAACTATTTTTTACTTTTTGTTTTAAAACATTTTTTTATAAATTATTATGGGAAGTGCCCTTTTTCTCACTTGAGCACCCGCCCCCCAACATTTCTGTGCACGTCCCTGCTGAGGAGCCAAACAGAGCGTAAAATAGTGCTTCATCCTGCAGGGTCCTGGTGAAAGAGACATTTATCTCTGCCATTCATCAGCTTCCTGCTGGAGCGTTTCAGACTATTCCTGGCCCAGATGTAAAAATATTGAGTATGCCATCTTTTGAAAGAAAATGCTGTGTATAAAAGGGACAATGTGTGAGGTTTTACGCGTGCTTTATGGCAGACACAAACACATCCATCACTGCTGAGCCGTGTGTGAACAATGTGGCAGAAAGATTATCTCAAAGTGGGAATGTGTGCACTTCTCAGCTGAAGCTTTGTTTGTTCGGCATACTTATGATCTGTTTAACACAATATACTGAGGGTAGCAAATAAGACTGTGTCTACTGCCTGCAATTACACAAGACTGGAGCCAGGTGACGGAAACACACACTCTCATTTATGGGGAAAAGGTTAAGTAATAGACAACGCCGTGAAACATATCTGCTTATACTTTAGTCGTTGAAATGATTTGTTTTAATCGGAGCCTTTTATCTGTTATCTCTAACAGCACCATCCTGATGATTTATATCACACCTGTGAAATACACTGTGATGCTGCAGATAATGCATACAACTACAAATCTAATCAACCTCAAACGACACTATTATGCTCACGATCAGACTCGTTTTATAACACTTCTGAGGTGAAATTGTAAACAACAAAATCAGTTACCAAGAGACCTATTCCCTGGATGTGCACAAACCTCTACAGTGAAGTCAATGTTTTTAATTACAGCGCATTGTTATTTAAAAAAACCTCTTTAATGATAGAGCCCATGTGAAAAACATGCGTATTAATCATAGACTGTATATATAAATGGACGTAGGGTCCGTGACGTCACCCATAGGATTCTGCAGAGTTGCAGAGAAGCCCTTAGTAGGCGGAGTCGGCCACTAACGGCTCGACAGTGGCGTCAGAGTTCCACTCCCGCCTGCTAGAGATGGGCGAGTCCTGATTCATCCGGATCATTAACCCGGATCCTAGAAATGAGCTGGTCGTGACGAGTCTCCCCTCTCCATTAACCCGAGTCCTTGAGTCCCACACTTGGTGTGACGTACAAATTAAAACTATAAATTGCGTCACTCGCTACTCTCTTTATAACATGTAAAATCACATTACAACGTACCCCAGTCCATCTGCCTACCCTTTAGCAAGTATACAAGATAGCTGCCTGCCAGAAGTTATCGTTTGGCTCAGGGGAGGGGACGCGGATCAGTGAAACTTCCTGCAGACTCGTGGGGACTCAGAGGTATATATGTATATATAAATGGACGTAGGGTCCGTGACGTCACCCATAGGATTCTGCAGAGTTGCCGAGAAGCCCTTAGTAGGCGGAGTCGGCCACTAACGGCTCGACAGTGACGTCTGAGTCTAACTCCCGCCTGCACCAGCCTGCTCCAAATAAGGGCAAAGAGGCGGAGCCGAGGCGGGACCTTCTGCCTCCAGCTGGGAAGTAACAGAGCTAGCTCAAGCTAAGAAGCTAAGCTAACATGCTTCCCCATCTGCAGACTGCCGTCACATTTTACGTTTCTAAGGTAAGCGGACATGAAACTATTCAGCAAAACTATAAATAATAATCTAAGTTATTGAGTTTTTAGCATAATACTTCAGAATCTTAAAATCCCTTAACGTTTGTATGCAATGTGCTAAATGCAACCTCCGTGTGATGGACGTCCAGTCTGTTGGTTTGGAGAGGACTGAGAGTCTTTCCTCAGCGAGGAGGACCAGGCCTGATGGAGGAGCCCATGCTGGGCATAGCTGATACCAACTGCACAGGCCTAGTCTGTCACTTTATTTGACTAAATGTGTTTACTTATACATTTAATAGGTTTACACCTTCTGTCCATATGTGCTTTTTTATTTAAAACATGTTTGATTAACTTTTGGTTCAGATTTCAATAAATTGAATTTGTATTTGCACTCCTTTTGTCCATTATTCTTACTGAAAATGTTAGATTACACATTCACATCTGACTGAAGATTGGCCCCATTTATTTGTGACGTTGCAAACTCTGCGGTACAAGGTACAGGTGTTGTGAAGCTCATAAAGTGAGGCAAATAGAATTAATCAGCTGATGGAGTGTAGATGTGGAAATAGGTGCATTCGATCAGCTGACTTCACAATAAAAGTAGTTTCTTAGTGAATGTCCTGTACTGGTCTTAACATCTCATAACATCAGCTTTTAATTTTCCTCTTGGATGTTCTTCTTGACCCTCAGAGAAAGAGGAGATGCTGAGTCGTGTCTTTCAGGCATGTCCTTTCCTAACAAAAATTACAGGAAACATAAAACATATTATTGCAGAACAAGTGTGTTATTTATGAAAGAGGTGTGCTTGTGTTTAGGGGCTGTAGATATAATTATTTTGTAATTGTAATGTTTTATTTTATTTCAACAGTGAGCTACAAAGACAATCAGATTATGAATGAACAGTATGACATTCATCAACATTGAAATATATTTTATTATCAAAATAATATTTAACTGTTATCAAAACTTAGTGCAACTGTAGAAGCTTGCTCTGTTCTCTCACTGAAATCATAACTTTTACCACGTTTTTACAGACAATATTGAGAGATAAATAGCAGTTGTCACTAATATCTTTGCCTTCAATACCTTAAATTAGAAAGCTGACAGTCATATTGCTTGTTAACATCTAAATGTAACCCTTTGCATGGAAAAAACCCTCAACTTCACTGATGTGTAGGTGATCTAGTATTTAGTATTGTTTAATGGAATGTATATCAGTATATTAAAGTCAATACTTCATTTATTTAAACCAATATCTTTCTTGATTCTTTGTACAGTATGAAAAAAGAGTATTTGTACCTGTGCTGAAGTTCACTGCTGTGAGGAGTCCAGTTCTGTCTCTCACTCTCTGGTCCAGCCTGTCTGCATCACCTGGAAACTTTAAACAAACAGATATATATGTAAAGAACCATGTGTACAAACAATATAACTTATTCTCTTCTGTTGAACATGTTGGATTGTGTATTGTCCGAGTCAGGGTCCTTTTTATTTTACTGTAACTTTGGAAGTTGCGTTACCAATGCTGTTGTGTTACTGTTTATTTGATACCAATTTGGTAATGCAATTAATAAAAACAACAACGTTTGGGTTCGTTCTTCAGATGACTGTGACGTTAACGTGTAAACTCAATAATGAACTCCAGCTCAACCAACCATATTGTAATATCTAAGTAATTATCTTGAAATATGACATTAATAATTGTAATATACACACATCTTATTGTGAGGTTGATTTCACATACACTACTTCGACGTTAGCTTGTCTACATACTTGAGCATAGCCAATTTAAATTAACCTTAGCGATGCATACAGTTCCTACCTACATAATAAAATATCTCTCTAAGTTACAATGATGACCTTATTTTATCAACCTCAAACAGAAGCCTTTTGTTCTACAGTACTATCTCACTTAACGCTTAACACTTGTCTATTTCGTTTTAACCTTTATATATACGGTCTATGGTTTTAAGTTAACTTGGAGGATACGATTAGCATCGTTAGCACCGATGTAGCTACCACTCGCTTACACGCTAACCCAAGCCTTAACATTCATTACGTAGCTGATTAAAATCATAAACACATAAATAAAGTACTCGAATTTCACTTACCGCAAAACGGCATTCATGCACCGTCTGTTTTAACCGCAGAGCGAGTCACAATAGTCCCATATATAAGCATGAAGAACAAACAAACACGGCCGGGGTCAAGTTGTGTTCCCTGAATGAACTGAGCAGGCAGAGTCGCTGTAGCTTCACGGACGGAGCAGCTAGCAGAGAGACAAGAAGCTAACAGCAGCAGTCACTTGACAGAGCTGTCACTCAATGTGACCACGCCCTAATTTATGCAAAAACTTTAAGACCTAATATAAATAAAAGGGTCATGTTAGAAAACAATTCACTCACAGATCCATAATCATGAAGGTGGAATCTAACTATATTCATAATAAAATGTATTGCAGCCAGGGCTAGAAACGTTTTTTTTCTGCTGTGAAAATGGGCATTTTAACATGGGGGTCTATGGAAATTGCTCCTTTCTGCAGTCATCGCCTATCGGCCAATATATGAACTGCAGTTTGTGGCACTTCCGTATTGGCGTCCCGGCTCTTCCCCAGAGTTTGCCGCTTGGTATTAATCCTTTAGGCGGTGTTGCAGGGCTCTGATAATCTGTTCATTTAGTGAGTAAATGAACTGGAAGCAGAGCTGCTCCTCTGAGAGCGGAGGCAGAGAGTGAGCAGCAGGAAATAGAAACCAGACGTTCATTTATTCATCGATTTCCTCAGCAAACAGCTGGAACTGTGTGAGCTCTGCACCGTTAATACAGCTGGGGAGGAAATGTGACACAAACAGCCCTCCTTATCTCCTAACAGCTATTTAACTCATTCATTACAGCCCCACTCCTAATCCCTGCATTTTCTCACATTCAAGAAAGTTTTGGGCAATTAATACACCAACTACTATGTGTAGAAATATCCTCAGCCATTTTATTGAGGCAGCATTACATGAATTATTTGGCCTTTTGGCGGCAGATAACTCAGTCATTATTATAATATGAAGTTGATACAATGAACAAAAAGTTGGTTTTAATTGCACAGCATAGTGGATAAGAAGCTACATTTATAATTGATGCATGGGTTTCCTTTTGATGACTTTCTTACTGGCTTATTATGAGACAGTCTGTTTATTCTTCAGTTTTATTTTTAAATGTATCACCTCTTTGTGTCTTGTCTAGTTTTTCTTCCTGTCTTTCGTTTCCCAGTGATTGTCTGATTGTGTTCACCTGTTGCCCCCCCCCAGCTGTGTCTTGTCTTGTGATGAGTCTTGTGTCTATAGAGTTTTGTCTTCCCATGTGCCTGTTGGTTTTCCCTGGGCTCCTATACCTCGTGTTCCTGTTTGTGCATAATCCGTTTTTCCTCGTTTTCTTGGTTATCGGCTTTTTTGTGGATTAAAGCTTGGTTCTTGTTCAAACTACTTGACTTCTTGTTTTGTACTGGGTTTGGGTCCTGCCTTCCTACCAAACCCTGACATATGATCTGTTAAATGCCCCACTGTGTTCACCGGCTAACTGCTACCTTTGTTGGTCTGATGTTTAGAAATGGGCAAGTATCATATAGAGTGATTTAATTTTACATTTGTCACAGTGAAAACAGCTGACACAGATGGCAATGTGTCCGAGAGTGAATCAAAATAGTGAATGTACATGTCGTAAAACAAAGACATTTGATGCTAAAACTTGGGGGAAAAGGCTGCGGGGAGCTACTGTGTGGGGAAAGCAAGACTTTTGAAATAACACACAAATTATAATACAATAAAACTCAACAGGAATATGTTCAGTAAAAATAAATAAACGTATTTGGTAGTGATGTTACGTATTGCGCCGAGGCTTCGGAGCGTGTGTCGAGTAATCCCCGAAGCTTTTTGTGAAGCATGTATCGAGGCTTGTATCGTTTTGGGCCAGTGACGTCATCGATGACAAACGAAGCCTCGCTGCCTGTCGATACCACGTGACTGCTTCAGGAAGCGATTCAGATCGGTTGAACCACAACGCTCATAATACCCATGGATGTATAATAAGAACCATATTACCCTTCCTGTACCCGGGCCCGGTGACACGATGGAATTAAAAGAGCTCAGACCCTCACTTATATAGAGGTCGGAACATGTCATAAGTATAAATAAATACAAGCATAAATAAATGTAGGAATAAAAACATGAATAAATAAATGAATAAATATGCTGCAGTGTTTTCAGGGAGTTTCAGTGTGTGCTGTGGCTCAGCTGGAAAGCAGTTGAGTCATGACCGCAGGGTCCCTGGTTCAACGACTGAACAATACATATTTTTTGTTGTTTATAAAAGCTACAGCTAAATGAGATAATGTAGTTAATAAATGTATTCTTTGATATGGTTTAGCCTTTCTCAGGCTACAACATGGTTACGTTTATGAATATTATTAAGGAATACAAATCCCTCTTTGCAATGTTTACCAGCCTCCTTAGGCTTTTCAATCACAATCATTCAACTGGAATAAATACAATATTGTTAACATGAAAATATGATTTTATGTTCGTTGTTTAGAGTTATTCTAAGGCTTTACTCATTGGGAACTCTGTATGAGATACAGCACACTGTTGAGATGTCCAATCTGCCCGTTTTACACACTTTGACCAACAGGGGGTTTGTGTTCAGATGAAGCCCATGATGAAGCCTCATGAGATGAACCCTTTTGCGAACCAATTGGCTGGAAAGCTTCAAAGCTTCATAAGGCTTCATCTCGCCATCACTAGTATTTGGGCTATTTTAAAGTCTCACTTGTAGTCTCATTCTGCCAAATCATGCTGTAAATTGCAGTGATTAGTTCCCACTTAGTAAACATCATCCAGTCATTCATAATAATTCACTCAGTCACTCTCAGCAGCAGAAAAATCTTTCTTACCGTCTCTCCTGTTGAGTTTGGCGAAGCCCGGCGCGTGGCTGCTGGACAGCTGGGAGGAGCTTCTGAAGGACGATGGAGGCAGATTGGAAACCAATGAGCTGTCACACACTTCTGTCAACCAATCACAGAGCAGAAAAAAGCATTAAAGTTAGGGCTTTCGCATTCTTTTTTGAAAATTATTTGAGATTTAAACTTTTCAAAACTCTTTGGCTCAACAAGTACAAGTGAACTGACAGGGAAACTGTAATCTTTTAAGTAAACACGTTTTTATAAGGTGTGCATGATAATCAATACATATTCTTTCATATCTGCTCATTTACACGGTTGAGGGTATCTCAAAGCACTTTAACAAAACTGTGGCTCTTAATTTTGCACATTTTCCATAAGATGATTTTTAAACTGCTCAGTAATCTTTTTCTTGTCCAAAGCAATCGACAGCATTAAAACAAACAAACAGATATTTTGCGTTGTAATAAATATTCAGAAAATAAGAAATCCATCCGTTCAAAGGTTTAAAATAGCACAAATCGTAACTGCAGGTTAAATGTCAGCGAAGTGAAAGCAGGCCTTTGACATTACACTGCAGTCTGTCAGTAGTTTAACACAGGAACGTCTCCTCTCTCAGCATGAGTGTAAACATTATTAAGGGTCAAAATCATAAAAGGAGATGTGTCCAAACTCTTCTTCAGAGTGGAAAACACAGCTGAGGGGTCGACAGTCAAAACCACGCTGAGGATATCACAATATCACACGCAGCTGGAGATAGATTATCATTTTCCATCTGTTCGTCTGGGAGAAAAAGTGTTGAGTTGTTAAAAACAGAAGGACGAGAGCTCACAGAGGCTGAGAGGGGGAAATAATCAGCAATAAAGAAATACATGATGTCGTTGAATAAGTTAATACACAAAGAAACAGATGCCTTTAAATCAAACGTTTGTCACAGCTTCATCATCATTCCTTTTGGTCTGTGGGTATGATCACGAGTGGCACTAATCACAGAGAGGCATGCTTTATGTCCCCAGGTGGAAACAGGTCTTTCAGCTGTAATGGCACCATAGGAGATGAATGAACAGTGTAATAATGTGGATGAATGGATGCTGTAATCATGTGGTGTTGTTAAGATGAATGGCTCATTACAGGCTGATCCTGATGGAGACTGATCAGCGATGTCAGAAGAAACCTTCATGTGTCATTCTTTAATGCTTTATAGATGACTGAAGGCAATACAAACGTCATATTTTATACCTAATGATATTATTATCATTTTAATTGGCTTCTCTTTGCAATCAAACCCCATTTAACATACTGTATTATATATAGAACAATATGCAATTGTGAAGTTGTACAAATTCAATTGCGTTGTCTTGCTTTGAGATATTGTAGGAAGGGGGTTGCAATTTAAACGTAATAAAGGAGAATGAGTTAATAATGTTAAGCTAGTCCCCGTCTCCATCCCACTAATGTTCAAACACTCTCCTAATTCTCTTTAACTAAAAACACAGTTAAATCAAAATGATTTAGGCAAGTATTTAATTGTTTGTGGGGCCCTGCGGCTGTACACATCTTTATCATTCATCATTTGGATAAACTGTATACTTAACGGTAATGAAACACACTGGAGAATTGCAGCCCGTAGTGTAATTGAACCCCACACACATATAAACAAACAGATTCATGAACTCAAATCAGCTCAAATAAGTATTCACAGCTTCCCCCTCTGTAATCTAGCTCTGCCTCCATCTAAAGCTGTTAATGGATGTTGTTCTCCACCGCTGAGATAAGAGCCAATTACTATGACTCACGCTCGGTCCGATCCCTGCACACAACTCTGACAACAACGCTTTAGCTTCCATTACTCCGTCAACATTAGTGTGCTTCATCTCAACAGCACAAGGCCTTCATCTGCCTCTCAGTATCCACCACGGACCCATGATTTCACTGTTTAAAGAGGACATATTATGCTCCATTTTGGTATGTTGTGCCTCTACTGTGACATGTTTCAATGGT
Organism: Trematomus bernacchii; assembly: GCF_902827165.1. NCBI lineage: Eukaryota > Metazoa > Chordata > Actinopteri > Perciformes > Nototheniidae > Trematomus > Trematomus bernacchii. The sequence goes on along the minus strand of NW_022987839.1, from coordinate 6,306,480 downwards.
TTCAAAAGCCCCTTAGCCTATCACGTACAATGTGTTGGAGCGTTAGCCAATAAAAGCTCAGGTGTTACAAGTAGGGATGTCCCGATCACCTTTTTTTGCTCCCGATCCGATTCCGATCATTTGATTTTGACAATCTGCCGATACCGATTTTTCCCGATCCGATCTTTATGCAATGCATTAAGAGAAAAAAAGGGAAAAAAGCATTCAAGTTGTCCCTTAAACCCCACGTTCTCCACCACAGATAACGGCTGGTCATCCAACGCGATTAATTCAGCTATCTTGGCTGTTATTTTTTTGGCCTTTTCACTGTTCTGGGGCAGTTTCTCTTTCCTTTTAAAAGTCTCTGAAAGTGTCGGTTGTTTCAGTGCCGTTACCTGAGTGGCCGCTGTGTACTCGTCGTGTTGTTGGTGTTTGTTTCTCAGGTGGCGTATTAGATTGGTCGTGTTGAACGTAGCTCTGTTCTTTCCACCACGCGGAACCTCCGCCTTGCAAACATTGCATCTGGCTGTTACACTGCCTTCGCTTTCAATTTTATAATACTTCCAAACTCCTGACATTTTCTCTGTCCCGACTCCCGAGGCACCAGCTGAACGTAGCCTCTCGTTAGCTTACTGCTACTATTAGACACTGCACCCTGCCCACTCTGTTGCCAGATTTGAGAGAAATAAGCAACCAGGTCTATGAAAACAAGCCCAAAAGAAGCAACACATACATGATGTTGTGTAATTTTAAACCAAAACTAAGGCCTCAGGATGACTTTAAGACGTGAACATGGTCATTTTTGTTTTGTAACATTAAATAAAATAATAAAAATATTTTATAAAAAAAAAAAAAAAAATTCCCGATCCCCGATTCTTTTCTCCCGATTCCGATCTTTTGAAAATCACGTGATCGGCTCCGATCCCCGATCACGTGATCGGATCGGGACATCTCTAGTTACAAGGTGATGTCACTATTACAAAAGTAAACAAACTCCAATAGAGGTGTTTCATGAGGCGCGTTCACACCGCAGTACTTTTCCCACTTTAGTTCCGATATGTCGCGTTCACACCAAAAAGAGCCGGAACTAAAATGAGTTCATGAGAACCTTTTTACCCCCTTTCCCGTCCCTGCTAGAGAGCAGGTACTTTCGTGGGAGAAAAAGGTTCCTATGTCTGATTGGCTGGGCGGATTGCAAACCACGCCCCGTAAAACTCCAAAAAAGTTTTGTGAAGCCGCCATTTTATTATCCTCGCATTAGCATTGTTAGCATTAGCATTAGCCCAGCGCAGAAACGCAGAGAGACTAACTTATGGCAACACAAAAGAAAACATGGGAGCGGTGGAGATGAGGAGGTGTCGGCGTTCTGGCGATTTACTCGGAAGGCTTCAGTAGAAGCTGCTGGGAGTCCCAGCAGCTTCTACTGAAGCCAGTCCCCAACACCGGGGACTTCCGGCCGGGGGCTTCAGGTGGCAGTATACGCTGTGAAGTTGTTTGCGGCCTGCCAGTAAACCCAAAGCAGAAGAAGAAGAAGTGACGTCAGCGGCTTCATTTGACTAATCCTCCCCCAGGGACTTATTCCGGTGTGAACGCGATCTGTACTTAGTTCATGAAAACTAAAGAGTTCTCATGAACTAAGTTCTCATGAACCTTTGTGGGAAAAGTACTGCGGTGTGAACGCGCCTAATGAGTGTGTGGGAGAGACTCCCTCTGGAGGGAACACAAGGATTTTAGCCTTTGCAAACCATTTACATGCACACAAACCCATAGAACACAAAACAGGAAAGGGAAAACCCCCCAAAAGCATAATAGGGCCCCTTTAAAAAAGGAATGATGCTCAATTTAAAAAGACACTTATTATGATTATGTCTTGAGTTTGTATTGTGACAAAAGGCGCTTTTATAACTGCCTTTATCACATCAGTGGCATTCTGAAAAAGTAAGACTATACTGCCCAAAATATCTCACAGGTCACAGATTTGTTGACCTTTCACAGATCCTGAAAAGGATAAACATATGTTTTAATGATGATTAATCCTGAATTCACCCTTTTTTGGGGCTACTTGAGGGGAGTTAACAACTTGTAGCACAACAAATTATAACTTCAATAAAAACGTCATCTGACTTCCTCCTTCTTTGTGTCAACATTGCTACGAATGCAAACCAGTTCCCTCTAGTATTTGTCAGATGAAATGACATATTTTCCAGTTTTAAATGGCAACGACTATGTTGTACTGTATTTTGGTAGGACAATAATATGATATTTGTGACGAAACACTTCTCAATTCAATTTCATTGGATTTATCATGGGGGAAAAAGACCAAGTTTGCAAACAAGCCCCATTTAAGGCGGGCAGGGAAACAAATGTACAGTATGTAGTTCTGGAGCGATGCCACCTACTGTACAATCCTCTGCTCCCAAACTACCTGCATGTTTCTGACAGGAAGTGCAGAATCTAGTGTAGAAATTGGCTGCACAATTGGAAAAAATAACTAATTGTGATTGATCATTTTTGCAACCCTATTAATTACATGATGTCCAAATGTGCCAGTGTAGTTGTAATGCTTTATTGATGTTAAATGTTACAATTAGCCTTTAAAAGTTTCATTTATGCATTTGGAGAGTTTTGAAGTCGATGAATATTCAATCCAGCCTCCAGCTTGGCCTCAGCGGCTCTGAGCAGTTTCTCTCTGATGGTGAAATGATCTGGTAACCGAGTCTGAAGTCAATTTAGGACACTTTGTTACGGCAGATATCATTAAGAATCCTGACGTACAGCCGCATTACACCGACTGAGCTTCACAGTGGCTCTTTAGTTGGTATTTGATATCATTAGCAATAGAGTAGTTTGAGCCTCATACATATTTAATGTGACTCTTTTAAATGTGCTGTAGCTGCTCCACATTCATCAGAGGGCCTGCTGCTCTTTGTTCCCCTGGAGCTCCTCCTGATAGTCGTTATCCCTGCAGCCGTTGACCTGACAGACACTTGTTACTGTGGGGGGGGGGGGGGGGGCTCAGCGTGAAAAGCAGAGGAATTACAGTCGTCTGAAGAGGGGAAATGAGAGGGAAGGCTCTCCAAGGCAGAGTGCATTAATCCCTGAGGAGATAATGTGTGGTGAGGTAACTCTCAACAGAGAGAGGGAGCGGAGCAGTTTGAAAACATCGGGCAGGTTTTCCTCCGCTTTGGCATTTAAGAGCCGACGTCCCTGACACTGTGGCCGGTGGAGCACTAACACAGAGGGCTCAGAGGAAAATGGAGCTAAATGTTGAATACCTGCTGGACTCTGCAGCCACTGAACCTCGACACTGACCCTGCGTCGGACAGAGAGTTTCCTGAATACTAAATCACTCCACCTTCATCCTTTACACAAAACCAAACGCACCTCCTTTCTACTTCTGTCAGCTTTGACATCCAATGGAGGGTAAACTCACAAAAAATAGTCTCTCCTGGCATTTACATTTCATGCACTACAAGAAAAAAAGTTAAAATGTTTGAAGATGTCAGAGCCTAAGTACACTTACAGCAAACAATACAAAACATTTAACTTGAGAGCTGTTTCTCTTCAGGATAAAAGCACTTAAGATGCGATTACAGGAGGTCAAACAGGAGGAGAAGAGGGCATTTGGGACACAGAGGCCACTGTTTTTCTTGAAGACTTCTCAGCTGATATCATATGGAAGAAAATGACAGCATTAACTGAATCTCCCTTCTTCCTCTGGTGAACAAATACAAAAAAGTGTAATGCAGAATTTCTCCGATAAGAGCCGGAGAACATTATATTGGCATTTGAGTGATGGAATATGGCTTTTCATCTCAATAAAATATCCTCCCATCAAATGAATGTTTAATCGTTTCTGGTACCTGAGATGGATTTAGAGGCAGAGCGTAGTCTAACCTCTCTCCTGGAGCCCATCTATCCGTCCACAGTGTCACTTTTATCATTCGCGGCGTATAAACTGGGAATCTGATGGCAGTTAAAAGTCTCAAAAGATATTTGTTTTTCCAAATCGTTGAAGGGCCGAGGCCTTGGCAGTGTCAAGCCCAATTACTCACCACTGACAAGATGGGCGGACTTCTACTTGGCACAGGAGTGACAGAGAGGAGGCCATAGCTCTTTCACCTGCATTGTCCACTTTTGTACTGTTTTACTGAATAACAAAGTGCCCACAGAGTCCGGGACAGAGACCCTGAATAGCGATGAGCTCCATCCATCACTCAGCACACAGTGAACAGAAGGTCCTGCTCTTCAGAGCTCTGTAAGCCCCAAACACCCAGAGTTCAGTGCTGCTCAGTGTGAGCCCTGTCCTTCAGCCATTCAGAGCATGCAGCAGTAAGCAGGATAATGAGGCTTTCCGGTGGTTGTTTTTGCTCCACAGCACTGACAATCATCCTCCAGTAGAAAACGTTCCTTCTTAGTAATCCACAAAATGTCTACCTCCAGTTTGACCCGAAGAGATAAGGCTAGGAAGTATTGAAGGAATATAAATATAGTGGTCTGCGTTTGTGTAACTTGTGTTAATAATACATAAGTCTGTGCAGAGACTAAAAACATCCACCACCGTAATAAAGATCACCAATTAAAACGTTATGTCTGTTTGATCAATTTCATTTGACCTGTCGGATACAAAAGGACAACTGGGAAAACGTCTTTTTAGTAAACAACAACTTGGCGAATTACTAATGTGTGTATAATTATTATTAGATTGATTGTTTGGTCTATAACTAGTGGGAAATAGTGACAAATAGAAGCTTAGTGACTATTACTAAGGCTTGTTGATGATCTGCTGCAGCTGGTGAGCTAACCGCTAACATGCTATTAACCGGAAACATGTTAGCGCTAGTCAGTCTAATGTTTCCCTGTTTCTTTCTATTGTCTCTGTATTGTGTCATTACTTTTCTATCTTGTTCATTTCATTGTGAAGTTTCATTTTGTGCATAAAACTTAAACAAAGTAGTTGGACTACTGTGAAACTGGAAGTCGCATCATCACAACCTACAAGGAGGATACACATCTTTGTCCTTGCTCTTTTGGAGTCTTAATTGTTGGTGATCCCTTAGAAGTGTCTGTTTTGCTCTGATCAAATATAAATGATAAATAGTGATTGCCACAGAGTGCTAATGGTTCACCTGCAGTCACTCATTGACAGTTCTTCCCCACTGTGTTAACTAGACTGAAACAAATGAGAAAGACAGAAATAATGACCTTATTAAAGCATCCGTGACAGCATGCATCAGCTATACAAATGAACAGTGAATCCAAATGACACTTACATGTTGTTTTTGCATTTAAATCATACACCATGTTCGATGTATAGAACAAGCTGATTAAAGCTGCTGAATGATTCACCAGCAGCCAGTATCTGTTCTGGAGCTGCCTGTGGCCCGACTTGTTAATTGATTCATTGAAATGCAGAGCAGCGCACTGTGCTAACTAATACCCTGAAGGTAAGGACATGGCAGGAGCTCTCCTCCGCTAGTTTAATTAGCATTGCTTTGACACATAATTAATAGCACAGGGTGAGAGAATCTGATCATGTCTCACACTTTTAACTCGATTTTTAAAACCCCCACATTATGCCATGCCGGCATACACTGCTTTTATTATGTTGTTTTAATTGTTTTTATTGCTTTTGTTGTTTTGTTTCACCCTTTTTAATTTTGTAGCACTTTGAGTTTTGTAAATGAAAAGTGCGCTTATAAATAAAATGTATTATTATTATTACCACAGCTCAGTACAAACATTGTTGAAGCCCAAAACATTCGCTGTCAATCATAGTCTCTGTCACAATGATGCAGATTTACAGGGAAGGCTGCAGGCTGCGTCTCTATACTAATGGCTCCAGAGGGATGTATCGTAAAATATCACCTGCTGCAGTAAGTAAGTGATTTGAATATATTTGCCTCTTAATTGAAAACATCTGTAGGAATAAAAGTAATTTTCTTCCATCAATCAGGCAAAAAGCACCCAAAAAAAAGAACTCACATCATCCAGGCAGCTCAGCATGATTCATTTCTTTCAGAAGTGCAACATTAAAATAAATGGGATACTCAGGGGGGAAAGGAGACACCACTGCTTCAGTTCAAGTTGTTACAATGTGGAAAATACTGAAGCCAGAACAGAAACATATTTTGTCATGTGCAATACACTGGAAGGTAATGGTTTCTTTAGACAAATAATTCACTCAGTCAAAAGTGCAGACAGTCAACGTGACTGAGGGTTACTGGGATGTGTGAAATGGTAGCCCCTGACACTTTAAAAGTAGTCACATGGGCACAGATAGAGAGTGTGTGTGTGTGTGTGTGTGTGTGTGTGTGTGTGTGTGTGTGTGTGTGTGTGTGTGTGTGTGTGTGTGTGTGTGTGTGTGTGTGTGTGTGTGTGTGTGTGGCCTCCTTCACTAAACCACAACCGGAGCAGCAGACACAACATGAATTGGTTTCCTTACAGCTCGGGAGACATCAGAAGTTTAATGCTCTTCATAAAACTTCTCTGCAGATAATGTCATGTTTCCTTCATGTTTCCTGCCACTCAGGAAACACAAAGCCTCCTCCTGACACTTCTTTCACTTTCAGAAGTTGGGAAGAGAAGCTTTAATTCAGCACTTTTACTCTGAACTACTGAACCTCCACTTCACAGTTTAATAAAGGAAGGCAGGGGGAAAAGTCAAGAGAGACCCCAATTAGGGCACCGGTCAGAAACGGTGGCAAATCTTTCCTGCCACAGCATGGTGTTCATAGATTGTTCTTCAAAAGATCTGATGGAATAGTAACTTCAGTAAAAACCGTTAGAGATCTGGTGTACAAATGATCAAACTTTAGCAATTTGAAAATCCTGAATCGACCTAAGACAAAGGAGGCGTTTCCGAAAACAACATCTATACCAGGTAGCACCCAAACTGACAAAGTAATTGACACTAGGGCTGCACAATTGTTATCAAAATTGCAATATGTATTAATTAGTGCAATGTTCAAATCTCAAGGGCACAATATGTATTAAAGGCTGAATTAGTGTTATAATACCATTTGAGCTGCAAAGTAACCACACCCTACAAATTGTGTTTTACAGACTTAACAAAGCACATTGTTAGGTAACATCTCACCATGATCATAATGATATATTTTTCAATGATGATGAGAATCATGACGCGGAAATGATCAATCGCAATTAGTTATTTTTTCCAATTGTGCAGCCAATTGTTTACACTAGATTCTGCACTTGCTGTCAGAAGCATGCAGGTAGTTTGGGAGCAGAGGATAGGTGGCATCGCTCCAGAACTACATACTGTACATTTGTTTCCCTGCCCGCCTTAAATGTAATCTTTTGCAGGAGCTTGGAGCGTTTTATCTCTGTGTTGTTCATGCACTTTACAGAATCCAATTGTTTTGTTGCGCTGGGATATAATACATCACGCTGTTGGGATATGACCGGTCAACACCTGAAAGCTACACTCTGCTCCCTGAGGAGTTACACTACATCTGTTCGCATGCGTTTGATAAAGACTGGAACAGTATAAATCCGTATTGGAACCTTATCTTTTTTTCTTGCCGTGACTAACAAAAGGTTAAATGTTAAGTGCAGAACGTAGTGGTCGGGGATTTAGTCATAGCATTATACACTAATCCCTTAACTATTGCCCCCTGTGGCAACATTATGTACAGATTGTCATCTCAAAGTCTGAGCATCAGTAGCAGATGATATGATATAACTCACTCCTGAGTCTATCGCAGATTATTTCTACATTTAACAGCTAGCATAAGAAGGTGTGTGGTTCTTTAGGTCGTCAGGCATGCAAGCTTTGATGTATCATAATATTTCATATCTTATTCAGTGGTTAAATGTTATGTTGACAGTAATCAATTTATGAAAAAATGTATGTACAACAATGCTTATATATAATGGATCACTGCAAATTAAGTTATAAAGTACAAATATCCGACATTAAATCCACTGCAGGCTTTATTTCAATAATCTGATTCAGTCTTTGTTTCATCCCAAGATCCCAGTTTAAAAGAGGCTGATATTTCACAGATCAAATATCACTAGAATTGCTGTCTTATGGGTGAGGCATTAATATTGATACCAGTGCAGTCTTTCAAAAACCCACAACTTGCCATGCTCGGCAAACTCAGCGCTGAACATAAAAACACACACATGTGCGTACATATATGCACACACTGAAGTCAGCAGGGGGTGAAATTGTAAAGGCAGTTGAGAATGTCACTGCAGGGAAACAGACAGAAGGAAACGGCTAAATTCTCTGAATGAACATCTCTTAATTCCTCCAGGACAGTATCAACTTTGTTTCTTACTACACTCCTTATCTCCTTATATGAACTCCTCATTCCTTCTCTAACTTTCCTCACCTGCTGTCCTCCCATCATCCTCCTCTGGAAACAATCTCAAAGATGTGAGGCTGTGCCTCCAGAAAGCAGATGGCGGCACAAACACACACTGCAGAGTCATTGAGGGATAAAATGGGAAGGCAGTAGAAATGTCAGTGCAGTTGTGAGGAGCGGAGAGGGAATACTACGAGCAGACAGCCTGCAGACTCTGACCCCTACACTCTCATACTTTATATTCCTCTACCTCCTCTTCTCCCCTTCTCTCCTTCAATTCTCCTCATCCTCATTTCCTCCATTCCCCTGTAGTCAGTGTTGGAAGAAGTAATCAGAAATGGTACTTAAGTAAAATACAAATTTGTTAAAAAAAAACCCTCTGTTGAAGGAGCCCCATTATGCCAATGTTCAGGTTTCATATATGTATTGTGTGTCTCTCCTGTGACATGTCTCCATGCTTTCATGTTCAAAAAGGTCTTTATTTTTCTCATACTGCCTGCAGCACCTCTTTTCACCCTCTGTCTGAAACTAGAGCCCAGTCTGCTCTGATTGGATAGCTCTTTAGCCTATATATATATATATATATATACTTAAAGGTGGGGTAGGTAAGTTTGAGAAACCAGCTCGAGATCGCTAGAATTTGAAAATACACAGCCGGAACAAATCTGCCACTTCCTTACAGAGCCCCTCCTCCAACACACACGAACGCGCACATGACCAATGAGGGCACGAGATAAGTTTGTGCACAGATGGAAGGCTGACAGGCAGGTAGGCCATCCAGTTATTTTAGCCGGCCGGCTAAAATGATTGGTCGTGCTTTTTACAGTATTACGGCTTCCACAGATGACTTTTTTTAATGGATTTTTTGTCAAAGCACTTAAGATATTCATTGCTATCGGGATGTTAAGAGCATTCCATGGAATATAACAACAAGTGTATCTCGAGCCGGTTTCTCAAACTTACCTACCCCACCTTTAAAGCACCAACATAAAAAATACTTGATATTACCTTACCGTATTATCAATATTGATGCATTTATGTGTTTCTTACAGCTGATAAAGGTGGAGCTCATTTTGATTACTTTATATATACTGCTTCTGGATATCTTTACCTATAATGATGATATGTTAATGTATACTTTTTCTATTATCTGAATCTGTGACACAAGTAACCAAAGCTGTCAGATCAATTTAGTGTAGTAAAAAGTACAATATTGGCTTCCACAATGTACTAGATAGAGTCATATACCTCAAATACTCAGGTACGATAAGATTAAGATTGTAAAGTACAGTTTTTAAGTAAATGTAGTTTGTTACTTTTGTACTACTGCCTCCTCCTCCCCCCTGAACATGCTTAGCTCGGTCAAACTCTGTCTTGTTGAGTAGAAATTCAGCCGTACACTTTCTTTTTTAATGGCCACTGACTCAGCTGTGTCCTCCTCTCTAATGCAAAGTGAGCGGCTCTGCTTCTTCTCATCAGCAGCCGTCTGCAGAGATGTGGCCACGCAGTACTGACTTCATAAACCACACACAGCAGTGACAGCATTAAGCTGCGATCAGCATCTATCGGAGAGGAGCGTAGACTGCGAGGTATAAAGTTATGGAGATGCACTGATGCAGAAGACAGATATTAGACAATTACACAAACGTTGAATAATGCAGAGTTCCACAGTCACATCATTAAAGGGGCAACTTTTCAGATTTTGAAGGTGAAACTTATTATTCTAATGTGGAGGACATATGAAAATGTGACATTAAAATTCCTGCAGCAGTCTGTGTCTCCAGAGCTCAGCGACACCACCAGTCTCTCTCTGTTGCACAATGTGGGGGTAATGCCAAAGTTGCAACAGTGGCTTGCTAGTTGTTGCTAACAGGACTTAAAACCACAGCTAAACACCTGAGCTCTAAGTGCCCCGATAAACATTCCTGTTGTCATCTTGCAATCTACTCATTTATATAAATAATTGTCACCGCAGTAAACTGTATTTCAATTTGTCTTAATTTCCTATTCTGTTCTTGTACATATCCCATATGCTATTGACATGTATATAGAGTAGTCTTTTTGCACAACTTTTTATTTTGTATTTTTGTGTTTTATTATATGTTGCATTGTTAGAGGAGCTCAGGGGCCTCATTCATAACGCCTTGCGTAGGATTGACGTAGGAAGGTTGCTTACGTAGTACAAAGCACAAAAATAGGTACATACATTTTCCGTCATTTTCCGATTCACAAAACATTGCGTACCGGCGAGGGAAGTGCGTACGGCACTCCCTACGCCTGTTTCCCTTTATAAATCACAATCGACTCGTAACGCCCATATTTGCCTATACATAGTCAAAGAAACGCCCATTCATTCATTCATTTTGACTGACTGCATGAAGAAGATCGCAGGAAATGACGATAGAACAGCTAAAAAAGACATCTCACACCGTGTCAGATTTTGGTTATTGTGGGGAGGTCGAGATAAATCATATTGTTTGGTGGATGCAGTTTGAACCAGAGTAGCAGCATGGAGGTCGGATCGTCACCAAAATAAATAAATAAGTGGTCCGAAAAAAGTTAATGACAAAAAAAATACACATAACCTTCCTCAGGCAGTGTGTTTGTCCCGGGGACAGGAGACCCCCCCTTGATGAGAAACTGTAAGAAATGATCGGGGAATCCCTCCGGAGTGGAGTCATGACGACTGGATCTGAATTATTTTTGTTGTATTTGGTGGTTTCGTGTTCCAGCTGTCGATCAGCAACTATATATCCATAATCCACCAGTTAAAGGAAATACAACTAATGGATTGTGTTATATTAGCTGTACAATTTACCACATATGGTGTTCTTAGTTTCCATACCTCCTGTGTTTTACGAGCGACTTATCAAGTCTTGGCAAACGGCATAAAACACGATTAAACGTGATAGTATATAAAACCATGCTCGTATCTACAACCTATAGAAATGCAAAACGGCGTCAGTTTAGACGTAATTCTGTCCTCCTGCTTACCGCATCATTTATGAGAAAACATTTCATAACATTAACACAACATATTCGAGGTGGTTTTAAATAGCATATCCGTATTTATTTATTTCTCCAAGTTATGTTTTTGTGTGCACTGAGGAGTCTCAAACAGGCGTTTGTTTAATCATTTAAAGATTGGCTTTAATCAATGTTTGAAAATGAATTCTTCATATTTGATAAATGAGAGGTAACATTTTATTTATGGTATTATTTCCACATATTTCTCTCCATTCTTCCTTCTGCCAACGGTGTCGCAGTTTCTCGTCTCTCCCGTTTGTGTGCTTAGTGCGTACGCATGGGTTAGAGTTTGCGTGGAGGACCGCACATTTTCCCGTCAAGTTAGTATTTTATAAATCGCAAACATTGCGTAGAAACTGGCGTACGCCATTTTTTGAGCGTATATCCCTTTATAAATGAGGCCCCAGGTCAGAAGAATTTCATTGCCATTTCTACACTGTAGCGTTGTGCATACAGTATGGCAATAACACCTTTGAATCTAAATCAGCTTATAACTAAACATATAAGATATGAATGCATCTTTCCTTTCCTGTAAACAGACACAACAGTCAAAATCACACCTGAAACTGGGAAAACAACTGTTTAGAAAAAGATAGATGCAGACCCTGAGCATCTCTGACGGAGCATCATGTTCCCTGCAGATGGAAACAGATCTAAAATCCTGAAGTCATCAAAAGTGATTTCAGTCTCCCATTAGAAATTGCTAAAAGAGGCCGTATGCAGAATACGGCCTCATGTTCAGGTTCATATCAGTATGTAGTGTCTCTACTTTAAAGAGTCCTCTCCTGCTGATGTTCAGGTGTATATCAGTATGTAGTGTCTCTACTTTAAAGAGTCCTCTCCTGCTGATGTTCAGGTTCATATCAGTATGTAGTGTCTCTACTTTAAAGAGTCCTCTCCTGCTGATGTTCAGGTGTATATCAGTATGGAGTGTCTCTACTTTAAAGAGTCCTCTCCTGCTGATGTTCAGGTGTATATCAGTATGGAGTGTCTCTACTTTAAAGAGTCCTCTCCTGCTGATTTTCAGGTGTATATCAGTATGTAGTGTCTCTACTTTAAAGAGTCCTCTCCTGCTGATGTTCAGGTGTATATCAGTATGTAGTGTCTCTACTTTAAAGAGTCCTCTCCTGCTGATGTTCAGGTGTATATCAGTATGGAGTGTCTCTACTTTAAAGAGTCCTCTCCTGCTGATTTTCAGGTGTATATCAGTATGTAGTGTCTCTACTTTAAAGAGTCCTCTCCTGCTGATGTTCAGGTGTATATCAGTATGTAGTGTCTCTACTTTAAAGAGTCCTCTCCTGCTGATGTTCAGGTGTATATCAGTATGTAGTGTCTCTACTTTAAAGAGTCCTCTCCTGCTGATGTTCAGGTGTATATCAGTATGTAGTGTCTCTACTTTAAAGAGTCCTCTCCTGCTGATGTTCAGGTGTATATCAGTATGGAGTGTCTCTACTTTAAAGAGTCCTCTCCTGCTGATTTTCAGGTGTATATCAGTATGTAGTGTCTCTACTTTAAAGAGTCCTCTCCTGCTGATGTTCAGGTGTATATCAGTATGTAGTGTCTCTACTTTAAAGAGTCCTCTCCTGCTGATGTTCAGGTGTATATCAGTATGTAGTGTCTCTACTTTAAAGAGTCCTCTCCTGATGATGTTCAGGTGTATATCAGTATGTAGTGTCTCTACTTTAAAGAGTCCTCTCCTGCTGATGTTCAGGTGTATATCAGTATGTAGTGTCTCTACTTTAAAGAGTCCTCTCCTGCTGATGTTCAGGTGTATATCAGTATGTAGTGTCTCTACTTTAAAGAGTCCTCTCCTGCTGATGTTCAGGTGTATATCAGTATGTAGTGTCTCTACTGGGACATGTCTCCATGCTTTAATGTTCAAAAAGCTCTTTATGTTTCTCATACTGCCTGTGCTGCAGCACCTCTTTTCACCCTCTGTCTGAAACCAGAGCCCAGTCTGCTCTGATTGGTTAGCTGGCCGGCTCTGTGGTGATTGGTCAACCGCGTAGAGATGTCCCGCCCCTTAGCGTATAATGTACAATGTGTTGGAGCACTAGCCAATAGAAACGTGAGTGTTACGTAGTGATGTCATTATGTTAAAGGAGTAAACAAAGGAGGCCAATGGATTCTTTTGTAATCGCCATTCAAGCTAACGGACGTAAACAAAAGAGTCCAAAGGAGGCGTTTCAGGCGGGGGTGGGGGGGGGGGAGTGTGTGGAAGAGAACCACCCTCTGGAGGGAACACAGAGATCTTAGCCTTTGCAGACCATTCACATGCACACAATCCTATATGACACACTACAGGAAAGGGAACACCCACGCAGCGTAATAGGGCCACATCATTTATTTTAGTGAGCCACCCTTCCTCTGGGGAAGTCCATTGAAGACAAACAGTAATCAGGCAGGTCCAGATATCAAATGGATGGACTGCTCCTCACTTAACTCCCTGTTTCTGGGCTGATGCAGTAAATATAGATTCATGACTGGTGGCTCTGTATCCTTGACTTCATCTGCTCCCAGTCATGGCTCCACTTTGCCTGCACACATTTCCATAAATGACACTAAAGAAGAAATATGAAGTGGATTTATCCTCAGCTACTTTCCCTATTCTCATGTTTGCCCTCACTGATGCTGCCCTCTCATGAATCATAGAGGACCGGGAGGCTTACCGGGAATTTCAATCGTTTATATCCACAGGTTTGACGTTCTTCTCGGTGCAAACAATGAGCTCACTGGAAAGCAATACATTCACGGGGGCAATGCGGGAGATTGGCTGAATTGTCGCCCTCTTTAGAGTTTTCTTTACCAGATTAATCCTGGAACAGATGAGGGGTATTTCCTGAGCTCAGGAGTTTAATCAAGCACCCCTGGATATAACCCTCCACAGTCCAAATAAAAAGAGCCCTAACCCAGCCTTCATTGGGCGGGGAATAACACCGCTGAATTTGCCACTTAGCCTCCAGCAACTCATTGAATCCCTTCATCTGCAAATATGTTAATAACTAAATCATTAGTGGAAACACTATTGACAAGATTAAGGATTCAAAATGAATGATCACCTGCCTCTCATGTCTACGGCTTTGTGTCGTGATCGCAGGGAAATTAGAGGACAGGAAGCAAATAAATGAAAACCTGTCTGAATATAAATTAATTTAATTTTGACCTGACAAAATATCTCACTTCCCGAGGAACTTCAAACTCAGCATCTGACTTTGAGGCATGACAGGACGCCGTTTAATACCAGATTTAAAATGTCTTTCCTTGAGGAGGTTTGGGACTCCTGTGAGTAACCAGTGAGCCGCGATCATCTTAACACCCAGGAGTGAGGGGGAAAGAAATGTTAATCCGCACACACGCACGGTAGGAGTTTTATCTGTCATTAGGCTAGGATTAAAAGCAATTTAGAGTTATTGATATTATCTGCCATTAGGCTATGATTAGCACTCACTCCAGTGGCTCTAAATCAGCTCAGGCGGGAAATAAACACTTCAAGGGAGACTGAGAGAGAAGAAGATGGAAAGACTGAGAGAGAGAGCAGCCTAGCATTATATATGAGCCATGTATTGTTCATAACTTGACCTTGTTTTGTACAAACTTGAAGTCAACTTTAGACAGATAAGACAGACAGACCATCTATTCAAAGTGAAGTGATTGCGTTTTTTTGTAGGTTTGAGCGGAATTTAGCTTATCAAGGGCTCACTCGAATAAAAGCAATGTGATGTTTCCATTTGATTTTGGAATAGTGCAGAAATGTGTCTCTGTGGCAAACACACGATTATGATACTAACAGGTTTTGTTCAGCAACATAATGTCCACATATTAACACCATGTTTTAAGCGTAATTTCTATCACCAGATGTAAAAAGCTAACGTTAGGCTATAAGGGAACGACAGCACGGTCACATCACCACCACTAAGCTAAAGACGGCTAATGTTGTAGTCTCCTTTTGTCACATGTTGGCAACCACCATTATTAAGACACGTATAAGCTTAGCACATTCATGAGTGGGGTATTTACTGATGTGTTTTATGTCATAAAACAAAACGTGTTTAAGACCTAGTTAAGGCATTTAACCAACAACACACAAAAAAACTGTTGACTTCAAAACAAGGTATCCCGGAAGTGGTAAAATGCTAACTGATTTCTGGCTTTTAGGACTCATTCCGGGCTTCCTTTTAGGCTAAATGCCCTTCTTAATTGCTTTAATAGCAAGCTTTTGGAACAACACTGCCCCATTGCTTCCACACAGATGCTAAAGTATTGTGAAGGAAGAAACACAAACCTCATTACCTCTCAGGATTTGTTTTAGCTCCTTCATTTCACTGTGATAAACGGCTTCAGCCAGACCTTGCCCGTGGCACTTGCAGAACACCGAAACAAAAACCGTACAGAGAGAATTCATGCACGATTATTAAAGATGATCAATGGGAGGGCTTTTTTGCGGAATAAACAAAAACTCAAATCCCTTGAGCCAGTTCACCGTGTGATCTTATATCATGTTTGACAGAAACATGCTAGAAAACATTTGTAATATGTCTTCATAGGAATACTAATATGCACATATGTATTGCATCTAAATATATGCAACTATATGCATTCATTGTGTTTTGCTCTGTTACTTTACCTACCATTTTATATCTGTTCTCAATTTTTTGTATGATAACTTTAGCCCATTCATTTAATTGTACCGGAATTTGTGTCAGTAAGGTTTTCTCATCTTTTTGTAATTCCCTTTCCAAACAGCCAGCCTCATCTTCTTTGCCATTTTAATCGTCCTCTAATCTTGTAAACACACACTGAGGAGCTTTAATGTGCATTACGTCCTCTGCTTGCTGACCACTATACTACACTTAAGCAAGAATTTCACACTGGGAATACTTTCTAATTTGCAGCCTCAGCCTGAAGGAGTACTGCGGACGGAGGAGTGTTGTCTCTCTGCAGAGAAATATTAGTGTGTTAAACCGCAGGTCAGACGTGACTCTTTCACTCCAGGCAGCTAAATCTTCATATTAATGTGCTTACATACACTTTAACCTCATGTTTGCATATAGCGCCCAGGGCAAATCCAATTAATTTCAACCTACAGTGGGAAGTTTAACCTACACACACCTACACACACCTACACACACCTACACACACCTACACACACCTACACACACCTACACACACACACACACACACACACACACACACACACACACACACACACACACACACACACACACACACACACACACACACACACACACACACACACACACACACACACACACACACACACACCAGTTTGCCTTTTTAGCAGTTTCAACACAGAGGTAATGTCATCCTTCTTCATATTTACAGTTACAGTTTTGGATTAGATCTTAGATTTTGAACGGACAACGTGTGTTACAAATCTAAGGTGTGGTGTTATTGGCTGTCGGATATCCCTCTTTTGTGTGTGTGTGTGTGTGTGTGTGTTTCTCCTAATGAAAGTGTTTTGGGCCTCTGTAACACGTTTGCCACCGTAGTATTGTGATGCTTTAAGGTTTATAAAACACATTGATTTGGCCAATTTAACAGGATAGTACAAAAACATTATATGGAACAAGTTCGGATTCGATCTCTAGGGATTGACATGTAACATCCTGGAAATTGAAGTAAACAAAGAGAAGAACAAAACAAGTTCATTATGAAACAGTTTAAGATAACAACTTCTGGAATCGATTGGATATTGCATCTCAAAAAGGGAATCCAATTCTTTAATTAGAGTTAGCTTGTACTCAAATCCACTGCAGTTTTTCGAAGTGCACAACAGCCATGGGGAATTTAGGCCTCGTCAGTCCATAACAGAGTGTATCTCCGCTGTATATTTGTTGGTCTGTTTGTGACCCAAAGCTAAAATGTAACATATGAGCCGTCACGTACAGTTACATGGTACTATTAAAAATAAGAGAAATGACATAACCAAGCTTGACATGTTTTGAACCACCTAATTAATGCTTTAGAAACAGTAGTCTTTTCCAGAAGCAGAACTACATACCCAGTGGGAGGATTTCTGAAAGCAGCAGAGAAAACCACAGCATAACAACACAGCAAAGGATCCACTAATGAATGTAGGACGGCATTAGAGACACTGTTGTGCGTACTCAAATTATGCTTTGAGAGAACAAAACAACTCGCAATAGATCGAAACTTTCTGAGGGCACAATTATAGACCCAGCAGGAGATCAGTAAAAGTGTGGTTCTCTGTGAGGAGAAAACAGCAGGCGTTTTAGTCTTGGATATCAATGTTTTACAGGGACATTTGGCAACAAAAAGTGCTTAAATGTAGCAACAGACTGAAATATCTGAACAACTTTTTTGACATGCCGATATTATATTCTAGTTGCTACCCAGAAAGAGTTTTGATATGTTCAAATCACAAATCAAAACGCATCATTGAAATATATTAAGTGTTTTTGTGAATTTGTACTCTGTAAAGAGCCTTTGAGTTACTTGAAAAGTGCTCTAACATGTATATTCATTATCACTATTATGGTTATTTCAAATGATTGAAAGTGCTTTATTTTAGTGTCCTACACTCAACATGTTAACTTAAAGTGGACCTATCATGCTATATTTGAATAATATAGTATAGGACCATACCTATATAAGGCATATTTATACTTTTTTTTTTTTTTAAATACCAAACAGATCATGCATTTTAGCCATGCCTCATTTTGCTCAATTTGACTGAATTTTTTAGCTCTGTTTTTGCAAGGGCAGATTCTGTGAGAACTACAGCGTCTCCAGCGCTTTCGAACGGCAATGGCCGTGGCTGTCTCCTCCTGATTGGTGGAGTTGGCCCAATAGCCGTAGCGCCACCGTCCTGACGTCAGGACAGTGTTCAAATCTGGATCAGTTTTTATCAGATCCGTTGCAGCCCCTTTTTTAGAGATTTGGGTATGGAGGAAAATAGAGAGGGTTGTGTTTTCTGACACTTGGTGAGTTCCCTGGAACACCGGGGACACATATTCATGTAGAAAAGACGTACAAAAGTGCATTTTGCATGATAGGTCTCCTTTAATGAATGAATGAATATATGTTTATGATCGCCGACAGTAGAGAGCTGCAGGAACGAGTGCTACAATCTGGAAATCGAGTCAGCATTTTTTCACATTGTGTAAAAGAATCAATGGGTTTTCAAAATATGATTTTGGTTAGATGCTGGGAATAAGGTCTGTGGTTAAGTTACCTTGAGACTTTTCATCTAATGCCATTGTCAGGACAACATTTTAGTTAGATCAATACTTTGTTTGATAACCAAATACCTACAAAACCAATGGTATCCAATCTGTTTCAGTTGTACTAATTCAGCACTAGAAAGTAGGGCTGCATGACGCTTGAAAAGACATTGCAATAATATATTTTCTTCTGCAATATGAAAAAATACAACTTTCAAGAGATGACAACAAAGTACCTTTTTTGGTCCTCTCTGAAGCTGAAATAGTTCAGTGTAATATAGATTTGAATCTTTGATCGTTGCAATTCTTCTTCTATCTTTTTGATGTTTAGTACTCTTCCTAGCCTACTTTCTTAAATCAGAGTAAATCATGTTCAATCACACAGACTTGTCATGTAGATAAGTCATTGGAAATAATAACCATGCAAGTTTTCCCTTAGCGTCAAGCAGGAAACAAATGCTGTTTACGGTGCAGCCTTAAGGAAAAATGTAATGCAAATGTAAGCATACTAATATAAGATGATGATGTCTTCTCAGCATCAGCAAGTTAGCATTTTTTTTGTCAGTATTTTAGTTAGCCATAAGCTCAGAGAAATACAGCATCACACAGCCGCTAGCATGGCAGGAGACTCTCACTTTTTTAACACAGATTTGTTTTTACTGCCAACATCTTAGAAACTCAAACATTTCTTTACAAAACATTCTGACTTGGAGTGATGCACTTTTGTTTTCAATGGAAGCTGAATGTATGAGCACACAAACAAGGCTAGGCTGTATTATTGTGGACCCGATCTATAACGACAGCCAACATGTTTAATTCAAAGCACAACATGCCCCGAGGCAGCGATGGATTATTTTCTGTTTTCTGCAGCTCTGACGGGAAAGATTGGTCTTTCTTGCTCTTTACGATGGATTTCTCACTGTATGACTTTTGAGCGAAAGTGCAAAAATTGTTACAGAAGCAGTTGGTCTTTTTCACTGAGGGACTGACACACAGTTTTGATTTTATTATTGATGCTTACAAGTGCGAAGGAGTTTTCTGCTCTCATTTGAGATTCTGGACTTGATCTTTGCAAGTATCCCCACTGATCTGTAGAGTAAAACAAACAAAAAATGGAACTAAAATGTGGGGTCAGGTTTGATATAAAACTACACCACTCAATATTCTGTAACTGTACAAACTCAGGTCAGTTTTCTTGGTAAGTGCAGTTCCCTTGGTTGGTGTGAAAGCTGTCAATCGAACCCTCGTGGGGACCAAACAATGAAAAGGTGGTCCAAGCAGACTTTAATGAGTTGTTTTTTGTAGTGTAAAAGAAAATGAACAAACCAAAGGAATTTATAATAGCAGATATGTGATTTTAGCATGATTTCAAAAGCTTAATGTATGTTAAATCAGGCTACAATCTATTCATTAATCTGCATGAATAGCCTGTATCCTGTTTATCGTGCTTCCCCTTAGGAAAGGAGCCACATAGCACATCCTCTGGGGTCCACTTCCACACTGGGCCTTTCCAAGCGACCTTGAGCTGCTTCCTTGCGGCACACTGCCATGGGGGTATTATTATTTTCTGACTCAATGTACTTTTTCAGTTCATTAAGTCCATTAAAAAGTGTATAAAAACAGCACAGCAAGCCTCAAATCCAGCTCCTGTCTCCCTTCAGCACAAAAAGGCTTGTGTACCTATACCAGTCATTCTGCATAACATGTGCTTGATTCAGTCTAATCATACTAATAATGCCTAATAAAGAATATATTTTTCATGAGCTTTGCATGACCCCAAACAAACACATCACAAGCAAAACAAAAGGGCTGCATCGACAAAACTGTCCAATCAATGACTTACCTGTCAGTCTGCTTAACTTCATCTTTACTGCTCTTAGTTTGTTTGTGGAAAACTATAGTAAGTGTGACCAGGAACAGACCAGAACTAAAATGCAACAATGCATAATATAATTCCCTTGGTCCGGACCAAATTAACTTCGGTCGCATTCACACCTAATAGTCCGCTTCTCTCATTTCATTTTTCAGAAGGTTCGGTTTGCGTTCACACGGGTCATGTGCTCGGAAATGCTGTTCAACCATTGGACAGACATTAAAGGGGTAAAAACGCAAATCCAGGCAATTTCTACCGGAGCCTCCACCATGGAGCATCGTAGGGCTGTGCGATTATGGCAAAAATCATAATCACGATTATTTGGGTCAATAATTGATATCACGATTATTAAATACGATTATTCATTGACTTTGAAAAAATCCATTTATTGAACTTTAAAACAAATACAAATAATAATTTGAACAGTATCTTTTTAACTGTTGATTACCCTGAACGTATAATTCAACTGAAAAACCAATACAAAAATAAATGATACATTTAAATAAATAATATCAAAATAATAAATACCAATAAACAAGATCAACAAATATTTTGGAGCACACTTCCCCAAGCTACTAAACATATATAAATATGATAAATACAAATAAACGAGACCAAAATGAATTAGATCAAATATGTTGCAGTGCACTGTCACAACCTAGCAAAGCTAAATAATAGTTTTTTTCGATTATGTTGTTTTCGTAATTGTGGCAGGCCAAAATCGTAATTGCGATTAAAATACGATTAATTGCACAGCCTTAGAGCATCGGCAGGTTATTTTCATGCTGCTGTTAATCTGGAGTCATCAGACTCTAGCAGACGACGCATATGATTATATAATCAGACAACGTGCGATAAAAAATATTATAACACATATAATGAGAGACTTTCTGCAGTAAGGAGGGCGTTTCACCGACAGGCAGGTGGCTCTGACTTTTATGTATAGTTTTTAGTGATCACTGTTTACCACTGTTATCATAATTCACTCATGGAACTACAGGTTGGGGGTATTGTTTCCGCACGGACATATATGTTGTTGACTGTACTTATTGTGTGCCCTCCTTGCTTCTTCCTCTTGGCTTCCCGGGCTTCAAGCCGGCAACATGTGGTTTTCTGCTGCTTAATAAAGCTAACTTTGCACCTTCGATGCACCGCCTCTGACTCCCTTCTCTCGGCACTACAAGTTTTTAGTTTGATAGTTGTTTTTACTTTACACGACACTGTTCAACACTTCATTCTGCTTCACTCTTTCGCTAACGATTTTGAAGACATCCGCGTTCTTGTGACCAGAAAATACTACGCTTCCTATGTTTTGGTGCGGACTGCGTTCACACCAGAGATGAACCGCGAGTTCACTAGCAAGCGGTCCGAGACCACCTGTGTGAAAGCACCCTTAGTGTTTTGGTTTTAGGGTCCAGACTGTTTTGGATCAGTGTCACTACTTTCAAGAAACATGACTCCAAATCGAATCAAATTATATTTTGGGGTTAATGCTTACAGCTTGTTCTGCTGCCCCCAGGTTGCCCGAAAAATCACTTGAACTATAACCTTCATTTCTCTTCAGAGGCAACACCTCCTTTCTGTTTATACCGATCGTACCTTTCAGTTACATAATGGTCTCTGAGCACCATTCTGCTTTAATTTCACTATCTTTATGCAAGAAAACATTTCAAAACCGACAGTGACAGTACCCTGCTGTTAATATCAGAAGGCGATTAAACGCACTGTGACTTTACTGTCCTGTGGGTATCTGTTTCATGCGCTGACTTCCTTGAATCTCATCACATAAACCCCAGCATTCCCTCCTCCGGCTAACAAGTGATGGGAGCGCCATCTGTGGCATTTAAAATATATATTTGCACTTTCTTGTCATTTACCACCACCTCCATAATGAACAGTGAGCTGTCTGCAGGGGGGGGGGAGCGAGATGTGAAGCTCAGTCTGAAAACCTGCGGCTGGGATGTCTCCACATCTGCAGTCTTAACTGCAAAACTGTGGTTTATGGTCCGTGCATGATGGGTGCGCTGCTGGGTCAGGCTGAGATTAACAGAGAGATAGACAGAGCAGAGAGAGAAAGGGAAGACAAATGGACATGGCGGAGAAAGAGAAAACAAAACCAAACAGGAACAATTACAGAAAAAATGATGCAACTAACGCAGAAAGAATAGAAAACCAAGCTAATGTCAGCCTTAAATTAAATATTCAAGTCAGTGTTACCCACCTCTAATATAATAGACGTTTCTTTATGACCAAAACTATAGGAAAAGACATGCACATAAATCACTGAATATGTGTGGCAGCAGGTATACCTTTGAAAAGCTGCAAACAATGTCAATGTCAGTCTGACTCGTAGTGGAGCGCTTTAGTGCCCCATTGTGGTCTAAATGCTGTTTCAGAGGCTTCTACATCGTGACAGGGATAAAAGGAGAGGGGAAAGGGAAGTGTTTGGGCATTGCTTTGGGTCTTGAAATCCACTTATGTGTGAACACAGACTCTGACACCTACACAGAAGGAGGTGATGACAAAAATCACAAGACGATAGAAAGGAAAAGAGCAGGAGACGAAGCCAAGAAACAGGAGGAAAACATGCAGGAGAGGGGGGGGGGGGGAGGTAGAGAGGAAGACTGAGGGAGGAAAGAGCCAGCGACACAGCAGCAGCTCTCTGATTCAGCGGGAGGGCAGAGATCCAGGTGGAGGTGAGAGGGGAAGAGGCAGCAGGCATGGGAACGGAAACAGAAAGAGAAGAAGAGGAATTGTTGGCAAGACAGAAGGCCAGGAAAAGAACACAGAAAGCAAAAGATGTGCCAGGAAGGAGAGGACAGCAGGAGGAGAAGAGATGAAGAGATGTGGATACTTTGGTGAAGCTGTCGATGTTTCTTTCAGGGAGAAAGGATATGAATCTGTTTTTAAATTCATTCTCCTCCTCTCCTTTCTTACAGCCGACTGCCTTTCCAGCTCACCTTAATGATCGCTACTGATTTTAGGACTTTTCATAATGATGTGTAGGAGACAGAGTGTCAGAGAGAGGTCTACATGGATGGTATGAGGCAGAGTTAAACTCAAAGGAAGGCAGAAAGGGGTTTGTTGAAAAGGCAGGAAAGCTAATACAAAACACAAAATATATTCATTCAAATACAGAACAGATGAATCAAAGAGAGGATCAGGTGGCAATGTGTTGTAAAAGAGGAGAACATAAGCATAGAGGTTATAAAAGGGTTTCACAGCCACCTGCTTTAATCTCATTCAGATATCAGGTCTCATCACTGAGATTCATCTCCATCATATCCTCCTTTCGGGTTTCTCTCCATCTCTTTGTTTGGAAGTAATAAGCAGAATAAACTTCCTTTTTACTAATTTAATTAACGCAGGGAGGGCAAACAAGACGTTTCTCATGAATATTTTCCTTCACAGATACTCAAACCAGCAGACCTTTAAATCTTATTCTAAACTCTCCAACCACCTGCAAAGGCGGCAGCTCTCTGGAGTGTATGAACACAACCATGGCTCAGTCCCAGGATTCCCACCATGCTGCTCTGAGCACCAAATGAACCAGAAAACAAAGCGACACTGATGTTTTACGCACACCAACACGCTGGGTGAACTGGCTTCTGACACATTTGGGTGACAAATGGCAAATGGCATATGATCATTGTAACCATGGGAGTAAATGAACAGCTAATTAAAATGCGGCAAAAAGGAGTGAGTAAGGGGGACACCAAAATCCTAAATCACAAAGCAAGTCCACAGATCACTGATACAACTCATTACTTTCTCGTAAATGACTGAAAATTAAGCAGTCATTATTCAAATTAGACTTTCCTTTTGTCTCCTTCTTTTAACCGAGTACTGACGCGTAACCGCGACTCACACCATCTCAAAACCTAGAGAATCAAATCCACGTACTTTACCCAAATTAACATTACGAGACAATCAGCCGAAATATCAATGAGTCTTGTACTTCTCCAGGCGGTATGACAGAGACATGAAGCCCCAGTTGAGAGCCTCCCCTCCGGGTCCGCGCTGCCCGGACTCGCTCCCTCTCCCCTGGGGAAAGTAGAAAGCGCACAGCCTGCTCACCTGCTCCGTTTGTCCCGGACGAGCTGCATAGGAGCAGGGCGAGCTGAGCGATAATCCCAGCGACTCTTTTAGTCCCAAAATCCATGATGAGGCGACTGGAGGCTGCAGACAAACTGCTGGAGGAGAGAGACGGGCAACCTCTCCTCTCAAACTCCAAGAGAGATCTCCCCAAACCCGACTGAGGGACGAGGGAGAGAGGGGGGGTGAGAGAGAGAGAGGGGGGGGGGGGGGGGGTGTCGTCAGTGTAGTCTGTTTTCTCAGCTTTTGCAGCTCTGTGGTTGGCTGGAGCCAAACTGAAATGCGCGCTCGCACACAAGCGTGCGCTCAGGTGCAAATGGTCTTTCACCAGTTAAAATGAAACACCAACAAACAGCTGCATGACATATGCGGGTGACATAATCATAGCATAGGCTTCTTTTGCTCTAGGGACATGTCCCCAGCACTTTTTGAAATGGCCAATTGTGTCCCCACCACTTTTTAAAGTATAACTTGCACATGTTCTGAAAAATAGCGTGCACAGAGAAATGTAATAAACAAGAACACTGGTTTAGTGTCAATCTGTGCACTTTGGACTTGTTAGTCAACGTCTCAGAGAAAACCATTTAAT
This sequence comes from Trematomus bernacchii, assembly GCF_902827165.1. NCBI lineage: Eukaryota > Metazoa > Chordata > Actinopteri > Perciformes > Nototheniidae > Trematomus > Trematomus bernacchii. The sequence goes on along the minus strand of NW_022987839.1, from coordinate 6,281,376 downwards.
GCACTGCTCTATTTTATTTACATGTATTATTTTTATATATATATTTTTTTTAATTATTATTTATTATTTTTGCACAATTTATTTTCACGTCCCTCGGAGGTAGAGTGGCGTCTACCTAAGGCTGGCCAGCCCGGTCTCCAGTAAAACAAAATGTACTCTGTTGTCGTATACACAGAATACAAGGCTACCAAGCAGAACAACATTGTGTAAAACACGCAGACACAGAAATTAATAAATATATTAATGTTAGTAAAAAATAAATGTAGAAATACATTAAAGATATGTGTGTTCTGTTTTATTCTCAACTTATATTTTTTTATTTAAACATTTATTTTTATTTTCTGGTGTTTATTTCCACATTTATATATTTAGTGGGAATGCTGATACAGCATTCCGTTATTCGACGCACGAAATTCTTTATTATTCAGCCGGGTTATTTTGCGCTTCTTCTTCTCCCACATTCCACATCGCAGAAACTCCGTTCAAACATCAAAACGTTCAGCTCGGTCGGGAATCAATGGCTATTACTTTTCTCATTCATAACTTTCATAATTCCAGAGATACATCCCATAATTCATCAAATGTTTAACATGGAAGTCAATGGAGAAACTCTTCAGACTTCAACAATCTTCATGCAACTTCAACTGCAAACTGCCCCTTCATACTTTCACTCAGAGACCTCATTCCAACTTTAAAATGTTACACATCTTTCTGACATTATTCGTGTTAAACAACTTTTAAATCTTATTCATACTTTTAGAAATATTAAACATTGTTCAGACCTTGGTAAAGAGGCCTTCTTCAGGTTTTAACATTAGTGTGTATTGAGCAGCTCGTTAAGGTGTGTGATCTCATAGCTAGAGTGGAGGACAGCTTGAAATTCGCCTTCATATTTTTTTTTAAAACCTGCCATAATTCCCAAACCCTACACTCCTGAAACATAATTTGTCATGACAAATGTAGGAAAACATCTCGTAGCTAGAAAAATGAAAAAAATTTGAAGTGACAAAAACTTTCAACATGTCTCCATTAAAGCCAATTGTAAATTCAAGCTGATCTTTACTCACAGCATTAGCCGCACACCTTTAGTTAATCTGCCAAAAAGGCCACATTATTAACCCGAAAGTACACAAAAAGCACACTTCAGATGCTCAACTTCCTTCAAATGCTTCACGTGTTGAAATTTCACCGATATCTGTTACGGTTCTTCAACAAAACGTTCACATGTAAGAGGTTTATCTCTCATTCAGAACAATGAAAAGGCTCTCCTCTCACTGATCACCATGGAAACCTTCGATCTCTGGACACGTCGTTAGCTCAAATATAAACACCTGTGTCATGGAACACGATGACATCATAACTCCAACTGACATGCTCAAAGCAGCAGACTTCAGATAATGGTTAATGGTCCTGGGTGTCATCATATGCCGTTTCCATGGAAACGCATCCCTCGCCATAAAACACAATGTCGCTGTAACTCCAATGGACACGGTCCGATCGTCCCCCATACTTCGCTTGTATATCACCGGTCCATGCCTCAACAGCTTTACGCCAAATTTGAGATCTCACCATAGGCTGTTGCCATGGAAATGCATCCCTCACCATAAAACACGATGTCGCTGTAGCTCCAATGGACACGGTCCGGTCGCCCCACAATCTTCACCTGTATATCACCGGTCCATGCCTCAACAGCTCTACGTCAAATCCGACATCTCACCATATGCCGTTTCCATGGAAACGCATCACTCGCCATAAAACACGATGTTGTTGTAACGCCTATGAAAAGGGTCAAAACAGCACCACACTTCAGGTAATGGTTAACGGTCCAGCCCTCAACAGCTCTACGTCAATTATGGGGTTTCATCATATGCTAGTGATTTATCCAACCGGCCCACATCGTCCGGCCCACTTCAGTACCGGCCCATCGGGATTCGTCCCGAACATCCCGATGGCCAGTCCGCCCCTGCCAACTGCGGTCAGCATATTGTTGTGTCCTTTCGTAAGACACTTAAAATTGCTCCTTTGGGGACTGCCCACAAAAACTTAAAGGTCACCTATTATGCAATATCCACTTTTTCATGTCTCTTCTACATCAACATGTGTCCCCTCTGTGTGAAGAGATTCTGAAAGTTTCAGGATAAAAGATTCTCTCTCTTCTTGTCCTGATCCATTTATATAAAAACCTGTCTGAAAACGAGCTGATCAGATTTTGATGTCATAATGTTTTTTCGGCTTGTGTAACCATTAGCCAATCACCAACCAAGGGGGGGGGTATCTGTGACCCCCACATGGGAGAAAAGCTCTTTGTATTTGTTGGTTAAAAGAAAGAGGAGAGAGGGAAGGGAAGACGTGCAGAGAGAGTCTGCGGGGGAATCTGATAATGAAACCTACTGAGAGCAAACACAGCAGGGAATCAGATAACACTGCAGCCAGAGTCAGCGAGAAACACAGGATCACAGGATCACAGGATCACACACACACACACACACACACATCGGTGGCCTGCAGACACACCACACACTGAGAAACCAGCTGGCTGTTTGATGTTCAAATCAGACGGGTGAGAGATTTTAAGAAAAAGGGAAATGCTAGTTAATGTAGGTTTTTCTGTCGGCTTTGATATCAGTTTAGTAAAATACTTCATAGTGAGGTACAAAGCAATGCCACCCTTTGATTTGTGGATTTCATTGTTGCAAAAATCATCTCAACATCTTCAGCTTTACCTCCTGAGGAAAGTAGAATGGAGCTTTTTCTATTTTGTTAGAGGAAGATAACCTGTTCCTTAAAGAGGACATATCATACTCATTTTTAAATGATTAATGTAGATTTGTATGTCTGCTTTGTTGTCAAAGCTTCCCCTTACTTCCCAAACAAACCTTCAGTTTAATGAAATACTTCGTAGTAGGGTACAAAACAATGCCCCTTCTTGATATGTGCATTTTTTAATATTGGGGAAACCATCTCAACATCTTCAGCTTGACCTCCTGAGAGAAAGCAGGAGGTGCTTTTTCTGTTTTGTTAGAGGATGATAACGTGCCGCTGCCTCTCAAAGGTTTGATCAAATCTCCAGGCAGACATGAGCTACAGTGGAGTTAACAATAGTTTCATTTCAAAGAGAAAACAGTTTTAGCTCGTCGCTAAATGAACTGTGCTTTGATACGATATTTGTCTCAATAGGACAACTTTATCAAGAGTGAAGCCATGAGAAAATGCATCAGTGGCAAGGTATACGTTTGACAGGTGGATAAATGAGAGCCTACCTGAGGGGGAAGCTTTGATTTACAAAGTACTGGTTAAGGTCATGAGATTTGATACGTTACAGAAAAGATTAGATCACAGAAACAAGCAGTGGAAATACATTTAATTCACAGTGTCTGCGCACTGGGCTTGGATATCAAGAAAGAGTAAACAGAGCTTGTTGGGGAGATTCTAGCGTCTGATCATTGAGTGAGTTGTGGTCATATGATCACTTGATAGTACATTTGTATTGCCCGATACCTCTTGGTAAGAAATGCAGTTTAATGCTTACTGATTTCTGGAATTACTATCTTTTAGACCTTGTTTTACGGAGGACATGTCGACGTGTCACAGCTCAGGTTCTCCTCCTATAAATCCATCCGCGACATTATTAGACACTCAGAACAAGTGGTGGTTATGAAGAGCGTGAGAGTCAACAGTTGGAGGAAATGGCATTGCATACTGTAGGTCAAACAAACATCCAGACTTTATAAAGATATATAGTTTGTGTTACTTACTACATATTTATGTGACACTGTTTGTTACAAACTTGGATTCACAAGGGAAAAAGGACTCTCATGCACGACCCGGGAGCCAGAGGTAAAGTATAAGCAATATACTTTATTTTGCAAAAAAAGGATATACAAAAAGAAAACGACACTCTTTGCGAGGTGACAAAAATAAAGAGCTTCAATAAGGCACAACAAAAAACGCTCACAACGTGAGGAACAAAACTTACAAAAGGTTTTCAGGAGCATGGATCAGGCATGTTACAAGATAAGCAAATGCTGATGAGCAGAGTTCTGGCATGAGGACAGGACAAGACGAACTGATAACAAACAGAGGGAAACTGGGGAATATAAACAGGAGATAACTGGGAACAGGTGAAAACAATCAGGGGCGGGGCTGGTGCTGACGAGCGCGGGAGAAACACACTAGGGAAAAGAGTCAAGGAACCTGAAATGAGACGTAACAAGTGAGTGACAAAACAAATCAGGAAGTGAAAGACAATACAAGAATGACCAATAACAACATGAAACATGACTGACTTTAGCACTTTTGACGGTGCACAGCACTGTTTTGTTCACTATGTACACCAACCAGAAGATGTTTGCTCTCACTGTTTGTAATAATTAGCTTCACTGCTCAATCTGAAAGCTGTAGAGCAAGGAGGACGATCCACGTCCAGAGATAAAAGTCACACACTCACTGGCAGCCTCACTCAGTGTGTGCAGGTTGTTCTGCCTAAACAAATGCAGCTTTCAGTCTTTGTTATAAGAGTTACAGCCTCCCAGTACTTATCCGATCTGCTCAGTCTATTGAAATCACAGCCAAAAAAACGCACCTCTTTGCACCATACTAGTTGAGCATGACATTTTGATATTTGTATGTGTTTTTATATGTCTCGAGTTATAGTGCTTTTTATCTTGTTTTTAATTATTGTTTTATTATTTTACTCCTATTGTGTTATTATGTATGTGTTCCCTGTACAGCGCTTGGGTCAACCGAGGTTGTTTTAAATGTGCTATATTAATAAATAAAGATTGAGATTGGGATTGAGTTACCATCTGACAAACACGGCCAAAAACAAGCTTCTCTTGCAATTACAGTCACGTCATTGGCACTTTTCTGAAAAGTTCATTTATTTTCAGCACTAAAAAGACGGGGCGCTCGGAAAAAGCACGCCGAGTGTCTAACCTTGTTTGCTAAGCTGTCTCTGGATTTAGTTCTCAACCTTTAAACCCACCTGCAGTTCTCTGAGAAGAGGAAATTAACTTTGAAAGTGTTTCTGTTTCGTAATCAGTAGCACCACAGTCTAAATGACTTTACTCTCACTTTACCAAATGAACCTCACTAAATGAGCAAAAGCAGTTTACTCCTTACAGTTAAATAAACATGCCTTTTTAAGAAGGGAAAGCAGCTTACTCTGATATGATGAGAGTGATATCTGGACAACACATAATTATGATTGCATCGTTCATCTGTAGACGGAGCATCTCCCTGATTTTCAAACACATCTGTGTGATACATTACAATTTGGCAATATTCATAATGAGAAAGAGCTGAATATTTTAACAAACAGATGTCTGAGGAAACCAATTGACTGCAGATGTGTTAGATATTCGGTTTAAGTTGGATAATCATTGATAAGAAACTGAATTTTTTTCGTTGGTCTGAATCCTTTAGTGTCATCTTTAATATTCTGTATGTCATTAATCATATCAGAATCTTCCCTGAGTATTGAGGAGGACATTTGTACATGTAATCTTTATTCTTTTCTTTATTTACAGTGTCAAGTTGTGTTCGATTGAGCACATATTGTTTAGGATTTGACTATAAAGGGATAAATGACTCATCAGTTTATAGTTATTATAGATAATGGAGTAAACTGAAGCTTTTCAAATTGAATTATTTAATTTATTTAAACAAAGGTTTCTTGATGTTTATGTGGGCCATCTATGAGTTGAAGAAAATGTATGAGAATGAAGTTAATAATTCATAAAAAAGTTGAAGATCTAATGTGTGATAGCTGTTTATTTTGATGACAGATATACAACAAATATTCAAATTAGGCATAAAAAAAGTAAATAATCGCTTTGCTGTGGCTAACGTGTTTTTAATTGTCTACTTAAGGCAAGAACTCTTCAAAAGACTTAACTAAATAAAAAGGAAATTAGTTGTGTGATGTGTCCTCGGCCATTGAGAGAAAGCCAAAAAAGAAATGGGCTCAAATGTGTGTTTTCCTTGCTCTGTGTTCCCGCAGCAGCTGCAGGCTGTGTGAGGCCGGCCAGTTGGCTGAAACAGAAAAGACTCTCAGAGTTTCAGAGGTCAAGCTGCTGGCAGCCAGAAAAGAGGTGCAGAAATCAAACATTTTCAAAGAGAAATCAACTCTTCCACGTGCTGTATTTCCATTTTTAGGAGGTCCACTGTAACTGTATGTGGAGGAAAAGGTTGTGAAGTAGCAGTGCTGTAGATAGGATCTGAAGAAATATGTTTTTGTTTGGTTGAGATCAGTCCAGCAGTAGGCCTCCCTCTAGGCTGCCAATATAAAGGGCTGACATCCTGAACTGCTTTTCAAACTACCCTCTGTTCCATTAGCCTCCTCCTGCTCTCACTTCATGGGTCGTGAATCCGTTACCTCCGCACTCAGGAACATAACACAATAGAAACACAGAAAAAGCTGATTGAAGTTTATATTGTTGTAAGAAACAAAATAACTGCGACAAATCAGTCTGGAGTTTGTGTCTGAAGACTGAGAGAATCTGACAGCTTTCATACTCTTATCTAAAGGACAGTTGGAAGAATCAATGGTTACATAGGATTCTCATGTGACAAATAACCCAATTCAATAACATTTAGCCTTCATTAGGAGACACACTAATATGGAAATCCAGACATTCACGGTGTGCAATTTTGATAAAATTGTGTAAAAAGTTCCCACTTTTTTCCCACAAAACACATGATAAAACACTATTAAATCACTTTATGCCCAGGATGAATTGTGTCCTGTTTGTGTGCTGGTTTGCTTTCTAACCCTGTGATTCCTCCACACTTTCTAAACTGTTGTAACACACAGAAGTGTTGAAGTCACACTGGCTTTTATGTCCTTTGCAGAGAAACATTAACAGTCAGGGGAGCTCTTAAAACACACATTGGATTGCCAGAGTGGTTTTCACACCACCTTAAATGCAGCAGGTGCAAAGTGATACTAACTACAGGCTGCCAAACATACAGTGACATGTTAGAGCTCCCAGGGAGAGAAGGAACAGTGGGAGGCTGACAGTCAGAGGGGAGGATGATGGCACACAGGTTTTAAGGCAATCTAAGTGGAGTCTGACAGGCACTCAATCACGATGTTAGCCGTTATGGCCGGACACAAAGCACTGTTCCTGCATTATTTGAGATATACAAGAAGAAATATTTCAAGAGTGTCTTTAAGTATAAATATGTTGTTTTATTTTTTTTAATTAATTAGCTCTTGCTACACTCAGTTGTTTTGTTTTTTTGGAACAAAGTCTTCAACACTAAAATGTTCATTTAAAAATATTTTAATACTTAAAGGTGGGGTAGGTCATTTTGGAGAAACCAGCTCGAGTGTGCTAGAATTTGAAAATACACAACCGGAAACAATCTGCCACTTCCTCACAGAGCCCCTCCTCCAACACACACGAACGCGCAGATGACCAATGAGGGCACGAGATAAGTTTGTGCACAGATGGAAGGCTGACAGGCAGGTAGGCCATCCAGTTATTTTAGCCGGGCCGGCTCAAATGATTGGTCGTGCTTTTTACAGCACTACGGCTTCCACAGATGCCATTTTTTGATGGATTTTTTGTCAAAGCACTTAAGATATTCATTGCTATCGGGATGTTAAGAGCATTCCATGGAATATAACAAAAAGTGTATCTCGAGCCGGTTTCTCAAACTTACCTACCCCACCTTTAACTAAAAGTAGCAAATCAAAATTGTAATATTTGTTTTTTAAAGAGGACATAATATTATGCTCATTTTCAGGCTATTTCTCTTATGTAGTGTCTCTACTGGGACATGTCTCCATGCTTTAATGTTCACAAAGCTCTTTATTTTTCTCATACTGCCTGTGCTGCAGCACCTCTTTTCACCCTCTGTCTGAAACCAGAGCCCAGTCTGCTGTGATTGGTTAGCTGGCCGGCTCTGTTGTGATTGCTCAACTGCTTGAAGATTGTCCCGCCCCTTAGCCTGTCACGTACAATGTGTTGGAACGCTAGCCAATAGAAGTTGTACGTAGTGATGTCACTATGTTACGGAATTAAACAAAGGAGTCCAATGGTGGGCGTTTTCAGTGTGTTTGAAGGAAACTCCCTCTGGAGGGAACTTTGGGATTTTACCCTTTGCAGACCATTTACATGCACAAAAACCTATATCACACACGACCCAAAATCATAACAGGGCCTATTTAAATCTTTCTTTTTCTGTTTGCATACAAGAAAAGTGATATATGTTGGTGAAAATTACCAAATCTCTGGGTGCGTCTGAGTTATGTTATGTTATGTTATAAATATGAATGTTTCTGTCAGGGTTTTTTACACACCTGGTTCAATAACGGCCTGAGGGTGTTTTTATAATCCTGGATTTATGAAACCAAGCCAGAAGAGAAATGAGATCTGAATGGCATTAAAAGTGAACTTATTCTTTAAACTCTGATGTCAGAGAAACACAGAGAGCAGCTGCACTGATCCTAGCTGTTCGCGCGTTCACACCAGCAGACGGCAGCTTTCACATCCACACGAGTAAAGACTATTCACCACAATCTCATCAAAGGAAGATCTCACAATGTAATCCTCACACCATCGAGAACGAGAACAAACCAAACAGAAATAACTCTCTTTGATTATGACATTTAACGGTGTAATTAGGAACGTTTCAAAGAAGATATCGCTAATCCATCTTATTTCAATATTTAGCAGAGGAAATTAGTTTTCCACTACTTTACTTTTTTCATTTTTCTCAGAAACCCTCACTGTGCTTTCTCTAAACTCCCTTTTTAATTACCATGAGCCAAATGTTTCTAATGCATCAGTGTTTAATTTTGTCTTTGAAGTGCTTTCATGAGAAATGATTAAGGATTAGGATCTCACATGTCATGTTACTAGCATAAAGGGGGATTTCATGCATTTTTTTTATAGGTACCTACACTGCAACACGCAATATTTGAAAATATAATTTAGAATTGAAATTGTGAAGCAACGTAATCAAATCATTGCTTAGTACCAGTTATTTGTACATTGTTTGCACCTGAACTCCGCTTTTTTTTATCCATTTATGACCTCATTTTAGGACTAGAGGGAAATAGGCTTTCATTAAACCTGGAAATAGCATTTCAACCTTCATTAACGGTGTAACAGGGAGGAAATTCATCAGACCCAAAATCATCCGTTGTTGGAGAGCAGCAGCTCGACTGGTGAGGAAATGATCATCATGCAGATCATAATTACTACTGTGACTATTGGCTGGATGCGAGTCCAACCTTCAGTCCAGAGAGAGACAGTGGAATGGTTATTACTAATGACACATGCGTTTAATTTGGATTAACTTGGATGTTTTTTTATCTCATTTGATGTTATTGAAGGTAGATGGGTTTGGTTGTTACTGGGCCAGAAGAAAAATATGAAATTCGGAATAGAAGACGAAGAAATTCGGAATATGAGGTGAAGAGCTTTTCTCCAAATTGCTCAATTACCCAGAGTATTGGCAGCTAAACATGGTGTGCAGACGGCAGGATGAACAGTCAGAGTCACTCAGAGGAAGATGAAATTATTCTGGAGGAAAACCCTTCCTGACAAGAATCTGATCATTAGTTGACACTGGCAGACAAAGAGGCAGCCATCTACACACACACACACACACACACACACCACACACACACACACACACACACACCACACACACACACACACACACACACACACACACACACATTCCATGTATACATCACTTCAGGGGACATTACATTGACTTACATGCATTTCCTGGAGACTTATCCTAACCTTAACCATAACCAACACATGCCTAACCCTAACCCTTACCCTTAACGTTACCCTTACCCTAACCTTAACCAAGTCTGCACCCTAAAATTAATGATTCCCCTCATGGGGACCTCCATTATGTCCCCATAAGGGTGGCGAGTCCCCACACGTGACTGTGTAAACAGATTTAGGTCCCCACAAGAATAGTAATGCTAGGCCACACACACAGACACACACACACACACACACACACACACACACACACACACACACACACACACACACACACACACACACACACACACACACACACACACACACACACACACACAGTCAGACTCATGTCAAACGTTATACAAAATAAAGTAAATTATAGTGCTGGAAATTATTGTAGTAGACTGAGCTCTTTCGCCTCTGTGTGTGGAGGGTTGCCTGTTTCCGATATATGTACAATATTTCATTTGTACATCATTTAAACATCCTTTAGACAAAAAATAGATAGTCAGTTTTTCGTGATGGAGCTGACGATAAGGGCAGAGAAAGGTACTTTGAGACAAAAGTAAACTGCACAACCAGGCATTTTGCATTACTCTCAAAGGACTATTTATAACTTGAATTTATTCAGACCGCCTTTTTTAGGAAAAACGTCTGAATAAAGCATGAAATATTCTCGCTTCTAGAGGTGAATCTGATTTAAATTGAAAAGCTTCAGAAATGGAAATGTTCTTGCTTTCTTTGTAAAAGTTTTGCTTCAGATCTCAGATGAGATTTGTTCACGCAATGTCAGACAGCAGCAAAAAATATACATGAAAATAGTGTGATTCATCTGAGCTGTGTTTGGTTTATCTCCCTGACACACTCACAGCCTCAGAAGTGGAACGACTTTAAGATAAGAGACATCAGAGCTGCTTAAGCTTCTCAAATATATAAAGGATTTACAATAACTGTTTATCTCAGATCAGACGTGGTGACAGAGACTCCGGTAAATACCTTTTGGTTGAAATGTCATGTTGATCTTAAGGCTTATCTCTGTTTGATTTCTTCCCTTTTATCGTGGCGTTAAAGGAAATGGTATACTGAATTGAGTCTTAAACGAGACAAAGTGTGTGTCTGCAAACAAAACAGAAAGTCCAACAGCTCCTTCTTCCTCATCGTCACTATTTAGGTATATTATAAGTTTTTTGTGTGTGTTTTGGACCAGAGAATAAACTTTGACTTAATCGGGGTTTGTGTTGAGTAGCTCTCTCTTTCAGAATGATTAAAGATTCAAACAAACATCTTGTTTATTGACAGATGCTCTGAAACTGAGGCAAGGTAATCCAACACTTCACAGAATAAAAACATGTTTCTCAATGTTAGGATGAAACCTTACCAAACACAAAGACACCATTTGACTTAAGTGGAAGTTCCATTAAAGTGGACCTATCATGCTATATTTTAATAATATAGTGTAGGACCATACCTATATAAGGCATATTTATACTTTTTTTTTTTCAAAATACCAAACAGATCATGCATTTTAGCCATGCCTCATTTTGCTCAATTTGACATTTTTTAGCTCTGTTTTTGCAAGGGCAGATTCAGTGAGAACAGCACCATCTACTGGCCTGGCATATGTACTACAGCGTCTCCAGCGCTTTCGAACGGCAATGGCCGTAGCTGTCTCCTCCTGATTGGTGGAGTTGGCCCAATAGCCGTAGCGCCACCGTCCTGACGTCAGGACAGTGTTCAAATCTGGATCAGTTTTTATCAGATCCGTTGCAGCCCCTTTTTTAGAGATTTGGGTATGGAGGAAAATAGAGAGGGTTGTGTTTTCTGACACTTGGTGAGTTCCCTGGAACACCGGGGACACATATTCATGTATAAAAGACGTACAAAAGTGCATTTTGCATGATAGGACCCCTTTAAATGAAATGAAGATGTGTTCATCACTGTAAGGCTGCAGCTGGTAAAGGTTGAACTAACTATAATTACTCTATATTCTAGTGGGAAACTTACCATGCAACATATTTCTCATTTATCTTCATCATAGATATTACATATTCATTTCTGTGTTCAATCTAAAAAAATAAAACTAAAGACATCAAATAAAAAAAACACAGTACTCGTGTCTTGTATTGGAGTAGAAGTATAGGATAACGTGTAAATGCTCCAGTAAGTACAAGTACCTTAAAATGTGCTGCATCATTTATTATAATGTAAAATGTGTTTGCCCTTTCTTATTGTGTTTGTTGTGTAGTATTAAAGTCCAGTACGACCTGAACACTCTGGAGGTTTCCCTCGTTAGTATTTTAGCTATTTGTATTAACTCAAACTGATTAATGTTGTGAAAATTAAAACCAGAAGTTATACTGCCTGGTTTGTTAGCTGGCTGGCTCTGTTGTGATTGGTCAACCACTTAGAGATGTCCCGCCTCTTAGCCTATCACGTACAATGTGTTGGAGCTCTAGCCGATAGAAGCGCGAGAGTTACATAGTGATGTCACTGGAAGTAAACAAAGAAGTCCAATGGAGGTGTGTCAGTCGAACACAGGGATGTTAGCCTTTGCAGACCATTTACATGCACTAAAACCTAAATAACACACAACAGGAAAGGGCTAATAGAACCTCTTTAACATAACTGCTCTGTGCTCTCAAAGCATTGTCAACATGCGGTTATAAACAATCCTAAGAGAGTATGTTTTAGTTGGCTAGCTTCGCACTGTAGCCCTGCCTTATGTGAAACAGAGCGACTTGTCTTGACGTTGGTATGATGTCATTGTTCTCCTGACTGATGAACTGGCTCTCAGTGTTTATGGCTGCGGGCAGTGAGGGCGTTTTGGTGCATGACATCAGCCCTGAGTTTCGCCGCAGGAGCGAATAAACGACTGAGCGGGTAAGCAGCTGTTTGACTGACTGATTTTCTGGGTTTGTGTCCAGCTGGGGATCCCTGCGGAGTGTTATGGAGCGTGATATTAGACCCTGAGCTTCACAATGGGGGGCTTCAGAGTGCTAACAACCTCTCAGCATCTCTGACCGTCAGCTGTGACTGACAGCTGCTCTCATCTGGAACAAAACTCTGCTGAAAGAGAGAAATGGTGAGGAGAATAAACCCACTATTAGGAGAGGGACTGTCTACAGATTACTGAGAACACTTGATGGATTTGGACATGAACAAGAAGTGAAGCTGCTAAAGGGAAAGAGAACTGACCACAGATCAGTGGACAACATGTGAGCCATGTCTCATACTCCGTACTGTTCAAATCTGTCATTTTTCAAAGTAGTTTATCATATTCTTACTGTACTTCTTTTTTTGTTTATTGATATTTCTTGTAAACATTTCTTTAAAAAAAATGTTTTAATTGTTTTTATAATAGTTTTATATCTGTTCCTTTATTGCTCCCGACTGACCGGTCTAAGGGTTTTATATAATAGTGTGGTTGAAGTCCTTTCATAAAACACTGCAGCAATACTGTCCTATGAAAAAGGAAATTGCCCACATATACATTTGGTCAATGATTCATTTTTAATAACCTGCTTCACATACTTGGTAATCATATAATTTCCTGCTCTTCACTAACTCTTTATGCATTTAGTTCTGCCTCAGGCCACGTTCTCCATTCAAAGCTAGTTTCTCCTTCATGTCATTTCCTCCTCTGCTTCTTTCCCTCTCTGTGTCTATACTGTCCTCCTCCTGTCTGTCTCTCTCCACCTGTCTGTCTCTCACTTCTTTCTGTCTTTCAGTGTCGCTCATGTTCTCTTTCCTGTCCCCACTGACTCTTGTTTCTCCTCCTCCAATCTCCTGCTGACAGGGCGGGCTGATCTGAGCAAACTATTCCTCCTCACATGTAAACATCGATTACTGACCAGCGGGAAGAAGAGGGACAGAGAGACAGAGAGACAGAGAGACAGAGAGACAGAGAGACAGAGAGACAGAGAGATAGAGAGACAGAGAGACAGAGAGATAGAGAGACAGAGAGACAGAGAGACAGAGAGACAGAGAGATAGAGAGACAGAGACAGAGAGACAGAGAGACAGAGAGATAGAGAGACAGAGAGATAGAGAGACAGAGAGACAGAGAGACAGAGAGATAGAGAGACAGAGAGACAGAGAGATAGAGAGACAGAGAGACAGAGAGATAGAGAGACAGAGAGACAGAGAGACAGAGAGACAGAGAGACAGAGAGACAGAGAGATAGAGAGACAGAGAGACAGAGAGACAGAGAGACAGAGAGATAGAGAGACAGAGAGACAGAGAGACAGAGAGACAGAGAGACAGAGAGACAGAGAGACAGAGAGATAGAGAGACAGAGAGACAGAGACAGAGAGACAGAGAGACAGAGAGACAGAGAGACAGAGAGATAGAGAGACAGAGACAGAGAGACAGAGAGATAGAGAGACAGAGAGACAGAGAGACAGAGAGACAGAGAGACAGAGAGACAGAGACAGAGACAGAGAGACAGAGAGACAGAGAGACAGAGAGACAGAGAGATAGAGAGACAGAGAGCAGAGAGATAGAGAGACAGAGAACAGAGAGACAGAGAGACAGAGAGACAGAGAGATAGAGAGACAGAGAGACAGAGAGACAGAGAGACAGAGAGATAGAGAGACAGAGAGACAGAGAGACAGAGAGACAGAGAGAGACAGAGAGACAGAGAGACAGAGAGACAGAGAGACAGAGAGATAGAGAGACAGAGAGACAGAGAGACAGAGAGACAGAGATAGAGAGACAGAGAGACAGAGAGACAGAGAGACAGAGAGACAGAGAGACAGAGACAGAGAGATAGAGAGACAGAGAGATAGAGAGACAGAGACAGAGAGACAGAGAGATAGAGAGACAGAGAGAGACACAGAGAGACAGAGAGATAGAGAGACAGAGAGAGAGAGAGACAGAGAGAGAGAGAGACAGAGAGAGACAGAGAGAGACAGAGAGACAGAGAGACAGAGAGATAGAGAGACAGAGAGACAGAGAGACAGAGAGATAGAGAGACAGAGAGACAGAGAGACAGAGAGAGACAGAGAGACAGAGAGACAGAGAGACAGAGAGAAGTGAGATGCTACTGGGAGTTGTTGCATCCACCAACAAAACAAGCCTTGTGAAAGCTTTGACCTCAATTCCACAACAGGTGAGGACATGTCCATGCAGCACTCTGCTTCTAGAACAAAAACTCTGAGCATCATTTGTTTCCAGCAGCAGCTCACTACAGGAGAATACATCAGCTGCTGCACACGTTGGCAAGCAAGGCGACTAGAAAAAGCAAAATGTGATCAGTACAAATCACAGCTGAACCAAACACCTTTGTTACTTCAGTACACAAACAGGCACAGCTTATTGCGCATTATGTTAGGTTAGTTCCATCACATCTTCAACCGGCATTATTCATCGAATGATTTATATAATACGCTTGCTAATAAATAGTTCCCTCAATTAAAAAATTATATAGTCAAATGTTCTGTAGAGCTGCAGAGCTTCATATTACTAAAGTAATTTGATGAAATGTTACCCAATATTGATAAAAAAAGTGAATTAAAATGGTGATAGTGGAGTACTGTATCATGCAACAACAGAAATAAGAGTTGCACTTACAGTAGACAATTACTGCAAACATGACTACACAATATTGAATATTTAAAGGGGACCTATCATGAAAATGCACTTTTGTACGTCTTTTCTACATGAATATGTGTCCCCGGTGTTCCAGGGAACTCACCAAGTGTCAGAAAACACAACCCTCTCTATTTTCCTCCATACCCAAATCTCTAAAAAAGGGGCTGCAACGGATCTGATCAAAACTGATCCAGATTTGAACACTGTCCTGACGTCAGGACGGTGGCGCTACGGCTATTGGGCCAACTCCACCAATCAGTAGGAGACAGCCACGGACATTGCCGTTCGAAAGCGCTGGAGACGCTGTAGTACATATGCCAGGCCTGTAGGTGGTGCTGTTCTCACTGAATCAACCTTGCAAAAACAGAGCTAACATTTTTCAAATTGAGCAAAATGAGGCATGGCTAAAATGCATGATCTGTTTGGTATTTTGGGAAAAAAAAAGTATAAATATGCCTTATATAGGTATGGTCCTATACTATATTATTCAAATATAGCATGATAGGTCCACTTTAAATAACACAGTAACCCTTATTCTCCGCAACTAAGGTTAATTTACTGACGTATTATACATCCATCATAATCAACGCATCGTTAAACTGAACAAGATTTAATAAAGCCTTGGATAATGAAACCTTGTATGGCGGTTTCCTTGAAGAAGTACATGGTGCTCATAAAAGACCTGTACTTTTTTACCTCATGAGATTTCTGCGGACAGGATCCACACCAACACTAATGCTCAGTCCGACACCGAGTAGGTTAAGCACCTCATTTCCCACCAGCACTTTGCAACGAAAGGTCAAGCAATCATACGACAATTTGTCATTTTTATCTGTGAGCTGAAACCTTTCTCAGAGCTCAGGTCCGTCTCTGTGCCATCAAAATGTCACCAATCATCTGTCGGTTCAGGCTCGTCATGTTTGACCTGCACAGCTGTGTTTGAATTGTGACTTCCTCTGTGAGCCGAGCGTTAGGAGGAAGTGATTCGCTCTGCTGTAATGAACTGCTTCTCAGTAATTGAAGACATGCCTGTTTAGTCTACGGGCTTTTTGAATTGCTGAGTGTGGAGAATTAATGGAGAGGCTAATGACTCTCCTGAATCAGAGTGGAGCTTCAGTGGCTGCAGGTTCAAAGGTTAATGGACTATTTCGGTTTTAGGGCAAAAAGGTTGTAATATGATAACCAGAGGAGAGGCCAGATTTAAGAAGGTGTTGAACTTTCTCTTATATCCTCCATTCACGTAATCCCTCTTTCTTTGTCTCTAAAGTCGCCACCTGCAAACACAGTTAAATGTTCCTCAAAGGTGTTAAATAGCAGCTGTGATTAAGCAGGTCATTTATTCACACTCATGTATGTTCTGCCAACACTAATGAGATGCTTCATATTCTATTTCTGTCACGGTCAAATTTATTAAAACCCTGAGCCGACTAAAGAGAAGAAATCTCACACTACATCCTGAGTTTCTTTATGTAATGTATAAATACTGAAATGAAAGCTGACACTGTTGACATGCAGGAGTTCAACGTCTTAATCGTGATTAAATAAATGTGGTTTTCTGTCATTAAAAACCCATTTGGTGATCTTTAAATGAACCTCCGTCTCTTGGAGAAATACATTGTGCCAAGTTGCTGAGCATGTGGCTGTAAAACTCTGACGAACACTGTCGCTCTGCCTGGGGAGCTTTTTTATTCTGGCATGTTTTAAGTAAGTGTTACTTGAAGTAAACGGTTATTTTGTGTTTTTTTTGTAAATTATTGAGTGTTCTTGCATTTTAATGTGTGAGTTTTTTTTATACCTCGGGACTGTGGGAAACAGTATTTCGATCTTTATGTGTGTACAAACATATTTTGAGGTTGACAATAAAGTTGACTTTGACTTTGACTTAATAAAAGTGCAACCTGATTCAGTCATTTTCCAACAATGATTATTTCAGACAAAGGAATACATTAGCAGGCAGGGCCGAGGGGTTTTAACTGATCAAATGTGATATTGTGTTTACATTCAAAATGTATATCATTTTTATGCTGGACCTTGTGGTTGATGATAGCAGTTATTCACAAAGGACGATGGCATCATTCATAGGAACAACCCTGCTCCAAGAAAAGTCCAACTAACAACCATTAAAATCACAAATTGTGTTTCGTATCTACCTCATTTTGTGAACATCAGCTACTCATCAAGGAAGGCTAGCGGCAAAACCCCCTGACTGTTAGGACTTGAGTAATGGTGAGTTTTATTCCTTATTCATTCAAATGATGTTCATGTTTAAGAGGAACAATGTGATCTATAGACTCACATGAATCCAGTTAAGAGCAGAACACAGTTTCAGAGCAGGACCCCTCAAAAACTGAAGCTAGCTAATGACCTGGTATCCTTTGGAAGCGCTACTTTAGCTCGGCATGCTAATGTTAGCATCATTATATCACATTGAGGGCAGACGAACACAAAAATCCACTCTATAAACTTTGTCACCTTTTTCCATTATCTTGTTGAGAATTTCAAAAGCTTGAGGGGGCTGCCGTGCCTAGTTACGGTTGCTTTGCTGTGATTGGATGATGGGCTCTGCAATTCATCTTCATCAACACAAAATAACAAGTGATTCCCACATTATAGCTCACAGCTTCATCTGACATCAGCCAACAGTAGACTGTGATGAAACAGAGCAGAGGATTGTGGGCCGTTAGTGTCCATTCCTCCAATCAGCAGAGCTGGACTGGGTCACATGACACTGGCTGTGTGAGTGAGTCTCTCAGCTCTGTGTAATTATCACCCATTGACACAGTGTGAGCATCTCGTCTGGAATATGAATGAGGAAGATAAAAATACTGAGATCACAGCGACCCGAAGCCTCGTACCTGAAGGAATTATCAACGCCTCGACTCCCATCAACGTCCTCTCTGAGCCCTCGCTAACACACAACAATTATCTGGACGCTTTGCCTCCTCACTTCTTCAGGCTGCTCATTTCCTTCCTATTAGAGGAGAATTCCTGCTGCTAATCCTAAACCCATCAGTGTGTCGCAGGTTAACAGAGACGGTATGGCACAAAGCCAGACCTGCTATTGATGTGTAGCTTTTAGCCATGCAGCTAATAAGAGCTTAACGATGTGTTCCTAATCTCATGGGAAGCCTCGTCCCTGATAGCAGAGGTCCAGGCGTGTTGTCATCACATCCTGTTTACAAAGTAGAAATTCAGCTTCTTAAACTTCCTGTTTAGCCTTGACCTCGCAAAAATATGCTAATCCAAAACACACAGAGACATCCTGGTAAACGAAATCCAATCCTTTCGTTTCAGCTCCATCCAAAGGCTGATATGTGACAAAAGAAGCTGAATCTCCTTTGAGGTGATTGAAGGAAAGCGTGTTAATTGCTGAGGCTGTTTTGGCGCTGAAGTTTGAAAGACGTATCTTGTATTCCTGGTATTTCGAGAGAGACATTGAGTCATTTCCTCCGCATATCGTGAGGGAAGGGGCTCTTTTAAACAGTGTTTTTTATACAAAGACCCCTTTATAAATGAGATGATTTGTGAGCTATGACCGTTAATCTTTTAAAGAAATAAATCGTCTGCATGGTTTCCCATGTCAGTTAAGCTGCCCTTGGCTCTGACAAGCCTCATTACGCCCTGCAGAGAAAAACCAGCCGAAGGCCCCCGCTGACTCGCCTCGTCGAGCCCTGACTGGCAGGCTAATGGCCCGCTGGATAATTATACCTCATAAACTCCTTCTCCAAGGATTGAAAATTATAACACCATCATCATGTCACGCATTCAAGTGTACTTGCAATTGACACAAGATGAAACGTTAAAATGCACACATTTTGTAGCTGTTTTTAGTTATCATGGTAGCAGCGGTGGTAGAAAGAAGTTGAGACATGAAATAATAAAATGACAAATTACAAGATGTGGTTTTATTGAAGTTTACTTTCTAGCCAATAGAGTGACTTCTTGTAGTCTCACTGATTCATCCTGTTTCCAGTATTATGCAAAGCTAAGCTAATTTATTGATGTTTTCAACGTCAAGACGAGAAACATATTTTTCCTCGAATTGTAAAACTACTTCTTTAAAGCTTTCAAGCTGTGACATACAAAAAAAGGAAAGTAAAAAGGTGAAAACAAGTCATTTAGAGTGTGCTCTGGTGGTAGATAGAAGTTACTTCGACGCCACACGATAAATGCAGCTTACAGTTACATTAAAACAAACATTCATGTGTAAATGTGTACTTTCACAGAGACAGGCGTGAAGTGGATAACACTGAACTGAAACTATACAGACAGTAAATACATCCAGCTGATGGAGACATAATGCATTGCACTGAGCTATCCGGTATGAGTTTGTTTTCTAAAACCTAAAGAATATATGGTAATTTAACGTTCATCATTTAAACTGACAAGTAAAACTGATTTGACACAAACAGGAAACAGATTATACTGATTTGTACAGGATTGCAAACTTTGAGACAGATAAAAGCTTTTGTTTCTTTAATTAAGCCTCTGAAGAGTTTTCTGTAACACTGACAAGACAGACAACTTCCTCTGTGTGAGGAATTGAAATAAAATAATTATCCGACAAGCATAATGTGATACAGAAGCAAAACAAAATCATTAATGCTTCATATCAACCGTGACCTTTATCCACCACCTGCAGCCCACACAGTCTGTGTCTGTCTCTATCTGCTTTCTGTCTGCAGGGAGAAGAGATTAAAGCAGACACATGTTTTCAACGTGCCAGTCAAGATAAAGAAGAGCTGAACATCATGGAGCAGAGAATCAATTTAAAGTCAAGTCAGATTTAATGATGGTATTCTGTCTCGTCTGCAGCCTCTAAAATAATGCGCTATATTGTTTCAGGATGCAGCTTTTATACCTTCAGATCATTTAAAATGTGTGCATTGTGTTAAGCTGCCTCTACTTTGTGTACGAAGTGAGTACTCTCACTAGAAATACCTCACAATTGTTCGTCATATACTTATAATGAGCTATATGTTTACACCTTCCTGACAAGCAATCTCTTACTTGTTGTACCAATTATAAACCAAAAGCATTAAAGAGTCCTCTCCTGCTGATGTTCAGGTGTATATCAGTATGTAGTGTCTCTACTTTAAAGAGTCCTCTCCTGCTGATGTTCAGGTGTATATCAGTATGTAGTGTCTCTACTTTAAAGAGTCCTCTCCTGCTGATGTTCAGGTGTATATCAGTATGTAGTGTCTCTACTTTAAAGAGTCATCTCCTGCTGATGTTCAGGTGTATATCAGTATGTAGTGTTTCTACTTTAAAGAGTCCTCTCCTGCTGATGTTCAGGTGTATATCAGTATGTAGTGTCTCTACTTTAAAGAGTCCTCTCCTGCTGATGTTCAGGTGTATATCAGTATGTAGTGTCTCTACTTTAAAGAGTCCTCTCCTGCTGATGTTCAGGGGCCTCATTTATAAAGGGATATACGCTCAAAAAATGGCGTACGCCAGTTTCTACGCAATGTTTGCGATTTATAAAATACTAACTTGACGGGAAAATGTGCTGTCCTCCACGCAAACTCTAACCCATGCGTACGCACTAAGCACACAAACGGGAGAGACGAGAAACTGCGACACCGTTGGCAGAAGGAAGAATGGAGAGAAATATGTGGAAATAATACCATAAATAAAATGTTACCTCTCATTTATCAAATATGAAGAATTCATTTTCAAACATTGATTAAAGCCAATCTTAAAATGATTAAACAAACGCCTGTTTGAGACTCCTGAGTGCACACAAAAACATAACTTGGAGAAATAAATAAATACGGATATGCTATTTAAAACCACCTCGAATATGTTGTGTTAATGTAATGAAATGTTTTCTCATAAATGATGCGGTAAGCAGGAGGACAGAATTACGTCTAAACTGACGCCGTTTTGCATTTCTATAGGTTGTAGATACGAGCATGGTTTTATATACTATCACGTTTAATCGTGTTTTATGCCGTTTGCCAAGACTTGATAAGTCGCTCGTAAAACACAGGAGGTATGGAAACTAAGAACACCATATGTGGTAAATTGTACAGCTAATATAACACAATCCATTAGTTGTATTTCCTTTAACTGGTGGATTATGGATATATAGTTGCTGATCGACAGCTGGAACACAAACCACCAAATACAACAAAAATAATTCAGATCCAGTCGTCATGACTCCACTCCGGAGGGATTCCCCGATCATTTCTTACAGTTTCTCATCAAGGGGGTGTCTCCTGTCCCCGGGACAAACACACTGCCTGAGGAAGGTTATGTGTATTTGTTTTGTCATTAACTTTTTTCGGACCACTTATTTATTTATTTTGGTGACGATCCGACCTCCATGCTGCTACTCTGGTTCAAACTGCATCCACCAAACAATATGATTTATCTCGACCTCCCCACAATAACCAAAATCTGACACGGTGTGAGATGTCTTTTTTAGCTGTTCTATCGTAATTTCCTGCGATCTTCTTCATGCAGTCAGTCAAAATGAATGAATGAATGGGCGTTTCTTTGACTATGTATAGGCAAATATGGGCGTTACGAGTCGATTGTGATTTATCAAGGGAAACAGGCGTAGGGAGTGCCGTACGCACTTCCCTCGCCGGTACGTAATGTTTTGTGAATCGGAAAATGGCGGAAAATTGATGTACCTATTTTTGTGCTTTGTACTACGTAAGCAACCTTCCTACGTCAATCATACGCAAGGCGTTATAAATGAGGCCCCAGGTGTATATCAGTATGTAGTGTCTCTACTTTAAAGAGTCCTCTCCTGCTGATGTTCAGGCTTGTATCAGTATTTAGTGTCTCTACTTTAAAGAGTCCTCTCCTGATGTTCAGGTGTATATCAGTATGTAGTGTCTCTACTTTAAAGAGTCCTCTCCTGCTGATGTTCAGGTGTATATCAGTATGTAGTGTCTCTACTTTAAAGAGTCCTCTCCTGCTGATGTTCAGGTTCATATCAGTATGTATTGTTTCTACTTTAAAGAGTCCTCTCCTGCTGATGTTCAGGTTCATATCAGTATAGTGTCTCTACTTTAAAGAGTCCTCTCCTGCTGATGTTCAGGTGTATATCAGTATGTAGTGTCTCTACTTTAAAGAGTCCTCTCCTGCTGATGTTCAGGTGTATATCAGTATGTAGTGTCTCTACTTTAAAGAGTCCTCTCCTGCTGATGTTCAGGTGTATATCAGTATGTAGTGTCTCTACTTTAAAGAGTCCTCTCCTGCTGATGTTCAGGCTTGTATCAGTATTTAGTGTCTCTACTTTAAAGAGTCCTCTCCTGATGTGCAGGTGTATATCAGTATGTAGTGTCTCTACTTTAAAGAGTCCTCTCCTGCTGATGTTCAGGTTCATATCAGTATAGTGTCTCTACTTTAAAGAGTCCTCTCCTGCTGATGTTCAGGTGTATATCAGTATGTAGTGTCTCTACTTTAAAGAGTCCTCTCCTGCTGATGTTCAGGTGTATATCAGTATGTAGTGTCTCTACTTTAAAGAGTCCTCTCCTGCTGATGTTCAGGTGTATATCAGTATGTAGTGTCTCTACTTTAAAGAGTCCTCTCCTGCTGATGTTCAGGTGTATATCAGTATGTAGTGTCTCTACTTTAAAGAGTCCTCTCCTGCTGATGTTCAGGTGTATATCAGTATGTAGTGTCTCCATGCTTTAATGTTCAAAAAGCTCTTTATTTTTCTCATACTGCCTGTGCTGCAGCACCTCTTTTCACCCTCTGTCTGAAACCAGAGCCCAGTCTGCTCTGATTGGTTAGCTGGCTGGCTCTGTTGTGATTGGTCAACCGCCTAGAGATGTCCCGCCCCTTAGCGTATAATGTACAATGAGTTGGAGAACTAGCCAATAGAAGTGTGACTGTTACATATGCCATTATGTTACAGAAGTAAACAAATTAGTCCAATGGAGGCGTTTCAGGCAGGGGGGGAGAGAAACTCCCTCTAGAGCAGGGGTGTCAAACTCAATTTCATCGCGGGCCACATTCGCATAAAGGTTGCACTCAAAGGGCCGGTTGTAACTATATAAATATATAATATATATATAAAATAATGTATTATATTACATCATTGCCTCTGAATTTGATTATTATCGGATAATAACTAAGTAATTAACTACGTTTGAAAGCAGAAGTCCAGGGCAAATAATTGCAAGTCTCTTCAGTGCGCATGTCACAAAACGAGATGCATTGTGGGACATGTAGTTTATGGGCAACCTGCTTCTGTAAAGTAGCATGTAACCGTATAATAAACGTATTATATTCTTTGCAAGCTCTTGCGGGGCCACATAAAATGAAGGCGCATGCCGGATTTGGCCCCCGGGCCTTGAGTTTGAGAGCCCTGATCTAGAGGGAACTTTGGGATTTTAGCCTTTGCAGACCATTTACATGCACAAAAACCTAGATAACACACTATATGAAAACCATAATAGGGCCTCTTTAAGTACATAGCATGAGTAAAAGTACTTTCCATCGCTGGTTTCAACCAAGAGAAGAGAAGGTGAGACAAAGGTAAACTAAAAGAAAAGAGATGTTTGGATCCGACAACTTTCATGTAACGTATTCCAGCAAGGACTGAATGAAAGAACGACAGAGAAAGAGAGGAGACAGAAAGAAATAAAGGAAATAAAAGAGCGAGCAGACGGACACTGAGTGTTCAGACGCTGAATGGAGCTCTTCGGGGGGATCACTTACACACATTCACACAAATCCTTCTCTCTCATGTTTATCAAGGTCACATCTTGGTTATCTAATCCTTTGCTTTGAAGAGCCGCTGATGAACCTGGGAGCGGGGCGGACATTGTGTCTGTGTGAAGTTTTAAACTCACCAAATACATCACAACAATATACAATTCTCAACAATACAGAAATTACAAATCTGTAAATACTATAACTCTAGAACTGAACAATTAAAAAAAAAAAAAAAAAGTGCTTGGTTTCACATTATTGCCCTGAATTGTAAATGCTGCCGATGCACTCAGTGAACACACGCATAAAAGAGTTACATCTGGAATAAAAAGCTATAATTGGACCATTTATGTCCATTTCCTCACTAATAGGATGTGGTGGCAAAGCCCTCACAGATTACAGAGGAGCATTTTGTCACAGCCACACTGCTAACAGCCTGTTAATGGGCTTCTCCTTTGTAAATGGCCATCTCATTGCACACAAGATGATAAGGACACTAAAAGTAAAGAAAGGCTTGAATCTGTTTCCTGTTTTCTTTTTGGCATTTCAACATCCAGTGTCTGTCTTCAGAGGGAGCTTTAAACAGAACTTTGATAACATTTTAGAAACAGAAATCTGCCTTTTTTCCAAATGAGCGATACTCAGACGCTCTGTGAAACTGCTTCAGATTCTTTGTGTATTTAATTAGTTTTTGGATTCTAACTTCTTAAAGGTAGGGTAGGTAAGTTTGAGAAACCGGCTCGAGATCGCTAGAATTTGAAAATACACAACGGGAGAAAATCTGCCACTTCCTTACAGAGCCCCTCCTCCAACACACACGAACGCGCACATGACCAATGAGGGCACGAGATAAGTTTGTGCACAGATGGAAGGCTGACAGGCAGGTAGGCCATCCAGTTATTTTAGCCGGGCCAGCTCAGATGATTGGTCGTGCTTTTTACAGTACCACGGCTTCCACAGATGACATTTTTTAATGGATTTTTTGTCAAAGCACTTAAGATATTCATTGCTATCGGGATGTTCAGAGCATTCCATGGAATATAACAAAAAGTGTATCTCGAGCCGGTTTCTCAAACTTACATACCCCACCTTTAAATGTCTGATTATGAAACGTTTCAAACCTGTTCCTCATAGAACAGGGGCCTCTTTGTTTGTGTTTTCTTGTGAAATCTGCTAAAAGATGAGCATAAACGAAGAGCAGTTTCATGACATACAGGGTGTTTCTCAATCTCGAGGATGCTGGCTTGGTAGCACATGTCTTCCGAGCGTCTTGCTTCAGAAGCTAGGCAAGAATCCTTCCTAGCATTCGGAAAACGAAGTGTGGAACAGGCTAGCAAGTGTGCAGGTGTGCGTCATATGAGAGGCCCCGCCTTACATTTTCCGCCACAGATTTGGGGAAATTGGTCCGTGCGCAAAGCATTGTGGGGATTTTAAGACCGCGGAGTGTACACATGTGCTGGCTCGAAATTTCTCCAAACGAAGTACGCCGGGCTCGGTAGATTTCCAAGTATGCTGGAGATTGGAACAGTCCTTCGGCGGCACTCGATGACGTAGTATGCTTGAAATAGTGGCTCTGAAGCAGCTTTACTCGCGATTGAGAAACACACACAGTAAGTATTTTTCTCTTGGTGGAAATCGAACACTAGACTCCTCATATGGCCACGATGGCGTATATGAAGATGTCAGCAGCTGGAGACTTTATGTATGCATTATTACACCAAAGCCTGTTATTATCGTCCATTTGCGCTGCTTGCTCAACACATTAACCAGTCAGAGATGACACTGCAACGTGCTGAAGGTGTGATGACAACGTTTTTTTGTTGTGCTCTGGTTAAATGTCACGTTGGCAGTGTGGGTGGTGTGTTGAAGGACAGCACTTTCTACAAGCAGCCAGCTGTAATGATGCCAAATGTTCACATTAACACATGGCTTGTCCTGCGTTTTCCTCTCAAGTTAATTATCATGCAGGCAGACGACTGCTAGAGCTATTTGGAAATGTGGACTTAGTCAGGCAGTTTGCTTTATAATTAACTGCACTTCACAGTTGACTTCTGTCAAGGCTTGTAAATAAAAAGTGTTTGATTGGTTTGAAGTTTAAAGTCCAACCTCCCTCAAACAATGTAAATATATTTATATATAAGAAGATTAATTTCCTTAGGCTAAAATTACGGTGGCTGACAGGTGCAAACGCATTTCAACGGCATTTCCATTAGGAGAAACACGCTGCAGTTTCAGAATCTGACAAAGACAAATGTGCCAAAACCCACGCAAATGAAGAAACATCTTCACCAACTTGACAACACATGCGCAGCGTTTAGAAAACATTCACCAACTTGAAGAACCATGCGCGGCGTTTACTAAAAGCACAGCTTTTACGAAACGCAACGGGGACCTGTTTCCAGGGGACACTAAAAAGTGATGCACACAGCTGGGACCGGAGCGCTTGTTGACGTTCGGGGATTTTAAAGTTGGCCAACTGTCACTGGGAAACTACCTTAAATGTGAGTTTTATCAACTTATTTTAGCATCTGATCGCATGATTCCTTCCTATATTATTGCAGAGTTAGCTGTACGCTAGCTAGCTAATGTGGCTCACCTATCATTTCAAAAATACTGACAAAACACAATTCTAAAACCGACTTACTCTGCCAACAGTGACAGTGTGCTAACTTCATAATCCCCGAACGTCCATAAGCGCTCCGGTCCCAGCTCTGTGCGTCACCTTTTAGTTTCTCCGCTTGGTGAAGTAGGTGAATGTTTTCTAAAAGCTGCACACGTGTTGTCAAGTTGGTGAAGATGTTTCTTCATTTGCATGCGTTTTGGCACATTAGTGTTTTTATAATACATCGTTTCTGAAGCTCCAGCGCCTCTCTTCTAACGGAGTGTTTTGCACCTGTCGGCCGCCATATGCTAGAGGATTTTTATTGCAGACAATTTACAGAATAACACAGATGTAACCTATGACGTTAATAATGGAGACATTCAAATAATTCTCTGTGGGCCATACTGGGAAGTGTGCACAGTGGCAGGGAATAATATAGATGGTGTATGAAGTGATTTAATGCAATGTAAGCTTGCATTACTTGTTAATTTCATCAACCTGGTGGCAAGTTTGACTCCCTCTCTCATCCAGCAGCCCACCTGACTCAGTTTGAGTTTTAATCTCTCCTCTCGGCAGTGTGCATTACGTGTAATTGTCCTGTTTCTTTAGTGGCTGACTTTGCCTTCAGCCGGTGTTAATGACAGCAGAGAAGATCCGCCGAGTCTGAATGTCACTGACACACTAACTGTTCACCTGCCTCACTGGTTTAATCAACCGTAATAGACCGCGGTGGAAACAGATGTTTAAGTACGCTGTTTCATGTTGCCTCACTGGATGCATGAGCACCGCTGCCTACACTTATATTACACTAAGAAAATCCATTCTGCTGCAACCAAAGCTGGGGACAATGTTTTTGCAAAAAACACTCACAATTAGCAAAGCCAGGGTCATTATGCTGTATCTACAAGCTGTTGGTAATTATTTATTTTTATGGCATTACCAACAGAATTTGATCATACCGTGGTAAGAGTCTTTTTTACTGGTATCAGTAAAACCATAATAATTTTACTCTTTCTGTTTCTTTGTTTCTTTGGTTTCCTCCAGTTAGTATTTTTCCTTGAGTTTAGTGTTATTTGGAGTTTCGTAAATGTCAATTCATTTATCCAAAGCAACTTACAATAAGTAAAATAGATAAAAGATACAAACTTGAAAACAGCAAGAATCCTCTTTAACTCTCAATAAGCAAAAACACAGTGAGTGCTACTGCATTGTTTTTGTATTCGCCGTCAGGTTCTCCCTTGCTGTTTCAAAGGTTGGGTGTTAAGAAGCCCTGTAATACTAACACCGTGTTTAATGACTGTTAAAATAATCCTGACTTGATGAGAACAGGGCGAGGAGCAGCATGTGTTGCAGCACGTGGGGAGAAAGCCGTCACATCGTATTAGCAGCAGCTCTGCTCTCACTCCTCTTCTGGGAATCTCTCCTTCCCTCTTCTGTTTAACGCCTCGACAGTTATCAAATCATTAATCAAGCCTGCATCAAATCTACTCCCACAGAGCTGTGTGTGTGTGTGTGTGTGTGTGTGTGTGTGTGTGTGTGTGTGTGTGTGTGTGTGTGTGTGTGTGTGTGTGTGTGTGTGTGTGTGTGTGTGTGTGTGTGTGTGTGTGTGTGTGTGTGTGTGTGTGTGTGTGTGTGTGTGTGAAGAATTCTTCGTGGTGAAAATGTTGTTTAATTATTTTACAGTACACGCTGAATTAAATATTACAGAAGTGTTCCCATTTCTGAGTACACAACAACAACAATAACAATATCACCAACAACAATAACAATAACAACAACAATAACGGCTTAATTATTTGCAAGATTTGTATTAATTATAAGATAATAACATTTAGTTTTGTGTTATTAAATTGATTGTGCAGCTCTATTAGTGTTACGTTGTGTTGGCTGCAGTGAGAGAGCTGCCTCTCTGATGACCTTATTGTCTCTAAACTATCATTCAGAGGTCTTGAGTTAAGTAGCCTTTTAATCTAAATGATGTCATTAATCAGAGGAGGGGAAACACTAATGACCTTTATAATGAGAGGGCTGCAGTCAACGTGCCTCTTTTTCTGAGCTCTCTCACCTCCTGCCGCGCCCTCTTTTGTGTGTTTTAGTCTCCCCTCCTCCATAACAATTGTATTTTACCTTTTGTTTACTCACTGGCTCCCAGGTCAGATCATTTTATTTCACATCTCACCTGCAGAACAATTAGCAATACTCTCCTTATGAACTGTGATTCCCTGTTTGCCTCCTGGCGTCACATGACCCACCTGTTCTCCATAGCCACAGCATAAATAGCAGCCATCGTGTTGCCTTTAATTGTGAAGAAAACTCAATTTAATTCAGGAATTAAGAGGAAAAGTACTTTTCGCAAGTCTCCTTTTAAGCTCTTGTTTGAACAGGAGAATAATCCTCTTCAATATTTGTATTTTTATACTGCAGTTTTCCATCTGATTGAACAGCCAAAACTTAATAGCAAACACTTAAACGGTTGTAAAACAAAGACACATTTGTTTTCAGTCTTTACCTTACAAAAGGAAATAAGCTGACTCCAATTCAGTGTGTGAGATGAGGTCTTAGCCTCTGATCTACTATTTTGCTCATATAATGAATTTGCATTGTATGTACAGTCCTTTGTGCTCTGCTTCTGGTGGATTCCTACAGTCCTGCATCCTCTGAGGGACTACAGGTTTAACACACAAATCCATATGTGGGCGTTAAAATCGTCCTTGAGAAAAAGATTTGTATATAGATCTAAGTCATTCACATGCATAGAAACACAGACATAGTAGTATGCGTTTTTCTCTGGATTTAAAGTCAGAGTATAGACCAGAAGGAAGAAAAGGTTAGATATTGATTCAAAACAAATGACAAAAAGCTATTTATTAATCAATGGGGCTGTCTTCTTTTGGCTTTTCTCCACATATAATATTCCATAAAAGTCAACATCACAGAAAAGGAGAAGCAGAGGTCATGGGTCTCATGTTTCTGTCCCGACATGGTTTTGATGGAAATCGAGTGGGCCAATAGATAAAAGATCAGAGAGGTTCAGCCAAATCTCCCAGCAGGAAACAGTAGATACGATGAAACATCAAGCGATCACTGTGAGGGGAAATTGAAATAAGATTTTGAGTATTTTTAGGGGTTGAAGCGACCTCACCCATCCCAGGAACATGATTGTATCTCGCTGTCAGGAGCCATGTTAGAACCAGCAAACATCCAGCAGGCAGGCGGGAAAAAGAGCTTCATCACACAGGACGGTGTGGTTTGATTCAAAATCTTGATTTGAATTTTGAGGATGAGGAATACAGTGAAGCTGGCCAGACGTTGAGCAATCTTCAGCGATCTTGTATCTTGTGTTAAATCGCAGAGCACATTTCAATCTGCCTTTCTGCCAGTGGAAGAATGGTTTAAGTACCATTTTGCCATTGTAAGCTGGATATACTTCTGCCTTTAGGAGGCACATATTGTACTTTTTACTACATTTGTTTAAAGGGGCCCTATTCGTTTTTTGGGGGTTTTGGCTAGCGCTCCAACACATTGTACGTGATAGGCTAAGGGGCGGGACATCTCTAAGCGGTTGACCAATCACAACAGAACCGACCAGCTAACCAATCAGAGCAGACTGGCCTCTGGTTTCAGACAGAGGGTGAAAAGAGGTGCTGCAGCACAGGCAGTATGAGAAAAATAAAGAGCTTTTTGAACATTAAAGAAAGGAGACATGTCACAGTAGAGACACTACATACACATATTCAACCTGAAAATGAACATAATAGGGCCCCTTTAAAATATACCTGCATAGTGTATGTAGTACATATAAGGGGATCACCTGGATTCATCATTTGTGGACAATGTCTGGACCAAATTTCTTGGCAATCCATCTCAGAGTTATTGAGATCTAATAGTTCAAGGAGGCCTTTCCAACCTGTTTTTGCTGCAGCTCCTCCATCCCCATCCCCCTCTAATGTTGAAGCTTTTAGGTTTGTTGATTTTAAAAACTAATGTTCATGTATTTTGTAAAAGGGGGAGTAGTTCTCCTGAGCCTTTTTTCACCTAACTTCGCCTTAAATAATGGAAGAGTCTGACTGTGTTGTTTTATTCAGCTTTGAAACTGCAGAACTTCATGTTTGTAATCTCACAAGGGTAGCTCTTTTTAAGAGACACAGTTTTACACATGAACTAATTATGAGTTAATGGCTTTCCCTGTGGTAAACAGCAACATGCCTCTGGCTTCCTTCAGGCAGACAGCAGGTCTGGGATCTGTTTCCGTCCTCCTTCTGTTCTCCAGAGCTGCCGGCTTCATTTTATTTCGTTGTAGCTCATAAAGGATTTACAGCTTTGCAATATAACCAAAGTTTCCAGAATGCATTGAATATTGATTGAAGTGATATTTTGTTCTGAGTCATTTTCTTTTAATCCAGAGGTTCAGGGAGACAGAGCCTCTATGACAAGGGCATTGGCTTCACTTCAGGTTGAGAAAGAGTGGTAAAAAAATAATGTAGGCTATTACAGAGTGATCCGTATGCAAGGTAGAACATTTCTAAAAGCATTCTTGTATTTAAGTTAATATTTCTTTGTGCAACTAAGCAGAACATTTTAAACAAATGATACTAAAAAAATTGCCCTATTTGGCTTTTGGGGGTTTTCCCTTTCCTGTAGAGTGCATGACAATTATCTGCAACGGCTAAAATACAAAAAGTTGTATTCTCCCCCCCCCCCCCACACAACAGAGCCGGCCAGCTAACCAATCAGAGCAGACTGGCCTCTGGTTTCAGACAGAGGGTGAAAAGAGGTGCTGCAGCACAGGCAGTATGAGAAAAATAAAGAGCTTTGTGAACATTAAAGCATGGAGACATGTCCCAGTAGAGACACTACATACTGATATGAACCTGAAAATGAGCATAAAATGGCCCCTTTAAATCAGTAGTCAGGGCAAATTCAGTAGTGGGGTTATGTCCACAGTTTCCCGAGCGTAAATTACATCTATGGCTAAGTGTTTCTCTGGAGATTTTTTAAATGTTTCTGTCAGAGCTCGCTGCTCATCTCGTCTGTTCAGACACTGAAACTAGAATCAAGCCAAGGACGACAAGCTTCAGTCGAGTCAGACTCCCTCTGGACAGAAACACCTCCTGTTGTTGCTGTGGGGAAAGGACCTTGGTCTTGTTATGTTGAGGGAGAATTTGAAACAAAGCCGTCTGACTGAGGAGTTTTTGTTTGTATCAGCTGCGGCAGATAAAGAGTCCTCAGAGAGCCAGACATCCACAGTTGTTTCACTGGAGCTTTTCTCTCAAAGTGTAAAGCTGCAGGTTTATTTGTTAGTATCTGAGTAACACAGGTGCTTCATTAGCTGCCAATCAGTGTCCCTAATGACCTCGTTATCTGGTTAATGAGTGATTAGAGGCAGGTGGGCCTGCAGCAGGCACACAGTCGCTGGTTAAAGCTCTGTGTCTGTGCATAGTGCTGATGAAGTAATGAGATGTCTGCTTATTACTATTAACCTGTTTGACTCACAATACCCCAGGAGAGAGTGTAAATGATGAACACTTAATTAACAATGTTAATTCAATTGAATTCTTTATCCTACCATATATACTCCTGTGACTGCAAATTATTGTGTCTATTTAATTGGTGCATCACGTGATTTTGTAACTTGTGTCCCGATCATTTACAAAATTGTATTTGGCAGTTTTTTGGCTTATTCAAATGGAGACTGAGCAAAAACAATGTAATATATCAATATGTTTTTAATATACAAATAATATATTTTCCCTTAAAAAATGCAATGAATCGATGTTTTTCAAGTTGATTATTGTGTTGATTATGTGTATTCATTTTCATGGGAGTCTGGCAGTGGCTCAGTCAGTAGGGGCTTGGATTGTGAGCCGTAGGGTTGCCGGTTCAAGTCCCCGACCAGACCTAAACATGGAGTGTGGACTGCTACTTGGAGAGGTCCCAGTTCATCTCCTGCCCTGCCGTGGTGCCCTTGAGCAAGGCACCGGACACCCCCTCACCCCCAACCTAACCTGTGAATCCAACACAGTCGGATGAAGACTGAGACGAACAGGAAACGTACACTTGCATATGTCCATTCGGCAGACTCCATAACTGCCTCCTAGATTATTAAAATCACAGCTGTCAGATTGCTTTACTGTCGAGAGCCATACAGTGAAATACATTTACTATGAGAGGTGCGAGGGCTGCCATTAATTATCCCCAATTACTTTGTTAATGGTCTCTTATAATTGCAGAGTGTCAGCTTTGATTCAGCCTCGACAGGTCTGTGAAGTTGTGTAAACTGTTTCAGGTCACAGGGGGCCTTCAGTCAGTCCTCTGAAATGATGAATAGACTTTATAGGCTGAGCAGTCATAAAGCAGCTCTGTGTGTAGTCTGAGTTTCACACTTAATATATTTTAGTTTCAGTTTTGAAGGTTTCCTGCAAAGAGAATTAAAGGGGTCCTATTCTGCTCATTTTCAGGTTCATATCAGTATGTAGTGTCTCTCCTCTGACATGTCTCCACGCTTTGATGTTCAAAAAGCTCTTTATTTTTCTCATACTGCCTGTGCTGCACCACCTCTTTTCACCCTCTGTCTGAAACCAGAGCCCAGTCTGCTCTGATTGGTCAACCGCTTAGAGATGTCGTCGTCGTCCCCCCCCCCCCCCCCTATCACGAACAATGTGTTGGAGGGCCAATAGAAACACTATTCTACTCCACTCCCTCTTTGTAGACATTTTACAAAAACCTATACAGCACACTACAGTAAAGGGGATAACCCCCAAAACATAATGGGGCCCCTTTTAATTCTAAATGACTTCAAACCAAAGCCCTTAAACAGCTCTGCACGCCTGACTAAACGGAGCAGAAACATATTTAGTGAAGAGGATTTTTCTTTTAATACCAAAGCAGGTTGGAGTCTTGCTTTCGTGTTGAGAATTATTATTCTTACTGGTCAATTAACATTTTAATTATTAAGGTTTTCAATTCATTCACGATAGCGAACTTCATTAAGCTCAAAGCAAGTGCATAAAAGCCTTCTGATGAATCATTTGTCCTTCAAATGATATCAGAGGAAACTATCCCTAAACTCAATCATTGATCATTTCATAAAATGACTGGATGTTAACGGCTTTGGAGAAAAATACAAAATTGTACTTGATTTTCTTTGCAGAAGAACGACAATCAGTCAAGAGACACACCCTTTCCTTGAAGGCAAAAATGTTGCAAGCATTATCCAAAAGTATCTTGAACTATAACATACACTTTTAAACCTTTACAACTTTTACATTCTGATATAATGTGCTTTTCATCTATGCTTCAATCAAGACCCTCAGTGTTGAAACTTGAAGTGATCGGAGAGCAAAGTGTCAGGAAGGTTTTTGATGGAGCCACAGAAAGTCCTGTGAACTCAGCGAGTCGAGCTCCTCCACAGTCACTGGTTTTATTTCCTCTGGGAGAGTCTAAACTCAGTCTGTGCTCTCAGGACTGTGAGCTGCTGCACATAAGAGCGTCCGGCCAGCTGCATGTTCAGATGATGACAGGTGTTGATATCTGTCTCTGTCTGCTGCTTCTGTCTTCTCTTCACAAGCTGTGACATCGTGTTGGTGCAGAGAGACAAAGAGGAGAATCTGCTGCTACCCAAAAACCCTCCTGGCTTCCTGTCAGAGCCAAAACTTCCTGTCTGACGGCCTCCTGATAGAATCCAGAGGAGACCGGACTCTTCCAAAGGTTTATCAGCAGCACGCAGCAGCACAATTACACCACAATCTACAATGGAAATGATGACTGGAACCAGCTTCTGGAGATTTACATAACTCATAATGACTGTGTCTCTCTCAGCGTCTCCGCTTCATTTTCTCTCTCTTCCATCCTGCAGCATTATTCTCAGCTCCGCAGTTAAACCTGTTAACTGGTGTGACACAGAGCAGAAGGATTCCCTCACTTTAATTCACACTGATGTGATTTCCAGGACTGTTGGCAGATTTAAGTTAAACAGAGATTAGTGATGGAAACAGGAGAAAACATTGTGTTTCCTTCCAAAGCAGCTCGACAAACACAAACATCTCCACTTCCTGCCAACACGCCTCCATCTTCATAGGCAACAGGTTTGTATTTGTTGCAGCAGGTGACACATAAGGCTTCTCTCTCTTGTCTAAAATCCTGGAGGGATGGTTAATAGAAAACGTTTTTTTTATTAACTCACTGTGCCAGAGAGGGCAGCTATCATGCAAATTACTCCAGACATCAAAGTGCGTGATGTTTTTTCCACTGGAGCTTGTTGACAGCAGATGAGTGGAGAAGTGGAACTTGTTGGGAGTAATCAGGCAAGACAGCGACGCTCCGAGCCGACACGGTGGTCAAACTTAACGGAGCATGTGAAAAGACAACGTGCCGTTCCTGATGCTTTTGTTCCACAGTCTCCCCGCGGAGCAAATCTTAACCAAGCATGCCGTGAGAGCAGATGCTGCCACCATCAACTCATTTAATGATTTCAGATGGAGCTGCTTAAAGCGTCCTCAAAAACAAACTAAAGCAAAGAAAAACAACCATTCAGCCGTGATGCCCCGAGTTTAGGAGGAGGTGATTCTCCTCGTTAATTCATTTACTGGAGACAGTGTGCAGCAGAAGTGTGGCGACAAATCTCTGAGCCGTTCCTGGACACTTTATGCTAATCTGCTTTATCATTTGCTTATTGCCATTTAATGATTTCAGATGGCACTTTAGTTGCTTCTAGCCTCCTCAAAAACAAGGGGAAATAAAAACAGTTGTTCATCCTTGATAACTGAGCTTTAGGAGGACGTGTTTCTCTATTTATTTTATGCAGTGAATACATTTGTTCAGCAGAAGTGTGGGGACAAATCCCCGAGCTGTTCCTGGACACTTTATGCTAATCTGCTCTTTTATTTGCCCTTGATGGAGCGACTGCACTGCACCCTCAGGCATGTTGGAGAAATGTTAGCATTGATCTGATGTTTTGTCTTCTAGCTGCGATCTGTGTCACAGCTACAGCCAGCAGACATTCATGAGCTCTGTCATCCAAGACAACAGAATGAAACAGGGCTGCAGATGCTCTCATTGATAGTTTGTTCGCATAAGGGCATCTGCCTTGACTTTAAAAAGCATCTGTTTTTCCCTTTTCATACACAGATATTCATCCCTGCTACGTGCACAGCTGCAGAGTGGAGAGGTGCAGGATGCAACTGTGAAAAGCTCCCAAATTATTTTCTACACTTCAAGGTTTTACACATTGTTTTATTCACTGAAAAATTCGGATTGCAGCTTATAAAATCGTGTCATTGCCATCATATAGCATTGCTGTTTTTATTTGGGCATAAAAAACAGACTTACCACTTGATGTGTGCTCAGTTATAACCACAGATCTGAATGTCTAACTAGCTTAAAGGGGACCTATCATGCAAAATGCACTTTTGTACGTCTTTTATACATGAATATGTGTCCCCGGTGTTCCAGGGAACTCACCAAGTGTCAGAAAACACAACCCTCTCTATTTTCCTCCATACCCAAATCTCTAAAAAAGGGGCTGCAACGGATCTGATAAAAACTGACCCAGATTTGAACACTGTCCTGACGTCAGGACAGTGGCGCTACGGCTATTGGGTCAACTCCACCAATCAGGAGGAGACAACCACGGCATTGCCGTTCGAAAGCGCTGGAGACGCTGTAGTACATATGCCAGGCCTCTAGATGGTGCTGTTGCTCACAGAATCAACCCTTGCAAAAACAGAGCTAACATTTTTCAAATTGAGCGAAATGAGGCATGGCTAAAATGCATGATCTGTTTGGTATTTTGAAAAAAAAAAAAGTATAAATATGCCTTATATAGGTATGGTCCTACACTATATTATTCAAATATAGCATGATAGGTCCACTTTAACTGGATATACATAAGACAAGATAAGATACGATAGAACTTTATTGATCCCAATTTGGGACATTTTTACATGTTTTACACATTCTCACTTTTACTTAATTGTTTTTAAATCTCTGCATAGAAGCAATCCAACGTAAAAAAAAAAACAAGCTTGATATATGTCTGATAAATAATTAATAAGTTACAACATGTACAATTCCTACAAACAACTTGAATTCAAATGATTTATTCTTCTTTCTGTGTTTGTATTCTTATGAAAAAGTGGTGGGAAAGCTTGAATGTAATCTTTTATCGTATGTACTTTTCTTTTCTCAGTGTATCAGTGAAACAAGCTGAGTTAAATACGTACAGATTCCCTTTCCTGTGTTTTATATGTTTGTGTGCATGTAAACATCCCTGTGTTCCCCCAGAGCGAGTCTCTCTCTCTAAGGCTTCAAAACATCTCAAAACCAATGGGTAATCCAATATCTATCGACTACTTCCACTTGAAGCCGGAAACTACAAAGGCCTTTACTGAAACCTATGAGCTCAACACACTTTGTGTCAGAATTCATTGTCCTTCATGGTGCCAGCAAAAAAAAGCTTCTTGTTAACATGCACATTTTGGTGTGTTAGTATCTACATCCTACTCCTCTTAATCTCTTTCTCTCTGCCCTCTGATAGGGTTAGGTTATGTTTTAGGAACATTGACGTTTGAAAACCAATCAATTAGTTTAATGACAACCTGTGACGCTGAGTCTAATGCTGCTCCCTGAGTGCCTTACCAAAGACTGGTCTACTTTATTTAACTGGGTTTTACTGAGGAATCCTAAATAGCATTTTTGAATGTTCATCTCAATGTAGGTATGATGTTGCTTCAAAAAATCCTGGGTAAATAAAATAAAAAGGAATATATTACACGGTTTAAATGTTTTTTTCAAACTCATTTTGAAATAAATATTGAAGGCTAAGAGGTTAATGGAGATCTTCCTCTTTCTTTGGACATTTCTGTGCTTCTGGAGGCAAAGATATCAAGTCAAGGACATTTAAAACTGTGTGGCTGAATGACACACACACACACACACATACACACACACACACACACACACACACACACACAGGAGATTCAGCCAATGAATCAGAGGTCAGTGGATTTCACGCTGAAGTGAGTTCAGTTAGCGAAGATGGGAGAGGGGAGTTACGCTGAGCATTAAATTATCATTTATTAAACGGGGACCATGAATTTCAAAGACTCAGGGTCAGTTTAGTCAGGGTCAATTTAGTCTTCATTTATCTTTCACAAAATGAGTATTCTAATGGGAAAATTGCATTTATGCTAAACAGAAGACTGTACCACTGAACTGCTTTGGGACAGTCGCCCTGCGCTTACATTTCCCTGGGTGAGTTAGGGTTTCAATACCCGTCATTTCATATTTCAACATACCATTTTGTTTAATTTCCTATAAACAGAAACAAAAAACAGCTGATGAAAAGTGGTTGTGGTCGTCTTGCCTCCCCTCTTACGCAAGCAGGTACATATTTGTCAAATACATACATTCCCTCTCATAAACCACCTGTCTGCTTCCACTGTGAATTATAAAACATGCAGCTTTTAGACAACATGGAGCTTTATAGGATGAGAAATCTCCGCTGCAGTCTTTGGTCCTCCACAGAGAGGCTTTCTATAAACCGCCCTCCGCCCTAGTGTCACACTTTCTTTGGCGGGGCGATTATTAGCTGCCTCCCCGAGGAATGGTTCCCCCCCTCAGCCTCCGCTCCTCTTCACCCTCAGCTCTTTGTGGCTCCTGCTGATAAGGCCGAGCTGATATCTGCTCTGGCTGCATGGGAAACCATACACACACCGAGCTGCTGTCCACACCATCAGGACAAAAGAAGCTGGAATCCAGCCCCTGGTTATTGTTATTTTTTACAATGGAGGAGAGTGTATGTACAGAGACAATTCTCGCCAGGTGCTTGAGACAAAACAGAAGACAGTGAGAGGGTGACAGATTGACTTAGTGCTTACAATGGCTGGGTTATAAACAAAATGTCACGGTTTCCACCCCTACCGCCTGTGTCCAGATTGCTTAAATGTCCTTGAGAGAGATGAAGAAGCTGCTGTCATCCATTTAAAGTGGACCTATCATGCTATATTTGAATAATATAGTGTAGGACCATACCTATATAAGGCATATTTATACTTTTTTTTTTCAAAATACCAAACAGATCATGCATTTTAGCCATGCCTCATTTCGCTCAATTTGACATTTTCTAGCTCTGTTTTTGCAAGGGCAGATTCTGTGAGAACAGCACCATCTACTGGCCTGGCATATGTACTACAGCGTCTCCAGCGCTTTCGAACGGCAATGGCCGTGGCTGTCTCCTCCTGATTGGTGGAGTTGGCCCAATAGCCGTAGCGCCACCGTCCTGACGTCCAGGACAGTGTTCAAATCTGGATCAGTTTTTATCAGATCCGTTGCAGCCCTTTTTTAGAGATTTGGGTATGGAGGAAAATAGAGAGGGTTGTGTTTTCTGACACTTGGTGAGTTCCCTGGAACACCGGGGACACATATTCATGCATAAAAGACGTACACAAGTGCATTTTGCATGATAGGTCCCCTTTAACTCAGAATTACAGCAGCTGAAATTATTCACATTTGTTATGGTTGATTGTGGTGCTTTGTACTATTTAAATATCACATAGTAATGGCTCATTCGAAATGTAACATTTCCTAAAATTATATCATACAGATGTTTTTTGATCATGTTATCCATCCTAAATGGGCCCTATTCTGCATTTTGGGGTCTTTTAATTTCCTTTAGTGTGTTATATAGGGTTTTTTTGCCCACACACCCACACATCAGTATTTTTCTTTTTTGTTCAGGTTTGTGAAGCACTTTGATTTGATTTGATATAACCTAATAGTGGACAGTAAACAAACACTTCCCAGTTCATGTGTGTGTTGCCGTCTACGCAGGAAACTCCCCGAAGACCTCTACTCTGGCTTCCAGTTGAGCATGGTGATCACTCTCTCCTTAATCATTAAAACACACTTACAGGCTACTTACAGAGGGCAGGCTCCTCTGCTGCCTCCTGCTCTGCATGATGATGATGCTCCCGGCTGTGAGCTGCATGTCAACACTCTGCACGGCCACATGCAGCCCGTTACACCACAAGCCTCATCAAATAAAAAAAAGTGTAGAATCAGATAGTGAGATATGCCTGCACACAGCACAGTGTGACTTCTTCATGCTGCTGGAACAAAACACTGCAGGAGACCTCACACACATCAATATACACAATATCAATATGCCTGGCGTCCTCTGTTCTGTCTGCTCTGAGCTTTACTTTGGCATTCAGATCATGGGATGATTCGCATCTCTGTGAAACTGCATGTTCATTCCACCTGACAACTATGGTGGCCACATTTTCAAAATGTGTATTTTGTGGGATTTGGGTGAACAATGGCTTTTGGATTGTCTCTTTGTTTGTTCTTTCCAAAGTGGGATATTATTGAGGCTGCTTTCTCCAAAAATCCCTGTATTTTATTATTCTGTGAGAACGTATTCAACTGGCTTTCATGACAAATTTCACCGCTCCAACTGTTTCTGCAACTCTCAACCTGCAGGGAAGACAATCACAATTCAGATCAGACGTCATGTCTGATGACAACAGGCGTCTCAGCTGGTGTTTGTGGGGAAAACATTTCTCCAGATGTTGATCTGTTGCCTGAAGCATGAGGAAGAATCTGAGCGTCCAGAGGCTGCTCAGCATGTTGTTTGCTTGCTGTGTTTCTGCATGGATCTGATCTCTGCATGTTTTCTCACACACGTCTGCCTCCCAGAGTGCTGTGATGGGAGGGTGTGACTGCTGTTGTACAAATCAGGAAGGCGGCAGCTATGGATTTAAGCTGATAACTTCTCTGCAGACATGTCGCCTTTTCGAGGTCACCTCTGAATTGTGCCTGCAGGCAGCACAAGAGATATATAATACATTCCTTATGCATTTCTCTAAGAGCATTCATTCTTACTTTGGAGCAGTCAAATGTGATAATAGAAGATCAGAGAACAGAAGTCAAAATGTCACCAGTTTCTCTAAACAAAATAAAACAAACCTCTTGATTTCTTACAGCCGGATATCACTGATAAAATCACTTTGCAGGGTTTAACTCAGACCATGCATCCAAAATATTGTCAGATGGATTTCTAGGAGGAATACTGCTGCCTTTCTGAGGACCAACAGAGAAGATAAGGCTTTGTGCTTTGCTTCAATGTGATTTTGGTTCCCTTTAGGAGATAGTTGTTTGATGTTTGTCTGCATTGAAAAGGAGATCTGATCTCACAGTGGAGTCTTGGTTTTAAGATTTCGGGTTAAACTCATAGTCTATTTGAAATATGGACCCAGTCTCCATTTTATTACTCATAGGTTTCTGCCATTGTGAAGCTCCATTTTTCACTGGAGGTTCGCAGTCAAGGTTGACTTTTTCCCAATTAGTTCACATTTTTGTAGTTCAAACAAAATCTCCAAATCGAATACTTTCTTTATTATATGAACCATCCAGAACTCTCAGGTCTTCAGGGACTGGTCAGCTTTCTGTCCCCAGAGTCAGAACTAAACATGGTAAAGCAGCGTTCAGTTATTATGCTCCAAATATCTGGAACAAACTCCCAAAAACCTGCAGGTCCGCTGCAACTCTTACTACTTTTAAATCCAGGCTGAAGACTTTTCTTTTTGCCGCTGCTTTTAATTGAACTATTCACATCTTAAACTGCACTGTAACTTTTAACTTTTATCCATGTATTTTTTCTTTTAATGTTTATTTTATTATCTTTTCTTTTTAATGACTGATTTTAAATGCCATTTTCATAATGTCTTCCATTTTTGTAAAGCACTTTGAATTGCCTTGTGTTGAAAGGTGCTAAATAAATAAACTTGCCTTGCCTTGCCTTGCCTTGCCTTTAAAAAAAACACAAGATGTGCAACATGCATTTAAATTATATTCAATCCTGAATTTATTTAAAAGTTTTGACTGACAGATTTCTCATTTGCTATTCATCTCATTCACTCATCAAATGTGTTTGCATTGATATATCTAATACTGTTTACATTGATTTATTTAATAAAATAAATACATACATAACATTTTATATTAATTACCTGATTTTAGAAAGAGGGAAAGAGTTAAGAAATAACACACCGTGATTATATATTTTTTTGTAAAACAACACAAGAGGACCACAAATGCTTAGGCCTTGGTACTTCACTTTAGTCTAAGTTGTACCAGGATGTATTTGAACACATGTATCATTGAATATTACAGTCTCACATCTAATCAGGCATACTGATCAGACCATGCTGTAAAAACAGAGGGTCAAACCTCCTCCTGCACAATAAAAGTTACGATAAAAGAAAAAGGAGATCACATTGGCCTTGTTCCCCCATCTGAACCCGCTCTGATCCATATGACGATTTAAGGTTTGCTCTTCGTGTTGAGACAATAAATCCCGTCGCCAGTAGGGGAATATGTGTCCCTCCTCTGCTGCCCCCCTGTTTGACATTTATATCAGAAGTTGGCAGATCACCTTCTCAGTGAACTGCAGATTCAGAGCTGCTTCAATTTAAATATTATTACTAACTACATTTGTTCACATTTTGGGGGCTCGATAACTGACATTGTTGCTTTTCTAACACACAAATCTCCCAAACAATGAAAGTTGTCTCAGGATTGACAGTAGCTCTAACACAATATGTATTTATAGGCTTTAATGGAGACTTTTACCTTCTCCTGTTCGAGCTCCACTTTTTGTTTAATTCCAATTCCAGTTACGAGTGTGCACTGAGCCGTCAATAATGAGGGCAGGCCTTTTAATTCTGCTTTAATTTAACATGGGTTGAATTATTGCTCTTGC
The DNA here is from genome assembly GCF_902827165.1 of Trematomus bernacchii. Classification (NCBI taxonomy): domain Eukaryota; kingdom Metazoa; phylum Chordata; class Actinopteri; order Perciformes; family Nototheniidae; genus Trematomus; species Trematomus bernacchii. The sequence continues at coordinate 6,239,010 of NW_022987839.1, read as the reverse complement.
CCCCCCACATGGAAGGAGTGAACTCCACCGCAGAGCAATCATTGATTTGTTGTGTTGGAAAGGGCAGTTCTTAATGTTCTTCTCTGATATGATTGAGGTTGTGAAGGTTATTGCATTTTCCAGGAATCAAACATTGGCCTCCCGCATGGAAGGTGATGTTCTCCTCAAACCCCTCCGCTGTGTTGTTATTACAATAACGGGCAGCATTAATGGGAGCCCCCGGAGACCTGTCAACATTATTATTATTGTGCCCATCTGGGCTGTTATGAAGCAGTGAACCTGAATCTGACCTTCACTGCATCGTTTGTTGGAGGTGGTGAAATATAATAAAGTATATATTTACCCAAGTATTATTTTTACTTGAGTATTTCCATGTTATTCCCCAAATACTTCAATTTCACTACATTTTAAAGATAAGATAAGATGCACCTTTTTGATCCCAACTATGTTAAAGCAAGGCACATAATGTGAAAATAAAAAGGTTTTAAGCAAATGTTGTTCTTTTTACTGCACTACCTTTATTAAACACTCATAGTTAGTAAATCCAGCTGTTCCCATGTTCAGCTGTGTGTATACTAGTCTGATGTAAAGTTATTTATTGTAATTTGTGCATTTTAACTATTTGTTATTTTGAACTAGAGTAAATACTTCAACTCCACAACATTGTGAGTGACATCACTATGTAACACTCACACTTCTATTAAAGTGCTCCAACACATTGTACGTGATAGGCTAAGGGGCGGGACATCTCTAAGCAGTTGACCAATTACAACAGAGCCGGCCAGCTAACCAATCAGAGCAGACTGGGCTCTGGTTTCAGACAGAGGGTGAAAAGAGGTGCTGCAGCACAGGCAGTATGAGGGCAATAAAGAGCTTTTTGAACATTAAAGCATGGAGACATGTCCCAGTAGAGACACTACATACTGATATACACCTGAACATCAGCAGGAGAGGACTCTTTAAAGTAGAGACACTACATACTGATATACACCTGAACATCAGCAGGAGAGGACTCTTTAAAGTAGAGACACTACATACTGATATACACCTGAACATCAGCAGGAGAGGACTCTTTAAAGTAGAGACACTACATACTGATATACACCTGAACATCAGCAGGAGAGGACTCTTTAAAGTAGAGACACTACATACTGATATACACCTGAACATCAGCAGGAGAGGACTCTTTAAAGTAGAGACACTACATACTGATATACACCTGAACATCAGGAGGAGAGGACTCTTTAAAGTAGAGACACTACATACTGATATACACCTGAACATCAGCAGGAGAGGACTCTTTAAAGTAGAGACACTACATACTGATATACACCTGAAAATCAGCATGAGAGGACTCTTTAAAGTAGAGACACTACATACTGATATACACCTGAACATCAGCAGGAGAGGACTCTTTAAAGTAGAGACACTACATACTGATATACACCTGAACATCAGCAGAAGAGGACTCTTTAAAGTAGAGACACTACATACTGATATACACCTGAACATCAGCAGGAAAGGACTCTTTAAAGTAGAGACTCTACATACTGATATGAACCTGAACATCAGCAGGAGAGGACTCTTTAAAGTAGAGACACTACATACTGATATACACCTGAACATCAGCAGGAGAGGACTCTTTAAAGTAGAGACACTACATACTGATATACACCTGAACATCAGCAGGAGAGGACTCTTTAAAAGTAGAGACACTACACACTGATATACACCTGAACATCAGCAGGAGAGGACTCTTTAAAAGTAGAGACACTACATACTGATATACACCTGAACATCAGCAGGAGAGGACTCTTTAAAGTAGAGACACTACATACTGATATACACCTGAACATCAGCAGGAGAGGACTCTTTAAAGTAGAGACACTACATACTGATATACACCTGAACATCAGCAGGAGAGGACTCTTTAAAGTAGAGACACTACATACTGATATACACCTGAACATCAGCATAGTGCTCTTTGAAAACCACTCCGATTGTTGTTAGTCATTTAAAAAATACTGCTTCTAACTTTTTTGATTTACCGTTTTCTATAAGAATAAATCGACTCTAGTTTGTAAAAGAACATCATGCACAACATCAATATTTATGCCTCTGCTCATCAGCATATGTCTGTACTCTACTGAAAAAGATGTATCCTAACAAGTGATGTATGAGCAGTTTCACTAGCCTCATTTCCATCTCATAATGAGCCTCAGCCGATGCAGACCGATGATGACGAGCAGTGGAGCTGGGGGGAAGCTGCCCTCATGTTGATCAGAGATTTGTCTGGAAAATGTACAATTGATGATGAGGTCAGCGAAGGTTTCATATATCACATCCTGAACATCTCTGTCACAGCTGCCCATTAAAATTCAAAATGTATATTGACCGTGTTGTTATGCACTAACAACTGCAGCGGATATCTTCCCTGCAGCATACAGAGGAGTCTATTTCTCTCCATGTATTAGTGCTTTCTGCTGCACCGCTTTTCCCAATGAATACCAATTAAAAGCAGTGGTTATTAATGATTAACCAATTTATGAACTTCCAGTAGCATTGTCATTATTTTTTTTTCAAAAGACACAGATTGCGTTGACAGTGTGTTGATACTTTTCAGAAAAATGGTAAAAAATGTCAAGGTTCAAACGATTGATACTCCATCATATAGATCTCAATTTATTTGCTATTAGCAAGAGTTGTACTAGTTCATTTAAAGTTACGTGACATGCTCAAAGTATTTTTGGGGGTAATTCAAATGTTTTTATAAGAAGGCAACTGTATAAAGTATGAGAGGAGATATGGGGAGTTATGCAACAAATTCAAAATAGGAGACTTTCTGATTGAAGGTCCCATTACTGTGAGGATCTTCCAGTGTTTAACAAATGTAAGCATTTTGAAAGAAAAGTTATAGAAGAAAAATTAAATATTGTCCATTTCATGTTAAAATAGATGTTGCATGAAAGATTTTCATCTGTACAAGTCTTTGAGTAAGTATTTGAGTTGGTGCCACCTGCTAAGACTTGACATTTGATATAGTTTTGTTCACAAATATACGTATTTCATCACTAAAAAAGACGTGTCTGTCATGATCTGTTTGTTTTCTGTTTTATTTTGAACTGTCACAGTCATGGGGCCGTTCTCATTTCATCAAATTCCCCTCCTCGACTCCCCTCCTCGACTCCTATCCTCGAGACTTAGTCCCGCCCACAGGAGATGCGAGCGGAGGAGCCGAGGAGGACCCATCAGTGTATCCTCGGTTATAGCTCCTCCAGAGAGCCTCCTCGACGCTCGATGCTCGGTCCTCGATGTGCATTTAGAGAAATGAGATGTCCTTCAACATTGGCGCGCTAAAATTCATTTCTGGGTCACTACCGGAGGACCGAGGAGTCGAGGAGTCGAGGAGGGGGATTTGATGAAATGAGAACGGCCCAAGGATGTATAATAATCACAGTCAGTCTGTTTCCTGTTTTACTTTGAAGTTGTTCACGCCCTGTCTCATGTCTGTATCTGCTTCCCGCCTCTGTGTTTTCCCTCCTGTGTGATTGTCTGATTGTGTTCACCTGCTGCCTGTGTTCCCCCTCCCCTCTCCAGCTGTGTCTTGTCTTGTGATTACCTCTGTGTATTTAGTCTTGCTTTCCCTTGACACAAGCATCGGACTTTTTCTGCTTGCATTACAGGAAAGTTTTAACTTTTTAACCGAATTTCTCACGTAGACATGGATCCAGAAATCCATTTAGAATGAGTTAATTATAAACAAAAAGGCGAGTATCCCGAGGGTGCCTCGAAAACTCGTAAAAATGTAATACGACGACGATCCATGAAGTATGACACCGAAGGTGAGAAATGTAAACCGTAGCCTACATAAACGATTGTTTTTTATATTGAATAATTGTTTTTTCAATATAAATACAAAGTTGAACTGCAGTTCAACTGTACTATGTTCACAGTTGTTTATTAATTTCCACATTATAAGATTACAATGCATATAAATGTGTTTAGTGCAATAAAGTTTTTTTTGAACGGAAATTAAAAATATATTCATATTCTCCAACTTGAATGAGCTGAATAGAGTCGCACTGTCTACACATCTGCATTTTCTTTTTAACACAAAAATACAATAACTAATCTGTGTTGATTTTAACAGGCGGATATTTGTTTTTGAAAACAGGCAAATCCCAGAAAGTTAAAGTGGTCGGTGGTTCCGAGGAAGCGGACAGACTCTTCATCGACTTTCATGCCAGCCCCACAGGGGCCAAAAACAATCCAGACATGCCATCTCCAAACGTTTTCTCTGACGCGGAATGTGCAGAGACAAAGATCAATGGGTGAGCTCTTCTCATATCCACAAAGTACTTCAGTCCACATACATCTGTTACACTTAATAATGCCTGATGGTGGCCTTTGGAGCATTAACAACTGTAAAATGACAATAAATATAAGAGGAATTTATGCTTATGTTGAACTTCTTTCCCCTTAAATTGTTATGTCAAGACAATAAATTCAGACACGACATCAAGGATACTTACTAACTATTTAAATTATATGATAACATTACTATTTTCCTGCATTAAGGTGGCTCAATGTGCTGAATGCCAGGCCAGTGCCGTTGTGATAAAACAGGCGGTGGAGTACACCCCAATCAAGGTATGTATATTTTGTTAAAAATAAGACCTACACATTATTAATTTGAAGTATGTAAGCTCGATAGGATGATTATAAAGGATCCTCTAACATATTAGTGACGAATTATCGTACCCTCGAGTTAACCTCTGCAAATAGAATACTTCATGCTCTTAACATTTGTGTCTCTGGTAGGTCACACCACCCTTCAAACTTGTCGGGATGGATTTGATTGGGAAGCTGGCAATGATAAAAGATGGGCACCAGTATGTCTGTGTGATGACTGATTACATGACCAAAGGGCCACAGGCATACCCCCTCAAGACCAAATCGGCAGAGGAAGAAACCGGGTGCATTCTTAACATTTTATATCAATTTGAAGCACCAAAAATAATCATCAATTTGAAGCACCAAAAAGAATCCTCACAGATCAAGGCAGAGAATGTGTCGAGTGTTTTTTAATAGTGGCTTTACATCCATCATGAAGAATCTATGTTCACTTTAATTTATTTTATTATTTTGAATTGAGGAAGTCATTTAATGTTTTATTCCACCAATTTTCAGATCAATACCCGGGTCTGTGAAATTCTACAGATTATTGGTCTGAGGATGAATGGTATAATACAGAGGTGAGCAGAGAGTTCGTGTTAATTCATGCTCTGTTCCATTATCAGAAGTAGTACCCGTCATAAAGATAACATATATATATATATATATATATATATATATATATATATATATATATATATATATATATATATATATGCGTTTTTTTGCTTTAACTTTAATTGTTATGAAGACATATTTTGTGCGTTTCAAAAGATAATGACTTTAAAGACAAACATCAGCGGCCGAAACCCTGAAACGCCTGCCTCCAACAGGGACTGAATCCCCACCCAGGATTACCCGAAAATAAAAAAGGCAAAATAATAAATGGGTGCCTCTTAACATTATTTGTACAGCACTTTGGCTCGACCAAAAATCGTTTATAAATGTGCTTTATAAATAAAATTTGATTTGCCTGTAGGAAGGACTGATTCAGCCCAGCTAGACACCCCCCCCCCCCCTTATCTAAACTGAGGAAGCTTCTCAACAGCAAGAGACTCCAGCCAATGCTCCACTTCTACACACCAATACTCACCAAGACAATCTCAACACTATACAACAAACAAAATCAATTACTCACTCCTTTCTCAAAGATCTTGGACGAGCCCCCATTTGTTACATTCCCTTATAAACTTTTGATTGGGACGGAACAACATATAAGGGATCCTTATTGGATCCAAACTGTCATCCCCACACGGCAGGTGTGTAAGACTTCATGTATAGAGCAACATTGTTTATTTTTTCATGGCATTTGACAATTAACCAATGATTTCCCCTCTTATAGGCTGTTAAGGCTATGGTGGAGGCCAAGTATGTTCTAGAAAGGAACAGGGCCATAGCTGAAATGCAGAAGGTGGCTGCAGTGAGCCTGACTTCTGACATGTGGACGTCCATCAATATGGATGCCTATCTGGCTGTAACCTGCCACTTCGTTGACGATAACACATGTCTTAATTCTGTGTTGTAAGAGTGCAACAATTCCCCCAAACACACACTGCTGAAAACCTGGCCAGAGTGAAAGCCTCCCTCATGGAGGAATGGGGAATCCCAGACAAGGTCACTTGCCTGGTGACGGATGGTGCAGCCAATATGATTCCTGGTGCAAACAATTAAGCTACGCCCTTTAAAAGCTGCAGAAGCCACAAAAAGGCTTGTGACTGAATGTGGTGCACTAATCCGAACACCTGAAGCCGTGCCCCAAGAAAAACCATCCACATCTCAACCTGCTGAACAAGAAACCCCAGGTAATTTTAAAGCAATTTGAAGTAATTACTACAATCCACTGACACTCTCTGTGTATACTTTTCAGGAAACAAACTCTGGCATAAATTGGATCAGACTGTAAAGCTGTCCAGGAAGACCAAGAATGCGACGGCTGACGCAACTGTTGAAGTCCAGCGGTACCTGGCCGAACCAAATATCGGACGCTTGGAGGACCCTCTGAACTACTGGCAGACACAAAAACATGTGTATCCAAACCTGTATAAACTTGCAGTCACCTTTTTGTGGCACACCTGCTTCCTCAGTCCCGTGTGAAAGGGTGTTTTCAAAGGCAGGAGAACGTTGAATCAAAGAAAAGAAATCGCCTAAGCCCGAAAACTGTCGAAAAAATATTGTTTTTAAACAAAAAACAATAAAATTGTTCCATGTATCACAAGCACTTTCACTGCCCTCTGCAAAGTCACACAAGTACATTCACTGCCCTCTGCAAAGTCACACAAGCACATTCACTGCCCTCTGGAAAGTTAAACCCTTCTTCTTTTCCAGTTTTCGAACATATATTGCTTCTTTTGTCTTTATAGAAGGCAGCAGATATTTACATTTATTTATGTATAGATATAACAAGATACTATATTGATACATTGTTTTTATTATATACAGTCATTTTAAGACACTTACTGGTGCAAAATTCTGTTCATACAGGATTACAAATACATTTTACATCTTTTACACTTTTGTATCATTATTTCCAGTATTTTGAGTATGTCAAAGATTACAATAGTATGTGGCTGTTTTAACACCTGTTCACCAACAGGGGGTCTTGTGTGCACATGAAGCCCATGATGAAGCCTCATGAGATGAACCTTTTAGTGAACCGATTTGCTGGAAAGCTTCAAAGCTTCATAAGGCTTCATCTCGCCATCACTAGACAACAGTAAACCAAAACAAGTTGCACAGAACACCCATACAGCTCGCAGGAGAAGGAAGAGAGAGACTGAAGCCTTCCTCAGCCTTTTGTGCAGGCCCTAATTGGGGATTGGGAGCACCTGAGGGAGAGGCTGCCCCTGAGGGAGAGGCTGCACCTGAGGGAGACAATCAGGGAGAGAGGGGGGAGAGACACACACAATTAACAGTGAGAAAAGCCAGTGTGAACAAATGAGTTTTAAAGGCTTGATTTGAAATGACACAGTGTCAGACTGTCTGACTATATCATATTATGTTGTATCATTACTTGTCTTTTTTCGTGGTTATAAAGTATCAGTCACTGAACAACAGAGAATGTTTTATGAAATAGGACATCTTATCATTTAATTCTCTATTCTGTAGGAAGGAGGAATAATAACAGAGTAGGCCTACACTTAAAAACGTTAAAAAAAAAAAAAGATCCAATACGAAAAATGCGCCTCCTGGCATGTATGCACAATAATTTTTCAGCCGTTTGGTGTTTAATCTGATGAGAAATATATCATTCAATAGAGAGAAAGTAAATCATTTATGTGGTTCTTCTGCTCAGAAAACTAGACGAAATGCCCAATAACTGAAATGACGTCCCCCATGCGCTTCAATCTACAGCACAACACCGGTGTTCACCTGCAGAGGGCGCCCTGCAGCCTCTCATCCCACCGGAAGAAGGAACAGACATGTAACATTTAACCGGATGTAAATAAACTGCCTTCCCGCGCAGTTAAACCGGCTCAACAACGCATCCACATTCACGGATAATCTGACAAAATGGACGAGCTTTATTTGGATAACATCGACGAATATGTCAATGACCAGGATAAGATAGTGAGTGTACTCTTTATTTCATCACATGTCTTCTTTTCTTAACATTAATGCCAACGTTAGAACCGCGTTAACCTCGATACAAGCAGCCGCTGAACTGCATTAAGAAAACGGCTCGTTTACGGTTTGTTTTGCTTTTAGACTTGGTATTTATTAATCATGGCGTTTCATACAACGTGTAACGATTTATTAAGTGACTTTTGTTAATTCGGCTTATGTATAGTTTTGGGAAATATCGCTTGGATTGATCAAAACGTACATTTTTAAAACTAGTGTCAGTTCAATGTTGTTGCATGTGTCCGCCAACGGCTATGTTTTGAAATGTAACGAACCCTGTTATTTAAAAAAGCCGTTAAGTTAGTTAACAGGTTAAAGATGTTAACAAAAAGACCATCCAGGCTGCAAAGTCAAGCTTTTTTGTCTACCAGCAAATTAATAGTGAACGTTCACATTTTGCCTTGGGTGAATTATTAAACGTATACACTGTTTGTTGTCTTTCTGGCGAGTGAGTGATACAAACCTACTTGCACATTTGGCCATCACTAGCTGGTAAATGCTGCAGTTAGTCTGACCATTTAAACGTTAACCGTCGTTGTTTATACAACAGTTGAAGAAAAGGAAATTTGACTCGGGGACAGTTTCATCCCACCGTTAAACACCTGAACTTTTGAAAGAACATCCATAACATTCATCTCAGTTATTTATCTAATTAATATCATATTCCATTTACTTGTATATACTCTCCTTGCACTATTCTATTTTATTTGTGTTTACTTGCACTATTTTTATTTGTTCTATGTCCTATATGTTGCACTGTTGGAGGAGCCTGTGACCTAAGTTTCATTGACATATCTACACTGTAGCTAATGTACAAATGACAATAAAGCCTTGAATCTTGATTCTTGAAATGGTAAATAATCATATATTTTTTTCTCTTAGGTGTCTCGTTCATGTGCCAAGTGAATCTTAACACTAATGTTGTTTTGTTTGTTTATCAGGTGACTTATAAATGGCTGAGCCTCACTCTGGGAGTCCATGTCAACACAGCCAAACAGTGAGGGGTTATTCTCTTTTTTGGTGGAATAAAATGAGCAGAAATAGGGACAAGTCTTGATGGTCATACATTTGATTGTTAAACACAAGATATTTCTATGTATACTTGGTAATTGGAATCATAGTCACAGCATCATAATGGAACCAGTAGCAACTCATTATATGACTGTTTTTAAAGCCACTTCCTGAGTACCTACCATGGACGACATTAAATGTTTTACTATGAAATACACTTTACCAACTTCTTAAATAAACCTTTGTTAAATTAAAAGAAGACAAAATCCCCACCAAGCTAACCAGGTTTTGACTTCCGGGTAGGTGATGACAAAAATAAAGTGTTTAATGTCAAGAAAGAAGCTCAAGGTTCAACATCAGTGTTAGTAATTACCCAGACATCTGTAAGGCAAGGCAAGTTTATTTATATAGCGCCTTTCAACACAAGACATTAAGAAAATGGCATTTAAAAACAGTCATTAAAAAGCAAAGATAATAAAATAAACATTAAAAGGAAAAAATACATGAATAAAGGTTACAGTGCAGTTAAGATATGAATAGTTCGATTAAAAGCAGCGGCAAAAAGAAAAGTCTTAAGCCACAATAGCTGTACAATAACTATGCAAAATGTAGTCTAAATTATATACTTTTTTAAAATAAAATATTGTAAATAATAAATTACAAGGCTAATAATTCTGTGTTAACCTCAGTTTTTTGATAACCCCAGAGATGCATTTCGCTCAGTCCCCGAACAATATTATTAATATTAAGTACAATACTAATTCACCAACAATTAAAGTATGTGTCTTGTTTCTAGAATGCTCTTCCATTATTTGGATCACAAGAGGAAGGAGAGTTCGGCTCAGCTCCATGCCACCTACCTCGTGTCAGGAAAGTGTGTGGACAACGGCCAAGCGGTGAGAACAACAATAAATAAACAACAATATGATTTGCATATTTCTGGCTTTTTCAAAATGTCAGAACTTTTTTATTAAGTTTTGCTGCTGTTTTGTTTCCTTGCAGAGTCACAAGGTGTCGGTTATAAAAGAGGACAAGTTGGAAGGTGTCAAATAAAACGTTACTATTTTTTAAAATGATCGTTCAGTGTGTCGGTTTATTTATGGAGCTATATAATGAAGAGGCGTCTAACCTCAGGTGTGATTCATTTTGCAGACTTCAAATCCAAGATGAGCTTGATAGTCAGTGTCCACGTCTACAGTGTGCAGAAAGCTTTGCTGAAAGACAGCGGTCCGCTCTACAGCGTGGACTATGATGCCGTGAAGGACAATATGAAGAACTGCAGCAAGTATGGTTCATTTTTATCATTTCATATTTCCCTGTTATAAAAATGAGAGCAATCAGGATCTTTACAGTAATGTATTTTGTTCCAGTCTTATTCTATTTCAGCTTTTGCATTTGTACTCTTTGCTTTTTAATAACTGCATTTCAATGTTTCATGTGCTTCTGTTGCATCATGTCTAAATGCTTTTTATGTTTTTTGTAAAGCACTTTGAATTGCCCTGTTTTGCTTTAGATAAAATTGTCCTTGCGTTACACAAGTAGGAAAAAGCAATTTTATTATTAGCCTGCAGAGAGCTTTGTTTTAATGTGGGGTCCTCGTAAAAACAGTTAAAAAAATATATATATTAAAATCTACCTTTTAAACATCCACCTCCTCCAACCAATTTCTACTTCAATGCCTAATGTAGTTTAGTGAAGTGGTAGCTAGTGAATAAACTAACCCAGCCGCAATCCATTGTTAAAAAAAGAGACACATCTGTTTAATCATACCAGTCTTTAGGAACGTTCTGCATTGTTCCTACCTTCTTCCTTCTGTCTGCAGGTACAGTGCGATCCGCTGTGCCGGGGCAGTGCCCGTGTCCTCTGTGGAGCTGCAGCAGACGAGAGAAATCCAGAGAGCTCCTTCCCCAGAGCCTGAGAGCAAAAAGTCTGGCATGAACGGGAGTGCTCATCAGGCGTCGAAGCCTTCCACCAAGCCACAGAAAGGCATCATGGGAATGTTTGCGAGTAAGACTTCTTCTAAGAACCAGGATAACGGCAAAGAGGTTAAGTCTGAGCAGAAGGAGGAAGCACCTGTGGTACGTTTGATAGATCATTGGATGATTCATTCATGTTTTTTTTCAAACGCAAATACAAAATGTAATCCAAATAAAACACAATTACAGTGAAATAAATACAGATTGGTGAAAAAGAGAAATAAACGTAAGAGTTGCCACTAGAGGCAGTGGCTCAGTCAGTAGGGGGCTTGGACTGTGAGCCGTAGGGTCGCCGGTTCAAGTCCCCGAACAGACCTAAATATGGAGTGTGGACTGCTACTTGGAGAGGTCCCAGTTCACCTCCTGGGCTCTGATGTGGTGCCCTTGAGCAAGGCACCGGACATCCTCCTTCCCACTCCCATTGCTCCCCGGGCGCTGTACAATAGCTGCCCACTGCTCCTGGTAGTAGATGGGTTAAAAGCAGATTTCACTATGTGCTCTGCATGTGTGACCATTAAAGAGGGTTTCATCCTTCACTATTCTATTCTAGAGTTGTGGTATCACCGGTATTAATGATGACCATCTACAGCAAACCTTTCTGTTTTCAGATGTAGTCTAGCTGTGATTCTTTCCACGATGTCAACATCTTTTACCCTGTCTCTCCACTGCAAACTGCTGGGGGGTTGAGACTTTACTGGTGTGTGTGTTTGATATTTTAGGACGATGCCCCCAAAAGCAAGCCAGCTGTAAAAGCCAATCCTATGATGAACTTCTTTGGGAGTCAAGCAGCAAGTGAGTATTACCTTTTTATATTTTTCCAAACAAATGTTTTTTTTTCTAGCTACTCTAATATTATTCTGTTTCCATAAAAAATAATCCAACAAATGAAAAGATCATTTGTTGGATTCAAGATGTATGGATGTAATTTGAGGCAACATCTTTTGCAGACAGACGTAAATATCAGCAATTTATTTCACAAAAAGTAAAAAGCCAAACATGATCTGAAAAGTAGTTGAAATACACGAGGTTTGATGGCAGTGGCATGCAATGTCACTTCATGTGTATGGAGGGTTAAATGTATTTGCATATCTTTTAACATGCGTGTGTGCCTTGTGGTGTTGGACACATGCCATTCAAACTTTGGGTTTGACTCACTTAGACAAATGAACCAATGCTTAGGAACCATTGAGTAGTTTGGGTTAAAAACCTTTAGTTTTCAGGGTTTTTGTCTCAAATGTTAGATGTGTTATTAATGCGCCTGGGCCCCTTTTCTCAAGCTGAAGATTGTTTGTCAGGGTGACACATTTCATATATCTCCATCAATGTCTTATAGTGGTTAATGGTTGTTAAATAAAATGACTTAAATTGTAACAATGCGGTAGAATGACATCAGAAGCGCCTCAGCTTCAGGTAAGCCCTCTTCACTGCTGAGATGAACCCCAAGAGGAGCCACATCCAAACAGAAATGACATTGTTTGTGTTTTTTGTATCCTGGCAAGTTCAGTAAACAGGAATGTGGCTTGACACAACAAGAGTGACCAACATGACTGACGTTATGGATGAGAAACGTATTTAAAAACTGTTGTGTTGGTGTGCTGACTTATCACTAACCCTCCCAACCAAACACTCTTTATTTCTTCAGAGAAACCAGAAAAGACTGTGAAGCAGGAGGAAGCTCCTCCGTCGTCTTCATCAGTGTGAACAGAAACGTCCGCAGCCCGAAGAAAAAACACAAGCTGCTGTCGTGAAGCCAAAACCTAAAGACAACCCAGAAGAGGTCCAGGAGGTGTGGATTCTGTTACATGAAAGTATTGAATGTGCTAGGACTTGGTGATATGAAATAAATCATACATCTCAAATATTGTTTAGCAAATTCCTCTATCTATGTTGTGACAATAGTGTAGATTGACTATTGGTGCTTTTGCTAAATATTTCAACATTGCGAGTTTAATAAATAATCATTAGCAACATGGAATTAATAATTAAGTGGCTAAAAGCAAATAAATAGAAGAGCGAGAGCAGTCCTGAAAGCGCAATATTACGATATCCCTAATCATCACATCTAGTATCATAACACGATATATTTGCTCAAAACGTTAGATGGAAACGGAGACAAGAACAAGTCTCCTTTTGAATTGAATGTACTGTAAAAATATTGACGTTTTTTATATTAAGAAGTATTCATTCACTTGGTTCACCAAAGTAATTATGCCTATAAATATATTTAAATTAAAGTCTTCCTCTTCCTCTTAGCAAAACCAAGCGAGTCGAGGAATCTGACAGCGAAGAAGATAAAATGGACAAGAAAAAGAGACGCAGGATTAAGAAGCCTGTGTCAGACAGCAGCGATGAAGATGGTAAGAGCTTTACTTTCACTTTAAGTCATTCTTAGGAAATTCAGTTTTGTAAATCATTTAAGTTAAAAGGCCTCGATATAAATGGCAAATGACTGGGAAAGTTGACTACAGGAAGGAATACATTCCCCTTTAATGTTTATTTAATTGAATTTCAAAAGCCCTTTAGTAGAACTTAACTAACTCTGTTCACCTCTTCAGTGATTCCAGATTCTCCGCAGCAGATGGAAACAAGAGAACCGTCGCCGAGTCCTAAGAAGGAGATCAAGGCTGTTTCACATTCACATGTAAGAGTTCAATATTGTAGTGTTGACGTAATTACTGTAACACACAAATATAGGTAATAGAAATCCATTTATTCCACTAATAGTCTCTCGATTGAATGTTCCCTATGTATATGGATGTATAATAAGAACTGGATACAGCGTGGGAGGCGGGGTCTCGTTCTTTCCTATGAGAGCTGCTCATTGGCGCATGAGGACAAAATGGCCCAACTTTTGAGAGAGCTGAAACGTCACAGATTACCCGTCATGCCTGGCTGTCAGAGCAGAAGTAACCCGTATGTGCGCTCATAGAGCATGCGCAGTTGAGTTGCCCTCTTAAGCCCCGCCCCCGAGCTCCCACTCTGATGCGCGTTCATAATGCCAAGGAAAATAACTCGGAATAACGCTATTAGCACATTTTACAACTTGAGGACCGAATGTTTTTAATAAGGGCTATACAAACGTTCATACTGGGTAGTTTATTTGGTTAAAAAAAAATATCCAACGATTTACAGACGTCTCATTCCCGATGTTAGTCAATGGGAAAAAGTGTTTCCGGGCCCAGCAACCGATACGGAAGTGTAGTACTGCCGTTTGGCCACAACGAATATTTTCCTCAGAGTCCGGCGCACTTCCTGGGGGCTTGTGTATATCACACTGAATATATATAACAATTACGTGTTTTCTTTTATTGCTACAGCAGCGAGACGCTGAGATGAAGACGAGGAAGATACTGACGAGTCCTGAAATCTTGTACCTTTTAGATGACGAAGGATGCATGGGTATGAAAACAAGTTATACTTCATGTTATTTTAATTTCACCAAAAACAAGACAACATTGTACAGAATTCGTATTTTTAAAAGGTCTCTCTAGATCATTTTCATAAGATACCAGTATAACAATACATTGTCATAACGAAATTGTAATAGAATTATCGATTTATCTCAGACAAAAAAATAAAAAATCTTTTAAGTTGTTGTTGATATTATGTAAGAGAGATGTTTATTTAATTATCAAATAATCTGCCAAATATCTTTTTTTTTATTGAACTGTCTCTATAAAATGTAAGACAAGTTGTAACCCTAGCAACCCCCACTTGATGTCTTAAACATGCTTACTTTATCTGACCAAAAACTCAATTATATTTGGTTTATTATTATTATTGAGTTACTGAATAAAAGCTCATAGTTACATTTGAGAAAGTATAACTTTTTAAGGAGCAAAATAATTTCTTAAACTATTACTCAATTTTCAAAACAGTTAATTTATAGAGAATAAATCAAGTTTTTCAGCTCTGATTTAATTTTTTTGTGTCCTTATAATCTAGATAAGTGTGTATAATGGGATCTGATAAAAACATGTTGATATAATGCAGTTTAATTAAGCACCACCTATAAACACATTAAGCCTAAATTCCCTCTGATTCTATCTTTCCCCCACAGTGACAGAGAAGGGCTATGAGAGTGAGTCGTACTCTGAAACAGAAGACGACTTCCAGGCCGCGAAACCAGCCCCGAAACATCCCGTTCCCGCAAAACTACCTGCGAGCAAACCGGACGAGAAGAAGAGCCAGAAGAAAAATAACGCAAATGCAAATAAGGATCTAAACAAGCTTCAATTATGGGATTTTTCCAGAAGAAATGATGAGAGCAACGACAGACCCTTTTTATCGGCACTGAGGAACAACAAGCACTGCTGCAGACTTTCTGTGATGAGGTTTTGGTGACTTGAAATACATGGACATATACAAATCAGTATGACGGCTGTTATCCTTTTCACCTTACCATTACCTGCTTTTACTACATGACCTACTAAATAAACAATAAATACTGAAACTTAATGTGTTTTTTCCTTTGAAGAGAACAGATTGTGCTCAATTTCAGGTTCATATTTGTATTTTGTGATTCTTTCTTCTTGTTTCTCCAACACATTGTACTTGATAGGCTAAGGGGTGGGGCATCTTTAAGCGGTTGACCAATCACAACAGAGCCAGCCAGTTAGCCAATCAGAGCAGACTGGGCTCTGGTTTCAGACAGAGGGTGAAAGAGCTGCTGCAGCACAGGCAGTAAATAAAGAGCTTTTTGAACATTAAGCATGGAGACATGTCCCAGTAGAGGCACTGCATACTGATATGAACCTGAAATGAGCATATAGGGCCCCTTTAAAGGGGACCTATCATGCAAAATGCACTTTTGTACGTCTTTTATACATGAATATGTGTCCCCGGTGTTCCAGGGAACTCACCAAGTGTCAGAAAACACAACCCTCTCTATTTTCCTCCATACCCAAATCTCTAAAAAAGGGGCTGCAACGGATCTGAGATAAAAACTGATCCAGATTTGAACACTCCTGACGTCAGGACAGTGGCGCTACGGCTATTGGGCCAACTCCACCAATCAGGAGGAGACAGCCACGGCCATTGCCGTTCGAAAGCGCTGGAGACGCTGTAGTACATATGCCAGGCCAGTAGGTGGTGCTGTTCTCACAGAATCAGCCCTTGCTAAAACGGAGCTAAAAAAGTGCAAATTGAGCGAAATGAGGCATGGCTACAATGCATGATCTGTTTGGTATTTTGAAAAAAAAAAAGTATAAATATGCCTTATATAGGTATGGTCCTACTATATTATTCAAATATAGCATGATAGGTCCACTTTAAGTAAAGTAACTTGAGCAAATGTACATAACGCAGCGTCCACACGGCGGCGTGCGTTGAAGCTTGCCGGTGGGCGTGTCTGAAACTCGACCAACAACCAATCACATGAATCTCCCGCCCCGGACACAGAAGCACGCAGTTTGATTGGCTAGAGCTTGTACTGGCATATGATTTGATTGGCTGACGCTTCCGTCGAAGCTTCAAAAGTTGAACATTGAACAACTTTTGAAGCGAGCAACGCGACGGAACCACAATGCAGTTCGGCAAAGCGTGACGTCAACGCACGCTGCCGTGTGGAAGGGGCCGTAACACCCCTGAAATATATATTTACACAAGTCAAGAATGGCTTTATGTGAAAATGAAATGCTTTTTTTCTCAAATGTTTGCACAAATTAGAAAGTTAGGGTGGGTTGGACAGTATCCGATAAATATGTTGTTTACTATTATTAATTAACACCTTGCATGCTTTTTTCCTTCCAAAGCAAAGCAGAATGTGTTCATAAAGGTACAAAACCAGCTCAAATTACAGAAAAGTCCTCCAGTTTTTTCTACCAAATGTCTAGATGACACGCAGTAGACAATGTGGTCTTTGGGGACTTGTTGCTCCAGGACAACCACACAGACTTCCCAGTGAGCTCACACAGAAGCACCACACCCTCTCTCCCAGTAGAACTGGTATTTGGATTAGCTAAGCACTCCAACGTGAAAAAAAGATATCCCTCCCTCTGCTGTTTCAGGGAGTGGTCAGAATATGTGTTCAGCCATAGTGGTTTGTCGTGGCTTTTGCTCCATTATGGCATCTGTTGAATGAGGTCAGACATGATGCATTTTTATTTTAAGAGGAGGTGTCACAGCTGCGCCTCCCTCTCTCAAAGACAGCTGAGTCACAGGCTACAGTACGTTCCTCTTTTGGGGATAACAATAGCACCAGTGTTCATGTTAATTCCTTTACATTTTCAACATTTCAACTAGCTTATATAACATGTCTTCCACTTTGTGTCTTTTGTTATTATGGCTGCACTCGCATATTTCCCTATAGTTCATTATAACATTTTGACTTTCTGCAAAACAGTCGGATCTTGATGGGAAGTTAGATTTATTGGTTTTAAAGCATAAAACCATGTACAAAGCTTTTCGCTTCATAGATTGATGAACCTGCAAATGGGTCTATTGGGTTATATAGGTTAAAAGGCATGACAAATTATTACAAGCACATTTCCCATATTTAATTCCTGAATTGAGCTTATTTGTTAGATGATTTGTTACTCTTGGGGTTGTCAGTGAAACCAACAATCAAATATTGCTTTATGGCATTATTGAACTACCAACAGTGTGTACAAAAGTTAAAATAGGTTTATGCTGTATTTAACAGTGGTGGAATGTAATAGGTACATTTACAAAAATTCTGTTAGTAATTATATTATTATTATATTATTTGTAATTCTGCAATGTTGACGTACTTGTACTATACGGTGTATTTCAAATGGAACGCTACTTTTGGTACATTAAGTATATTTTGAGGCCAATACTTATATACTTTTAATCAGTAAGATTTTGAAATAATTACTTTTACTTGTAACAGAGTATTTTTATAATTGAGTATTTCTACTTTTACTTAGGCCTAAGTAAAATATCTGAGTACTTCTTCCACCACTGATATGCAATGGAATCTTAAGTAAGAGGTAAACATGACAGACCAAAATATAGTAAACTCTACATGTTATGCTACTTTGTCATTTGCTAGTGCCTTCATCATTTTAATTGTTAATTTCCATAAATCATTTCCCCACAGAATTTGACAACCACAGCAGCGTGGTGGGGAGGGAGCGGGGTGACGTCACTGTGATCCACATCCACAGGGCGGCAGCAGGAGGGGCGAGGCGCTGATCCACCGTGTCATGGCTTCCTAACAGGAGGGGGAAGCGATTCAGAGGAAAACAAGGATTTTTGTTCAACACCGGAGCACTTTATCGCTCTTTTCAGAACCTAAATATTGGGACAGAGGGGTTCGGCCTCCCTTTTTTTTGACTCCCCTCATCCCTAACGGCCGCCCCTGGGATCCAGGACCCTCTTTAATTGTATCAGTGAATTTCCACTCGGTAAACCGTGGAAGATGGCCGACCCGGCGGAGTGCACCATCAAAGTGATGTGCCGCTTTAGGGCCCCTGAACAGCTCCGAGGTGGTCAGAGGAGACAAGTACATTCCCAAGTTTCAAGGGGAAGACAACGTTATCATCTCGGTGAGTTGTGTAATTGAAGGATTGGAGCTATTTGACAGACAGAGCCCTCGGGCACAGTCAGCCGTAATAACGCCATTTTTGATTGTCTTGTAGCTACGGTAGTTAGCACCTTAGCTTGATAGCTAACGTTAGCTGACCTGTTCACCGTTGTTCGCCGCTGGCCCTCAGCTGAGGCCAACAAGTCAGTCACTCCTAAACTCGTTGATAATTCGAGTCTCCAGCTCATGGATAGTCTGCATCAGCATTCAATGAAACATTTCAATGAGCAACGTCCAGTGGCTGTTGGTGTTTAAATGTCACTTTATTCAGTTGCCCTGTCACGGCTAGCGAGCTGTCATTCAACAAAGCCACTCACACAGGGTGAAATGTCGCCAGCAAACAAACCCTTCCGGCTATACTAACTGCACTATTATCACGCAATTCATTGATAAGTAGCCTTTCATATGTGACCATGAAGCTATTAATTATGAACGGTTTGCGTCAGCATAAAGACTAAGCCAGCTTTGATTTAGTAGTGGGCTAACAGCCTGTTCGCTAACAGTCTAGGCCAGCTGGTAGTTGACAGATTAGCCGGCCTTGGCTAGCTGGCTAGTTTTTAATACTGTTGCTTAATTATAGCTAACATTAGCTAGCTGACCAGCTGGCTACATAAACAACTCTTTTGTGTAGAACACCTTGAACTATTCTGTTATTGATTATAACAATGGTCAAATTGGTAGCAGCCTCCAAATAATGTCATTGGCAGTGGAAAAGTCAATTGAAATGCAGGCGTGTTGTGTTCCGTTAGCCTCAAGTGACTAACACGTTATAGTTAATAACCTAACAAGTTACACATTCAAACTTAGTAACTGTGCGTAACTTAGTAAAGAGTAAATACTATATCTGTTAACCCTTTTTAATAAGAACATTTAGTTTGGGATCACACACAAGTGTTTTTTTCATTAGTCTAATTAGCCCTCTAGTCATACAGAACCAGCACTTGATAAGGATATTGACATGGGCACAATCTCCCCTCAGCAGAAGGAAATGCCTTTAATGATTCAGTGCCATGTTACCCCCCACTTACTACTGAATCAACCAGGAAATTGACCTGAGGGTCAGTTTGCAAATGATGTGCACTTGATGCTTTGTCATCATTAGCCTATACATTATGTCTTAAAAGGGCAATATTTGCACAACCTGTGTTCATGCCATTGCTTGCATGTAGTCTATTGTGTGGCACCAAAAGAAAAAGGTGGGTCTTTTGACATGCCTTATGACTGTAGTAATTAAGAAGCATAAAAGCCAGGCTGATATCTCAAGTTTGGTACATGCTTATACATCTAAAAGCCTACAGCGTATAATTTGAAAAGAATCTTGGTTAAACATTATGTATCCTTAGCGCCATATTATCGTTGTGTTTTGGACTTGTGTCTTTCTTACCTGTGCTTAAAACTCGTTTACAAGGCAATAGAAACTGATCTTGAATTGCATTCATAAAGTTGCAAGTTTCAGCTGAGCCCTTTGGAGTTTAAAAAACTGTTCATTTAGGTGGAACGTTTTAGAATAAAACGGTACTATTCCTTTTCTGTCATGCAAAAAAGAAAGGACTGTGGAAGATGTGGTGACTTCTTGAATAGTTTTACTGACACTGGACTTAAGGCCTTAACTAAAGCATGTGTACTGTCATGCCCCTCACGCGTGATGTGGCCAGCCCATTTCAGAGTGCCAGCCATAGTGGCAAATACCAGTTCACATTGTGAAGGACGCACGTGTTGCAGAGCCTTGTATCCTCTGCTAGGGCATCTGCTTGGAGAACTACAACACTTCCAGTGCCCATAAGCAGCAGCACAGGCCTACTGGGTAATCCCCTTGTGTTTCTCTCTTGGTAACCAGCTGTTTGACCAATCAGAGTAGGCAGTTGGGCCGTGTGCTGGCGATTTCTCCGTGTGGGGAGGGTAATTATTGTGATCGTGTATTTTGTTTTGCAGATGCTCTTATCCAGGGTGACTGACACACTTAGCTTATATTTGTATCCGCTTTGAAACAAATTAGGGCGTGGACCCTGTGTTGGTGCTCAGCCAGAGGAAAAACTGACCACACGTTGTAAAGACGTCTTAACAAGCAGCTTCACCATTGCAGGCCTTGGCTTTGGTTCTCACAGATATTGATAAAGTATGCCCTAGAGCAGAGATGTTTGTTCTCCAAAGGAAATTATTAGCAGTATGCTCTTACTCAGCTGGTGGCTCGCTTAAAAGTCCTGCCAGCCTTTTGCCCGGAAAGGGAGGCAGACAAAGTTTCCAGATGAGGTGGTAAGGGTGGCTCGGTTTGCCAGTGTAGTGTGCACTAGGTGAATTATTAATGTATCCATTACTTCCGTGTCAAGTTTTGCACACGCAAGATCAGTTTATTCCCTCGTGATTTGCTGTCACATTATTTGGCATACAGAAGCCTTTTGATGGCCTAAGAACACAGATCGGTTACTTTTAGTGCAAAGGTGGAGTTGCGTGAGGGCTAAAAAGGATTAGAGAGAAAAGGAAAAGTGCTCCTAACGCATTTCAAAAGGTAAATAACAGAAAGAACTGGGCACCTCTTTTATTCCTCCAGACTCTACAAGGAAATAAGGCTCCCAACAAACCCCCATTTGATAGCCTAGCACTTGTGCTTTGGATGTGACCGTCTGTCAGGAGGATTATAAACCCGGAGTTCAATTCAAATTTAGGACATCTCAGCTGTTGCAGTTTTACACATTATAGTACTGGTAAAGGTGCCTATAGCTTGTGTGCCAGACAGTGACATGCTTGTGGTTTAACCTTGAGTTATGAATGTGTTGTCCTAAAACAAGTTAGCTCTAATCAGCGGCATCACCAGGCGTTTGTCGACATTCTCAGCCTACTCCTGCTGTTATTGGCTTTCAATGGTTACTTTTGTATTTTTTAACCTCGACCTGCTTTCCCCAAGATTTAAAGTGACTTATGGGGAAAACAATTTAAAAAATGTGTCCAGTTTCCATGTCCATGAAGGAGAACGCTACAAGCCGCTCACTGGCTGCTATGTAATCCTGTCGGGATTGCAACGTTTTTGTCAGTGAAAGGCTCAGATTGTTAGAAAAGTTTCTGACAACATTTTTGGAAAAGAAACCTACGGGGATGAAACTTATTATCTTCACCTTTTGCTTGATCCAACCAGTTTGTTATTGTGTCCAACCAAGTCTTGCTCTAAGGGAAGAGAAGCTACATATTGCCTCCATTAGTTCTCAAGACGCAAAATAACTTAGTCTGCTACTTAGAAAACATCAAAGTTACCATTTTAAATATTGAATTAATTACTGGTCTACTGCTTCTAAGTCATGTAATTGTTGGAACCTAGGGTATCAAATGCATATGGTGCTGTTCTCTTAACCCCACCCACCATGCTGCAGACGAGATGAGTCAACCGGGGACTTCAAACGTCTAAAGACAGCGTGCCATCTCAGTGGAACCTCAGATCTGCTTGTAGCATCAGTTTTATTACCCTGCGGTTGCCTTCTTGAATCCAGCTATCGATTGCCATCTCCCTTGAGTTGTGCTTTGAACTGTTGACTAGCCCACAGGATATCACAACCTGTGTGGTTGTTTGAAGTATGCTCGCTTTTAAGCTCAGAGTTTTCTTCATTAAAAATGCCGTGGCGAGTTTGGAGAGGAGTTCAAATGGGACAGGAGAAGTTGTATGAGGACAGATAACTTTCAAAGGTCAACTAGCATGCAGCCGGCAAATTCATCAGATTGTGACAGTTTGGGAGCGTCCTCATGGGAAGAGTGACCAGCACTCAGTTTGGATCTGGCAGGAGATCTTTGCTTCATGTCATCTCTCCTATTGCCCCGTGTTCACCTTTCTTTTGTTTCTATTAGAAAAACATGTCAGACAAAGATACTTATCAGGGGAACGAGAGCTGGGCAAAATAAGCATATATTGTATACTGTCAAAACGAATGGACGAATAGACTATTTATTCATTGAATTAGGGGTAAACATGCTCTGCTTTGATATTATTTGTATGTATTGTGATAGAAGGGTTTGCCATATTCCCCAGCCTCCTGTCAAGGTAACATGTTTTCAAAGTATACTTCAATTAGGGGGAAAACATGTGAAGGGTCCGTAGGGGCTGCATGCATATGGCTTTTCTTATTTGTAATGCCATTAAACAATCAAAACACTTGCTGTTGTCCAAAAGATTTTTGGCCAGATCGGACGCTTGGTGTCAAAAAAATGAATCGATGTTGTGATGTCAGTTGGTTAAAGAAAGTAGCGTACGCACATCTGTTTAGAAAACATGTTACATTTTTAGTCTCGTGAGGCTTCACAGACTGAGTTGTTGTTTTGCTTCTCACTCTTCTTCTCTTCATTCCAGAGCAAACCGTACATGTTCGACAGAGTGTTTCAGTCGAATACGACACAGGAACAAGTGTACAACGCCTGCGCCCAGAAGATTGTAAAAGGTAAGGTCTCTCTTTTGCTTTTATTAGAAGGTTTGTTATTGAGAGGCATGCACACAGCTAATAATAGCAATCAGGCCAGGCTTCTTCTTTTTTTTTTTATCTTGACATGAACACAAATCTGTTTGGTGTCTTGTAGATGTTTTGGAGGGATACAATGGAACGATTTTTGCATACGGGCAGACATCATCTGGAAAAACTCACACCATGGAGGTAACAAGGACTTCTGATTACCTTTTTAATGTTTGAATGCATCTTGTGATATAATGGAAAGCTTCACTTCTCATCATTACATGAAATGCTCTCTGTTTGCAGGGGAACCTCCATGACACAGATGGAATGGGCATCATCCCCGGATAGTTCAAGATATCTTCAACTACATCTATTCCATGGATGAAAACTTGGAATTTCATATCAAAGTAAGTAGTTAGACGGATTAAAAGTGACATTTGTAACCCACTTTAGATAATCAGCTATTACTTCTGACTAACATGATTAGTTGTAACAAGCTACATACTTCCTGTTTTGCAGTTTGCTATTACGAAGCATTTTTCTGTAGGAGTGACTTGTTACTTGGTGTTGCTGTATCATATTGTCTGACTCATTATCAAAAGACATTGACACATTTATTTCTATGCCTTTGGGGTTTTCCCTTATTCTTATTAATTAAGAAGTAATGGCATCTTTGTCTGAACAACACCTGTTTATTTCCATGCTGTTGTTGTTTCATTATCTTCAGTTAAAGGTGGGGTAGGTAATTCACTTCAGAAACACTTGTTATATTCAGGGGTGCACATAACAGGTACGCATGCGCGGCAACAATCTGAAATGCGTACCGTCACTTGTGTCACAAAGCGCATTTGCGTACCGACTTACTTGTGAAACTTTTCCAGAAGGCGGTTAGATCACCGGACGACAGTCAGTCTCCGTGTGCACAGACAGGGCTGCTGTTAACTAGGGATGGGAACGATTAATCGAATATTCGAAATTATTCAGGTATTCGAATACGAGTTATGAATATTATATTAATTTTTTTTCTTTCTTTTTTTGGGAGGGATGCCTAAGTTGATTACATATTATCAAATTGAACAATTCAATGTATACGACAGTGCCATAGCTAAATGTGTTAGGTGACGTCTAAAGGTGTGTTTTGCCTCCGCTCACCGGTCACCGGTTCTTACCTACCCTACCTTTAACATCACAACCCCCTTGTTTGTATTCTGTTGTGTCAGCTGGATCGCCAAATAATGAGGCTCTTTCTCTTGTCAACAGGTTTCATATTTTGAAATTTACCTAGACAAGATCCGGGACCTGTTGGACGGTAAGTGACTCTAATAAACATTATACAGGTATACATGGGCAGTGGTAAGCCCCTCAGAATGAATGTTGCCGAGTGAATAACCTAATTTCTTTCTCCTCATCTACAGTTTCAAAGACCATTTGTCAGTCCATGAAGACAAAAACAAAGTACCGTATGTCAAGGTGAGACCGAACTCATGTCAAATATCCAGAAAAACGTGTTTGTTTGGCCGATCATCTCACCTCATACTCTGCTTTCCTTTAAAGGGCTGCACTGAGAGATTTGTCTGCAGCCCAGAGGAAGTCATGGAAACAATTGATGAAGGCAAATCGAACAGACATGTAGCAGTCACAAGTAAGACCCCATCATATTCTCTGAATAGTCTGCAGGTTTTTTTTGCAATTTTGATGCTGATGCATGGTAATCATTTGTCCCGTAGACATGAACGAGCACAGCTCCAGGAGTCACAGCATCTTCCAGATAAACGTCAAACAGGAGAACACTCAGACGGAGCACAAGCTCAGCGGCAAACTCTACCTGGTGGATCTGGCTGGGAGTGAAAAGGTAATGCTACACAAAGTCAGACAATTGTAAAACAAGATGATCCCTGTTTCTCAAAGTCTTTAGTTCTGTTAAATATGATATGAAAAGCAGGAAAAATTCATATTTTAGAAGCTGAAAAAAGCATTTTCTGGCATTTTTGCCCAAAAATGACTTAACGAATAATAGATTATAAAAAATGTGGCAATGATTTCTCTATCAAGTGACTGATCATTTCGTCTCTGGACACAAAATAGTGTAAACTCTTGCCATTGTGGATCAGGTAAACCTACACCACTGACTGTGTTCGGTAATCTGCATTTTTGTTTGACCCCATTTTCCGCCTGAACAGAAAACAGCATGGGACCTTGTTGACGTTGTTGTTTGTGTGATGTTCAGGTCAGTAAAACCGGAGCCGAGGGAGCTCTGCTGGACGAAGCTAAGAACATCAACAAGTCTCTGTCGTCTCTGGGAAACGTCATCTCTGCCCTCGCTGAAGGAACGGTCAGTGACACTGCTTTATTTGTTAACGTAGCATACAGAAGGGAAGCTTTTCACCATCTGCACATCCCTGAGCTAGGTGTCTTTCATTCCTCTCACTGTGGAAGTACTATTCTCCACCATCTACAGGTCCTTTGTGTCTCAAAAGTCACTTTAGGAGATAGAGGCTTTCCTTCGAGCCAATGTTTTTGTTTCGAGGCTTCATAGTGATTTCACGCTCTTCACTTTAATCAACAATGTGTTTGTTCTCGGGGCCCGCCCCCCCGCTCTGTAAACAACCTGAGGGCGGCAGCCGCAGATATATTTATGGTGAGGTGAAACAAATGAGCTACTGTGCACAGAGATGTCTCACTCCTGACTGAACAGCTGTTTCTATCACTTCTCCTATAATATTTCAAGTTAGCATTTAACTACATATTACAAGATTTTGCATCATCGTTGAACCAAGCGACAGGATCTTCCTTGGTTGAAAAAATACTTGTTTTTAAAGGTTTTCCTCCATGGTTTATTTTGACCTGCAGGTTTTACAAATTGCAAACGTTAAGTATTCGTTACTTCTTTGATGAAAAGCTTTGACACAAGGACACTTTCTGTGTGTGTGGCTGCCGCTGGTCGCATGTCATAAAACAGTCATGCGCACATTAAAGGGGAGCTGTCATGCAAAATGCCCTTTTTTATGTCTTTTATACATAAATATGTCCCCCCCGTGCGTCGGGGAACTCACGCAGCGTCAGAAAATAAAACCCTTCTCTTTTCCTCCTCCGTACCCAATCTCTCAAAACGGGGGGTACAACGAGCGGATACAGATTTGCTGCCGATATGACGTAATTTCGGATGGTGGACCCACAGAGAGTTGCTATAGAAACAATGCCTGACGTGTTTGGACGTAATCTCGTCTTGTTGTTTACATTAGCAAGCCTCGCTAACACTCAGAGCTAACCTGTACTGGAGAGCAATGTGTTTTTAAAAAGCAGGAATAAAAAAAGGAACTGACCTTGTGATAAACCCGCAAGAAGAAAAGCATTTGAGCTCCATACTGTTTCAGAATAATCTTTGATGTGTTTTAGAACAGGATGGCGTTTTATCACAGCAGAATTTAACTTTATCTCCGTAGAATTCTGATCAGGCATTTGCTTTTTTTTCAAGCTAAGGACCCAAAATCCGCGTTTCTCTAACAGGTCTGCAAAAGAGAGATACGAGGGGTGTCTAAAATGCATGATCTGTTTGTATTTTGAGAAAAACACATCATAGACATGTTGTTTATATGTTTTTATATATCTGAGATAATGTATGCCTAAAATAGCCATGATAGTGCACTTTAAATAATTAACTAACAATTGAAAAAATAGGCTAAGCAACTAGTTGCTTTCTCCAGTTTCCAGTCGATTTGTGCATGTCTACATCTAACTGCAATAATAGTTTTACTGAACTCATGAGGAGTGTTCCTGAAGCCATCACATCCTGTTTGCTCAGTGCTGCTGAAATCAACAGGCTTCTCCTTCAGTTAAAAACTGCAGTAGCAATCGTTTTAGTGTTTTACCCAAACAAAGAGAATACAATACGTATGTTTTGTTTTATTCCTCTGTCACTCTGAGGTTGTCATATCGGGTTTTATTGTCAAACATCCATATTCAAAGATAGCCAGTGAGACGAGGCATCCTGAAAGTATATCTCGGTCCACCTCGATGATCCAATATCTTGGATCATCTTGGATGTTTCATTACAGTCCGTTAATATTTGCTCTGCTCATCATGTATATGCATTTTTCATGTTTACCAGGCCTACATCCCCTACCGAGACAGTAAGATGACCCGTATCTGCAGGACTCGCTGGGGGGTAACTGTCGAACCACCATCGTCATCTGCTGCTCGCCTTCCTCCTATAACGAGAGCGAAAGCAAATCCACCCTCATGTTCGGACAAAGGTTGGTAGGCCTGTGGAACAAAAAAACACAGTGCTCGGTCATTTCTTCAGTGTGAAATATATCAATCCATTTAAATTGAGATACAGAGTTTTCTATTGAAGGTGTAGAAAAGTTATAGAAAGCCATTTAAGGAGAAGTAATTGTCATTATACAGCAAAGGGTTGCACAACCAAATGCAGCTGTAGCTTAGTCCATCATACATACAAACATGTTCCTAAAGTTCATGTTTTCACAGTGGGTCCAGTGATATTGCATTTCAATATCTCATTTTGAAGGTGCATTAAATGTCCTTATTCGAGTGTCTTTTAGTGAAATAAACCTATTTTCTTTCTACATCCAGAGCAAAGACCATCAAGAACACTGTCACTGTAAACGTGGAGCTGACAGCCGAGCAGTGGAAGCAGAAATATGAGAGGGAGAAGGTGAAGAACACGACTCTGAGGAGCACCGTCACCTGGCTGGAGAACGAGCTCAACCGCTGGAGGAATGGTGAGGAAGTTCCCTCCGTCTTTCGGCATGGTTTCATCCAGGCCTCTCCACAGATTCCTCAGAAACAATGCTGTACAACTTCTCACGTTCGATCTAGATCCTTTTGCCATTGTTGTTCTGTGGGTTGCAGATGTTGTTGGTCCAGTTCAGGTTGATAAAGGATTTGTTCCTAGCCTTCTACTCTAAGAAACAAATCAGTACACTTCTTTGTAAGACCTAAATGTTATTGTGTGGCCACATCATTTAAAGGGCTGCTTTTGGTCTACAGTGCATAAAGGACAACTTACACTATGTGCCGATTTGATAGTAAAAATTAAGCTTTTAACGCAATGATATTTAACCATACTTGTTCTCATCATTTCAGGTGAAAGTGTGCCAGTGGATGAGCAGTTTGACAAGGAGAAGGCCAACGCCGAGGTGAAGGCTCTGGACAACATAATCACAGAGAAGGAGGTGTCCACGCCCAACGTGCCGGGTGTCCGCCTCACCGACGTGGATAAGGGCAAGTGTGGGGGCTGAGGTGGCCAAGCTCTACAAACAGCTGACGATAAGGTGAGTGGACAGCATGTTGGTACCGGAGGTGAATGAATGTGGGTTTGTAGACGTAGAACATAATGTTTACATACAATATGCTAATGTCTTTGTGTCTGTGCTCGCTACAGGACGAGGAGATCAACCAGCAGAGCCAGCTGGCGGAGAAGTTGAAGCAGCAGATGCTGGACCAGGATGAGGTGAGTTCTGCAGCTCAGCAGGTGCAGAGGGAACTCCTGATCTTTAAAGTTTGAATTGAAACAAGGAACTTTCACAGCTGTAGAGTTATATTTATATTTTTCTCCAGTCCTGTTGTTTTAAGTAGGGCTAAAACCTGTTTTCTTTATTTTAAAGAAAGTAGTAAAACCATTTGTAAAGATCTTTTAGGCCAGTCTTTATTATAGAGATTTTATTATAGAGTGTATGACCGGACAACCACAGTCCGGATTCAAACCTGCATTCGCTGTAGTGCGGACTTTTAGTTGCAGACTTAATAGCCGCTTTCACACCATGTACTTTGCCGCACTTAGTTCCCAGCACTTAGTTCTAAAGAGCCGATCACGTTCACACTGAGTTCCCTGGGGGAAGATTAGTCAAATGAAGCCGCTGACGTCACTTCTTCTTCTTCTGCTTTGGGTTTACTGGCAGGCCGCAAACAACTTCACGGCGTATACTGCCACCCGGAGTCCCCGGCCGGAAGTCCCCGGAGTTGGGGACTGGCTTCAGTAGAAGCTGCTGGGACTCCCAGCAGCTTCTACTGAAGCCTTCAGAGTAAATCGCCAGAACGACCGACACCTCCTCATCTCCCACCGCTCCATGTTTTCTTTTGTGTTGCCATAAGTTAGTCTCTCTCCGTTGGTGCGCGGGATAATGCTAATGCTAATAATGCTAATGCCAGCAAATACAATGGCGGCTTCACAAAAACTTTTGCGAGTTTTACGGGCCGTGTTTGAAATTCACCCAGCCAATCAGAAATTGGAACTTTTTTTCTCCCCAGGAAAGTACCACCTCTCTGGCAGGCACTAAAAAGGGGGGGAAAGTTCTCATGAACTAAGTTCTCTTTTTGGTGTGAACGCAAAATTCCAGGAACTATCGGAACTAAACGGGAAAAGTACTCCGGTGTGAAAATGCCTAATGTGTTGCTTACATCATCATTTCACTACTACAATACAGAACTGTAATAAAATCCTTGTCATTTTGAAAAAACATCTGAAAGAATCTAAATAAAAATGCAAACAAAGCCCAGCAAAGACTAAATCTTGAGGATTTAATAACTTGTCAAAATAAAAATGCTAACTCATAAATAATGTAACAAACACAGAATAATTCCAGCAGACCTAATGCATTTGAAAACAAGAAACAAAACTCCACTTCTCTCTCCTGTTTGCAGCTTCTAGGCTCCTCCCGCCGAGATCACGAGAACCTCCAGGCGGAGCTGAACCGTCTGCAGGCGGAGAACGAGGCGTCGAAGGACGAGGTGAAGGAGGTGCTGCAGGCGCTGGAGGAGCTGGCCGTCAACTACGACCAGAAGAGTCAGGAGGTGGAGGACAGGACCAAGGAGTTTGAGGCCATCAGCGAGGAGCTCAGCCAGAAATCGGTGAGCTGGGGACAGATATCAACATGCCTAAAGTCACGGACTCCTTTGCTATGTTAATATTCAACACTTGACGCATGACGCAGTATCATCATGAGCCTTGGATTCATTATGGTATGTTTATTTAGGAGGGAAATTAATTTACATCTCAAATAAGGCTACAAGTTAGGATTGACCGAGGACAGGGAAAAACTGCACTGCTCTCTGCTCACACAATGTTTTCTTTTTGTATTGCTCTTTTCTTCCCCATTGAAAACATCAGAACATACTGAGTAGGGATGGGTATCGTTAAGGTTTTAACGGTACTACTACTTTTATCGACCCGGTCCTTTAACGGTACTCTTATCGGTTCTTTTGGAGAAAAAAAAAAAGTAAACTAACTAAACAAATTGTGAACAAAATGAACATTGCTTTTTATTTAAATTAAATACATAATATTTCACATCAAAAGAAACAACAATGTTTTAACAAATCGTATTAAATAATCTGAACTGTAAACAGAATAGCTGAAACTTTAACAAAATAAATAACTCAGTTACCTCTAATCATTAACCCGTGTTTGTATCATTGAGTTAACTCCGTGTGTTGCTGCGAGCATACATAACACCTGACCCTAAACCCAAATTGCTCGTGTTACCGCATTGTCCACATTGAGACGGGTGAAGTTTAACCAAAGTGTGTGTGTGTGTGTGTGGTGTGTGTGTGTGTGGTGTGTGTGTGTGTGTGTGTGTGTGTGTGTGTGTGTGTGTGTGTTGTGTGTGTGTGTGTGTGTGTGTGGTGTGTGTGTGTGTGTGTGTTGTGTGTGTGTGTGTGTGTGTGTGTGTGTGTGTGTGTGTGTGTGTGTGGTGTGTGTGTGTGTGTGTGTGTGGTGTGTGTGTGTGTGTGTGTTGTGTGTGTGTGTGTGTGTTGTGTGTGTGTGTGTGTGTGTGTGTGTGTGTGTGTGTGTGTGTGTGTGTGTGGTGTGTGTGTGTGTGTGTGTGTTGTGTGTGTGTGTGTGTGTGTGTGTGTGTGTGTGTGTGTGTGTGTGATGTGTGTGTGTGTGTGTGTGGTGTGTGTGTGTGTGTGTGTGTGTGTGTGTGTGTGTGTGTGTGTGTGTGTGTGTGTGTGTGTGTGTGTGTGTGTGTGTCACAGACGGGGGAGAGAGAGAGAGATCTCTCGTCTGGATTGGAAAGATCGAAAATACTAAACATAATCATAGACGCTTTTTGCATATTAGAAACGGAGCTGGCGAAACTAAAACTGCAATATAATGTTTATGTAGCAATAATACATATGACATATATTTTTTACATGTCTCCAGTACCGATAAAAAGACCGATAACGTCGGAGCTTAACGGTACCACGGTCTTTAATAATTCAGCCCCGGGGCCCCTTTAATACCGGGGCTCGGTACCCATCCCTAATACTGAGATAATGAATGAATCCTCCCTCTCTCCCTGCAGTCCGTCCTGTCGTCTCTGGACTCTGAGCTGCAGAAGCTGAAGGAGATGTCCAACCACCAGAAGAAGAGGGTGACTGAGATGATGTCCTCACTGCTCAAAGACCTCGCCGAGATTGGCATCGCCGTGGGCAGCAATGACATCAAGGTACTGAGAAGCCTTGTGCACCTTACCAACAGCTACGGTGCAAACACTAGCTTCTAGTCATATGGAGAAAGAATAAGAAGTTGTTTTATTAGATTAAAAGATAGTTGTTTCGCAGGATGTTGCTGTGATTAGAAATACATTAAGGCTAAGTAATACTTTCTGTTTGTTTTTTAGTAAAAGTAGTAATACCACAGTGTAGAAATACTCTGTTAAAGGGGACCCTGTCATGCAAAATGCACTTTTTGACGTCTTTTATACATAAAGATGTGTCCCCGGTGTGTCAGGGAACTCAAGCAGCGTCAGAAAATAAAACCCTCTCTATTTTCCTCCGTGCGCAAATCTCTGAAAACTGGGCTACAACGGAGCTGATCCAAATTTGCATCCGATATGACGTTATTTACGTCATATCGGATGGCACCCACGGCCCTATCAGAAACAATGCCCGACGTAATATGGTCTTTGTTTACATTAGCATGGCTAACACTCAGAGCTAACCTGTACTGGAGAGCATGTGTGTGAAGAAGCAGGAAATAAAAAGGAACTCACCTTGTGGTATAACCGGCAAGAGAGAAAGCCTTTGAGCTCCATACTGTTTCAGAAATAATCCTTGATAATCCATGATATGGCGTTTCATCACGGCAGAATTTAGTTTAGACAGTAGCTGCCGGGTCCCGCATGAGCTCAGACCCCTCCTTTGTTTTAAGCTTTATACCCCAAATCAGCACTTTTGAACCAGGAAGTGAAATAGAGGTATATGAGGCATGGCTAGAATGGGTGATCGGTTTGGTATTTTGAGGCAAAACACTTCATAGACATGTTTTTATATATTTTTATATATCTTAGACCTATGCTATTGCCTAAAAATAGCATGATAGGTGACCTTTAAAAGTAAAGTCCTGAATAAAAAGTACAAATGTATTAGCATCTAAATACACTTTAAGTTGAAGTACTCATTGTGCAGAAAGACAATTTTTCTGAATGATATGCATTATATCACAGGATTATAATTAGAGATTAGAGATTATGAAGTTGACTACTTTTTTATGACGCCAGGTGTCTTAATTCAAAATGGTACATCAAAATCTATTTGTGTATTCATTGTTTATTAATTGTATGAACATGCAAAGTAACTAAAGTGTTCAGATAACTGTTATCTGTTATAATGTGGAGGTATAAAGTGGCAAAAAAAAGAAATAATCTAGCGAAGTACCTGAATGTTTTTCTTGAGTAAATGCACTTAGTAACTTTCCACCTCTGCTTACCATGTTTCATATTTTGTTCAACCAGTACAGTCCATCTGTTTGTTTTGTTTCTACATCTGCTCCTCCATGCCTCTTTAACTTTCCCCCTCTGCTCTTCCAGCAACACGAGGGCAGCGGCCTGATAGATGAGGAGTTCACTGTGGCCCGTCTCTACATCAGCAAGATGAAGACCGAGGTGAAGACCATGGTGAAGCGCTGCAAGCAGCTGGAGGGAACCCAGTCGGAGAGCAACAAGAAGATGGACGAGAACGAGAACGAGCTGGCCGCCTGCCAGCTGCGCATCTCCCAGGTACGGAGAAACCAACCAGTAACGATGTCGTGAACTGAGAGCATACACCTTATGTCCATTTGTGTATAAAGTGGTGGAGGGATGAGTCTGGGGGTAGTGGTGGTCTAATGGATAGTGAGGTGGGCTGAAGATCGGAAGGTTGTGAGTTCAAATCCCGCCTGGAACACCACCACTAGTGTGCTCATGAGTAAGGCACTTAGTCCTTAGTTACTCCAGGGAGAATGTCCCTGTAATCGCTAATTGTAAATTGCTTTGGATAAAAGCGTCAGCTAAATGTAATGTAATGTAATGTCTTAAATGCAGTCATTAGTTAGCGTTTTAGCACGTCTGAGCTCCCTCGTCTTGTAGTCAATGTTTTTTTTAATTAGTTTAAGATTCTCTAAATGATTCTCTAAATAAGGTCTGGTTAATACAAGCTCACAATATTTTCACATTTTATTCTTCAACATAAAATACCTCAGTAAATACGGCACTTATGAATGTCCGAAGCTTCTATGTGTCAGCATTAAAAACAGCATGTGCTAACAAATGGCTAAATGAGATTACTTAACATCACATTAGCGAGCTTAGCGGTGATTTACATGATGTTACATGCGGGTTACAAAGTTGGCCCACAAAAAGATGTCATCCCTGGACCTCTCTCTCAATGGCAAAGGATAAATTGACATTCGAACCCTCATAAATATTGTGCATATATAAACCTCTGTGTTCTTGCTCTGTCTCCAGCATGAGGCTAAGATCAAGTCCCTGACTGAGTACCTGCAGAACGTGGAGCAGAAGAAGCGGCAGCTGGAGGAGAACGTGGACTCTCTCAACGAGGAACTTGTCAAGAGCAGCGCTCAGGGTAAGGACATGGGAAGAGATGAAGCACCGGCACTCGATAAAAGACTTTTACCTTTGCATTAAAAGTGAAGTAGTCTCAGGAACTCTTCAACCTTAACAAACCTTTTTGATTTGAAAAGGTACTCGTGTGGGTTTTAAGACATGATTCTGAATATAAATGGCTTCAAACATGCTTTTTGTTCCAGTTGTTGATTTCTGGTAATGAAAGATTTAGCTAGGGGAATTTATTCAAATCTAAATCAGCTGCTTTGAGCGTGTTGGGGTTTCTGAAGTGACAAGCCCTAACTTATTTCACTATTGTTAGAGTTTAGTGAATGCTAACATCGCTGTGTGCTTATCATCTGATTATGTTTCCTGTGTTTGTTTTACAGAGAAAGTTCATGCTATGGAGAAAGAGAATGAGATCCAGACTGCCAATGAAGTCAAGGTACGTTCCTCAGCCACGTTAAACAGTGGACACCACAAGATTAAACAAATGGAAATCTAAATACCACCAAAGACATTGTTCAAAGAATCCCAACATGCTAAAATGAATCTATTTAACATGATATTGTTGTGTTTTGATGGTGTTTCTGCAAGCTGTTCTGTCACGTTAATGCAAATGTTGTGTTCAGGAAGCGGTGGATAAGCAGATCCACTCCCACCGTGACGCTCATCAGAAGCAGATCAGCAGCCTGAGAGATGAGCTGGACCACAAGGAGAAACTCATCACCGAGCTGCAGGAGTAAGACTCGCATCCCGGGGATACATGTTCAAATAAACACTATTACTTAAAGGTTTTAGTCATGGTAGTTTGATATTTGAGGTAGCAAACAGTTTGAGCCAAGTAAAACATCACTTTTCATCTTGTTGAAAGTGCAGCAGTTAATGAAATCTAACTGTTTACACCAAGATAAAGTAAATGTGTTAACTGAAGCTTGTTTTGTTTTCAGTCTGAACCAGAAGATCATGCTGGAGCAGGAGAGGCTCAGAGTGGACCACGAGAAACTCAAATCCACCGACCAGGAGAAGAGCCGCAAGCTGCACGAGCTCACGTGCGTCTCACACACTTCGATGACCTGAGGCAATAAATGTGCAGCCGTAAATGTATTTCTTTGGATGATAAATGTTGTGTTTTGTGTTGTTCAGGGTGATGCAGGACAGACGGGAGCAGGCCAGGCAGGACCTGAAGGGTCTGGAGGAGACAGTGGTGAGTGATTCCAACAGATAGGATGGTTTAGATGCACTTATTGTGACTCCTGACATATTGGATAGTTGGGTTTTGTCTAGGGATGCTCCGATCGCCAATTTTGGGGCCAATCCGATCGAGTGGGCGGGGCCTATGGGGATCTTCCATTTAAAGTGATCTTTACAACTCAGTTAATGGGGCTCATTCACTGGCGCTTCCACAAACAACAACCAACATAATTATTACATTAAAATGAAGTACATTATTCAAGTTTACATTAACTTTGGATAATACCACGGGAGAAACGAGCGGTGCTCTCTCTCCCCCTCTCTCTCTCTCTCTCCCCCTCTCTCCCTCTCCTGACAGCCCGTCAGTATCGTCTCATGCAGCTCGCTGATCCAGTAATGTGTGAGGCCGACAGTGAAGAATAAACATATTTATAACTAGTTTAGCTTGTTCCAGAGGTAGATACAATAGCTAAGTGTGTTAGGTCTAACTCTTAGTGTGTGTTCTGCTCCAC
This sequence comes from Trematomus bernacchii, assembly GCF_902827165.1. NCBI lineage: Eukaryota > Metazoa > Chordata > Actinopteri > Perciformes > Nototheniidae > Trematomus > Trematomus bernacchii. The sequence goes on along the minus strand of NW_022987839.1, from coordinate 6,203,217 downwards.
TCACCGGTCCGTCACAGCGGGTGGAGCTGCAGGATTTCTGCTTCACACACACGTTGCATACCGCTATTTTATTGTCATTTTCTGACACCTTAAAATACTGCCAGACCGGTGAAGCCATGTTGGAGAGCTTGTTTTGCCGCGCACAGAGAAAAGTGTCATGTATTTTACGTCAAAATGTTACGTCATGCGATCGGCATTTTTAGAGAGCACCGATCGATCGGCAGAGAGTGAGTAACGGCCGATATCGATCGGAGCATCCCTAGTTTTGTCCCTTTGCGAGTACGATAGATTGCATTATTGAGTTCTTGTCTGAGCCCATACGGACACATTGCTTTAAGTTGTCGATACTAAAGGGAGAAACAACAGTCTTAAATACAGATTATTTGTCTTAGTTTGGCAGCTTGTATTTACAGTTTAATGAATGTGATGATGATGAACTAAAGATTGGTTCAGTCGGTTGTATTTATATATTCAGATTTTAATTGCTCGTCTTTTTTACTTTTCAGGCCAAAGAACTGCAGACTCTGCACAATTTGAGGAAGCTCTTTGTCCAGGACCTGGCTACCCGGGTGAAAAAGGTGAACTACTGTGAACATATATCTATTTTCTGGGTGACTTGCTTAGCTAAACAAACATGTACACACATGTTAACAAAATAACAATAGTTTTGAAACATTCAGCAACATTTGAATCAGTGTTTTCAAAGCTGATTCTATCTTTTATTCCATTGTGATTGTTGTTAAATGTACGTTCTGTCGTGTATGGATTACTGATGTTATGATCCCCCTTATTTAACGCTTGTTATTTAAGTAGTAATGCTTGTGTTCTGCGCCGTGCAGAGCGCTGAGATGGACTCCGACGACACAGGTGGGAGTGCAGCACAGAAACAGAAAATCTCCTTTCTTGAGAATAACCTTGAGCAGCTCACCAAAGTTCACAAACAGGTACGACTTTAATGAACCAGCCACTCCATGAAGTATTACTCCTGCCATTCTTCTTCTTGCTCTACATTCATCTTGTTCATTTGTATTTTCTACGATCTTCTCCTGCTGTTGCTCAATCTTGCTCTAAACCAGAGGTGTCCAAACTACGGATTTGGCCCGCGGACCATTTTGAATCGGCCCTCAGCTAATTCAAATAGTATAATAGAATACGGCCCACAGATGAAACTTGTGCTTGTCATATATTGTACTTCTTAAATATAAATGTGAATATATTACACAGTAGTACTCATGTGTTAATCAGACCACTTTTCAAGTGAATTCAGTCGATTAAAGTTGGAAACATTTTCTATCTTTCTATCTTAGTTGATAAGAAAAAAGCCCAAATACTTATTTACATATCACTCTTGAAATACACCTTTCATATTTCCCCTTATTATAAGCTCATGTTAAGCTTCTGTTTTGAGGGATGAGCTGCCAACACAATAAATGAAACCCTCTGGAGAGCTGGGATGTTTTTTTCTTAAGGCATTTTCAAGTGTCAAGCGTAATTTACCTACGTTTGATTTAGCTCATTTATAACTCAACCCATAAGAACCCGGACTCAGAAGGGTAACATCATTTAGACTAAATAGACCACCTAGAACACATTTCTGACAAGAAACCCCCCCTAGTGTCAAACATCTGAAATGTGACATATCTGTCACATTGGGCTTTAATGGTAAAATAACTCTTATAACTTAATTAATGAGGATGATTTTTTGAACATTCTTTGAATTGAAGAATAAAGAACATATTAACTCAATATAATTGAATCAGCTAAATTAACTGAGCAGATCATAATCATATTTCTAATTGTGCATATATGTCACTTTGGGTTTACTGTGAAAGTTTAGGGTTAAAGTCCCGATGTGACACCAGCGATGTTTGTCTCATTTGTTTCATATCAATTTGATCAATAAATGTTTCCACAACAGGTTAAATGTAATAAAGGACATGTTTGTAAGCATTTTAAGTCTTAAATGGCTTGAATTTGACCTTTTTAGCAACAAAAAAAAAGCTTTTGAAATGTTGCTCGTTCTGTCACATGTTAGTCTGGCCCATGGACATCTTGGACATGTTGTCATGGGAACACTAAGTCACATGACCTGGACCAGGACCCACCAGACTGTTCAGGGTGTGTCACTTATGGACTTCATGAGATAAAAACAAGGCTAAAGCTGAATAAGGAACTTTCCAGAACATTTAAAGTTCATGTGACCCCCGTGTCACGGTGGGTCCTTATGGGTTAACTTATGACACAATACACCTCACCTCTAGCGAGTGGCCCCGGCCCTTCGTATATTTTTTCTGTACGTGGCCCTCTGTGAA